>NC_067248.2:198011502-198638500 GCF_019359855.2 Lolium perenne
TTTCGAGTTTTAGTTGCTTTTCGTAGTTGCTTTTGCGTATCTTTTCTTCCATCTAGTATTGTTAGGGTTTGTGTCTCCGCTATCATCTAGTTTTAGTTTTTGTTACCCTGAGTCCACATAGCATACAGTTTGTGTGTTCCCAACCATAGCCACAACCTTTCGATATAAAGTGACTAGGAACTTTCCCACAAGAGACTAGTTTTACCGCTCGACAAGCTTCTCGTTAGGGTTTTGGTGCTTTGCAATTTCTGTTGGCCGTGTTATAAAGAGTTGAGTCAAAAAAAACATAGAAAAGAAGCAAAAAGAGCTACATAGCTACATGTGATATAAAAAGAAAATCCAAAAAGAAAAAAAAGTGTGAAGTGCTAGTAAGATCAAGTGAAGGCCTAGTTTACTTTTCTGCACCTGTAGTTGAGCAATCTTGTGCCTGTTTCGTTGAGCTTTGCTAGTGTCTGTCCAGTGCATTGCAACATTTTCATCCATATAGTTGCGTTGCCACATTTATCGCCTTCTGTGAGTATCTTTGGTTGTCTACGGTCATCGCTAGAGCTTGTTATAGGTGCAAATAGGTAGCCTACCTACAGCCCCACATATATCCTGCTTTGTCGTGTGATTTGTTCTTATACCCTTGATATTCGTTTCGCTACATCCGTGCACTAGTTGTCACTACAAGTGGTAAGCAATACTAATTCACTTTGGAGCGGTAAGATTTCCTTTTCTTATCAGTTTTGAGTGAGTTGTGAGAGTACCACCACAAATTTTGTTTTAGTGCACTAACCTACTAACCATGTCTTCTAGTGATGAGAAAATTGTTAACCAGAAAAACAAGGATGCTGCTGATGTGATGACATGGAGGGAGTATCAAGCTCTTCGTAATGAGATGCGACGTGAATTCCACACTCAGGATGAAGAACTTAAGGTGACCGTTCAGGAGATGTCCCATAAGCTGGATACTACTAATGAGACCTTCACCAAAATGCAAGATCAAATGACGGATATCCAACACAGTCTTCAAGTTTTGACTCTAGCTGTTGATAATCTGACCCAACAACAGCAACAAGAAGATGAAGACCCCGAGCTTCAGGATGAAGTACGTGGTGCTGGTCGTGGTGTTGGACGTGGTAACCGTGGTCGTGGCTTTATTGAACTCGGAGCTCGCTGTGTCCCTCCACAACAGCAAGACGATGGTTTGGGTAAGCCAAAGTTCTCAATACCCAAATTTGAAGGAGGTGCTGATGTTGAAGAATACCTCACTTGGGAGCTGAAAATTGAGAAGTTATTGCGCCTACATGACTATACTGAAGATAGGAAGGTTAAGCTTGCTTCCTCAGAATTTGATGGTTATGCATTGCGTTGGTGGGATGGAGTTACACGTGCTCGCCAGGAAGACAACGAGTTGCCAGTTCTTACATGGCGCGAGATGAAGGCCATTATGCAAGCTCGTTTCGTTCCCACTAATTATTTGCGATCTATCTTTGATAAGTTGACCCTCTTGAGACAAGGTAGTAAGATTGTTGATACTTATTTCATGGAGATGGAGATGCTTATGCAGCGTGACCATGTCCGTGAGTCCCTTCAGATGACGATGCAACGTTTCCTACATGGTTTGAAGTATGATATCAAAGTCATTGTTCGTCATCACAGTTACACTACTATGAATGAGTTGCTACATCATGCAAGAGAAGCTGAAGCACATTTAGCTGAAGAAGCGCAAATCAAAGGTCGTGCTACGGGAGCTGGGCGCTACACGACTAGGGCGCCCCCATCTACGGTGCCGGCGCCATCTTCGCGCTCCGCACGTTTTCCTACTTCGTCTAGCAAATCGGTCCCCAATGTGTCCAGCACAAAGAAGTCTGAACCTGCTGCAAGTACGACTGGTTCTAGCATGTCTACTGCGCGTAACAGCGATATGAATTGCCATACATGTGGTGGAAAGGGTCACTTCAAGAGAGATTGTCCGAACCGTAAGATCTTGTTTGTTAATGACAATGATGAGTATGAGACTGGAGATGATACTGATCCATATGCTCCAGAAGATGATAATTATGACAGTGATGGTGTAGATACTTTTCCGTCTGAAGCTCGCACTATTGTTGTGTCACAGCGTGCTCTTAATGTGCAGCCAAGTGCATCTACTCAGCGCTGCAATTTGTTCCAAACAAAGGCACTAGTTGGTCCTGATAAAGCTTGCAAGGTTATTATTGATGGCGGGAGTTGTCGCAATCTAGCAAGCAAGGAGTTGTGTGCCAAGCTGAAACTGATGTATCTACCGCACCCGCATCCATACTATATTCAGTGGTTAAGTGATAATGGTGAGATGAAGGTAAACCACTTGGTGCGTGTTGATTTTGAGATTTGACCGTATAAGGATTCCATTGATTTTGATGTGGTTCCTATGACGGTGTGTCACCTACTATTGGGTCAGCCATGGCTCTATGACCGTTCTGTGCAACACAATGGCCGCGCCAATACATATCACTTGGAGTTCAAGGGCAAGAAAATCAACTTGCAGCCTATGTCACCACAGCAAATTGTCAATGAATCTCGTCAGAAAACTGAAGTACACTTGGAGGATGCACCTCTAGATAGGCGAGAGAATTGTAATGCCGTGAGTGATATAACGAAAAGTGAGAGAGTGAATTCCTTAGTTCTCTTAGCCACCAAAGATGATATGAGAGAATTTAGTGAGGATCCTACAGCTAGGCCTCTTGTGCTTATGTACAAGGGTGAGGTTTTGTTTTCTAACGACATGACCCCTATTTCTCTTGGTGTTTCTAGTGTTTTTCAGGAATTCAGCGACGTGTTTCCGGAGGAGGTGCCCGCAGGATTGCCACCATTGCATGGTATTGAGCATCAAATAGACTTGATCCTCAACGCCTCGCTTCCCAATAGGGCGCCATATAGGACGAACCCTGAAGAGACGAAGGAAATACAAAAGCAAGTACAAGCGCTACTCGACAAAGGTTATATCCGCATAAGCCTTAGTCCTTGTGTTGCTCATGTTATTCTAGTTCCTAAGAAAGATGCTACATGGCGCATGTGTGTAGATTGTAGAGCGATAAATAACATTACTATTCGATATCGTCATCTTATTCCCCGTTTAGAGGATATGCTAGATAAATTGAGTGGTGCTGTTGTTTTCTCTAAAATTGATTTGCGTAGTGGTCATCATCAAATTAGGATGAAAGAGGGAGATGAATGGAAAACAACCTTTAAAACAAAATTTGGTTTATATGAGTGGTTAGTAATGCCTTTTTATTTAACTAATGCACCTAGCACTTTCATGAGACTGATGAACCATGTTTTGCGTGATTTTATTGGCAAGTTTGTGGTTGTGTACTTTGATGACATATTAATCTACAGCCGCAATGAATCTTATCATACTATACATATTCGACATGTTTTGCAAGTGTTGCATGATAGTAAACTCTATGGTAATCTTGAGAAGTGCACATTTTGCAAAGATAAGGTCATATTTCTGGGTTATGTTGTCTCTAAGCATGGAGTAGAAGTAGATGTGTCTAAAATTGAAGCAATTCAAAATTGGCCTACTCCCATGAATGTGAGTCAAGTAAAAAGTTTTCATGGTCTTGCTGGGTTCTATAGAAGATTTATGCCTAATTTTAGTACTATTGCTGCACCTTTGAATGAATTGACTAAAAAGGGTGTTGTCTTTGAGTGGGGCGCAGCCAAAGATCATGCTTTTGATGAACTGAAAAGGTTGTTAACTTCTGCACCGTTACTTGCACTTCCTGATTTCAATAAGCAATTTGAGATTGAATGTGGTGCTAGTGGTATTGGAATTGGTGGTGTGTTGATGCAAGAGGGTCGCCCAATTGCATATTTTTCTGAGAAACTTTCTGGTGCTAAGTTGAACTATCCTATATATGATAAAGAATTGTATGCTTTAATTAGAGTTCTTGAGGTTTGGCAACATTATTTGTGGCGAAAAGAATTTATCATACATTCTAATCATGAAGCTTTGAAATATCTGAAAGCCCAATCTACATTTCATAGGCGTCTTGCTAAGTGGGTTGAGTTCATTGAGCCTTTTCCATATATTATTAAGCATAAGAAGGGAAAAGATAATATTGTTGCTCATGCTCTATCTTGGAAGAATATGCTATTAATTCAACTTGATGTTAAAATTCCTGGTTTAGAGGTACAATGTGATTTGTATGCCACTGATCATGATTTTGTTGAACCATATCGCTTGTGTGCTATTGGTAAAGCATGGGAGAAATATCACATACATGATGGATTCTTGTTTCGAGCTGTGACGCCCCAAAACCGGTACCATGAGGATCCCAGCGAATCCGCCGAAATCCGCACGATATCGATTTTAGGAGACGCACCACCAAGCGCCTCGTACACGCTGGAGCATGCACGCGATGCGGGTGGAATCAATCACGAGAGGTAACATTACAACAGGATTACAATAGAGCCCACAAGAAACATATATATTACAACAACTCCTTCGAGTCAAGATACAAATATACAACATAAGATCCAAATCATACAGAAGATCAAATATGTCCGAGTACGGACAAGATACAAATTGGACTAAGAGTCCTGAAGATAAACGATAGCGTCCATAACCCTGCCCAGGCCAAGCCGGAAGGGTAACCTTGCTAGCGTCGTTCTTCCTCGTACCGATCTTCATACCTGCCCGGTTATATCCCGTAGAAGCAGCAATAAGTACGGGTTCGTACTTAACAAGACTTCAAGACGTATAAGCATTCGTCAACCAGTCGTCCTTTGTACTTGAGGCACGCAGGGGACTTAGAGGACGCAAGAGGAACGTCATAGGCAATATGGTGGGGTTAAGCGGCAGCGCGCAAGCACTAAAAACCTATAGAGACACTCTACAACAGTCGTCTAATCAGAGAAGGGGAGAGAGCGCATAAACTAACAGTTCTATACTCTGCAAACATAACACAGCCGATGTATTTCCCCTTCGCCAAGAAGTACTTAGAAAGGCACTCACACGCTTGTCAAGTTTTAACCATTTATTATTGAAGTTGTGCTAACTTACTACACAAGTTATTATGATTGAAACAACAGGTGTAAGTTGTCTATGGTCGAGTCATACAGCTCCAAGTCGTCCATAACCGCGGACACGGCTTATCGATAAGATGTACACCCTGCAGGGGTTGCCCAAATGTACCCACACGCACCGCTCGACCCACTTACGACAGGTGGATATCACGGCTCGCACTCTCCTTCACTACAACAGTGTCCAGGAAGCCACCTAACTAAGTTAAACCCGTATCGAAGTCCGGCTGAATCTCCGAAGCGGACCTAGCTGTTGCGCCAGCGTACTAGGTGGTTTAAACACACACTGGGGCGATAAACCACTTCGCAGCGGCTCCGCATCCTATACGTGCATACCAGAAACAAGGGATACAAGGCACCCAGGGGCTTCCCAAAATAAAGAAGTAACAGGCTGGCATGCACGCAAACAACAAATGGTAAAACATTGCAAACTAGTTGTGGCCACTGGACAAAGATGTAGATTCTGGCAGTGGTCAAGGGGCGACCTATAAGCATACCCACGTGTGGTTAGAGCGCTTAGTCTCGGAACAGATAACAGGAACTCGGGTCCTAAGCTTTAAAGAAACACAAGTGAGCCGCCATAAAACGAGCAACTGACCCACCGATGTCTCCGCTAACAACTATTAACAAGTGACCATGATACCCTCAACAGATATATCCATAAACCATGTGTCATGATCTCCCAACAGATAACCCGATAAGATAGCGGTAACGGTAACGAGATATAAACAACACTAGCATGCACTACGACTCGCAAGGCAGACCCGATAACCAAACAACAACTGTAGGAGGTTGGTGGTTGGTGGTGGCAATATGGGCTGCTTGAGGTAACAAGTGGAAGGGACACGTGACAAGAACGCAACTTAAGGATAGCATGAGGGAGAAGGCAAAATAAAATAGGTGAGCGACTTCTGCAGAGGCAGAAGTATAAGGGAAAATGCTTGCCTGTTAAAGCTTGCTGAGGAACATCCGGAGAACTCGTCGTATCTCACATCACCACTTCGCGATCCTATCCGGGAAGAAGCAAATGCTGGACAAACAACGCATGCAAGTCATACTACTACGACAGAAGAATCAGCATGCTCGTAATATGATATGCATGACATGGCGGAGATGGTGCAATGCATCTTATCCATATTAATCGGAGTCGGAACCCCGGACAAACAATTATGGTTGAAGTTGCATGTTCTACCGACAAAGTTAAGTGTTGATTAGCATGACACAACATGGCAGGGGTGAGCTACTTCAAAGTTAAACAGAGCGGGGAAACCATGTCGGTGTTCCGAAATGCTCCGCATACATGTTAGGTGATTATGCAAAACTACCACGACGCGTCATGATGCGAGATGCAAACAGATGTATGGATGTCATATTCATGTTCCTCTCATTTTTCTGATCAAAATTCATATAAAATACTTTGCATTTGAAAATAGGGTTCAAAAGATATGGATTTAACCATTGTATGCAAAACAGATAAAAGAAAAGGGCTCGGGACAGAGAACTGGGCCGGACCTGGCCTGCTGCTGCGTCGGAGAGAACCTAGCTGCTGGATGCGCGGAGCAAAGGACTTCGCCGGGAAATGGGCCGAGGCCCGTCTGTGTACGTGGAGCAGAAAAGACCATAGGGTTAAAAAGATATCTCCCACACTGCGAATTGAACACAAGATCTCCAGATGCATTACCGGGGAACGAACCAAAGGAGCTAGGTACTGCTGTTGACTTCGGATGATCTCACGCATGAAGTGAAACATCTCTGAACTCAAGATCTGGACAAAGCAAAGACAAAAAGGATAGATTTAATTCGCAGAGATGGAGACTTGAACTTGGCTCTGCTGCAAAACGGTTAAAGGGTCGAACCAATGAACTGCAGTCCGGACCATGTGGGAAAATGGGCGTGGAACAACTTCAACCAGACCCTGGCGGGGACGAGCCTTGGACGAGGCGGATGGAGTCCAGCATGAAGGCGCTGGCCGACCAGCTGCCTGCGCGACTGTTGTTGATGAAGAGGGACCGTGAGCTTCTTGAGGTAGTCAAAGGCGAGGCCTTACCCATGAACACGCAGCGGACGGAGACGATGATGGACGCTTGCTGGTTGGTCAACGGGGAAGCGACCCGTTTGCGATGGATGGAGCAGCTCAAAGCAGAGCCTTGCGTGGCCGACATGAGCGGACGGAGGAGCAGCGACGGAGGTGAACGTCGGCCGACAAACTGCAGCGCGCGGGGGTCGGGCAGGGACGGGCGGCCACGGAACGAGGAGGAGCGCAGGTCCAGCAGCGACCGGCGGTGCAGCAAGGCGGAGAGGCGCAGACACGAGCGAGGGGGAAAGAGGCGCTCGCTCAGGGCGGCTTCCGCCGAGGTCGGGGATGAGGCGGTGACGACGGACGACGGGGCGAGCATCTGGTGGCGACGGAGCTGGAGAGGAGAGAGGGCGCGGGGCGCTACGGGGACGGGAGCGAGAGGGGAGGAGCGAGGCCGCGGGCTCGGGGGTTGGGGAGAGACTGAGAGAGAGGGTGGTGGGAGGACCTGATTGCTTTTGGAAAAAGAGTGGAGGGGGGTGGCTGCAAATTCGCCAGGGGAGGATCTGGTGGAAGCTAGGGTTTCGGTGGGAGGCCGGTGTTGGGCTAGAGTTGGGCCGCCGGCTGGGCCACTTGGCCTGGCCGGTTAGCTGCTCTCTCTTTCCCCTTTTTTAAAAAAAAGTGTTTTCTCTGTTTGTTTACAAAACCATTTCAAATAGTTTTTATATAGTAAAATAAGCAGAGAAAATTATATTTTTATTTGAGATAAAAGAGGGGAAAAATTTAGCAATAAAATAGGGTTTGATAAAATGACTTTGGAGTTCAAAAATATGCATGATGCCATGATTATGCACAAAAAGAAAAGAACAAACAAAATCTAATATGGGATTACCCTGGGCCGGTACAATCGACACCACTAACAAGGAATCTCGCCCCGAGATTCCACGTCAACCTAAGGGGGAGTTGGTTAAACTATCGGGTCTTCATGCATCATGTTGACAAACAACCGACCTTGGCGTGGAACCTTCTTCTGCCGAGGTGTTGATCTTCTCGACACCACTAACAAGAGTTGTTGCTCCGTTGATGGTGATGCACTTCCGATGAGATCCTCCGAAGATCAGACCTAATAGGTGAGGGGCAAAGATCGTACAACCCACGTCGAAACCTAAGACTCAAAGAAACTCGGATAAGAGAGAAGACTCAAAACTCGCATAGATAAGAGGATAAAGAATATAGGTAAGGAGAAAAATCAGAGCTAATCAGAACTACCCAACGAATTTTACAAAATAGTTTGGACACGCTAAACTCAACGACCGTTGGCAAGGTTATCCTAAAGGCTGGACGAGTGGGGTACCGTCAACCTGATGCTCTGATACCAACTTGTGACGCCCCAAAACCGGTACCATGAGGATCCCAGCGAATCCGCCGAAATCCGCACGATATCGATTTTAGGAGACGCACCACCAAGCGCCTCGTACACGCCGGAGCATGCACGCGATGCAGGTGGAATCAATCACGAGAGGTAACATTACAACAGGATTACAATAGAGCCCACAAGAAACATATATATTACAACAACGACTCCTTCGAGTCAAGATACAAATATACAACATAAGATCCAAATCATACAGAAGATCAAATATGTCCGAGTACGGACAAGATACAAATTGGACTAAGAGTCCTGAAGATAAACGATGGCGTCCATAACCCTGCCCAGGCCAAGCCGGAAGGGTAACCTTGCTAGCGTCGTTCTTTCTCGTACCGATCTTCATACCTGCCCGGTTATATCCCGTAGAAGCAGCAATAAGTACGGGTTCGTACTTAACAAGACTTCAAGACGTATAAGCATTCGTCAACCAGTCGTCCTTTGTACTTGAGGCACGCAGGGGACTTAGAGGACGCAAGAGGAACGTCATAGGCAATATGGTGGGGTTAAGCGGCAGCGCGCAAGCACTAAAAACCTATAGAGACACTCTACAACAGTCGTCTAATCAGAGAAGGGGAGAGAGCGCATAAACTAACAGTTCTATACTCTGCAAACATAACACAGCCAATGTATTTCCCCTTCGCCAAGAAGTACTTACAAAGGCACTCACACGGTTGTCAAGTTTTAACCATTTATTATTGAAGTTGTGCTAACTTACTACACAAGTTATTATGATTGAAACAACAGGTGTAAGTTGTCTATGGTCGAGTCATACAGCTCCAAGTCGTCCATAACCGCGGACACGGCTTATCGATAAGATGTACACCCTGCAGGGGTTGCCCAAATGTACCCACACGCACCGCTCGACCCACTTACGACAGGTGGATATCACGGCTCGCACTCTCCTTCACTACAACAGTGTCCAGGAAGCCACCTAACTAAGTTAAACCCGTATCGAAGTCCGGCGGAATCTCCGAAGCGGACCTAGCTGTTGCGCCAGCGTACTAGGTGGTTTAAACACACACTGGGGCGATAAACCACTTCGCAGCGGCTCCACATCCTATACGTGCATACCAGAAACAAGGGATACAAGGCACCCAGGGGCTTCCCAAAATAAAGAAGTAACAGGCTGGCATGCACGCAAACAACAAATGGTAAAACATTGCAAACTAGTTGTGGCCACTGGACAAAGATGTAGATTCCGGCAGTGGTCAAGGGGAGACCCATAAGCATACCCACGTGTGGTTAGAGCGCTCAGTCTCGGAACAGATAACAGGAACTCGGGTCCTAAGCTTTAAAGAAACACAAGTGAGCCACCATAAAACGAGCAACTGACCCACCGATGTCTCCGCTAACAACTATTAACAAGTGACCATGATACCCTCAACAGATATATCCATAAACCATGTGTCATGATCTCCCAACAGATAACCTGATAAGATAGCGGTAACGGTAACGAGATATAAACAACACTAGCATGCACTATGACTCGCAAGGCAGACCCGATAACCAAACAACAACTGTAGGAGGTTGGTGGTTGGTGGTGGCAATATGGGCTGCTTGAGGTAACAAGTGGAAGGGACACGTGACAAGAACGCAACTTAAGGATAGCATGAGGGAGAAGGCAAAATAAAATAGGTGAGCGACTTCTGCAGAGGCAGAAGTATAAGGGAAAATGCTTGCCTGTTAAAGCTTGCCGAGGAACATCCGGAGAACTCGTCGTATCTCACATCACCACTTCGCGATCCTATCCGGGAAGAAGCAAATGCTGGACAAACAACGCATGCAAGTCTTACTACTACGACAGAAGAATCAGCATGCTCGTAATATGATATTCATGACATGGCGGAGATGGTGCAATGCATCTTATCCATATTAATCGGAGTCGGAACCCCGGACAAACAATTAAGCTTGAAGTTGCATGTTCTACCGACAAAGTTAAGTGTTGATTAGCATGACACAACATGGCAGGGGTGAGCTACTTCAAAGTTAAACGGAGCGGGGAAACCACGTCGGTGTTCCGAAATGCTCCGCATACATGTTAGGTGATTATGCAAAACTACCACGACGCGTCATGATGCGAGATGCAAACAGATGTATGGATGGCATATTCATGTTCCTCTCATTTTTCTGATCAAAATTCATATAAAATACTTTGCATTTGAAAATAGGGTTCAAAAGATATGGATTTAACCATTGTATGCAAAACAGATAAAAGAAAAGGGCTCGGGACAGAGAACTGGGCCGGACCTGGCCTGCTGCTGCGTCGGAGAGAACCTAGCTGCTGGATGCGCGGAGCAAAGGACTTCGCCGGGAAATGGGCCGAGGCCCGTCTGTGTACGTGGAGCAGAAAAGACCATAGGGTTAAAAAGATATCTCCCACACTGCGAATTGAACACAAGATCTCCAGATGCATTACCGGGGAACGAACCAAAGGAGCTAGGTACTGCTGTTGACTTCGGATGATCTCACGCATGAAGTGAAACATCTCTGAACTCAAGATCTGGACAAAGCAAAGACAAAAAGGATAGATTTAATTCGCAGAGATGGAGACTTGAACTTGGCTCTGCTGCAAAACGGTTAAAGGGTCGAACCAATGAACTGCAGTCCGGACCATGTGGGAAAATGGGCGTGGAACAACTTCAACCAGACCGTGGCGGGGACGAGCCTTGGACGAGGCGGATGGAGTTCGGCATGAAGGCGCTGGCCGACCAGCTGCCTGCGCGACTGTTGTTGATGAAGAGGGACCGTGAGCTTCTTGAGGTAGTCAAAGGCGAGGCCTTGCCCATGAACACGCAGCGGACGGAGATGATGATGGACGCTTGCTGGCAGGTCGACGGGGAAGCGACCCGTTTGCGACGGATGGAGAAGCTCAAAGAAGAGCCTTGCGTGGCCGACACGAGCGGATGGAGGAGCAGCGACGGAGGTGAACGTCGGCCGACAAACTGCAGCGCGCGGGGGTCGGGCAGGGACGGGCGGCCACGGAACGAGGAGGAGCGGAGGTCCAGCAGCGACCGGCGGTGCAGCAAGGCGGAGAGGCGCAGACACGAGCGAGGGGGAAAGAGGCGCTCGCTCAGGGCGGCTTCCGCCGAGGTCGGGGATGAGGCGGTGACGACGGACGACGGGGCGAGCATCTGGTGGCGACGGAGCTGGAGAGGAGAGAGGGCGCGGGGCGCTACGGGGATGGGAGCGAGAGGGGAGGAGCGAGGCCGCGGGCTCGGGGGTTGGGGAGAGACTGAGAGAGAGGGTGGTGGGAGGACCTGATTGCTTTTGTAAAAAGAGTGGAGGGGGGCGGCTGGAAATTCGCCAGGGGAGGATCTGGTGGAAGCTAGGGTTTCGGTGGGAGGCCGGTGTTGGGCTAGAGTTGGGCCGCCGGTTGGGCCACTTGGCCTGGCCGGTTAGCTGCTCTCTCTTTCCCCTTTTTTAAAAAAAACTGTTTTCTCTGTTTGTTTACAAAACCATTTCAAATAGTTTTTATATAGTAAAATAAGCAGAGAAAATTATATTTTTATTTGAGATAAAAGAGGGGAAAAATTTAGCAATAAAATAGGGTTTGATAAAATGACTTTGGAGTTCAAAAATATGCATGATGCCATGATTATGCACAAAAAGAAAAGAACAAACAAAATCTAATATGGGATTACCCTGGGCCGCTACACGAGCTAACAAACTATGTGTTCCAGAATCGTCTGTGCGTTTGCTCTTATTGCAGGAATCTCATGCTGGAGGTTTCATGGGTCACTTTGGGCGTGAGAAGACGCTACTCATGCTAGCTGACCACTTTTATTGGCCAAAGATGAGGCGAGATGCGGAAAGGTATGTCAAGAGATGCATTACTTGCAACAAGTCCAAGTCCAAGCTGAAGCCTCACGGTTTGTATACTCCGTTACCGGCACCTACTATACCATGGGAAGACATTAGTATGGATTTTGTGTTGGGTTTGCCGCGTACTAAAAGAGGTCATGATTCTATATTTGTGTTAGTGGATAGATTCTCTAAGATGTCACACTTTATTGCCTGCCACAAGAGCGATGATGCGTCGCATATTAATTGCTAACCTATTTTTCAGGGAGATTGTACGTCTACATGGAGTCCCGAAGACTATTGTTTCTGATCATGACGTGAAGTTTATGAGCTACTTCTGGAAGACAGTTTGGGGAAAGCTGGGGACAAAGTTACTTTTCAGTACTACTTGTCATCCCCAAACTGATGGTCAAACTGAGGTGGTGAATAGAACATTGTCACAACTGTTGAGATCCATGATCAAGAAGAACCTGGAGGAGTGGGTAAATTGTTTGCCGCATGTGGAGTTTGCTTACAATAGGGCGGTACATTCTACCACAGAGTTGTGTCCCTTTGAGGTGGTGTATGGTTTCAAACCAATTACTCCACTTGACTTGTTGCCTCTACCCATACATGAGAGAGTCAATATGGAGGCATCAAAGAGGGCAGATTTTGTACGGAAGATACATGTGAAGATTAAAGAGTTGATAGAAAAGAAAGGCAAGAGCAATGCTGCAAGGATGAACAAGAAGCGCAAGGAGATGTTGTTCAAGCCTGGTGATATGGTCTGGATACATTTTCGCAAGGATAGGTTCCCGAAGCTACGGAAGTCCAAGTTGCTTCCTCGTGGCGCTGGTCCTTACAATGTGCTTTCCAAGATCAATGATATAATGCATACTCTATAGATCTTCCAATTGATGAGTTTGGTGTCAGCAATTCTTTCAATGTGCCTGATTTGACACCATATGACGGAGAAGACCTTGGAGCGTCGAGGTCGACGCCTTTTGAAGGGGGGAGATGATGAGGACATCCCTACTACACTACTACCTTCGTCATTGCAAGATGAAGACGATGCTGATGTAAAGCTCAAGTCCAATGAAGTTAGGATTGGGCCTATGAAAAGAGCTCGTGCGAAGCTACTCAAGCAACAGGTGAACTTGTTCCTAAGTGATACTTTGATCAATGAGAACTTTATATTGCCTAAGTCCTTTCACTTATGTATGATCAGGTACGAAGAAGGAGCAAGCATCGCACGAGGAGGAGAGGAGCAGCTGGACAAGAAGCTGAACATGGAGCTGGACATGGAGCTGTACATGAAGATATCTCATGGACGCGCGAGGGACGAGAGGGAGGCATGCGCGAAGGAGGAATAAGTCCAGGTCGGTGTACAACCCGGTCAGATCGGCTGCCACGCCAGCGTACCCGGTCCCAGGCCCGGTCCAACCGGACTCCAGACCAGACGAGCCCAGCGCCGACCGGATTCCCAGCCGGTGCACACCATGCAACATCCAGAGGCCCTGGACCCTTAAGCGGGTCACCACCCGGTTCCAGGTCCGGTTCCGACCGGCCTTCCCGGTCCCAGGCCCGGTCGACCGACCCCCAGGCCGGCCGTGTCCGAGTCTATTTCGACCAGATTCCGATATGGGTCGGTTTTCAATGTATTTTCTTGAACCCTGGTCGTCCTTAACCCCTATATAAGTGCCCAGGACGCCCCCAATTAGGTTTAGACCACGTTTAAGATAAACCCTAGTTCATAGTTGATTGCTTTGCAACTCTATCGAATTCATACACCATATTGCATCGATTTGGTGTTTGCTACTGAAAGTCTTGTGTGATCTGCTGTTCCATTGGGAATTATACGGTTGCAACTTACCGCTTCATGGTCGGCGGCTACGTGCGCAAGTGTGTGGAGTTGCGAATATGTTGCAGGGTTGAGAGATATTGCATTGGCGACAGGGATTGATCGAGAGAGTTCGCCAGCGTCATACAAGTTATCTCCACCTCCTCATCGTGTTATCTCCATTGTGTTCATAGTGTGTTCATCACCACCACCGTCGCTTACTGAGAAGATCGGGCAACCCCTTATCAATGAGGGGGCTCCTCGGCAATGCTCACCGTGAGGGGCTTAGGGTTGATGGAATCCTGCGAGTTAGCACTAGACATCGGATACCAAACGAGCAAGAGGCGAGATTTACCCAGGTTCTGGGCCCTCGATGAGGTCAAACCCTTTCTCGTGCTTGTCTAATCTTGATTATTGGTGAAAAAGGTTACAATGGGGCAACTGATAGATTGCGTGGTGGTGATCTCGCAGGGAGGCAAGATATTTAGGGTTTGCTATATGCGTGATTCTGTAGGTAGGATCCGGCAGGCCCTCTCCTGGCCTTTATATAGGAGGCCATGTCCCGAGAGTCCTGCACGGATTCGACTAGGTTACATGTGACATCTAATATATCCTTCCTTTAATCGACGTCTCATTGCCTTATCCATCAAGGAATCGACTCCTTCCATCTTTCCACCGTTGCAACTGATGCGTTGATCCATCTTGGGCTGCGGTGGCTCTCATGGGCCCTCTGTTGGATCAAGGGAGGTAGACCAATGTCGGGAACCCGAAGGGTAATGCCCACATCAACTAATGCTACAGGTGGTTCTAGTCTCCCCTATAAACGTTGTTATCTTACACTCTATTTATTTTCAGTTTTAGTATACTTTTCTTTTGTTCTTTAATTATTGCTCGTAAGTTCACTACTACTTTTAAGCTCTTTGGTTGATTACAATAGCTCTGTAGCAAGCTATAGAGTAGACTATTTCCTTCATAGGGTGTGAGCGTGGGTGCGGTAACAACGTAGTTGCAGGGTCGTGTAGTCTCCATCCTGCAAAGATCCCATGGGATCGATTTTTAATAAAAATTTGATGTTCTTAAGTTCTGTGATAACCCAATTGTGGTGCAGGAAACCCATACATCAGTGATGGTCACGATGGATGATCGAGGCGGTGGAGGCAATGGCGGCGGCAACAAAGCTTCAACGGAGATGAGATCTAATTTTGGTGGTGGAATGAGGTTTTCGTGGTGTTCTCTTTCTCAAACGTCATGGGTTCCTTCACATTAAATATTGGCTTTGACGAGGCTGTGCCATCGACATGCCATATGGTCATCCCGTACGGGCAAGGATGACAATAACGGTGGTCGCTAAAGCTGCTTCTGAACGTCTTTGAGGCCTGGTTGACTTGGTGATATTCCCATCTCGTGATTCTTAGTTGATTGCCCTTGATTTTGCTCCTTAAAGTGTCATTTTTGCAAGAAATAAAATAAAATAACAAGGAGATTTGCACATATTTGTAATGATTAGCGATTAGAGATATATTTCTATCATAATGACGAAAGATACCCATAAATGGTGATAAAGATGAGTGCCAAAATAATGAAAAGGCAAGTTCACTTACAATTGGTCGACATAGCTCACATTTCTTCTCCTGAAAGCTTAGCATGGATAGAGTAATGAAAAATTATTATAGTAGTTTCGTTATGCCAAGATAGTTACAACAAAGTTTTTATTGACAAGGGCGATAAGTTGAGTAACCGGTATTCTACTTTTATCTAGACAACACATGCTTGCCAAGGATTGATTAGAATTCAAAACTTCCATGAATTAAGAGTGAGAGAATATGTCAAAAGAAGCATATCATTATAGTATCTCGTTTTCAACGCCCACTTACTAACTAATGGGTATCTAACACTTGTTTATCTTAATTAGTTTTTAGGAACTTCAACTCTTTTGTAACGATTTCATGCCAAAAGATGTAATTCTCTTGTTAACCGGATTGAGTAGACTAGGAAGGAACACTCATAACCATAACAAGGCTTTGGTTTTGAAACTTTTGGTTAATGATTTATCATAGCGGTCAACGGAGTGCTCCAACTTCGTTTTCAATGCAACCCCTATGGGAGAGCTAAAATATTACCCTTCATAACAATGTTATTTCGAATGTTTTAACCAACTTATAGCCAAAATCTGAGATTTCTCTCTTGGTAGATTGTTTAAAGGCGAGCGAAGTGATGACTGCAAGTGCATAATTCATTTTTAGCTACTTTCAAAAGTAAGAGTATCAAACCACAGAGATCTAGAGTTCACATAGAGTTCAAGTGGTCTTACCTGTTGTTTATATTTATTTAAAGAGAGTATTTAATTATTGTTCTAAGTCTAGGTAATGCGTGAGTGGTGAAAATAGTTGGGCTGTTTTGGTTGCAAACTAAAAAATAAGTAAAGTAGAAACAATGATCCGTCTTTCACGGGGCGGAACTATTTGAAGGGGCGAAGCCATCGACAAGTCATAAGGGCAGCAATATGGGCGGGTTTTGCCGTATCGATGCTCATTAAACTCCTTGGAGATTTTCCTCGTGAGGATCTTCCACCCAGGTGCATGAATAATTATTTTGGAGGCTTATATAGTCTTTAATTCGCATATTTATCCACGGGAAAAGACGCGCTAAGTCTCATTTACAAATGAGTCTTCTGTATCTGGGATCCTGCTGGAACAAGCACAAAAGGTGCGTGCAAGCGCGTTAAGATGCTAAAACCTATAGCTACTAGTGCAAAAATATAAGGTAAAGTATGCTGCAAATTGGACTCATCACAAAGTTTTTAGCATCCCCATGGTGTGTGATAGTATTGCACACACGTAAAGCAATATCTCACTTCGGTTTAAGCAATACAGTTTTTTTTTGGCACGTATCTCGTTTACCGCTAAGCATTGGTTTCTTCTAACAACTTACTTCAAAAGTGCCTTCAACAATACGATCATTAAGTTTTATGAGGTTGAGTATCTCTATGGTTAGAATCTGAAGGCAAATACTACATCCAAGCCATCGTAGAGAGAATTTTTCATATTTATTTTAATTTGCATAATTTTTCACCTGGCATGACTCGGTTCTCTAAAGAAAGATAGAGTTAGAACTACTAAGAAAGCATACAAGTTAATAAAAGCTTTATTCTAATTATCAAGACATGCTTCCACTAATATAAAATATTAACAATTATCACTACCTAGAATAGGTATTTCAAATTTCAGAAGTGCGAGTCATAAAGCATACCTCATATATGACATGTCCCTTCAAAACTCGCGAGGATCACTCTCCCGCAAAAAGATCAGGCAAAATAGAACTGAAATATGAACACCGATAAAAACGCGGAAGGATAAATGGAGAATTTTTTTTCGGTTTTTGGCGATGGGATATAAAAGAATAGAAATGTCGTAAACAAATACAATGCTAGTAAGCTTAAGGAAAAATAGAAGCAGACGAAAGAAAACACAAGCAAAAAGGAAAAGCAGGGTGTTGGGATTAATCCAACACGAGTGTTTCAAAGATTTTATGAACTACAGTGCAACCTTAATTATTACTCTCTCCGTCCCAAAATATAAGGCACCCTTAAATTTTATTGGTCAATGGCTTACAATTTTAACTATGATTTGTACTTATAATAAGTACACAATATTTTTTATAAACATATATAAAAATGAAAGAGAATTGCAAGAAGAATGCAATGATATCATTTCAACATTATAAATCCATATATTTTGGGACGGGGGAGTACAAATAAAAGAATGATACCACCTCTTATGTAGAAGTGTCAATGAACTCCGCAAGATTGGGTTTGCAAGCCAGCTTGGTGGTTTATTGTGGTGGTGGCTGATAGTACCTGGGGTTCCAAGCTTGAATCCAGATTTTGAAGTGCTACGACATGTTTTGTGTGGTGTACCGGAGGGAATCGACGAGACTGCTCATGTTGTCGATGGAGCCACCGAGCGAGTAGATATCATTGTACGTGTGGGTGTAGGGATTTGGTGGTGGCACTTCTTGTTCGGGTTCTCTCCTACTTCTTCAACGTTTTCGTACTCGAGTTCTTCAAGTTCAGGGGTCGTCCATGTGTGACATAATGAAAGTGTCCATTCTCGATAGAGAATATATTGTTAGGTAAAGGAGTGGGGAAACCATCGAGCTATAGGGGTATGGACAACGTATATTGCTTGTCTCTTGAAAATCACACCAATAGCCTTATGAGTACGAAAAGGAACACGCCCCTCACCGTCCAATGGTTGAAGATTGCCTAAGTTGAGTCCAAAGGCAGTGGCGATGACGATTGTGATCCCTCTACAGGATCCAAGTTGAATAGAAGCATGGCATCCAAGTTTGGTGTCACATTGCGTTTGGGGATAGCATCTTCGGCGAGGATGAGCTTTCTGCTCCTCACACTACTAGGAAACAGCCTATAGCCGTCAGGTCTATTGTCTGCGTACCACAAAAGGTGCCCTCCGGTGGTAAATACTACCGACAACAATGTTTTGAGCGCGCCGGTGATGGCCCAATACCGTCGGCGCAGCCAAAATTTAGTGCGCCTGGGATAAAGTTCGAACAGGTCCGGGCCAGGCCAAAAATCAGAGCCCCCTTACCCCCAGCACCGGGGATAAAGTTCGGAATTTTCTATCCGCTTTCAACGACCTACGGTCATTTAGCGCTTTTTAGATTCCCAATATTCGAAAAGGAAAACAGAGTTTTTTGAGGTTTTAGATTTTGATGAAAAAATAAAAAAAGTACCCCTGGCGCACCACCATAGTAGGTGCCGCCGGCTGTAACCTTTCCTATATAGGCCCAAACTAGCCTCCTCTTCCACTTCTCCTCTCCTCCTTCATTTCTCCTTTCCTCCTCCACTTCTCCTCCTCCTCCTCTTTCACTTCTCCTCCTGCTCCTTCACTTCTCCTCCATTCAACCTCCTCCGGACACCTTCTCTTCTCCTCCCTCCACTTTCCCTTCTCCTCTTGTACCTTCTTTATCTACCTCCCTCCAGCAAGAACCTTCTTAAGATACTCACCGGTGACCACCTCCTCGAGCTCCCTCCGACGAGCTTCTACCTCCGGCCGGCCTCCCTCTAGCAAGCTTCTCCGGCGACCTCCTCTCACTCCGGCGGCCACCTCCTTTCACTCCAACAGACACGACCACAACGACAACCACGGTGACAGAGCCGACCACGGTGATGGAGGTGCCACAGTCACAAACTAGAACTCGGCCTAGACCTAGACCTAGATCTAGATCTAGATCGGACTTTTTTTTGAATCCTGGAAAAAACACCGCCGACGCACCAGGCTAGTGCACCGACAATAACTCGTGTTACCATCGGGGCACGGGCTAGTGCGCCGACAATAAGCTTCTGCCCCCTAACAATTTACCATGAAGGATTTGATAAGTGTTCAAATTTGAAAATTGTTCGTATCTAAAAAATGTTGAAATTTAAAATATGTTCATTTTCAAAAAATGTTCGAGTTTTGGAAAAATGAAAATTTGGAAAAAATATTCAAACTCGAAAAATGTCCAAGTTTTGAAAAAAATTGTTATAATTTTTTTTAGAAAACGGTTTTTTTTTTTAAAAAAAATTAAATCTTTTGGATTTTTTTTTAGAAATTAGATTTAAAAATACTTCAACTTTTAACAAACAAAAATATGAACAGAATAAGAAATAAATAACTTACCTGATAGGCCGTGGCCCATTATATAGCCGACCCGGTAGGTGTATGATGACCCACAAGTATAGGGGATCGTAACAGTCTTCGAGGGAAGTAAAACCCAATTTATTGATTCGACACAAGGGGAGCCAAAGAATATTTGTAAGCCTTAACATCGGAGTTGTCAATTCAGCTGCACCTGGAAACAGACTTGCTCGCAAGAGTTTATCAGTAGCAACAGTTTTATAGCAGTAGCAGTAGTGAAATAGAAGCAGCAGTGTAATAACGACAGCAGTAGTGATTATAGTAAACAGCAGGATTAAAATACTGTAGGCATAGGGATGGATGAACGGGCGCTGCATGGATAAGAAAACTCATGTAATAATCAAGACTAGGCATTTGCAGATAATAAAAAAACAGTATCCAAGTACTAAACAACCATAGGCATGTGTTCCGTATATAGTCGTACGTGCTCGTAACGAGAAACTTGCACAACATCTTTTGTCCTACCAGCCGGTGGCAGCCGGGCCTCTAGGGAAACTACTGGTAATTAAGGTACTTCTTTTAATAGAGTACCGGAGCAAAGCATTAACACTCCGTGAACACATGTGACCCTCATATCACAGCCTTCTCCTCCGGTTGTCCCAATTTATGTCACTTTGGGGCCTCGGGTTCCGGACAGCAATATGTGTATACAACTTGCAGGTAAGATCATAAAACAATGAATATCATCATGAATCAATAACATGTTCAGATCTGAAATCATGGCACTCGGGCCCTAGTGACAAGCATTAAGCATAACAAGTTGCAACGATATCATAAAAGTACCAACAACGGATACTAGGCACTATGCCCTAACAATCTTATGGCTATTACGTGAACAATCTCATCCAATCCCTACCATCCCCTTCAGCCTACAGTGGGGGAATTACTCACACATGGATGGGGGAAACATGGATGGTCGATGGAGAGGCGTCGATGGTGATGATGGCGATGATCTCCTCCAATTCCCCGTCTCGGCAGGGTGCCAGAACGGAGTTTCTGGTCCCGAGATTGGGTTTCGCGACGGCGGCGGAGTTCTGGATGTCTTCTGGAAAAGTGGTCGAACCCCCGTGCGTTTTTAGATCGAGGGCTTTAAGTAGTCCAGAGGTGAGCATCGGGGGCTGGCCGAGGCGGCGTCACCATAGGGCGGCGCGGCCCAGGGGCCCACCGCGCCGCCATATTGTGTGCGCACCTCGTGCCCCCCCTCTGTCTCGTCTTCTGGCTCCGTAAGTCTTCTGTGAAAATAGGCCATTTGCAATTATTTCCGGGGATTTTCCTGAAAGTTGATTTTCTGCACAAAAATAAGACACCAGGGCAATTCTGCTGAAAACAAGGTTAGTCCGTGTTAGTTGTATCCAAAATACACAAATTAGAGGCAAAATAATAGCAAAAGTGTTCGGGAAAGTAGATACGTTTTGAACGTATCAACTCCCCCCAAGCTTAGCTTATTGCTTGTCCTCAAGCAATTCAGTTAACAACTGAGTGCGATAAAAGAACTTTCACGAACACATTTTCTCATATGATGTAAATATTCTCATTATATGGACGAGTACTTAGGCAATTCATAATAAGATAAATGCAAATAAAGTCATCTAATAGTTATGTCAATCATGAAAAAGATACCAACAAACTAATAATAAGCATCATGAATCATATCTATCAGCAGGATTGCAATGTTCATAAAAAGATATGATAGAGTGGTATCTCGCTTGCCCGTATTTATACAGCAAAACATAAATGCCCAGGCACCTCTGAAATTCATGGAAAGACTAGAAGTAAAGGTTATCAAAGATAAAAGCATCAAAGTCATACCACAATTAACCATATTCTGGGACAAACATATTACACTAAGAATGAAAATTATGCTCTCAAGAAGGTGCTCAAAGAAAGGATGGTGACTCAACATAAAAGTAAAAGATTGACCCTTCGCAGAGGGAAGCAGGGATTAACATGTGCTAGAGCTTTTCATTTTTCTAAAGACAGAAGTAAAATTGTTTGAGAGGTGTTTGTTGTTGTCAACGAATGGTAGTGGGCACTCTAACTAGACTTTCAAGAGCGGCTCCCATGAAGGACGTTATCTCTACCAGCAAGGTAGATCATCTCTCTCCTCTTTTGTTTACACATGTATTTTAGTTTCATTATGGATGACACTCCCCCCAACCTTTGCTTACACAAGCCATGGCTAACCGAATCTTCGGGTGCCTTCCAACATTCACATACCATGGAGGAGTGTCTACTTGCAAAATTAAGTTGCTTACTGATAAATCAGGGCAAAACATGTGAAGAGAATTATTAATAAAAGTTAATTAATTGGGGCTGGGCACCCCGTTGCCAGCTCTGTTTGCAAAATTATTGGATAATCGGATGTGCCACTAGTCCATTGGTGAAAGTCTATCAGGAGTAAATGACAAGGTTGAAAGATAAAACACCACATACTTCCTCATGAGCTATAAAACATTGGCACAAATTGAGAAGTACTTTGAAGGTTTTAAAGGTAGCACATGAAAATTTACTTGGAATGGTTTGAAATGCCATGCATAGGTATTTATGGTGGACACTTTGGAATAACTTGGTTTTCAGGGATTTGGAAGCACGAGCAGCATTCCCGCTTAGTACAAGTGAAGGCTAGCAATAGACTGGGAAGCGACAATCAAGAGAGCAATAACCGTCATAATCATGCTTGCGATAGAATAAAATTAACGGAGGCATAAAAGTGATACAAGAACTCTGAAGCAAAGTAAATCATCGAGGCTTAATTGACTTTTGTTTTTCAGTCATATGCATGCGTGAGCATGTGCCAAGTCAATTCAAACGAGTTATTCAGAGGAGGATACCACAATGTCATACCTATCTATGAATAAAACAATGCAAGCAAATTTTTATGACATGCTACTCATATTAATAAATTGGAGCTAAGCATGAGAGATCATGAACTACTAGACTTTCATTAAATGACATATACCTCACATGAACCAACTAAGTATGCTCACATGGATGAGTATATGTACAAAAATAAAAACAAATAGAGTTCATACCAGCCTCTCACCACAGTCGAGTTGCCGTAGATCGTCATTATTGCCTTTCACTTGTGTGGCTTGAATAATATGAAATGAAACCAAGCTCCAACCATCGGAGACCGCTGAAATCCCTAATAAACTTTACAAAACCGAAGAAGAACAACAAATATTTTTGGCGTTTTCGATATTAGAGTCACCGAACGAAAGTAAAATCTTTTTGGATTTTCTCATAGCAAACCAACGATAGTAAATAAAGAAAAATAGGAACAAGAAACCAAACAAACAAATGATAAAGAGAAACAACAGAAATATTTTTGGTATTTTTGTGTTTTAGAAAATAAACAAAGCAAAAAACAAGAGAATGAAAACTAAAAGAACCACAGAAAAGCAAAGTGGCAGAAATCTGCCAAAACTTGACAGCAGTACAATAATCATTTTTTTTCGAAAATCTTATGTTGTTCAACTCGAAAAGTGCTCAACTAATGAAAGTTGGATAATAACCTGGGGAACATGCACAAAAATTTGCAGCTCAAAATAACGTTCTGGCTACGCACAAGATTTTTTTTTAGTATCAGTCCAGAATCTGTTTTTTAGACAACACTTCCCCAAATATCATCTTCCTCATATTAGAGGCAACCATCGGCACACAAATGAAATAAAAAGTAAAAGTAAAGGTTACTACAGTAGTAACAACCTTCAAAAACTAAAATAAGAACCTACTGAAATAAAAATAACCGAAAGAGAAACAATCAAAAGAAGCGAAACAAGTATATACAAATGATCGGTAATTGTAATATGCAATGAATGAGTGATGACGGCGTACCTCCCCCCAAGCTTAGGCTTTTGGCCTAAGTGGAGATCAACCCCAGCGAGGGTCAGGGTTCCACGCTGGTGGGTCGTACATGGCGTGGTCGTAATAAGATCTCTGTGCCGAAGAAAAGGATGAAGGCTCCACATGCCCGAAATGCTGATGTGAAGAACTTGTTGCGTTGGATGACAAGTCGAGGAGTTCCTCGGCCTCCTCCATGCCGTCCCCTGCATGATGGCCGCAACTCTCTATGTATGCATCAAGTTCATCTTCTGTGACCGACCAACCGTTCCTGGAATCAAGGTTAAACAAAGCAGGTGCAGGCAATCCAACTAGCCTTTCGGATTTAATTACTCTCCACTTTTTCTTGAAAAAGGTTATCTCATAGGACAGGTTATTAAAGTTAGACCGATTAGAAACAAAGTCATGTTTTATCATGGAAATAATATCAAGTTTCTCTACAGAGAGCTGAACATCAAGAGGGTGAGGTTCTACACCATGCATAGCTAGCAAACGAGAGGCAATGAGACCTCCACAAATTCCTCCTTTATCACGGTTAGTAGCAAGTCTAAATGCTATCAAAGCACCCAAATTATAAGTTCTATCATGTTGCAATGCAGCAGCTAAGAAAACCAAGTCATGGATAGATAACTTATTTGCATTCTTTCTAGCAAGAACACACTTGGTGATAAAGTAAGCAAAATAGCGAATAGATGGGAGTTGAATACTACGAATTTTACCACTCTCATCTGAGAAGCTTCTCCCTTGACAGATCATCTCGTATAGATTCAAGAGTTGCTGTGGCAGCCCCCTAATCTTCTCACATGATCCCCATTGTGGCACTTTAATAGCTGCACAAAAATCATCAAAGGGCAAGTTGATAGATTTATTGTAGATTTTATATTGAACCATGGGGTTAGGTTGGGACCAATGGAATTCAAAATCCTGCACCACTGACATGGTTAGTTTTGCATATTGGTAAGGTTCACCAACAACAAAATCTTCTAACCCTGCATTAGAAATTAGATTTTGAACATCCTGAAAAATTCCTGCACTCCTCATGAAATCGGTGCATGGGTAGTAGGAGGGGAATACCCCCTCTTCACGGTGGACTCTCATAACTTCATGCACCTCCAATTCATGTTGGTTGAGTTGGTGTCTATTCCACTCCATTTTCTGAAATTTTTCAACAATCATTATAAAGGTTCATTTTGAGACATATAAATGAGGGAGACTACTATAGGAACTTGATAGAGTACTAAACATGCATCAAAACTAATTTTTACAACTTGAATCAAGCATGCAAACTCACTTAACATGTCACCTACAGCAGCAAATTACTCAAGATATACTCAACTATACAAAATTCTATTTGGATAATCGGAGGAGTCACATACCGGAGAGCAAATGGTCCAAATCTCAGCAGCAAAGGTGGGCTGAGCAAGGAGATCAAAAATTTCGAGCAAGAACAACAAGAAAATCGGGTTTGAACAATGGTGGTGTGTTTTCCCGTGAAAGAGAGTGGAGTGGTAGGTGGATGAGTGAGTGGAGGGCCAGGTGGGGCCCTCACCACAGGGTGGCGCGCCCCCCTTGCTGGCCGCGCCGGCACATGGGGTGCAGCCCTGGGGTGCCCCACTGGTCAGCCCCAGGCACTCCCAGGTTGCATTTTGAAAAATAGGACCAGTGATATAATTTTTGTAAATTTTTGAAAACTTCGAAAAATGCACATTTCTGGGTGTTAAAATAACTATTTCAGGACAGAAAAAGATTTTCAAACTTCTAAATAACCAAAGCATCTTGCAAAGCAAGTAGTACTATAGCAAGTAAAACAAGTGGAGAAAGAAAGAAATGTTGTTTAGCTCTTCCATGCATATAAAATGTACTTGTTAACAAGGTTGATCAAGTCTTGCCACCAAATAAATTTTACATGTCATAAGAAGAAATAAACCTCAAATCAATCATGTTACCTTATATTGTATTGATATGGATCCAATCACAATAGTTTGATATCCTTCTTTAGGCTCATATATAGGACAATCAATAACTCCCACTTTGATAGATCTCAAATTAGAAATTGTATTAACTCCATATACTTTATCAATCCTCTTAGGAAAATAAATAGTATGTTCCTTGTCATCAACATTGAAAGTAACTTTTCCTTTATTGCAATCAATAACAGCCCCTGCAGTGTTAAGAAAAGGTCTTCCAAGAATAATAGACATATTATCATCTTCGGGCATTTCCAACACAACAAAATCAGTTAATATTAAGCAATTATGAGCAACTTGAACAGGAACATCCTCACATATACCAACAGGAACAGCAGTAGATTTATCAGCCATTTGCAAAGATATATCGGTTGGTATCAACTTATCTAAATCAAGTCTCTTGTAAAGAGAAAAAGGCATAACACCAACTCCTGCTCCCAAATCACATAGAGCAGTTCTAACATAATTATTCTTGATGGAACAAGGGATAGTTGGTATACCTGGGTCTCCCAGCTTCTTTGGAACCTTGCCATTGAAAGAATAATTAGCAAGCATAGTGGAAATCTCCTCATTAGGAATTTTCCTTTTGTTAGAGACAATATCTTTCATATACTTTGAATAAGGAGGCAATTTAATAGCATCAGTCAAAGGGATTTGCAAAAACAAAGGTTTCATCCAATCACCAAATTTTTTATAGTGTTCTTCCTCCTTTGATTTTAGTTTCTTAGCAGGAAAAGGCATTTGCTTTTGAACCCAAGGTTTTCTTTCATTACCATGTTTCTTAGCAATAAAATCTTCTTTAGTGTACTTTTTATTTTTAGCATGCTTTTCAAGTTCATTTTCAATCTCTTCTTTATCAGAAACATCATTCTTATCATTATCTTTATCATGTTCATTACCACTTTCAGTTTCAGCATCAGAAATAGAAATACTATTAGGATCATTAACAGGTTCAGAAGATTCTACAACAGTTTTATGTTTCTTCTTCTTTTCTTAAAAGGAGCACTAGTTTCTTTAGTTCGTTGAGAATCTTGTTCAACTCTTTTGGGATGCCCCTCAGGATATAGAGGATCCTGAGTAGAAACACCACCTCTAGTTGTTACTTCATAAGCATGTTTTTCTTTATGAGTATTTTTTAACAAGTCATTTTGCACTTTAGTAAGTTGATCAATTTGAGTTTGAACCATATGAAAATGTTTAACAAGCATCTTAACATCATTGGAGGTTCTCTCCACAATATCATGCAATTTACTAATAGCTTGAGAGTTTTCCATTAGATGATTCTCTACTCTCATATTAAAGTTATTTTGCTTAACAACATAATTATTAAATTCATCTAAACATTGATCAAGAGGTTTTGAGTAAGGAATATCTCCTTTATCAAAGCGTTGAAGAGAATGTACCTCAATCGTGGATGAAGGGGGAGTTATCTTGCATAAATCTTCTATAGGAGGTAAATTCTTCACATCTTCAGATTTAATACCTTTCTCTATAAGAGATTTCTTGGCTTCCCTCATATCTTCATCATTTAATTCAATCATACCCCTCTTCTTCAATATTGGTGTTGGGGTTGGTTCAGGTGTAGTCCAATCATCATGATTTTGGCTTCTTCTAGCCAATAATTCTTCAGCTTCGGCTGGAGTTCTTTTCCTGAAAACACAACCAGCACAACTATCCAGGTATGCTCTAGACTCAATGGTTAGTCCGCTATAAAATATATCAAGTAAGTCATGCTTTTCCAAATCATGTCCAGGCTGAGCTCTAATAAGAGAGCAAAACCTTGCCCAAGCTTCAGGCAATTTCTCTCCATCTTCCTTGTCAAAATTATGAATTTTCTGCAAAGCAATATGTTGAGCACTAGCAGGAAAATATTTTCGAAAGAAGACATCAAGCAAAAAACTTGGACTATCAATAGAATCAGGAGGCAAACTATTATACCAAATTTTAGCATCATCCTTTAATGAGAAAGGAAAAATTTTAGCAACAAAATAAGTACGCTTCTTGGTATCATCAGAAAACAAGCTACTCAAAGTAGAAAGCTCAATCATGTGTTCTACAGCACTTTCTTTTTCAGTACCACAAAAGGTGTTTTCTCAACAATAGATATATGAGATAAATCAAGAGAAAAATCATAATCCTTATCCTTAATGTTTATAGGAGAGGTGGCAAATTTAGGATCAGGAGACAGTTTATATCTAACAGCACGTTGTGCAAGAAGCTTTTTAATGTTACTTGCATCAGTAGTAGCATTACATTTATCAATAAAATCATCATCAAGTTCCACATAATCTTCATCAAGATCATCACTAGAGTATTCAACAAACTCAGGTGAATTAACAGGTGTGAATGGATCGTAGCGAACAAGAGGGGGGTGAATGGTTGCTACGTCAAGTTTTAGTCTTTTTCAATTTTAGTGCAACGGAAGATAAAGGTGATTGCTTTAGTGGTGTTGGTGATCCTACAATGATCCTAGAACAAGTGCAACAAGCAAAGGAACAATCACAAGATAGTAAGAGTAAGGAGCGGGACAACCGGAGGGCGCGGAGACGAGGCGAGGTTTGTTTCCCGCAGTTCCTCCCACAAAAGGGAGTACGTCTGCGTTAAGGAGGTGCTAGCCTCACACAAGAGGCTAGACGGCCACACCACGAAGGAAGGCCTCACCTTCTTCCTCGAGAGAGCTCCACAAAGGTGCTCCCCCTTCTCCACTAAGGCACCGGTTGAGGCGGTGATTCCTTCACAAGGTTGGGGCGAGCTCCACACCACAAGGAGGCTCCCAACAATCCATGGAGCTAGTACAACACCAAGCTAGCCTCCATGGATGCACTTCCTCCAATGTCCCACAATAGGAACCCTAACACCAAGATCCACTAAGGAATAGCAAGTATTGGTGAAATCTATCTTGGTAGAACTATAGATCGAGGTCTCCTCCACCACTCCTCAAAATTTGAGCAAGATTGGTTGGATGGTTGGGGAGATCCTCAAGGATTAAGCTCAGCAACAATGGAGGAGAGAGAGAGAGAGGGAAGAGATAAAAACGAATTGGGGGAGAAGGGGCCCTTAAATAGGCTCCTCCAAATCCAACCGTTATGTCCAGTTTTTGCCTAAGCGGTACTACCGCTTTTGAAAAGCGGTACTACCGCTCTGAGTTCGAATTCCCCAGATCTGGTCCACGTGGACGCAGAGCGGTACTACCGCTAGAGGTACCGCTCGAGGTACCGCAATGGGGTCCAAACCTTACTGGATCCAAAGAGGTACCAGAGCGGTACCAGAGCGGTACTGCCGTAACTAGTTACGGTACCTAGGCGGTACCATGGGCGGTACTACCGCTCGTGAGCGGTACTACCGCTCCAGGTACTGCAGAGGTACCGTAACTCGTACTGAGGGACAAATCCAGCGCAGAACTCAGAGCGGTACCGTGAGGCGGTACCTATAGGGGTAGCGGTACTACCGCTACAGGTACCGGTAGTACCGGCTTGGCTAAAACTGGTTTTCTTCCCTTTTTCTCTCCAGCCATGTCACCTCGCGAAACACACACAAAACCAGAAAACCTACAGCTACCTATAAATACGCTTCAGTCCTCTGATCTTGACGTGTCCAGCGAGGTCACCGTGCACTTGCAAATCTAGCAATGATACTCAAGGCACACGGTGAGATAACTCAAGTGTTGTCATCAAACACACAAAACACGGGGTTTAGACTTTGCTCTTTCAATCTCCCCCTTTTTTGTGTTTGATGACAACACAAGACTTTTCAAAAGCATATGATATTATGATGAGATTCTTAGATTTGCAAAAGCTCGACGGAGCTCCCCCTAAACGTGTGCATACTTAGAATATGTATTTGAATACAAATACACACGTCTTAGAGGCATAACTCCCCCTAGATTTTACAAACCAAGAACATATGTAACAAGGATACAAGATCATGTTCAAATAACATATGCGCAATATGGAGGTAACATAAGATCATGTAAGGAGATTTGGGTGAAGTTATCATACCATAGCCTTGAGAATACCCAAACTCACCATAAGATACCTCCATAGAGTTGTTGATGTAGCCACAAGACAAGATAAGCAACTAGGATCACAAGGCTACAAACAACAAAGGTCCCCATCCACATAGGAACTTGTTGCCTGCCAAAACCCACCGGCGAGCAGCGATGAGCAACACGAGCCGGGAGGCTCCCAGGACTGCTGGTGGGCCCTGGTCCCTCGGGCGACGGCCCGCAATGCTCCGGCACACGTCCTGGCTATTGCGAGGGCGTGCCACCTGACCTACACCTGGACAGGAAGGTGTTGGATTGCTTCAATTAGTTTCCTGCATGGCAGACACGTAAACATTAAATGAGCCTCGATCGGCTCTCAGGTTACCATGTGAATCGGCTCAAAGAGCCGATTAACCCATGGTTTATATTGGATCTACGATAACATGGGGATCCTGCTTTATCAATACCAAGTTAAATCGATCTACGACAGTTTAGGGCTTTCACCGCATAACCGGAACATCCTACACGTAGTTGAGCCTGGCAGATACGAAAGATAACAGAAAACTAGTCCTAGAAGGGGCCTAAAAACCAACACGGAGTCGATTCCCGGAACATCCCCTCTTGGATCGGCAAACCATACCTTACGCACTACTGGATCATTCAACCCGTTTGCAAGGCCTAACCATGCAGATATCAAACTAAACCTTGAATAACAAAGAACAACCATAACAGATCAGATCTACTAAATAAAGACGAAACAAGATGCTGCCCTTACACCTAAGATAGGTGCAAAAAGCAGTTAGATATTTAGGGGCAGCATAACTAAGCAAACATATCAGAAAAGTATCGATGTAAGCCCCAAAACATCTATGATAAACGGTATTACTCGCCATCAACAAGGCTTCAGTACGAGCAACACCAAACAACGAATAAACTGATACTGCCTAGATCGCAAGATGCGATCTAGGCAGCATGACGCTTACCCGGAAGAAACCCTCGAAACAAGGGGTGGCGATGCGCCTAGATTGTGTTTGTTGTGAACGTGATCGTCCTCCTTTCTCAATAACCCTAGGTACATATTTATAGTCCGTGGACTTTCTATCTTTGGAATAAACCTAGCTGTGTACGAACCAAACTCTATCTCTTAATTCTAAACTAAAACATGATCTACCATAATGTACAGATACACGGGCAATCTAGCCCAAATTCTCGCACGAAGCCGATTCAGAAACTCTTTATGTGCATATCCTCCAAGCCCATCTCAATCACGGCCCATCTTCTGATTTGGCTAAAATCTGGTGATAACACATGCCCCCCTGGTTTTGGCAATAATAATTCCAAAACCACTCTGTTTTCCTTCATCGGGTCACGCGTTGCAGAGCAGAACCGCTACAGTGCCCCTCCATCATGGTGCCTTGCCTTCTCAACTTCTCTGTATTGCACGATTTGACAGTTTTGGCACCTCATCCTCGAAACTGCCACAGCATTGAATCATCTTTCACTATATCCCCTTTATTTAAACTCATCCGAGCAGTTCGCCTCTTCATTCTCCTGTTCCGCATTAGCAATCGGAAAAAACCCTCCTCTCAAACCATGGACTCCTCCTCTGCCTCTTCGGGTCTCTCCTTCCAATCATCCTCCTCCAGCGAGCCGGCGCCGGAGTACGACCCGATAGCGGCGTACGAGGCCCACGCCCCACTGTGGTGGGACGAGAGGGATTGGGACTTCTCCGTCGGGTTAGAGGATGACGAATCCTTGACCGACGGGGAGGATAACCTCCAATTTCTCGTCGACGGGGAGCTGGAGGAAGAGAGCGACGACGACGCCTTCTCCTGGGGCGCGGACCTCTCCTCCAACGAGGAGGATGAAGCGGAGGACGACACCTCCTCCGACGAGTACCCGCCGGCGAAGCGCTTCCGCGCCGGGTCGGAGGACGACGACGACGACGACGAAGACGGAGAAGAAGCCCCTGCCGGCGGCTTCAGCAGCAGCGACGAAGACGTCGCCGGCAGCAGCACCGACAGCGGCGCGGACGGCAACGACGAGGGCAGCGACGGCCCCTAGATTAGGGACTACTAGAATAGGGCTAGTAGTAGTGCATTAGGCAGTAGATCCTCCTTTTGTGAGCAATCGGCTCTTATTGTAAAATCCCCCTTTTAATCAATGAAGAATGCCTCCATGTCTGATTTTTCCGATTGTCAAAGTGGGTCAACGCACCAAGAACCGATAGCAACGTATCGGTCTTTCACCATAAAACGCCAATAAGGCCAAACTCAGTTACCTAATTAGACAGGTCCAAGCAGACATTCCCCAAATTCAAACGGTAACTTGATACATGTTTGTAATAGTTTGTACCTCTAGAGTCGATGGCTGTGCATCGGCTTTTTTATTCTAAAGTCGATGTCTGTGCGTCGGCTGTACTTTGCGTCCTGTTGCTCTGTAAAAAAAATTTACTGGCCGATTTCATGCATCGGCCCCCATATTTCACTGCCCATCATCCCACATACTTGGGAAATATTTCTTGAGATGCTGGCCATTGACAGCCACTGGGAATTTCACACCGTTCAGCTCCTCGAGCATGTATGCATTACCCTTTAAAACTTGGTCGACCCTGTAAGGCCCGTGCCAATTTGGAGACCATTTACCATACATTGCATCCTTAGTCCCCAATGGCAACACAGCTTCCCATACCAGATCACCAACGTGGAACTCCTTTGGTCTCACCTTCTTATTATACGCGCGAGCCACCTTGGCTTTGTTCTCTTTAATTTTCTCAAGCGACCATAGTCTAAGTTCCGTTACATCCTCAATGCTATCACTCATCAGGGCTGCATATTCTTCAGTTGTTAAATCATTCTGAAACGTAATCCGTCTCGACCCAGCAGTGATTTCCCAGGGCAATACGCTTCTTGTCCATAGACCAGATGGTATGGCGAGGTTTTTATCGCTCCATGACATGACATGCGATAAGCCCACAAAGCCTCTGACAAAACCTCGTGCCAACGTCTAGGGTACTCGTCGATTTTCCTCTTAATCAGCTTGATAAGGCTCTTGTTGGACGCTTCAGCTTGCCCATTTGCTTGAGCATAGTATGGAGACGATCGGATCAACTTGATCCCCATGTCCTCGCAGAACTTTCTAAACTCGCGAGAAATGAAGACCGAACCTCCATCGGTCGTGATAGTCTGGGGAATCCCAAATCTATGAATGACATGTTCTTTCACGAAATTGATAACATCGGTCGATGCCACTGACTTCATAGGGACGGCCTCCACCCATTTAGTAAAATAATCTGTAATGGCCAGAACCCACACATGGCCTTTGCTCGATGGAGGATTGATTTTGCCGATCATATCCATGCCCCAACCTCGAAATGGCCAACGCTTGATGATGGGGTTCATTGCTGATGCAGGTACCATCTGAATGCTCCCAAACTTCTGACACGCTTGACACCCTTTATAGTACTTAAAACAATCCTCAAGCATGGTGGGCCAATAAAACCCTGATCGCCTGATCAACCATTTCATCTTATGAGCCGATTGGTGAGTTCCACAGGCGCCTTCGTGTACCTCGTGTAAGAGCCGTTTTGATTCGGCTGGTCCCAGACATCTGAGAAGTAACCCTTCCGAAGTCCTGTAGAACATGTCATCCCCAATAAGGACATACTTCATGGCCTTGTACCTTATCCGTTTAGGTGCCCCCCGAGCCGAATCTTTCAAGTAATTGAAGATATCGGCTCTCCAGTCATCTGGTTCCAGGAACTGTACCTGAACATCGGCTCCACCTGCTACGTCCTTGTAGCCTGACGCCATTTGCGCGAGATCGTTCGCCTCGGTATTTTGCGACCTCGGGATCCAATTGAAGTTTATGTACCTAAATTGTGCCATCAGCTCACGGCATTGCATCCATAATGGGAAGAGCGACTCGCTCTCACATTTGTATTCCTCCGTGAGTTGGGAAATCACCAATTTGGAGTCTCCAAAAAGTTCCACTGCTTCTGCCCCGGCTTCCAATAGCAACTCCATTCCCTTGCATATTGCTTCATACTCAGCGACATTGTTGGTGCAAGGGGTGGGTAGCCTGATGGAGAAGGAATATGTTGCCCCCCGGGGCGACACGAGTAGAATGCCGATGCCGCAACCATCATCACAAACCGATCCATCGAAAAACATGGCCCATGCACACACAGACAGTTCTGCTATATCAGTGTTGATTCGTTCAGCAATAAGCTCGGCCAACGCCTGTCCCTTGACTGCTTTCGCAGGTTGATACCGGATATCAAATTCCGATAATGCAAACATCCACTTACCGAGTCGGCCTTTCAACACAGGAGCCAACAGCATATGTTTGATGACATCTGATTTGCATATGACGACAATCTCCGCTGACAGCAAGATGTGATGAAGCTTGGTGCAGGTAAAAAATAGGCAGAGGCACAACTTCTCGATCTCAGGGTACCTAGTTTCTGCATCCAACATCCTTCTGCTGAGGTAGAAAACGACTCTCTCCAGACCATCATAAACTTGCACCACCACTGAGGTGATGGAAGTGTTAGCTACTGACAAGTAAATATAGAATGGCCTGTCTTGCTGGGGCGGCACCAACACAGGTGGCTTCGTTAGATACTCTTTAATCTCGTCAAACGCTCGCTGTTGCTCTGCCCCCTAGTGAAACTCCTCATCAGATTTAATTTTTACCAGTCCCATGAACGGCTCAATTCGTCCTGACAGATTGGAGATGAACCTTCTGACGAAGTTGATTTTGCCGATGAGACACTGGAGTTCCTTCTTCGTGGTAGGTGGCTTCATTGTTCGCACTGCCTCCTGACTTTTCAGGCCGATCTCAATTCCGCGTTCATGAACCAAGAAACTCAAGAATTGACCGGCCGTTACACCAAAAGCACACTTCTTTGGATTCATTCTTAGCCCGAATTTTCTAGTTCGGTTCAGGATGCGTCGCAAATCCTCCAAGTGCCCTTCCACTGAAACAGACTTGACTAGCACGTCATCAATGTAGATCTCCACCAACTTGCCGATCAGATCATGAAAGATCTAATTCATGGCTCTTTGGTACGTCGCGCCGGCATTCTTCAGTCCAAATGTCATGACTACATATTCAAACAGACCCACCGAGCCTGGTACTCTGAATGCAGTCTTGTGTATATCTTCTGGAGCCATAAAAATTTGGTTGTAACCGGCATTACCATCCATGAAACTTAAAACCTTATGACCCGCAGCTGCATTGATCAAAGTCTCTGCTACCGGCATTGGATACTCATCCTTTGGAGTAGCTCTATTGAGATCCCGAAAATCTATGGCGACGTGCCATCGGCCGTCCTTTTTCTCTACAGGTACGATACTAGAAATCCACTCAACATACCTGCATGGCCTGATGAACCCGACGTTCAACATTTTCTCGATCTCTTTCTTGACTTCTTCTAAAATTTCGGCCTTCATTTGTCGTGCTTGCTGCTGGAACGGCCGAAATCCTTTCTTAAGAGGGAGCCGATGCTCAATGATGGTCCTATCTAACCCGGGCATCTCTGTATAATCCCAGGCAAAGCAATCTGGGTATTCTTTTAACAAAGCTATCATCAGGTCCCTCAGATGCGGATCTAACTTTTTGCTGATAAATGTTGGTCGTGGCTTATCCCCAGGACCAATGTCAATCTCTTCTAGCTCATCAGCTGATGTAAACCCATATCCTAGCTTTCCGTCGCCTGCTAGATCGATGCTGAACCCAGGCAAAACGTATGGTGAGGATAATTTGGGCCGATTGCTGGAATCGGCCTCCTTTTCGATTGCATTGCTGAATGAAGGTTTACAACTTATTTGTGCTCCAACGCGGGGGGGATTCTCCCTACTACGACTACGTGACATGCTTGAGGTGAGATCCTTGCTTTTTATTTTTTGGGGCCGATCGCAGGGATCGGCCTTGCCACGTACGTCCATTGACCTTGGTCTTGCTACTCTGTCAGGCCGGTGGATAAGACCAGCCTCACCCCGTTTTTTGTAGCTTCGATGCGCTCACAGCCGTCCAGACTGACTCCAGAGATCAGCTCTTGGTCGTCTGCGTCCCAAATATTCATGCCAGCTAATGAGATCTCGATCGAGTCATCTGCATGAACGATCTCCACTTCATCTCCATCCCACTGTATCAGGCATTGGTGCATTGTGGATGGAATGCAGCAGTTGGCGTGAATCCAATCCCTCCCTAGTAGGACAGCGTAGGTCCTTTTGCTGTCGACGATGAAGAATGACGTAGGGATGGTTTTTCGGCCCACGGTTAGATCCACGTTCAGAACGCCTTGCGCTTCTGATGCTTGGCCGTTGAAATCGCTTAGTGTGACGTTGGTTTTGATCAGATCTGCGTTAGAGCGTCCCAAACGCCGTAGCATGGAGTATGGCATTATATTAACTGCCGCTCCCGTGTCAACCAACATCTTGCTGACAGGCTGCCCGTTGATATAACCTCTTAGGTACAGGGCCTTCAAATGTCTGTAGCTCTTCTCTCGTGGCTTTTCAAAGATAACTGGCCGTGGGCCGCAGTCAAACTATGCTACTGGCACTTCTTCGGTTCTTGGAGCACAAAACTCCGACGGAAGTATGAACACCATATTTGTGTCAGCCGATGCCTTTGCATCGGCTTTTATCTGCTTGGGGCGCCATTCTTTCTTCTGTGGATGCGTCTCCGTCTCCAAAGTTTGCTGAATTTTCACAGCCAGATCGGGCCGCGCTTTCCTCAACATGTACAGGTACTGCGCCTCGGCTTCCTCCAAGTTACGTAGCCTCTGAACCCTACGCTTTTGGGAATGACTGAGTCCATCAGGGCACCACCTTGGCCAATGGTATCTATCTTCTTCTTCATCTTCTGACTCCTCGAAATCCTCCACCCGAGACGACTCAGCTTGTCTGTTCTGAGATGGGAGAGGCCCTAGACGCTTGAACACTGAAACCTCACTTGTGCCCTTCTTCTGCTGTCTACACTCCGGGCAGTTGTCGATTGTAGGCAATCGGCTCATTCCTGAATCCCAGCAATGCTTAAAGAAAGGACAATCCCAGTGTCTGTCCATGTCTTCCTGATCTCTTGACTTCCCCTTAGCGCGGTGCTCATATCCTTCGTTGTCTCTATCATACCGACGACATTTTCTGTTGTCTACATCAGACCGATGATATCTTTCGTCATCTATGTCGTACCGCCGGCGTCGGTCGTACTGATGCTCATATTTGTTAAGGAGATGCGCGGAGAGCGGTCGTTGATACCGCACGTTTCTCACTTGTTCCTCGGTGATGTATCGTCTGTCATCATATCGGGGCCGGTCGCGTGGATAGGCCTCCTCCTTTTCCTTGCCACGGGAGTGACCGATTTCTTCTTTATCCTTGCCATGGAGGTATACAGGCCCTGCCATGTTAACATCGAATGAGAAACCTGGCTGACGCCTCGTGGAGTGATTGAGTTCTACCATGTTGACGCCAGGAAACGGTTGCGTGTCCACTTTCATGGCAAACTGACCGAGGATCAAACGGCCTTGTTCTATCGCCATTTGGATCTGCCGACACAACTCTTTGCAGTCGTTGGTGATATGGGTGAACGAGTGATGCCACTGGCAGTACGGTCTCCCATTCATTTCTTGCGCCGTAGGGATTTTATGGCCTTCGGGTAACTTCAGCTGTTTTTCCTTAAGCAGTAAATCGAATATCTGCTCAGCTTTGCTTATATCAAAGTCAAACCCTTTTGCAGGCCCTTGTTGTTTCACCCATTTGCAGGACACGGGAGCTGCCCCCCGAGCCCATTCAGCCACGGCTACTTCCTGATCTTCTGCAAAGTCTTCAACTTCTTCTGTCTCGACCAGGCCTATCGGGCGTTTGAACTTATCTTGGTACAATTCTGGGGGGCGCTGTTCATACAATGTTAATTTCTGGACCATGTGCGCTAGTGAATTGTATTCCACTTGGAAAGCCAGATCCTTGATCGGCGCTGCGAGGCCTACCACTGCCAGATCGACTGCTTCTTCCTCAGTTAAACGAGCCGAATAACATCGGTTCTTGACAGTCCTGAAACGCTGAATGTATTCCGACACCGTTTCTCCCCGCTTCTGCCGCACCTGCGCCAGATCGGCAATGCCAGCCTCGGTAGCTTCTGAGTGATATTGTACATGAAACTGCTCTTCCAGTTGCTTCCATGTCCGGACTGAATCTGGTGGCAAGGAGGTGTACCACCCAAAAGCTGGTCCTGTGAGAGACTGCGCAAAAAACCTTACACGTAACGGGTCTGATGCTGAAATCATGCCCAACTGTGCCAAGTATCGGCTCACATGCTCAATTGAGATAGACCCTTCTGATCCACTGAACTTTGAGAACTCAGGGAGCCGATACTTTGGCGGCAGCGGAATCAAATCATATTCGTTGGGGTACGGCTTGGAATAGCCGATTGTTCTCCTCTTTGGCAGGATGCCGAACTGTTCTCTCAAGATCGTACTGATTTGTTCCACGGTATGAGCTGCAGGGGTTGAGCTTTCATGACTCGTTCCGGTGGCATATTTAGCTAGCCACGCCTATTTATCGGCGTCTGCTCCAGAAACCCCTCCTGCTGCAATCTGGTTCGTGCGCGCCAAGTTATTGCCGTCCGACACGTATGTGCACACGTATCCATGTGGGATTTCTTTAGGTGGCTCATACAGGAATTGGTAATCGCTAGGATCACCTCCAACCTTGTAGATGACGTATGCCGGTGAACCCTGTGGCTCTGGAGCTGCAAGCGTGAATGGCAGCTGCGGTCTGGTCTGGAACGGTAGTTCTCCCTGGTGAGTCCCTAGGGTAGGCCCTGACGGAGAGTACTGATGCTTCATGATTTCCTGAACCACGCGAACCGCAACACGCTCGAAAGCGTTCACCAGGCTCTCAGAATGACGGTGTAGAGAATGAGCCACCATGTAATTAACTTCCTGGCGCAGAGCTCTGGTGCGTTCCTCTGAAGGGAGAGACAGGTCTACTTCATCGAGAACGCCTTCGGGTGAGAACCCTTTCCACCTAATGCCATGTGTACGGGTCCTCTCGAAAGAGCAGATGAGATCGGCTTCGAAGAGAGCTTTAACCTCATCATATTTCTTCTTGTGATCCTCAGGCAAATCCTTGTACTTGATCGGTTCGTCCGACATCTCAGCTGCAGATGTTGATGTAGTTGCTGTAGAATGTCCCACCGGGCGTGCCAGAATGTGTTGCCTGCCAAAACCCACCGGCGAGCAGCCACGAGCAACACGAAGAGCCGGGAGGCTCCCAGGACTGCTGGTGGGCCCTGGTCCCTCGGGCGACGGCCCGCAATGCTCCGGCACACGTCCTAGCTATTGCGAGGGCGTGCCACCTGACCTACACCTGGTTAGGAAGGTGTTGGATTGCTTCAATTAGTTTCCTGCATGGCAGACACGTAAACATTGAATGAGCCTCGATCGGCTCTCAGGTTACCCTGTGAATCGGCTCAAAGAGCCGATTAACCCATGGTTTATATTGGATCTACGATAACATGGGGATCCTGCTTTATCAATACCAAGTTAAATCGATCTACGACAGTTTAGGGCTTTCACCGCATAACCGGAACGTCCTACACATAGTTGAGCCTGGCAGATACGAAAGATAACAGAAAACTAGTCCTAGAAGGGGCCTAAAAACCAACACGGAGTCGATTCCCGGAACATCCCCTCTTGGATCGGCAAACCATACCTTACGCACTACTGGATCATTCAACCCGTTTGCAAGGCCTAACCATGCAGATATCAAACTAAACCTTGAATAACAAGGAACAACCATAACAGATCAGATCTACTAAATAAAGACGAAGCAAGATGCTGCCCTTACACCTAAGATAGGTGCAAAAAGCAGTTAGATATTTAGGGGCAGCATAACTAAGCAAACATATCAGAAAAGTATCGATGTAAGCCCCAAAACATCTATGATAAACGGTATTACTCGCCATCAACAAGGCTTCAGTACGAGCAACACCAAACAACGAATAAACTGATACTGCCTAGATGCGATCTAGGCAGCATGACGCTTACCCAGAAGAAACCCTCGAAACAAGGGGTGGCGATGCGCCTAGATTGTGTTTGTTGTGAACGTGATCATCCTCCTTTCTCAATAACCCTAGGTACATATTTATAGTCAGTGGACTTTCTATCTTTGGAATAAACCTAGCTGTGTACGAACCAAACTCTATCTCTTAATTCTAAACTAAAACGTGATCTACCATAATGTACAGATACACGGGCAATCTAGCCCAAATTCTCGCACGAGGCCGATTCAGAAACTCTTTATGTGCATATCCTCCAAGCCCATCTCAATCACGGCCCATCTTCTGATTTGGCTAAAATCTGGTGATAACACATGCCCCCCCTGGTTTTGGCAATAATAATTCCAAAACCACTCTGTTTTCCTTCATCGGGTCACGCGTTGCAGAGCAGAACCGCTACAGTGCCCCTCCATCATGATGCCTTGCCTTCTCAACTTCTCCGTATTGCACGATTTGACAGTTTTGGCACCGCATCCTCGAAACTGCCACAACATTGAATCATCTTTCACTATATCCCCTTTATTTAAACTCATCCGAGCAGTTCGCCTCTTCATTCTCCTGTTCCGCATTAGCAATCGGAAAAAACCCTCCTCTCAAACCATGGACTCCTCCTCTGCCTCTTCGGGTCTCTCCTTCCAATCCTCCTCCTCCAGCGAGCCGGCGCCGGAGTACGACCCGATAGCGGCGTACGAGGCCCACGCCCCACTGTGGTGGGACGAGAGGGATTGGGACTTCTCCGTCGGGTCAGAGGATAACAAATCCTTGACCGACGGGGAGGATAAACTCCAATTTCTCGTCGACGGGGAGCTGGAGGAAGAGAGCGACGACGACGCCTTCTCCTGGGGCGCGGACCTCTCCTCCGACGAGGAGGATGAAGCGGAGGATGACACCTCCTCCGACGAGTACCCGCCGGCGAAGCGCTTCCGCGCCGGGTCGGAGGACGACGACGACGACGAAGATGAAGAAGAAACCCCTGCCGGCGACTTCAGCAGCAGCGACGAAGACGTCGCCGGCAGCAGCGCCGACAGCGGCGTGGACGGCGACGACGAGGGCAGCGACGGCCCCTAGATTAGGGACTACTAGAATAGGGCTAGTAGTAGTGCATTAGGCAGTAGATCCTCCTTTTGTGAGCAATCGGCTCTTATTGTAAAATCCCCCTTTTAATCAATGAAGAATGCCTCCATGTCTGATTTTTCCGATTGTCAAAGTGGGTCAACGCACCAAGAACCGATAGCAACGTATCGGTCTTTCACTATAAAACGCCAATAAGGCCAAACTCAGTTACCTAATTAGACAGGTCCAAGCAGACATTCCCCAAATCCAATCGGTAACTTGATACCTGTTTGTAATAGTTTGTACCTCTAGAGTCGATGGCTGCGCATCGGCTTTTTTATTCTAAAGTCGATGTATGTGCATCGGCTGTACTTTGCGTCCTGTTGCTCTATAAAAAAAAATTACTGGCCGATTTCATGCATCGGCCCCCATATTTCACTGCCCATCATCCCACATACTTGGGAAATATTTCTTGAGATGCTGGCCATTGACAGCCAATGGGAATTTCACACCGTTCAGCTCCTCGAGCATGTATGCATTACCCTTTAAAACTTGGTCGACCCTGTAAGGCCCGTGCCAATTTGGAGACAATTTACCATACATTGCATCCTTAGTCCCCAATGGCAACACAGCTTCCCATACCAGATCACCAACGTGGAACTCCTTTGGTCTCACCTTCTTATTATACGCGCGAGCCACCTTGGCTTTGTTCTCTTTAATTTTCTCAAGCGACCACAGTCTAAGTTCCGTTACATCCTCAATGCTATCACTCATCAGGGCTGCATATTCTTCAGTTGTTAAATCATTCTGAAACGTAATCCGTCTCGACCCAGCCGTGATTTCCCAGGGCAATACGGCTTCTTGTCCATAGACCAGATGGTATGGCGAGGTTTTTATCGCTCCATGACATGACATGCGATAAGCCCACAAAGCCTCTGACAAAACCTCGTGCCAACGTCTAGGGTACTCGTCGATTTTCCTCTTAATCAGCTTGATAAGGCTCTTGTTGGACGCTTCAGCTTGCCCATTTGCTTGAGCATAGTATGGAGACGATCGGATCAACTTGATCCCCATGTCCTCGCAGAACTTTCTAAACTCGCGAGAAATGAAGACCGAACCTCCATCGGTCGTGATAGTCTGGGGAATCCCAAATCTATGAATGACATGTTCTTTCACGAAATTGATAACATCGGTCGATGCCACTGACTTCATAGGGACGGCCTCCACCCATTTAGTAAAATAATCTGTAATGGCCAGAACCCACACATGGCCTTTGCTCGATGGAGGATTGATTTTGCCGATCATATCCATGCCCCAACCTCGAAATGGCCAACGCTTGATGATGGGGTTCATTGCTGATGCGGGTACCATCTGAATGCTCCCAAACTTCTGACACGCTTGACACCCTTTATAGTACTTAAAACAATCCTCAAGCATGGTGGGCCAATAAAACCCCGATCGCCTGATCAACCATTTCATCTTATGAGCCGATTGGTGAGTTCCACAGGTGCCTTCGTGTACCTCGTGTAGGAGCCGTTTTGATTCGGCTGGTCCCAGACATCTGAGAAGTAACCCTTCCAAAGTCCTGTAGAACATGTCATCCCCAATAAGGACATACTTCATGGCCTTGTACCTTATCCGTTTAGGTGCCCCCCGAGCCGAATCTTTCAAGTAATTGAAGATATCGGCTCTCCAGTCATCTGGTTCCAGGAACTGTACCTGAACATCAGCTCCACCTGCTACGTCCTTGTAGCCTGACGCCATTTGCGCGAGATCGTTCGCCTCGGTATTTTGCGACCTCGGGATCCAATTGAAGTTTATGTACCTAAATTGTGCCATCAGCTCACGGCATTGCATCCATAATGGGAAGAGCGACTCGCTCTCACATTTGTATTTCTCCGTGAGTTGGGAAATCACCAATTTGGAGTCTCCAAAAAGTTCCACTGCTTCTGCCCCGGCTTCCAATAGCAACTCCATTCCCTTGCATATTGCTTCATACTCAGCGACATTGTTGGTGCAAGGGGTGGGTAGCCTGATGGAGAAGGAATATGTTGCCCCCCGGGGCGACACGAGTAGAATGCCGATGCCGCAACCATCATCACAAACCGATCCATCGAAAAACATGGCCCATGCACGCACAGACAGTGCTGCTATATCAGTGTTGATTCGTTCAGCAATAAGATCGGCCAACGCCTGTCCCTTGACTGCTTTCGCAGGTTGATACCGGATATCAAATTCCGATAATGCAAACATCCACTTACCGAGTCGGCCTTTCAACACAGGAGCCGACAGCATATGTTTGATGACATCTGATTTGCATATGACGACAATCTCCGCTGACAGCAAGATGTGATGAAGCTTGGTGCAGGTAAAAAATAGGCAGAGGCACAACTTCTCGATCTCAGGGTACCTAGTTTCTGCATCCAACATCCTTCTGCTGAGGTAGAAAACGACTCTCTCCAGACCATCATAAACTTGCACCACCACTGAGGCGATGGAAGTGTTAGCTACTGACAAGTAAATATAGAATGGCCTGTCTTGCTGGGGCGGCACCAACACAGGTGGCTTCGTTAGATACTCTTTAATCTCGTCAAACGCTCGCTGTTGCTCTGCCCCCCAGCGAAACTCCTCATCAGATTTAATTTTTACCAGTCCCATGAACGGCTCAATTCGTCCTGACAGATTGGAGATGAACCTTCTGACGAAGTTGATTTTGCCGATGAGACACTGGAGTTCCTTCTTCGTGGTAGGTGGCTTCATTGTTCGCACTGCCTCCTGACTTTTCAGGCCGATCTCAATTCCGCGTTCATGAACCAAGAAACCCAAGAATTGACCGGCCGTTACACCAAAAGCACACTTCTTTGGATTCATTCTTAGCCCGAATTTTCTAGTTCGGTCCAGGATGCGTCGCAAATCCTCCAAGTGCCCTTCCACTGAAACAGACTTGACTATCACGTCATCAATGTAGATCTCCACCAACTTGCCGATCAGATCATGAAAGATGTAATTCATGGCTCTTTGGTACGTCGCGTCGGCATTCTTCAGTCCAAATGTCATGACTACATATTCAAACAGACCCACCGAGCCTGGTACTCTGAATGCAGTCTTGTGTATATCTTCTGGAGCCATAAAAATTTGGTTGTAACCGGCATTACCATCCATGAAACTTAAAACCTTATGACCCGCAGCTGCATTGATCAAAGTCTCTGCTACCGGCATTGGATAATCATCCTTTGGAGTAGCTCTATTGAGATCCCGAAAATCTATGGCGACGCGCCATCGGTCGTCCTTTTTCTCTACATGTACGATAGTAGAAATCCACTCAGCATACCTGCATGGCCTGATGAACCCGGCGTTCAACATTTTCTCGATCTCTTTCTTGACTTCTTCTAAAATTTCGGCCTTCATTTGTCGTGCTCGCAGCTGGAACGGCCGAAATCCTTTCTTAAGAGGGAGCCGATGCTCAATGATGGTCCTGTCTAACCCGGGCATCTCTGTATAATCCCAGGCAAAGCAATCTGGGTATTCTTTTAACAAAGCTATCATCAGGTCCCTCAGATGCGGATCTAACTTTTTGCTGATAAATGTTGGTCGTGGCTTATCCCCAGGACCAATGTCAATCTCTTCTAGCTCATCAGCCGATGTAAACCCATATCCTAGCTTTCCGTCGCCTGCTAGATCGATGCTGAACACAGGCAAAACGTATGGTGAGGATAATTTGGGCCGATTGCTGGAATCGGCCTCCTTTTCGATTGCATTGCTGAATGAAGGTTTACAACTTATTTGTGCTCCAACGCGGGGGGGAGTCTCCCTACTACGACTACGTGACATGCTTGAGGTGAGATCCTTGCTTTTTATTTTTTGGGGCCGATCGCAGGGATCAGCCTTGCCACGTACGTCCATTGACCTTGGTCTTGCTACTCTGTCAGGCCGGTGGATAAGACCAGCCTCACCCCGTTTTTTGTAGCTTCGATGCGCTCACAGCCGTCCAGACTGACTCCAGAGATCGGCTCTTGGTCGTCTGCGTCCCAAATATTCATGCCAGCTAATGAGATCTCGATCGAGTCATCTGCATGAACGATCTCCACTTCATCTCCATCCCACTGTATCAGGCATTGGTGCATTGTGGATGGAATGCAGCAGTTGGCGTGAATCCAATCCCTCCCTAGTAGGACAGCGTAGGTGCTTTTGCTGTCGACGATGAAGAATGACGTAGGGATGGTTTTTCGGCCCACGGTTAGATCCACGTTCAGAACGCCTTGCGCTTCTGATGCTTGGCCGTTGAAATTGCTTAGTGTGACGTTGGTTTTGATCAGATCTGCGTTAGAGCGTCCCAAACGCCGTAACATGGAGTATGGCATTATATTGACTGCCGCTCCCGTGTCAACCAACATCTTGCTGACAGGCTGCCCGTTGATATAACCTCTTAGGTACAGGACCTTCAAATGTCTGTAGCTCTTCTCTCGTGGCTTTTCAAAGATAACTGGCCGTGGGCCGCAGTCAAACTGTGCTACTGGCACTTCTTCGGTTCTTGGAGCACAAAACTCCGACGGAAGTATGAACACCATATTTGTGTCAGCCGATGCCTTTGCATCGGCTTTTATCTGCTTGGGGCGCCATTCTTTCTTCTGTGGACGCGTCTCCGTCTCCAAAGTTTGCTGAATTTTCACAGCCAGATCGGGCCGCGCTTTCCTCAACGTGTACAGGTACTGCGCCTCGGCTTCCTCCAAGTTACGTAGCCTCTGAACCCTACGCTTTTGGGAATGAATGAGTCCATCAGGGCACCACCTTGGCCAATGGTATCTATCTTCTTCTTCATCTTCTGACTCCTCGAAATCCTCCACCCGAGACGACTCAGCTTGTCTGTTCTGAGATGGGAGAGGCCCTAGACGCTTGAACACTGAAACCTCACTTGTGCCCTTCTTCTGCTGTCTACACTCCGGGCAGTTGTCGATTGTAGGCAATCGGCTCATTCCTGAATCCCAGCAATGCTTAAAGAAAGGACAATCCCAGTGTCTGTCCATGTCTTCCTGCTCTCTTGACTTCCCCTTAGCGCGGTGCTCATATCCTTCGTCGTCTCTATCATACCGACGACATTTTCTGTTGTCTACATCAGACCGATGATATCTTTCGTCATCTATGTCGTACCGCCGGCGTCGGTCGTACTGATGCTCATATTTGTTAAGGAGATGCGCGGAGAGCGGTCGTTGATACCGCACATTTCTCACTTGTTCCTCGGTGATGTATCGTCTGTCATCATATCGGGGCCGGTCGCGTGGATCGGCCTCCTCCTTTTCCTTGCCACGGGAGTGAACGATTTCTTATTTATCCTTGCCATGGCGGTATACAGGCCCTGCCATGTTAACATCGAATGAGAAACCTGGCTGACGCCTCGTGGAGTGATTGAGTTCTACCATGTTGACGCCAGGAAACGGTTGCGTGTCCACTTTCATGGCAAACTGACCGAGGATCAAACGGCCTTGTTCTATCGCCATTTGGATTTGCCGACGCAACTCTTTGCAGTCGTTGGTGATATGGGTGAACGAGTGATGCCACTTGCAGTACGGTCTCCCATTCATTTCTTGCGCCGTAGGGATTTTATGGCCTTCGGGTAACTTCAGCTGTTTTTCCTTAAGCAGTAAATCGAATATCTGCTCAGCTTTGCTTATATCAAAGTCAAACCCTTTTGCAGGCCCTTGTTGTTTCACCCATTTGCAGGACACGGGAGCTGCCCCCCGAGCCCATTCAGCCACGGCTACTTCCTGATCTTCTGCAAAGTCTTCAACTTCTTCTGTCTCGACCAGGCCTATCGGGCGTTTGAACTTATCTTGGTACAATTCTGGGTGGCGCTGTTCATACAATGTTAATTTCTGGACCATGTGCGCCAGTGAATTGTATTCCACTTGGAAAGCCAGATCCTTGATCGGCGCTGCGAGGCCTACCACTGCCAGATCGACTGCTTCTTTCTCAGTTAAACGAGCCGAATAACATCGGTTCTTGACAGTCCTGAAACGCTGAATGTATTCCGACACCGTTTCTCCCCGCTTCTGCCGCACCTGCGCCAGATCGGCAATGCCAGCCTCGGTAGCTTCTGAGTGATATTGTACATGAAACTGCTCTTCCAGTTGCTTCCATGTCCGGACTGAATCTGGTGGCAAGGAGGTGTACAACCCAAAAGCTGGTCCTGTGAGAGACTGCGCAAAAAACCTTACACGTAACGGGTCTGATGCTGAAATCATGCCCAACTGTGCCAAGTATCGGCTCACATGCTCAATTGAGCTAGACCCTTCTGATCCACTGAACTTTGAGAACTCAGGGAGCCGATACTTTGGCGGCAGCGGAATCAAATCATATTCGTTGGGGTACGGCTTGGAATAGCCGACTGTTCTCCTCTTTGGCAGGATGCCAAACTGGTCTCTCAAGATCGTACTGATTTGTTCCACAGTATGAGCTGCAGGGGTTGAGCTTTCATGACTCGTTCCAGTGGCATATTTAGCTAGCCACGCCTGTTTATCGGCGTCTGCTCCAGAAACCCCTCCTGCTGCAATCTGGTTCGTGCGCGCCAAGTTATTGCCGTCCGGCACGTATGTGCACACGTATCCATGTGGGATTTATTTAGGTGGCTCACACTACAAGAAAAGTTGCCATGGCCGATGAAGTTGAAGTCGCGCCGTGGTTGCTGGTGACCATGGCCGACGATTTTTGGTCTCTCCGTTGTGCATGTCAAAACGTTTTTTTTTTCTCGTTTTTGAGGCCACCTAGCCCGACGAAAACGGCCAAAACGTCGTGTATGGTGGCCCGGGACGTGGTGCATCTTGAAATCTCGGGTTCGCCGGCCGAGTCAACGCAAATCCGCACCGCCGAGGGATGTAGGGCCCAGATGGCAGCCTCTCTGGCATTGTTTTTTTTCTCGATCGCGCCATCTCGTTCAACGCTCTCCGATCGAGCCGTTTACGATGCAGGATCATGGGTCCCGCATGTCATCCTCTATGAACCAAAATTCTTTCTATTCTTGGATTTTTTTTGACCCCCTGATTTCTGGCTACTTCCTTTTTCTTTTGATCCCTTGCCGCCTTGGAAACGTTGAGACCGCTGCTGCTAAATGGGACCCGCATGTCATCCTCTATGTGCAATCAACTTTCTTTTCTTGGAGTTTTTTTTGGCACCTCATATTTGGTCACTTGCCTTTTTCTTTCGATCCCCTGCCGCCTCTCAAACGGTGATACCGCTGCTGCTAAATGGGACCCGCATGTCATCCTCTATGTACTGTAAAACTTTCTTTTCTTGAATTATTTTTGGCACCTCATATTTGGTCACTTGCCTTTTTCTTTCGATCCCGTCCCGCCTCTCAAACGGTGATACCGCTGCTGCTAAATGGGACCCGCATGTCATCCTCTATGTACTATAAAACTTTCTTTTCTTGAATTATTTTTGGCTCCTCATATTTGGTCACTTGCCTTTTTCTTTCGATCCCGTGCAGCCTCTCAAACGGTGATACCGCTGCTGCTAAATGGGACCCGCATGTCATCCTCTATGTACTATAAAACTTTCTTTTCTTGAATTATTTTTGGCTCCTCATATTTGGTCACTTGCCTTTTCCTTTCGATCTCATGCTACGTTTGAAACGTTGAGGAACCTGCTGGCTCATGGGACCTGCATGTCATCCTCTATGTACTATAAAAGTTCATTTTCTTGGTTTTTTTTCACCCTCTGATTTTTGGCTATTTCCTTTTTCTTTTGATCCCCTGCCGCCTTTGAAACGTTGAGGACTCTGCTGGCTCATAGGTCCCACATGTCAGCCTCTATGTACAATCAAGTTTCTTTTCTTGAATTATTTTTGGATCCTGATATTTGGTCACTTGCCTTTTTCTTTCGATCTCATGCCACGTTTGAAACGCTGCTGGCTCATGGGACCCGCATGTCATCCTCTATGTACAATCAACTTTCTTTTTCTTTTGATCTCAAGCCGCATTTGAAACGTTGAGACAGCTGCTGCTAAATGGGACCCGCATGTCATCCTCTATGTACAATAAAGTTTCTTTTCTTGGATTATCTTTGGCTCCTGATATTTTGTCACTTGCCTTTTTCATTCGATCTCATGCCGCCTTTGAAACGTTGAGTAAGCTGCTGGCTCATGGGTCCCGTGTAACATCCCAAATTTTAAAACAAAGAGAAAATGAATTTCTTTTTTTCCAAAAATGAGAACCAACAAAAACTTTTCTTACATTGGGTGCTATGCATAGTGCTCATACCTAGTATTTGTGTTTTGCCATGATGAGTGTTATTATGCTTATGTGCTAAACACTAAAACCCTAAAGTGATCAAGTGAAGATCACCAACCAAATAAAATAAAAGAGAAAGAAATCAAATAAGAAAAACCCTAAACCTTGACCTCCTCAAAACCAAGTGGATCTATGATACGTCTCCGACGTATCGATAATTTCTTATGTTCCATGCCACATTATTGATGTTATCTACATGTTTTATGCACACTTTATGTCATATTCGTGCATTTTCTGGAACTAACCTATTAACAAGATGCCGAAGTGCCGATTCTTTGTTTCTGCTGTTTTTGGTTTCAGAAATCCTAGTAAGGAAATATTCTCGGAATTGGACGAAATCAACGCCCAGGGGCCTATTTTTCCACGAAGCTTCCAGAAGTCCGAAGACGAAACGAAGTGGGGCCACAGGGTGCCCAAACCCTAGGGCGGCGCGGCCCACCCCCTGGCCGCGCCGGCCTATGGTGTGGGGCCCCTGTGCCCCCTCCTGACTTGCCCTTCCGCCTACTTAAAGCCTCCGTGACGAAACCCCCAGTACCGAGAGCCACGATACGGAAAACCTTCCAGAGACGCCGCCAACGCTGATCCCATCTCGGGGGATCCAGGAGATCGCCTCCGGCACCCTGCCGGAGAGGGGAATCATCTCCCGGAGGACTCTACACCGCCATGGTCGCCTCCGGTGTGATGTGTGAGTAGTCTACCCCTGGACTATGGGTCCATAGCAGTAGCTAGATGGTTGTCTTCTCCCCATTGTGCTATCATTGTCGGATCTTGTGAGCTGCCTAACATGATCAAGATCATCTATCTGTAATTCTATATGTTGCGTTTGTTGGGATCCGATGAATAGAGAATACTTGTTATGTTGATTATCAAAGTTATATCTACGTGTTGTTTATGATCTTGCATGCTTTCCGTTACTAGTAGATGCTCTGGCCAAGTAGATGCTTGTAACTCCAAGAGGGAGTACTTATGCTCGATAGTGGGTTCATGCCTGCATTGACACCGGGACAGTGTGATGAAAGTTCTAAGGTTGTGTTGTGCTGTTGCCACTAGGGATAAAACATTGATGCTATGTCTAAGGATGTAGTTGTTGATTACATTACGCACCATACTTAATGCAATTGTCTGTTGCTTTGCAACTTAATACTAGAGGGGGTTCGGATGATAACCTGAAGGTGGACTTTTTAGGCATAGATGCAGTTGGATGGCGGTCTATGTACTTTGTCGTAATGCCCAATTAAATCTCACTATACTCATCATGATATGTATGTGCATGGTCATGCCCTCTTTATTTGTCAATTGCCCAACTGTAATTTGTTCACCCAACATGCTGTTCGTCTTATGGGAGAGACACCTCTAGTGAACTGTGGACCCCGGTCCAATTCTCTTTACTGAAATACAATCTACTGCAATACTTGTTCTACTGTTTTCTGCAAACAATCATCTTCCACACAATACGGTTAACTCTTTGTTACAGCAAGCCGGTGAGATTGACAACCTCACTGTTTCGTTGGGGCAAAGTACTTTGGTTGTGTTGTGCAGGTTCCACGTTGGCGCCGGAATCCCTGGTGTTGCGCCGCACTACATCTCGCCGCCATCAACCTTCAACGTGCTTCTTGACTCCTACTGGTCCGATTAAACCTTGGTTTCTTACTGAGGGAAACTTGCCGCTGTGCGCATCACACCTTCCTCTTGGGGTTCCCAACGGACGTGCCAACCACACGCATCACACCTTCCTCTTGGGGTTCCCTTTCTCATTAAGAGGAAGAGCTAAAGATTGGTTGCTATCTCTGCCTAAGAATAGTATTGATTCATGGACTAAATGCAAGGATGCTTGGTCTAGAGTTTTTACTTCTTATCGTAAAATTGAACCTCAAATGACTCTAAGTTTGCTCCTTAGTAATTTTTATTTTGGTCTTATGGTTTGCTATAGATATGCCTTGGACACTTTAGTGGGAGGAGATTTCCTTCATTGCAATGGGGATCAAGCTTTTAATGCCATAAAGAAGTTGGTTGCATCACATGATTCAGCTAATAACTTTGATTCAGCCCTCACTAGCATATATAGTAGATTAAACAATCTCGAGATAAGTACATCTCGCTTGGGTGATAACTATTGCCATGTTCGTAATCGTCTTGAAAAAGTTTTAGTGAACTCTAAACTCTCATTGTGGGATCCTGCTGTTAAAATTGTTATCGGTGATCGAACTCTCCATGCCTACTGTGATATTATGTATGAATTTTTCCTTATGCCTGAAAGTATTTATAAATCTTTGAAACTTTGGGGAGTTGATGAAGGAGGAGAAGAAATAACTCTCATTGATAACTCTACTATAGTTCCTAAAGGAATAGCCGCAGGTGTGCATACAACCATTCTTGGAAGGACAATATCCATTGATTATCTTGTTATTGAAACAGGAAAACTCACACTTGGAAGATCCCTGCTGAAACTATTGGGAGCAGTCATTGATGTTGGAGAAGGCACTCTGAAATTCACCTCTATACCGGGGGGAAATCATATATTTCCTAAACCCAAGGGAAATAAAAACAATAAGAAAGGTAAGGGTAAAGCCCAAGGTAAGGTTGACACACCACCTCTTGATAATATTTGATACACACTTTCTGCGCCTAGCTGAAAGGCGTTAAAGAAAAGCGCTTATGGGAGACAACCCATGTTTTTACCTACAATACTTTGTTTTTATTTTGTGTCTTGGAAGTTGTTTACTACTGTAGCAACCTCTCCTTATCTTAGTTTTGTGTTTTGTTGTGCCAAGTTAAGCCGTTGATAGAAAAGTAAGTACTAGATTTTGGATTACTGCGCAGTTCCAGATTTCTTTGCTGTCACGAATCTGGGTCCACCTCCCTGTAGGTAGCTCAGAAAATTAAGCCAATTTACGTGCATGATCCTCAGATATGTACGCAACTTTCATTAAATTTGAGCATTTTCATTTGAGCAAGTCTGGTGCCATTTTAAAATTCGTCAATACGAACTGTTCTGTTTTGACAGATTCTGCCTTTTATTTCGCATTGCCTCTTTTGCTATGTTGGATGAATTTCTTTGATCCACTAATGTCCAGTAGCATTATGCAATGTCCAGAAGTGTTAAGAATGATTGTGTCACCTCTGAATATGTCAATTTATATTGTGCACTAACCCTCTAATGAGTTGTTTCGAGTTTGGTGTGGAGGAAGTTTTCAAGGATCAAGAGAGGAGTATGATGCAACATGATCAAGGAGAGTGAAAGCTCTAAGCTTGGGGATGCCCCGGTGGTTCACCCCTGCATATATTAAGAAGACTCAAGCGTCTAAGCTTGGGGATGCCCAAGGCATCCCCTTCTTCATCGACAACATTATCAGGTTCCTCCCCTGAAACTATATTTTTATTCCATCACATCTTATGTGCTTTTTCTTGGAGCGTCGGTTTGTTTTTGTTTTTGTTTTGTTTGAATAAAATGGATCCTAGCATTCACTTTATGGGAGAGAGACACGCTCCGCTGTAGCATATGGACAAGTATGTCCTTGGTTTCTACTCATAGTATTCATGGCGAAGTTTCTTCTTCGTTAAATTGTTATATGGTTGGAATTGGAAAATGATACATGTAGTAATTGCTATTAATGTCTTGGGTAATGTGATACTTGGCAATTGTTGTGCTCATGTTTAAGCTCTTGCATCATATGCTTTGCACCCATTAATGAAGAAATACATAGAGCATGCTAAAATTTGGTTTGCATATTTGGTTTCTCTAAGGTCTAGATAATTTCTAGTATTGAGTTTGAACAACAAGGAAGACGGTGTAGAGTCTTATAATGTTTTCAATATGTCTTTTATGTGAGTTTTGCTGCACCGGTTCATCGTTGTGTTTGTTTCAAATAACCTTGCTAGCCTAAACCTTGTATCGAGAGGGAACACTTCTCATGCATCCAAAATACTTGAGCCAACCACTATGCCATTTGTGTCCACCATACCTACCTACTACATGGTATTTTCCGCCATTCCAAAGTAAATTGCTTGAGTGCTACCTTTAAAATTCCATCATTCACCTTTGCAATATATAGCTCATGGGACAAATAGCTTAAAAACTATTGTGGTACTGAATATGTAATTATGCACTTTATCTCTTATTAAGTTGCTTGTTGTGCGATAACCATGTTCACTGGGGACGCCATCAACTATTCATTGTTGAATTTCATGTGAGTTGCTATGCATGTCCGTCTTGTCTGAAGTAAGAGAGATCTACCACCCTATGGTTAAGCATGCATAATGTTAGAGAAGAACATTGGGCCGCTAACTAAAGCCATGATCCATGGTGGAAGTTTCAGTTTTGGACATATATCCTCAATCTCAAATGAGAAAATTATTAATTGTTGTTACATGCTTATGCATAAAAGAGGAGTCCATTATCTGTTGTCTATGTTGTCCCGGTATGGATGTCTAAGTTGAAGAATAATCAATAGCGAGAAATCCAATGCGAGCTTTCTCCTTAGACCTTTGTACAGGCGGCATAGACGTACCCCTTTGTGACACTTGGTAAAAACATGTGCATTGTGATGATCCGGTAGTCCAAGCTAATTAGGACAAGGTGCGGGCACTATTAGTACACTATGCATGAGGCTTGCAACTTATAAGATATAGTTTACATGATGCATATGCTTTATTACTACCGTTGACAAAATTGTTTCATGTTTTCAAAATCAAAGCTCTAGCACAAATATAGCAATCGATGCTTTTCCTCTATGGAGGACCATTCTTTTACTTTCAATGTTGAGTCAGTTCACCTATTTCTCTCCACCTCAAGAAGCAAACACTTGTGTGAACTGTGCATTGATTCCTACATACTTGCTTATTGCACTTATTATATTACTCTATGTTGACAATATCCATGAGATATACATGTTACAAGTTGAAAGCAACCGCTGAAACTTAATCTTCTTTTGTGTTGCTTCAATGCCTTTACTTTGAATTATTGCTTTATGAGTTAACTCTTATGCAAGACTTAATTGATGCTTGTCTTGAAGTGCTATTCATGAAAAGTCTTTGCTTTATGATTCACTTGTTTACTCATGTCATATACATTGTTTTGATCGATGCATTCACTACATATGCTTTACAAATAGTATGATCAAGGTTATGATGGCATGTCACTCCAGAAATTATCTGTGTTATCGTTTTACCTGCTCGGGACGAGCAGAACTAAGCTTGGGGATGCTGATACGTCTCCGACGTATCGATAATTTCTTATGTTCCATGCCACATTATTGATGTTATCTACATGTTTTATGCACACTTTATGTCATATTCGTGCATTTTCTGGAACTAACCTATTAACAAGATGCCGAAGTGCCGATTCTTGTTTTCTGCTGTTTTTGGTTTCAGAAATCCTAGTAAGGAAATATTCTCGGAATTGGACAAAATCAACGCCCAGGGGCCTATTTTTCCACGAAGCTTCCAGAAGTCCGAAGACGAAACGAAGTGGGGCCACAGGGTGCCCAAACCCTAGGGCGGCGCGGCCCACCCCCTGGCCGCGCCGGCCTATGGTGTGGGGCCCCTGTGCCCCCTCCTGACTTGCCCTTCCGCCTACTTAAAGCCTCCGTGACGAAACCCCCAGTACCGAGAGCCACGATACGAAAAACCTTCCAGAGACGCCGCCAACGCTGATCCTATCTCGGGGGATCCAGGAGATCGCCTCCGGCACCCTGCCGGAGAGGGGAATCATCTCCTGGAGGACTCTACACCGCCATGGTCACCTCCGATGTGATGTGTGAGTAGTCTACCCCTGGACTATGGGTCCATAGCAGTAGCTAGATGGTTGTCTTCTCCCCATTGTGCTATCATTGTCGGATCTTGTGAGCTGCCTAACATGATCAAGATCATCTATCTGTAATTCTATATGTTGCGTTTGTTGGGATCCGATGAATAGAGAATACTTGTTATGTTGATTATCAAAGTTATATCTACGTGTTGTTTATGATCTTGCATGCTTTCCATTACTAGTAGATGCTCTGGCCAAGTAGATGCTTGTAACTCCAAGAGGGAGTACTTATGCTCGATAGTGGGTTCATGCCTGCATTGACACAGGACAGTGATGTGAAAGTTCTAAGGTTGTGTTGTGCTGTTGCCACTAGGGATAAAACATTGATGCTATGTCTAAGGATGTAGTTGTTGATTACATTACGCACCATACTTAATGCAATTGTCTGTTGCTTTGCAACTTAATACTGGAGGGGGTTCGGATGATAACCTGAAGGTGGACTTTTTAGGCATAGATGCAGTTGGATGGCGGTCTATGTACTTTGTCGTAATGCCCAATTAAATCTCACTATACTCATCATGATATGTATGTGCATGGTCATGCCCTCTTTATTTGTCAATTGCCCAACTGTAATTTGTTCACCCAACATGCTGTTCGTCTTATGGGAGAGACACCTCTAGTGAACTGTGGACCCCGGTCCAATTCTCTTTACTGAAATACAATCTACTGCAATACTTGTTCTACTGTTTTCTGCAAACAATCATCTTCCACACAATACGGTTAACTCTTTGTTACAGCAAGCCGGTGAGATTGACAACCTCACTGTTTTGTTGGGGCAAAGTACTTTGGTTGTGTTGTGCAGGTTCCACGTTGGCGCCGGAATCCCTGGTGTTGCGCCGCACTACATCTCGCCGCCATCAACCTTCAACGTGCTTCTTGACTCCTACTGGTCCGATTAAACCTTGGTTTCTTACTGAGGGAAACTTGCCGCTGTGCGCATCACACCTTCCTCTTGGGGTTCCCAACGGACGTGCCAACCACACGCATCAATCTATTTTGAGAAACCTAAAATTAAAAGAAAAGACATATGTAGGCATATAGCCCTAATATGTAAATTTTGAACCCTACCTCTCTTATTTTGCTAAATGGTGGTGAACCATGATGAACCCCACTAAACCCTAAACCCCATCCCTCTTATCATCAACCTTGGGAAAAACAAAATAAAAAGGAAAGATCTTAAATAAGAAAAAGGCATATGCAAGCCTATGGCTACTCTTTGCAAATGCTCCAACCCTGAGTGTTCACCTTGGTAGATGTTTTGAAATACATCAACACACTCAACAAAGTACTTACCAACCAATTCAAGTGAGAAACAAAATAAAATCAAACATATGCATTGAGGTATATGTGGCACCTAGCCAAAATCTCAAATCTTGACCTAGGCACCCCCATTGTCCTAAAATGGTTTGAACCTTTTACTCAACTCATTCTAACACCAAATAAAACTCACTCTTGTCAAAATGAAACAAAGAAAATCAAATAATAAAAGTTAGAAAATCACAAAAACCTTCACATATGGTTATGCCATTTTTCCAATTTTTTGACCTAGACCAATTTGGCCTTCACCATTAGTTGTATTATGCTACAAAACACTTATTACAACTTTTGGAATCAAAGAAACACAAATCAAATAAAATTCAAACTCAAATTGTGATCACATGTGATTATGGTCAATTCTGCCAACTACATTCTGGTCACTACTTTGAGCCTCTGCAATTCAAAATTTTCATACCAAATTTGCTCAAGTCTTTGCATGTCATCCAAGAGGATGTCAAGATGAACAACTTTTGTAAAGACAACCATGCCAAATTCACTATGGATAAAAATCTATGCTCATGTAAAGATAGGACTTTTTAATATGAGGAACAATCTCACTTTGCCAATTTTTGCTATTCTTTGATTTTTTAAAATTCCACCACCACCCATGTTTGTCTCTGGTCAATTGCAACTCATCCAAATCATCCATTTTCAAATTTTTGAACCAAAGTGCACAAACCAAATTTTGACAAAACTTGCAATTTGCAAATAGGCATATTTGCAAACACTATTTGAAATAGTGCTTTACCTCAAACTAACCTGCCCCAAACTAACCTACATGTCCCCTTGTCCCCTCTCTTCATCACTCCACCACAGAAACCCTAAGGAGGACAAGCTGACTAGCAAAGACATGGCCATGCCGGCCATGTCACCACCATGGTGCACCCTCCTCTCTTCTCCTTCCCCTCAACCCTGGCCACCACGTCTCTGAGCTCCACCTCACCTCCCTACCCCTGCCTATGCACGCCATGGTCGCGGAGAACGCCGACAGCTGCCAGAGATCGCGCGCCCAGATCACCCAGACCATGCCGATGACGTCTCGCGGGTACGCCCAAGGACGCCCAAGGACGCGCACTGGACACGCGCCGCGCCACCACCTCGCTCACGCCCTGGACCTCCTCTCGACGTGTGGAGCATCGCCACACTTGCCCAAAGCCGCGAGACACGCTCTTGACCATGACCTGTGACCGCCGCCGCCGGAGACGAAGACACGATCCCGCCGCAGCCGCACCAGTACGCGCCAGTGCCCGACCATTGTACACCTCGCCGTACCGCGCCATTAATGCTCACAGTACAACCATGACGTCGCCTACCTCCTGCGCCCCTTCCTCGCTCCTTCGCCGCTTTGGACCGACGACCTCGCTGTTGACCTCACCCGCGCCTCACAGCACCTCGAGCGCCTATAAAAGGAGAGCTCATCCTCCTCCTCTGAGCACGCCCCTCGACTTCCCTCCCTCCTCTGAGCCTCCTCGCACTCTCTCCCCTCAACATTGCGCACCACCGCCGCTCAATTGCACCATCGCCGCCCGTGCTCCGCCGCAGAAGCCGCCGGAGCTAGAAGCCACCCCAGGACCTGCGACTTGTTCGAGAAGCACCGCCGTCATCGACAACCTCGAACGGAACACCGCTGCCGCTCGCCAGAGCTCCGACGTGCTCTCCGACCCCCTACCTCCGCCGCGGTAGCGACCCCTTCCCCTCGACGGAGACGACGAACCCCAACCGTAGGATCCCCCTCTAATCCTACGGCTCGCGATCAAACTTACCGCTTCGGGTGAGTTAACTCGCTGACGCCTGGGCCCTACCTCGTCAGACAGCCCGCGGCGTGGAAACGCTGTTGGGCTGGGTTTTCCCCATTTTCAAACCAATTCGGCCCGTTCACTTTCCCGCCTAACCATTTAGCTTATTTTCGAATTAATTGAATTCAGTAAATTTCAATACTGGCCTTTGCTAGAATTTAAATAGTTTCAAATATACTAAGCCATTTTGGACAAACTTGATACTGTTAGAAATCCCATGAAATGGTCCATCCAACCCCACTGGTTTCAACCTCATAGCTGGTGTAGAATTTGAATGACAAAAATAACAAGTCAGGGACTTTTGGGATTTCAAATAAATCTTAAAAATCAACCAATTTGAATTTTGAAGTAAATCCAATTGCTATAATTCACATTTCACTTGTACTAATTGTTTCTGCAAAAATATGCCATGCTTACCTTGAATGATCATGGCCTAGATTAATTAAAGGACTATGTGGCTATTTCTAGTCAAAGATATTGTCCAAAACTATTAATAAATCATATGGGAGTCTTTCTCTCATTTAAATCTTGTCATGAACATTTCAAAATGAGGTAGAGACTTTGGTCATTTAGGTCTCATATGAATTGTTTGATGATATTAAATCTTTACCATATTAAGATTAAATTGTATGAGGTGCTTCACCTCATTTAAATCATCTTCTTAAATGATGAGTATGAAGAGGTTGACTTAGTCAACCTAGGTCATATATTATTCATGAGAGAAATTAAATCTTAATAAGATAATGAGAATAAATTATTTCTCTAAGTAATTAAAAGTAACACCTTAATTAGTATGAGAGGAAATTATTTTTCTTAAATAAGAAAAACACATCTACCCACTTAATAGTAATGTGTGATGCTAGTTTAATTTGTGTAAATTATATGAGGGTTTCACTTCATTTAAATCTTGTCCCAAGTACTTTCATATGAAGTTTGGACCCCTGGTCAAATGCTCTCATATGAAATACTTGCAGATTTTAAATCATTTGTAGAAGTGTTAAATAGTATGAGGTATCTCTGCCTCATTTAAACCATTTTCTCAAACGATGATGATGAATGTTTGACTTAGGTCAACCTGAATTCATGTGTGATTGTTTGAGAAATTAAATCTTAAAGAAGATTCAATGAGAGGAAAATATTCCTCAAGAACTATATGGAAACTATCATTTACATATGAAATGAGAAGAAATTATTTTTCCTCAAGCAAGACCACCAATGCACCAACTTGTATTAATTGTGGGAATAGAATAGTTTGTGTGAATACATGTGATGTTTAGAATAGCCAATGAATGGCTTGGTGATTGTATCCTCGTATTCGTGTATAGACACTAGTACCGGAGAATACCAGGAAGAGGAAGGATTCTACCCAGAAGAAGAAGAGCACTTTGATCACCTCAACTACCAAGGCAAGCTATACTCTTTCAAGCTAGACTAATGCAAGCTATTTTGTTGCAAGCTAATATTCTTGCAAAGTGCAAAGCTCTACTAGAGCAAGGCACACTCACCAATTATTTTATGCTTCATGATCCCATCCCAAGTTTTATGCTTACAAGCTTTTACTTTGATTACTATAACTTACCTTTATAGTTAACTTTGGTCTAGAGCTAGAGTACTACAAGAGTATCAAAGTTAGCTTAGAGCAATCAAAACTAGTTAGCACCCCTCATGACTAGTGGCTAGTGCTAAATAAATAAAATTGACTACTTTAGATGGGAACAGGTGAAATGATATGACTTTGAAAACCTTGGAATGATGAGTCATTCTATTGAAAGATTTTGAAGGTGAATGTGACTTGTGAATGACATGGTGAACTTTACAAAAACTGATGGTTGGGTTCGGATGCGATACCATTCCAATTTTACAAGTGCCCCCACAATACCTGATATGGGTAGGGCTTAACTGGAAGTTTATGTACCTTAGTATGGGTTCCCTCTAAACAAGCGTCATCGGGGTTATGCCAAGGGCTGCCTCCAAAGAAATATGAAATGATGTGAAATGACGTGAAATGAGGTGAATGTCCGGCCCAAGCCCTGTGCAGTTCCCAGGCTGACTGTCTGTCTTCACTGGGAGGCCAAGCTCATGGGGAGAGGTGCCTATACTAGGGTATGTAAGTGAAAGGTTATGGTTGGTAGTCCGCACACGGAATGTGATAAATCAGGGCCAGTTAACCCTGACGGATTATTGCAAATGTTGTGGCACAAGTGTACGACCTCTGCAGAGTGTAGAACTATTCGAATAGCCGCGTCCACGGTTATGGACGGTTGGAAAGGCCATACTGTTCCGTCATCAGACCATTTTCAAAAATATGACATGTGAAGGGTGACCTGTGATTTGAACTTGAAATGGTGATTTTGAATTGAAATACAACTGAGTTGTGGGAATGACACTAATGTTCCCACTTGAGTTAGTTAGCACATGAAGAGTCTTTATTTCAAATACTTGTGAACTAAAATTGGCTTTATGCAAAAGAAACTAGAGCTTAGCACCCCCTTACCAGAAATGTTAGTACTTACATTAGTATTAGTTTGCGAGTACTTTAAAGTACTCACGGCTTTGTCCCTGGCTATTCAAATGGCCAGACTATGAAGAGGAGCAGCAGTATGAAGAGGATGGACAGCAGGACGTCTACGACAACTAGGACTACTCCTGACGTCAAGCGTTGGCCTGTGGACTATAGAGTCCCCTTCTATCTACGCTTCCGCTATGTATCTGTGATGTGTGTTGAAACAATAGTTCAACTATTATTGTAATATTGGATTATGTGATCCATTTGTAAGACGACTATGGTATGTAATGAATGATGACTTATGATATTCAACTGTTATGTCTCGCAACAACAATATTCCTGGGATTGCGATGTATGGCATAACAGGCATCTGGACTTAAAAATCCGGGTGTTGACAAGTTGGTATCAGAGCCATTGTTTGATCTTAGGAGACCCTAGTTAGAATGGACGTCTGAAAAACTTAGTTTCAAAACCAATAAAGTGAATATTTATGAAAATTTATTCTCACTCTTATCCTTGATAACTTTTTCAAAAAGAGAAATTTATGCTCTACTTTTCTTTGAAATTCTACATAAAATTTTGCACACTGGATCACTTCACTAACTTACTTACCCTAATTGCTCACAGATGGAGTACCAATGGGAGTTCTATCAGCTTGGTCACGGAGGCGACCTAAAGTTCGAAAAGGATTTGAAGCAACTAGTGGAATATCTAGGACACCCGTATCCCGAGTTCTTCGGAACACCCCTCAATAATCAGTTAGGAGAACCACCTCGGTGGGAAGTTTCTACAGATCTACGAAGAAAGCAGGGAGCCCCGGTATGGGAAACCATATGGTTTTCTGTAACGGGAAACACCTGGAAGGAAGGACTAGTCAGAGCTATGAAAGAAGCCATTGCCCGTCTATGTGGACAAAATGAGAACAAGATCCGGAACACTCGCTTAATCTACTACCCAAGACATGACTCCATGGGAAGACCAATGACCCTGCCACCCCACACGGAGATGAACCACTATGTAGCACACCAGGACTTCAGGCGGTACAAAACTCGCAGGGATTTGGACAACGCCCTCGCCTCTCGCCAAGCACATCACACATGAAGACGAAGAATCCACTCGGAAGAGTAGTATCACTCCAGCACTTAAGTAGGTGTGAGTTGTATCAGGATTCCCTTGTATCGTAAAGCGAATGAATGGTTCTTCAAACCAACGGTGTGTTAGATTTGTAATGTGTGATGTTTGGTATGAATGAAAAAGTGTTGCTGGTTTTTACCCCCTCAACACTACTCCAGTTTTCGAGTTTTGAACTTTTTGAACTTTAATTCAAACAAACCCTAGAAATTTCCCTCTTATCTTATCATCTACCCCAATATTCAGATGGCCCCACCAACCCGCAGCACCAACCAAGACGCCATGATGCAGATGCTAGAGATGATGATGGCAGACCGCGAAGCCGAGAGAGCTGAACGACACACCAACATTGCCGCACTGCAACAGATTGCTCAGAACAACAACGGTCATGGAAACCACGACCACCCTGGGTCAAAACTGAAGAACTTTCAAAACACCAACCCCACCTATTTTCAGCAAGACCGAAGAGCCCCTCGACGCGGATGACTGGCTCCAGACCATGGAGAACAACCTTGAAGTTGCGGGAGTAGAAGCCGCAGAAAAAGTACTGTTCGCCACCCACTACCTGTCAGGACCTGCACGAGCCTGGTGGACAAGCGCCCGCGCAATGAATGCAGGACAGATGATGAACTGGGAAGACTTCAAGACCAAGTTTAGCAAATACCATGTGCCCCAAGGACTGATCAAGAAGATGAGAGACGAGTTCCGTGAACTCAAGCAAGGCAGAATGTCGGTGGTAGAATACCGCGACAGGTTCCTCACCTTGTCAAGGTATGCCCCCGACGAAACCGACACCAATGAGAAGAGGAAAGAGAGATTTCTGAACGGACTGCATGATGAAATGCAGACTGTTCTGGTCAACATTCCCTTTGCTGACCTAGAAGCCCTGGTGGACTCCGCCATCCAGATGGAAGGGAAACTGCACCAAGCCAATGAGAACCGCAAGTGCCGTATGATGCCCCAGAATGGACCCAACAATGCTCAGAAGTACCGCGGCAACTCATCTGGAGGATTTGCCCCAAGATACAACAAGCCCCCTGCTCAGGCATACCGCCCAAGCAACAACAACAACAACAACCACAACCCCAACAGCAACAATAACAACGGTAACCGCGCCAACAACAACAACCACCCCAATGGCAACAACAACAACCCCAATACTGCCCAAATGACTGGAAGCAACACTGTTCCCGTCAACCCCAAGGACAAGTCCACCATCAACTGCTATGAGTGTGGAATTGTGGGACACTACACCAACGAGTGCCCCAAGAAGCTTGCCAAGATTGCCGCCAACACCGCTGCCCCTGCTCAGAACCAGCGCCGCTTCGTAGCCCGAAGGAACCAGAACAACCGCAACGGCCGCCTCTACAACATGACTGCAACAGAAGCACCAGAAGCACCTCAGGCCATGCCAAGTATGTTTTCCTGTTAAATCATATCGCCCAATCTCTCTTAGGAACCTAACTTTTCTTAAAATCTTGGGACGAGATTTGTTTAAGGGGGAAGGGTTTGTAACATCCCAAATTTTAAAACAAAGAGAAAATGAATTTCTTTTTTTCCAAAAATGAGAACCAACAAAAACTTTTCTTACATTGGGTGCTATGCATAGTGCTCATACCTAGTAGTGTTTTGCCATGATGAGTGTTATTATGCTTATGTGCTAAACCCTAAAACCCTAAAGTGATCAAGTGAAGATCACCAACCAAATAAAATAAAAGAGAAAGAAATCAAATAAGAAAAACCCTAAACCCTGACCTCCTCAAAACCAAGTGGATCTATTTTGAGAAACCTAAAATTAAAAGAAAAGACATATGTAGGCATATAGCCCTAATATGTAAATTTTGAACCCTACCTCTCTTATTTTGCTAAATGGTGGTGAACCATGATGAACCCCACTAAACCCTAAACCCCATCCCTCTTATCATCAACCTTGGGAAAAACAAAATAAAAAGGAAAGATCTTAAATAAGAAAAAGGCGTATGCAAGCCTATGGCTACTCTTTGCAAATACTCCAACCCTGAGTGTTAACCTTGGTAGATGTTTTGAAATACATCAACACACTCAACAAAGTACTTACCAACCAATTCAAGTGAGAAACAAAATAAAATCAAACATATGCATTGAGGTATATGTGGCACCTAGCCAAAATCTCAAATCTTGACCTAGGCACCCCCATTGTCCTAAAATGGTTTGAACCTTTTACTCAACTCATTCTAACACCAAATAAACCTCACTCTTGTCAAAATGAAACAAAGAAAATCAAATAATAAAAGTTAGAAAATCACAAAAACCTTCACATATGGTTATGCCATTTTTCCAAATCTTTGACCTAGACCAATTTGGCCTTCACCATTAGTTGTATTATGCTACTAAACACTTATTACAACTTTTGGAATCAAATAAACACAAATCAAATAAAATTCAAACTCAAATTGTGATCACATGTGATTATGGTCAATTCTGCCAACTACATTCTGGTCACTACTTTGAGCCTCTGCAATTCAAAATTTTCATACCAAATTTGCTCAAGTCTTTGCATGTCATCCAAGAGGACATCAAGATGAACAACTTTTGTAAAGACAACCATGCCAAATTCACTATGGATAAAAATCTATGCTCATGTAAAGATAGGACTTTTTAATATGAGGAACAATCTCACTTTGCCAATTTTTGCTATACTTTGATTTTTTAAAATTCCACCACCACCCATGTTTGTCTCTGGTCAATTGCAACTCATCCAAATCATCCATTTTCAAATTTTTTGACCAAAGTGCACAAACCAAATTTTGACAAAACTTGCAATTTGCAAATAGGCATATTTGCAAACACTATTTGAAATAGTGCTTTACCTCAACTAACCTGCCCCAAACTGACCTACATGTCCCCTTGTCCCCTCTCTTCATCACTCCACCACAGAAACCCTAAGGAGGACAAGCTAACTAGCAAAGACATGGCCATGCCGGCCATGTCACCACCATGGTGCACCCTCCTCTCTTCTCCTTCCCCTCAACCCTGGCCACCACGTCTCTGAGCTCCACCTCACCTCCCTACCCCTGCCTATGCACGCCATGGTCGCGGAGAACGCCGACAGCTGCCGGAGATCGCGCGCCCAGATCACCCAGACCATGCCGATGACGTCGCGCGGGTACGCCCAAGGACGCCCAAGGACGCGCACTGGACACGCGCCGCGCCACCACCTCGCTCACGCCCTGGACCTCCTCTCGACGCGTGGAGCATCGCCACACTTGCCCAAAGCCGCCAGACACGCTCTTGACCACGACCCGTGACCGCCGCCGCCGGAGACGACGACACGATCCCGCCGCAGCCGCACCAGTACGCGCCAGTGCCCGACCATTGTACACCTCGCCGTTCCGCGCCATTAATGCTCACAGTACAACCATGACGTCGCCTACCTCCTGCGCCCCTTCCTCGCTCCTTCGCCGCTTTGGACCGACGACCTCGCTGTTGACCTCACCCGCGCCTCACAGCACCTCGAGCGCCTATAAAAGGAGAGCTCATCCTCCTCCTCTGAGCACGCCCCTCGACTTCCCTCCCTCCTCTGAGCCTCCTCGCACTCTCTCCCCTCAACATTGCGCACCACCGCCGCTCAATTGCACCATCGCCGCCCGTGCTCCACTGCAGAAGCCGCCGGAGCTAGAAGCCACCCGAGGACCTGCGACTTGTTCGAGAAGCACCGCCGTCGTCGACAACCTCGAACGGAACACTGCCGCCGCTCGCCGGAGCTCCGACGTGCTCTCCGACCCCCTACCTCCGCCGCGGTAGCGACCCCTTCCCCTCGACGGAGACGACGAACCCCAACCGTAGGATCCCCCTCTAATCCTACGGCTCGCGATCAAACTTACCGCTTCGGGTGAGTTAACTCGCTGACGCCTGGGCCCTACCTCGTCAGACGGCCCGCGGCGTGGAAACGCTGTTGGGCTGGGTTTTCCCCATTTTCAAACCAATTCGGCCCGTTCACTTTCCCGCCTAATCATTTAGCTTATTTTCGAATTAATTGAATTCAGTAAATTTCAATACTGGCCTTTGCTAGAATTTAAATAGTTTCATATCTACTGAGCCATTTTGGACAAACTTGATATTGTTAGAAAGCCCATGAAATGCTCCATCCAACCCCACTGGTTTCAACCTCATAGCTGGTGTAGAATTTGAATGACAAAAATAACAAGTCAGGGACTTTTGGGACTTCAAATAAATCTTAAAAATCAACCAATTTGAATTTTGAAGTAAATCCAATTGCTATAATTCACATTTCACTTGTACTAATTGTTTCTGCAAAAATATGCCATGCTTACCTTGAATGATCATGGCCTAGATTAATTAAAGGACTATGTGGCTATTTCTAGTCAAAGATATTGTCCAAAACTATTAATAAATCATATGGGAGTCTTTCTCTCATTTAAATCTTGTCATGAACATTTCAAAATGAGGTAGAGACTTTGGTCATTTAGGTCTCATATGAATTGTTTGATGATATTAAATCTTTACCATATTAAGATTAAATTGTATGAGGTGCTTCACCTCATTTAAATCATCTTCTTAAATGATGAGTATGAAGAGGTTGACTTAGTCAACCTAGGTCATATATTATTCATGAGAGAAATTAAATCTTAATAAGATAATGAGAAGAAATTATTTCTCTAAGTAATTAAAAGTAACACCTTAATTAGTATGAGAGGAAATTATTTTTCTTAAATAAGAAAAACACATCTACCCACTTAATAGTAATGTGTGATGCTAGTTTAATTTGTGTAAATTATATGAGGGTTTCACTTCATTTAAATCTTGTCCCAAGTACTTTCATATGAAGTTTCGACCCCTGGTCAAATGCTCTCATATGAAATACTTGGAGATTTTAAATCATTTGTAGAAGTGTTAAATAGTATGAGGTATCTCTGCCTCATTTAAACCATTTTCTCAAATGATGATGATGAATGTTTGACTTAGGTCAACCTGAATTCATGTGTGATTGTTTGAGAAATTAAATCTTAAAGAAGATTCAATGAGAGGAAAATATTCCTCAAGAACTATATGGAAACTATCATTTACATATGAAATGAGAAGAAATTATTTTTCCTCAAGCAAGACCACCAATGCACCAATTTGTATTAATTGTGGGGATAGAATAGTTTGTGTGAATACATGTGATGTTTAGAATAGCCAATGAATGGCTTGGTGATTGTATCCTCGTATTCGTGTATAGACGCTAGTACCGGAGAATACCAGGAAGAGGAAGGATTCTACCCAGAAGAAGAAGAGCACTTTGATAACCTCAACCACCAAGGCAAGCTATACTCTTGCAAGCTAGACTAATGCAAGCTATTTTGTTGCAAGCTAATATTCTTGCAAAGTGCAAAGCTCTACTAGAGCAAGGCACACTCACCAATTATTTTATGCTTCATGATCCCATCCCAAGTTTTATGCTTACAAGCTTTTACTTTGATTACTATAACTTACCTTTATAGTTAACTTTGGTCTAGAGCTAGAGTACTACAAGAGTATCAAAGTTAGCTTCGAGCAATCAAAACTAGTTAGCACCCCTCATGACTAGTGGCTAGTGCTAAATAAATAAAATTTACTACTTTAGATGGGAACAGGTGAAATGATATGACTTTGAAAACCTTGGAATGATGAGTCATTCTATTGAAAGATTTTGAAGGTGAATGTGACTTGTGAATGACATGGTGAACTTTACAAAAACTGATGGTTGGGTTCGGATGCGATACCATTCCAATTTTACAAGTACCCCCACAATACCTGATATGGGTAGGGCTTAACTGGAAGTTTATGTGTCTTAGTATGGGTTCCCTCTAAACAAGCGTCATCGGGGTTATGCCAAGGGCTGCCTCCAAAGAAATATGAATTGATGTGAAATGACGTGAAATGAGGTGAATGTCCGGCCCAAGCCCTGTGCAGTTCCCAGGCTGACTGTCTGTCTTCACTGGGAGGCCAAGCTCATGGGGAGAGGTGCCTATACTAGGGTATGTAAGTGAAAGGTTATGGTTGGTAGTCCGCACACGGAATGTGATAAATCAGGGCCAGTTAACCCTGACGGATTATTGCAAATGTTGTGGCACAAGTGTACGACCTCTGCAGAGTGTAGAACTATTCGAATAGCCGCGTCCACGGTTATGGACGGTTGGAAGGCCATACTGTTCCGTCATCAGACCATTTTCAAAAATATGACATGTGAAGGGTGACCTGTGATTTGAACTTGAAATGGTGATTTTGAATTGAAATACAACTGAGTTGTGGGAATGACACTAATGTTCCCACTTGAGTTAGTTAGCACATGAAGAGTCTTTATTTCAAATACTTGTGAACTAAAATTGGCTTTATGCAAAAGAAACTAGAGCTTAGCACCCCCTTACCAGAAATGTTAGTACTTACATTAGTATTAGTTTGCGAGTACTTTAAAGTACTCACGGCTTTGTCCCTGGCTATTCAAATGGCCAGACTATGAAGAGGAGCAGCAGTACGAAGAGGATGGACAGCAGGACATCTACGACAACTAGGACTACTCCTGACGTCAAGCGTTGGCCTGTGGACTATAGAGTCCCCTTCTATCTACGCTTCCGCTATGTATCTGTGATGTGTGTTGAAACAATAGTTCAACTATTATTGTAATATTGGATTATGTGATCCATTTGTAAGATGACTATGGTATGTAATGAATGATGACTTATGATATTCAACTGTTATGTCTCGCAACAACAATATTCCTGGGATTGCGATGTATGGCATAACAGGCATCTGGACTTAAAAATCCGGGTGTTGACATCCCGCATGTCATCCTCTACGAACAATAAAAGTTTTCTTTCTTGGAGTTATTTTTGACCCCTAATTTCTGGCTATTTGCCTTTTTCTTTTGATCTCCTGCCCCCTCTGAAACGATGAGGACGCTGTTGGCAGGTCGGTCCCACATGTCATCCTCTATGAACAATAAAAGTTTCCTTTGATGGATTTATTTTGAACCCCTAATTAATTTCTGGATATTTCCCCTGCCGCCTTGGAATCGTTGAGGATGCTGCTGCCTCATGGGTCCCGCATGTCATCCTCTCAGAACGGTAAATGTTTATTTTCTTGGATTTTGTTGACCAAACGATTTTTGGCTTATTTTTTCTTTCGATCACCTGCAGCCTTTAAAACGTTGAGGACGCTGCTGGCTCACGGGTCCCACATGTCAACCTCTATGAACAATAAATGCTGAGGATGCTGCTGCCTCATGGGTCTCGCATGTAATCCTCTCAGAACGAAAATGTTTCTTTTCTTGGATTTTTTACCAACAGATTTTTGGTTTATTTTTTCTTTCCATCCCCTTTAAAACGTTGATGACGCTGCTGGCTCATAGGTCCCCGATGTCAGCCTCCTTGTACAAGAAACATGTGATATCTTGATTATTTTGCAGACAATAAACAGTGTATTTCGCTCTGAGCTATTGCAAACGGATAAATTAAATCTTTATTTTTACATAAACAAACTTATATGTTGAATCTCCTTGTTTTGTGTTTTTGCGAAGCATAGGACTTTCCTGTTTTTTTTAGAAAAATCCGAACTTTCCTGTTTTGGAGTGGGCTGAAATTGTACGAGTCAAAAGGCCCAGCAGGATAGTTCGAAGGCCCAGATGTCCAGATGCAGCCCAATTGAAATCTTTCTTTTCTTGGATTTTTTTCACCCCCTGATTTCTGGCTACTTCATTTTTCTTTTGGTCCTGTGCCACCTTGAAAATGTTGAGATCGCTGCTGCAAAATGGGACCCGCATGTCATCCTCTATGTACAATAAAATTTCTTTTCTTGGATTATTTTTCGCTCCTGATATTTGGTCACTTTCCTTTTTCTTTCAATCTCATGTCGACTTTGAAACGTTGAGGAAGCTGCTGGCTCATGGGTCCCGCATGTCATCCTCTGTGAACAATAAAAGTTTCCTTTGTTGGATTTATTTTTTACCCCTAATTTCTGGCTATTTGCCTTTTTCTTTTGATCCCCTGCCCCCTTTGAAACGATGACGGCGCGGTGGCAAGTCGGTCCCACATGTCATCCTCTATGAACAATAAAGGTTTCCTTTGATAGATTTATTTTTGACCCTAATTAATTTCTGGCTATTTCCTTTTTTTATTTTGATCCCCTGCCGCCTTGGAATAGTTGAGGATGCTGCTGCCTCAAGGGTCCCGCATGTCATCCTCTCAGAAAGGTAAATGTTTCATTTCTTGGATTTTGTTTACCAACTGATTTTTGGCTTATTTTTTTTGTTTCGATCTCCTGCCGCCTTTAAAACGTTGACAACGCTGCTGCCTCATGGGTCCCCAATGTCAGCCTCCCCATACTGCAAATCCTCTTTCTGCAAAGGTTGTATTTCTAGCTAGATAGCTAAGGTGGATTCGAATCTGCCGTGGTTCAGGCAGCTCAGGTAAGCCTTCTTGCACTGATTAATGGAACTAGTGTATAGCAAGGTCAAGACATGTGGCTCGGTGTAATGAATCTATTTGAATCATGTTGTGGATTCAATCTGATAGTTCTCTAACAGGTCAGCCAAAATAGAAATTAAGTTTTTTTCTAAAACGGAAATGCAGAGTAAGATGAACACAAACATTAGTTATCATAATAGCTGATCATACATACATACTTGCTAAGAGCAAAAGCTTGCCAGAGTTTTACCACCCATACAATTAATTAGCAGTTCAGATAAGATAACCTTATATAAGTATAACTACAAATGCATTTGCTAAGGGCTCATGGGACAACAGAACTAGACAACCGCAAACTTTATGACCAGCATGTCACAGCGGCATCGAAAGATCTTGACCTTCAACTTTGATCCAATGTGAAGTTTGGCACCGTCAATGAACTTTTTCCACCTGGAAGTAACAGCCAAGCGGCCATCTGTGGGACTGACGGAGTACCGTCCCTCCACGGTGAGACCTTCACTCTCCATGACGAGGGAAATCTTGCCCCTTCGGCCAGCATTGAGATCCTTGGAGATACTTTTAGGCAATTTCTGATTCAAAGCAAGAGATACCACCAAAAATTAGTCAATGGCACCAATGCACTGAAGACTGAACCATGTGAGACTTTGAGTAGAGAAGACATCAAGATAAGAGCAGTTATGCTATCATATACTCACGAACATAGCCTTCAGATGCGTCCTGGTCACCACACGGGTGGCCACAGCAATGAGTGAGACCTCGGTGATCCGGTGGGGCAGGTGCGGGAGCCTGGGCTGGTACACGAGCTGGTGCTGATGCAGGAGACTAGCTGGGCGAGTGCAATAAACGGTGCCTCTAGAGGAACCGGTGCGATGCGAGAGGCTGTTGGCGAGTGCGATAAACGGTGCAGCTAGAGGAACCGATCTTGATGCAGGAGCCTGCTGGGTAGATGCGATAAATGGAGCTGAGTACAGAACCGGTGCTGATGCGGGGAGAGTGGGAAGCCGGTGCCGTGCTTGGTGTGGGTGCCCTTTGTGACATCCGCTCCTGTTCCATCAGGGATCTGTAACTTTGATCATGTTAAACCCAGCAAGCTAGAACAGAGGGAATGGTTTAGAACAAACTGGTCAGAATGCAGTAATCAAAGGATATGAGTACAAAAAAGTTACATAATATATATTTCGAAGTGTCTCCAACTACGTAGCGATTACGTATATCTGCCCGTTTGAGTTTATGATCCTCAGCTCGTCGCCCTTCTTCAGACCGTAGTCAAAAGCAAACTTTCTCCAATCATGTCCATACAAATATGTGATGGCCTGCGTCTTGTAGACATACACCTCATAGACCGTGTAGGTGTTCATCAATTTGCCATTGCCATGCATAGTGAAAGACCCTTCATGCGGACACATACGGTTAATCATTGGACGAAGTTCACAAGGTACGGTCTGCAGTGAAAATTAATACTAATGTAAGAAGCAGGAAGACTAAAAACAAGACTTTACTATATGCCAATTCATGCTAAACCACTGAGAATTCATACCTGTAACTCTGTGAAGGAGTTATTAGAAAGGTAGATAGAGCCATAGGAGGTGTTATATGCGGGGTATGTACATGGGCCCGCCATATTCCCGCAAGCTCGGCATCGGGATGGTGAAGGAAACATGGGAGGTACTACTGGTGTGTAGCGCTGAATGTAAGTGGAAGAATTAGGTTGTGTAAAGTGCATAGTTCAGAGCAATGCAAATGTTGACAAGCGAGTGCATAACACTATGTTACAAAGCTGAGCAGTCAAAATTTAGTGTATGATGAATATAAGCATGCTAATTTGGCGTTTCAATTCCAAAAAGCATTAGACAGAGCCGGTGATAATATCGAGACATAAATCATGGCATGTAAATGTGGCTTAAGAAAATATACCCGAACCCTTGGATGGTTACGGCCGGGCTGGTCCTTGGACTTGAGCTTATATAAGCATCCGAGAAGGTGGGGCTGTGATAACTTGGTGGCAGCCTCTGCGGATGCCTCATCAGCGGTTGCAATCCTTTTGACCAATGAAGGCTTAGCAGTTTCAGTCTGCATATGAAAATTGAAGAGCAACAGACATCAGCAGTGATATATAAAATGAATCTATGAGACACTGATGCATATAGTGCTGGATGTAAGTGGAAGAATAGGGTTGTGTGTGTTTCTGAACTATTGGTAAGCATTAGACAAAGCCGGCAATAAACAGACAAATCAAATCATGTATGAGGATTAAGAAAATATACCTGCTTACTAAAAAGGATACCACCCAGCTGGCCCGTGGCCTTGTGCTTGAGGAGGTTTTCAGAAGATGGTAGCGGCACCATCGTCTTCACAGCAGCCTCATCAGGATCATTTTTTTCCATTTGAGTAGAGGCACAGAAGCTTCATCCTGCATATGAATAGCAACAGAACTCATCATTGATATTTAATAAATCTATGAGATAGACTGATGCAAATAGTGCGGGATGTAAGTGGAAGAATAGGGTTGTGCATAGACAACAGTTGACAACAATGCAAATGATTACAAAAGAAGCCAACGGAACTCAACAGTTTATATCTTTGGATGAGACAGAATGAAAAGTGAAAAATTAGTGCATGATGATTGTAAGCAAACGCAGTGTTTCTGAACTTTTGGTAAGCATTAGGCAAAGCCAACAGTAATTAAACAGATAATAATAAAATCATGTATGTGGATTAAGAAAATATACCAGATTCATTAAAAGGTCACCACCCAGCTGGCCCATGGCCTCGTGCTTGTAGAGGTTTTCGGATGATGGTGCCGGCACCATCGTCCTCACAGCAGCCTCATTTTGCATCCACTTGAGTAAAGGCGCAGCAGTTTCAGCCTGCATAAGAATGGGAACAGGTCTCAGTAGTGATATTGAATGACTCTGAGATAGACTGATGCATATAGTGCTGGATGTAAGTGGAAGGGTATGGTTGTGTATGGACAACCGTTCACAACAATGCAAGGGTGTGTTCGGTTACAAACGACATGGAATGGAATGGAATGGTTCCATTTCAGAGGAATGGAATGGTTACATTTTTGTTCGGTTGGGAAAAATGGAGAGCAGAACAGGTCGAGGTTAAACTAATCATTTGTCTCAAAATTGTAATTAGCAATTGTAAATGACATTTTAATCTCAAAGTCATAATTAACAGCGCCTAATGGTGCTCTTTTAATCTAAAAATCGTAATTAACATCGTTTTTTGTTGGGTTAGGGGAACTGGAGAGTAGATGAACATTACTGTATGATGATTGTAAGCAAACGAATTTGGTGTTTCTAAACTTTTGGCTTCGAGATCTTATGGGCTTTAACTCTAGCCTACCACAACTTGTTTGGGACTGAAAGGCTTGGTTGTTGTTGTTGTAAACTTTTTGCAAGCATTAGAAAAAAATGACAATAAACAGACAAAAATCAAGGCATGTTTTGTGGATTAAGAAAATATACCATATTCATTAAAAGATCACCACCCAGCTGGCGCGTGGCCTTGTGCTTGTAGAGGCATTTAGAAGATGGGGGCGGCATCAACATACTGGCAGCTTTGATCAGCCGCAGTTTTGATCTTCCTTTTGAGTAAAGGCCCTAAAGTTTCGGTCTGCATATGAATAGCAAAACAAAAGGCAGACCTCGGCGGTGATATTGAATTAATGTATGAGATAGCTGATGCATATAGTGGATGCTCTTAGCCTTTTGCACCATGAACACTAGCTATATGGAATGAGACAAAAAAACTAGTTGACTCAGCTTTGTCTAGATACCTCCATCCCAAAGCTTAAGGCTTATTTATTTTTGAGAAATCAAAACAAGTAAAGTTTGACCAAAATTTTAGAACATTCTATCAACAAATATAATATTGTGTAGATACCGTAGGAAAATATATTTCACAACCTATTTAATGATATTAATTTTGTATTTTGCATGTTAATGATTTTTGGTAAAAGCTTAGTCAAACATGGTATAGTTTGACTTTCTAAAAATAATATAAGCCCTAAGCTTTGGGATGGAGGTAGTAGTATCTAGAGCTAAAACACATCTAGGTACATTCGTATCTACAGATAGTTGAGTCAATTAATTTGGATCTGAGGGAGTATCAGATTCAGACTACATGGTAAGTTGGTTAAAAAATTTACCCACAGGCGGTCCCTGCCCACTCGGCGATGGCATTTCGCTTCTTGTGCTGCAGATCTGGCCATGCTCCTGCAGCAGGTGGGGCGCTATCGTTCCCCATAGCCTCAGCACGGAACCTGGAGGTACCAACCTGATACAGAGAATATAGAGCATGGTGTCACAGAGGCTTTACGCACAAACAGCTGAAGACATGTGCTACTTTAAGCATTTTCCAGAACAGGAACAGATTGAGGATGCAGACAGACAGAGTGGATAAGCAAACGGAGTACCTGCTTTGCGGGGCTGGGGACGCAGCTCAGGCTCAGCCAACTGCCCACATGCGTGGTGGCCTTACGCTCCATTGCCCCCCCCCACCACCACCACCACCGATCGAGGTCTTCCCTTTCCTGTACAAGCTGACAAAAGATACATTGAGGATCAGCAGAGACTACAAGGGTTGCAAATGTCGACAAATAAAGGAAGAACACCCCAATCCAAGCAAAGGTAGCCCCCGCCCCCACCCCCATCCCCATCAATCACTCCCAGCGCGAGGGTGACCAGAAAGACACCCCTTCGCCCAGAATAGGAAATAGATGCGCAAGATATCGAGGTGAGGAAAAAGGAACCGATATCGAGAAAGGATAGAACATTACTAGTAGAGTACTACCTAATCCGCTTGGTCTAGATGCAGCTTGCCCCTCCAAGCTGGATGCCTGGACGGTGGAGGCGAAAGGAGGGGATCGAGCTAGCGGCTTGCATCCGTCGGCTGTCGGCACTCGATCGGGAGAGACAAGGGGGGCTACAAAAAGGGGAGGGGTAACATATTTTATTACACAGTGAACTTACTGATGTGACTAGTCATTACATGTCTCACTGAAACTGGGGCCCATAGTGTGGCACCCCAAATTCACTTGAACCTCCCCGGCGGGACACATTGGCGCGTCAAGAAACCCCCCGAATTGTAGCGGGGAAATGAAACATTTCACGAAAATTCGAAATTCAAGCACACTGCCACGCGCCAAGCACGCGGGCTGTTCCTTCCTCTTCCTCGGGTCCTCCTCCCCTATCTGAAAAAACCCCAAATCCCAAGCGCAAACAACAACAAAAAAAACCAAATCCCCTGGCCACCATGCATGTCCTCGTTAACCCGCTGGAGATCGTTCCGGGACGAGGCGGACCCCCCGCCCTGAGATCCCGAGTTCGTCCGTTCCGTCCACCTCGAGGCACTGCGTGCTGTCTCGCAGCGGCGGCTTGAGGGCGCTGCAGAGGAAGTTCCGCCGGAAAGTGCTCATGGCAACCGTGCAAGCTCACCGGCGTGCCGTATCCCGAGAGGAACTGGTCAAAGCTTTGCTATTCGCAAAAAAAAAAAAAGGGCCAAGATCTGGTCAAAGCTTCGTCGATGGCTTGCCGCGAGAGGCTTGGAGTCCAGAGTCAATAAACTAGCTGCTCGAGGACTTGGGCGGTTTACACTGATTCATATTAACTGACTCAAGTTTGTTAGTCTAGTTAACAAATGCATCTAGATACATCCATATCTAGACAAAATTGAGTCAAATAATATGAATCAGAGGGGAGTGCCTGAAAGTGTTTCATGCTACCAATTAATGCGCTGGCAGGACTGGCTGTAGAAGTAATTGTGCTACTACTCATACGATGAACTGATTGTGTGGGTGTCAAATTTTGCAACGCGATCATCCACTGAATGCTTAATTATAGTTCTAGCGCCAAAGGCGTACAAATCATAACAAAGATAGTACATACTACAGCACCAGAACATAAGAGTACGAATCATAAAGTAGCTCAACATTTTGCATCAGGGCTGGGTGGTCCTGAGACTACCGGGACGCCCCTGATGATCTCCGGGCGTGCATCCACTTCAACGCAAAACTGTGTACTCGGTCCACGGCCTCCTTCTGTAGGCTGGATAATCTCAGGTGCAGGACATTCGTCTATGAAAGGCTCGTCATCAGTACCATCCACAGGTGCATCAGGGCTGGGTGGTCTTGAGACTACCCGGACGCCCCTGATGATCTCTGGGCGTGCATCCACTTCAACGCAAAGCTGTGTACTCGGTCCACGGCCTCCTTCTGTAGGCTGGATAATCTCAGGTGCAGGACCTTCGTCTATGAAAGGCTCGTCATCAGTACCATCCACAGGTGCATCAAACTGAGATTCATCTTCAAATCTCCCATCAAACTAAGAGACCTCTTCAACTCTATGCTTCTGCAATTAGTACATCAACAGATTAGACAAACATCTAAGGGATGCAACCTAAACAAATGTCGTTTTACATATTTACCTTCTCATCTGGCACAGCACATGTCCCAGAGCTGAAACCCGTTTCCTGAAGCAAGCGTTTTTTCTCTCCTTCCCATCCATCCATCTGCAACAAGTTAAATTTGAGTACAGAACCTTGCACAGCAATGCAAACTATTGATCGAAATAGCGGCAGCATCAATATAAATAATTAACTACATATGCCAGCACACGTACAGTGTGAGCAAGATCTGCTTCTCCCGCTGAAGGATCATTATATGGTTCACCATGATAAACCCACCTAACATATGTGCGGTCCATCCCAAAAATGTGTAAATGATCTTCCACTACATGGTGAGGCCTCTTCTCACCATTCATACATGTGCAGCACGGGCATACACGTCCAGGTTGTGACCTTCATGAGCTCTAATAAACCCCATAAAGGGTTGAACACCATTTATATATGAAGGGGAACATAAGTGTCCATGCAGTATCCAAGTTCTGTCCATCTATTTAATTATGAGATACAATGGTTGGTGATTAATTTTTAAGGCGAAGTAGGAAATGTATATCCATCGAGTACAAAACTATACTACATGATTATGCATTTCAGCAATCATGTCGAGTACAAAACAAAAAATGCCCATCGACATTTTAGCAAACAGATCGTGTACAAAACTCTGCCATGGCATTTCAGCAAATTAACGGATCGAGTGCAGAACTGACTCTATATGCCCACGCAAATGAACAAATTGATCGAGGACAAATCGAGCGGAAAACTATAAAGTGCCAATTAGTTCGAGCATACTGACGATTTTTTTTAGCAGCATCAAGAAAATATAAATCGTTAGGCCGTCTTGCCCGATGCATGATTGAGCTAGAGATAGCAGCCCTACCGTGGATCAACTTGACCGCTAGTGCGTCTCGAGAAGAACGACGGGGAGGGGAAGCTTCTTCTTCGCACGGACGGGACGGGGAGGGGAAGCTCTTCGCACGGACGGGGATAAGTTGTGTAGGGGTGGGTGGGGGGTCATGCGGCCGGGCCGCCCGGTAGGTGGTGTTTAGTGGAGTTGCGTGTGTAATTTGCCGTGCACAAGGTTGAGGAATAGGCGGTTCCCTTTGCCGCGCGCACAATTCAAACTATCCCGCCCATGTAGTTTAAATTCGCCCTATTTTTGTTAAATCGACATAAAGTCATGTGAGTGGGTGGAAATTAGCAAAGTTGCTTGAAAAATAGTAAAACTCTGGAATTGTCCTTTAAATATGCTCTACTTCGTGTGAAAATTGGGGTGTGGAGGCATGTTGAGCTGTTTTATTTGTACTTTCTTCATTGAAACTCCCATTTTATGCACTTTGGATGGAAAGAAATCATTTGTACATAAATTTTGACAACGCCATTTGCAAACATTAATTGTTTTACATGCCAAGATGCACCCATCCACCAAATATGGGGCAAAAGTTTATCACAATCTAGATATATATGTATAATTAGTGAGGGACCCCTTTTGATTTTCTGCAATTTCCACTAATTAGCTAGAGAGAAGGGGTCAATTAATTAGGCCATGCATGTTAGGGGCTATGTGTTTTAGATTAGGGTTGTGTGGATTCAAATACAACTTCTTTATTTGTGTGCTATGATTAATCAAAACTAGATCGATCGAATGCGCACACATTATTAGAGGCACATGCCTTTGCGCGCACAAAGTGCAGGTTAGGGTTTAGGGTTTAGTGTTTAGGGTTTAGGGTTTAGGGTGTAGTGTTTAGGGTTTAGGGTCTAGGGTTTAGGGTTTAGTGTTTAGGGTGTTTAGGGTGTACGTTTAGGGTATAATTCGGGATTAGGGATATTAGGGTTTTAGGGTTTAAGGTTTAGGGATCATCGATCGAGTGCACACACACATTATTAGACGCACCCGCGCCTTTGCGCATAAAGTGCATGCGTATATAAAAGTGTGTGGTTTGGCCACCAACTATATATAGATCGAGAGAGAGAGATTAAAAAATATATATATCCCCAAGAATATGTTCAGATATATATTGAAATATATGCACGAATGATATGTGCAAGGTATGACATGCGCGCATGCACACACTAATTGTATATATATTATGAGGCAACTTAATCAAATGTGTTTTCATATATTCGAGAGAACTTGTCAAAATTCAAGTTAATTAATTTATCAGCACTAATTAGTTGGTCGCCTGCTTGATGCGCAATGAAGTGTCGTTGGCCTATATATATATGTAGGGTTTATTGGGGTTTAGGGTTTAGGGTTATCTAGCTAGGGTTTTAGGGTTAGGGTTAGAGTTAATTAGGGTTTAGGGTTTAGGGTTTGGGGTTTAGTTTTAGGGTTTAGGGTTTAGGGTGTAGTGTTTAGGGTTTAGGTCTAGGGTTTAGGGTTTAGTGTTTAGGGTGTTTAGGGTGTACGTTTAGGGTATAATTAGGGATTGGGGATTAGGGTTTTAGCGTTTAAGGTTTAGGGATCATCGATCGAGTGCACACACACATTATTAGAGGCACCCGCGCCTTTGCGCATAAATTAAGTGCATGCGTATATAAGTGTGTTTTTTGGCCACCAACGATATATAGATCGAGAGAGAGATTGAAATGTATATATATATCCCCAAGAATATGTTCAGATATATATTGAAATATATGCACGAATAATATGTGCAAGGTATGACATGCGCGCATGCACACTAATTGTATATATATTATGAGGCAACTTAATCAAATGTGTTTTCATTCGAGAGAACTTGTCAAAATTCAAGTTAATTAATTTATCAGCGCTAATTAGTTGGTCGCCTGCTTGATGCGCAATGAAGTGTCGTTGGCCTATATATATGTTGGGTTTAATTAGGGTTTTGGGTTTAGGGTTATCTAGCTAGGGTTTTAGGGTTAGGGTTAATTAGGGTTTAGGGTTTAGGGTTTAGGGTCTAGGGTTTAGGGTTTAGGGTTTAGGGTTTGGGGTTTGGGGTTTAGGGTTTAGGGTTTAGGGTCTATGGTTAGGGTTTAGGGTTTAGTGTTTAGTGTTTAGGGTTTAGGGTTTAGGGTTTAGGGTGTAGTGTTTAGGGTTTAGGGTCTAGGGTTTAGGGTTTAGTGTTTAGGGTGTACGTTTAGGGTACAATTAGGGATTAGGGATTAGGGTTTTAGGGTTTAAGGTTTAGGGATCATCGATCGAGTGCACACATATTAGTGGCACCCGCGCCTTTGCGCATAAAGTGCATGCGTATATAAGTGTGTTTTTTGGCCACCAACGATATATAGATCGAGAGAGAGAGATTGAAATATATATATCCCCAAGAATATATTCAGATATATATTGAAATATATGCACGAATGATATGTGCAAGGTATGACATGCGCGCATGCACACTAATTGTATATATATTACGAGGCAACTTAATCAAATGTGTTTTCATTCGAGAGAACTTGTCAAAATTCAAGTTAATTAATTTATCAGCGCTAATTAGTTGGTCGCCTGCTTGATGCGCAATGAAGTGTCGTTGGCCTATATATATATGTAGGGTTTAATTAGGGTTTAGGGTTTAGGGTTATCTAGCTAGGGTTTTAGGGTTAGGGTTAGGGTTAATTAGGGTTTAGGGTCTAGGGTTTAGGGTTTGGGGTTTAGTGTTTAGGGTCTAGGGTTAGGGTTTAGGGTTTAGGGTTTAGGGTGTAGTGTTTAGGGTTTAGGGTCTAGGGTTTAGGGTTTAGTGTTTAGGGTGTATGTTTAGGGTATAATTAGGGATTAGGGTTTAAGGTTTAGGGATCATCGATCGAGTGCACACACACATTATTAGAGGCACCCGCGCCTTTGCGCATAAAGTGCATGCGTATATATATAAGTGTGTTTCTTGGCCACCAACGATATATAGATCGAGAGATAGAGATTGAAATCCCCAAGAATATGTTCAACTATACGCACACACACATGAATTACTAGAGGCACCCGCGCCTTTGCGCATAAAGTGCATGCATATGTGTGTTGTTCTGGCCACCAACGATAGATCGAGAGAGAGAGAGAGAGAGAGAGATTGAAATCCCCAAGAATTAGAGGACCCCCTTGCACAAGTGTTGGCCATCTATATATAATATGAATCCCAATAATGTTCATACATGATAGGGCATATGTGTGAAGCAATTTTTCTGAGAACTTGTAAAGATTCAAATTTATCAGTGCAAATGGAAACTAGTGCACATTAGAGGACCCCCTTGCACACGTGTTGGCCATCTATGTATAGTTTGAATCCCAATAATGTTCATACATGATAGGCTATATGTGAATCAATTTTTTCTTCCAAGAACTTGTCAAGGTTCAAATTTATCGGTGCTAATGGAAACTAGTGCGCACTAGACGAGCCCCTTGCGCAAGTGCTGGCCATTACATATAGTAGTTTAAATCTTAAGAATGTTCATACATGATAGGCCATATGTGCAAAGATTTTTTTTTCCCGTGAACTTGTCAAAATTCAAGTTTATCGTTGCAAATGGAAACTAGTCCAAAAAATTACATAGAGGTCCAAAAGAACTAGACAATAACTAATAGGACCTGCAACTTTACAAAAAGGACCCCAAAACATATAGAAGAAAATCAATCGAGTCCTTCTGGACCGCACATTAGATCTCTGCTCCGCATCCTTTCCAGCAACTACGTCGCCAGGGACGCACCACTTGGGATGGTGTCGCCGGTAGTCGCCAGGACGAAGGAGAAGAATGGCCTCAGCAACGGCATATTGGCTCTGAGAAGGGCCGCTGAAAGGCCAAGATGTTCACGAGCAAGACGGATGACGCCGTCGTATGCCCCGAGCTTGTGAACGTTAGCAGCTTGACTTCCCCGTTGGCCAGATCTGAAGCACTGACCAAAGCAAGCCTCACCGTTAGCGCCATCACCTTGATGGCACCAGATCGGGGTTTGGCCGGCAAGATCCGCCAGATCTGATCCGCCAGATTCACCATAGGCCAGATCTGAAGCCGATGACGAGATCCCCGACTCCATTGTGCCATTCTGCTCATGGGAAACACTGGATCTAAGCTTACAACAACACTAACTCCCTCGGATCCAAATTAGCTGACTCAACTTTGCTTATCTAAATATGGATGTATCCACACATGTTTTTACTCTAGATACATACACGTCTAAGGAAAGTTGAATCAATTAATTTAGTTCGGAGGGTGTACGATATACAGAGAGAAGTCGGCCTCGTCTCCGACCGGCGAGGCCGCCGGAGAGAAGGGGGAGAGGAGCCGGGGGAGTGAGAGAGACTCGAGAGAGAAATAGAAGAGGAGAGCTCCCTGGGGAAGAACATTATTTTTGTCGTTTGGCTCGTAGCTTGAAACTGAAAATTTCGGCCCCGCGCCAAATCATCCCGCCAAATCCATTCGAAAATCCCGTGACCAGTTTTACCCTTTTAACCCTGGTCCGGAAGTTACAACCCACCGACCATGGAGGGCTCATTCGGTAACAATGAAATATCTTGCCTAGATCCCGAACCCTCCCCACAGGCCCACACCCACCCACCAACCATTCGCCCCCATTAGCTCAAAAATACTCTCACACGCCAAAGCTCTGACTCTCTACAGTACTAGATGCGCCGCCGCCGGCATACTCCTCCACAGCGTAGCCTTATCGTGTTGGCTGTCCACCCACCTGATCCGCTCCCCCGCCGCCCTCGCCACCGACGGATCTGCTTCACCGCCGACCTCGCCACCGACGGATCTGCTTCAACGCCGACCTCGCCACCGATGGATCTGCTTCACCGCCGACCTCATCCACAGCATAGCAATCAACGCCTTTTCCTGTCGACGCACCGGATCCTCTCCAACGGAACCGGGTCTACTTCACCGCGGCCCCCCCTCCACAGAAGCCGATCTATTCCACCGACTAGCTCGGCGCACCGGCTGTATCAACTTCACCGAATCCCTTGCCAGCCAACCAGATCTGCTTCACTAACGCCCGCTTCTACTGAAACAGGGTCGACTCATCGTCTCCCGCGTTCGCCGCCGCTGGAATGCAAGTTGCCGCCCCCGTCCACCCCGCCGCAGCTTGGTTAGTACGCTGGCCCGTTAGATCGCGGTGTTTCTTTAGCCATGTTTTGTGTAGTTATTTGCAAATCTCATATGCCATTAACTTTCTTGATTTGTTACTTCGCATGAAGTTCGTTTAAATATTGTACAGTACAAAAGCATTATCCGGTCGCTACCATCCTGTTCATTCTACTGACACCTGTGTGCATCCACATACTTATAGCCTTATACCCATTCATTTGCTGCCAACTGTTTTTGTACTGCATGCTATTCCTTTTTTAGTCATGCTATGGGCATTTCCAATCTGGTTGTTCTTATACCACGTCATTAGCTCACCGCTAGCCGCTAGCTATTTTCTCGTGCCTGCTATTCTCACACTGCTTTTATAATCATGCTATGTGCATTTCCAATCTGCTTGCTCTTATACCTCGTCTTTAGCTTATAGCTATTTTTTTTCCATGAATGCTCCTGTCGCACAGCTTGTATAGTTATTGCTGCGTGCATGTCTGGTCTTTGTATTATCGTAGACTAACCTGTCAATGTTATTTTTCCTAGGGATTGATCATGCGAACCACTTATTAGAATATCCAAGATTAACAGCGGGGACGCTAGGGAAGGTTGGAGTCTGAGTTCTTGGTTGGTAATTTTGGCAGTTTACTTCCGTCATTATCTATAACCTATATGCATTGTTCCTTATGCAAGAGATTAACACTTGGAACCCTGCCATAGCAATGCCATTCATGCTTTACTATGTTTCTGCCTATTTGATATGCTTGTCTTGGAGCAAGCTGAAGGTGATTTGAACCTGACATTTGGTCATTCTTAATGCCAGTTTACTTTATGTGGAAAATCTTGGCATTACCCTACTCTAAATCTGAATGTCTGAAATTCGTATCTCATGAAAAGCAACATCTAGTTGGTTTTAATCTGATATCTGGTAAATATTGGCTTATTCATTTGGCAGCTCAAGTTTTTTGTTATTTGAAACCAGCTGACTTGGTCTTAAATGTGATATCTAAACACAGATTAAGGACAATGGAGCAGGAGGATTAGCATTTCACTTGATGGCTGAACCTAAAATGACAGGCATGTCGACCACGACTAGTGCATGCAAGAGAAGGACTGCAATGAGCCGGTATGTGCTTAGTACATGCATCTTATCTTATCTTGTGCTTATTTACGCTACATCTTTGTTATCTCGATCTCTACATTGCGTAATACATGTTTGAATAGTTAATTGTTGTAACTATGTTTGCAATATTACAGAATGCAGTTTTAATGAAGCAGTCATCATTAGAAGATAGTCGCCAAAGCGACCCTGTGCAACATTATGATGTAAGTCTGTGCTTAGTACAAGTTCCATACATTGTCTTATTTATGCAACTTGTTATTATCTTATATCTACATTGCATAATAAATGTTTGAATAGTTCACTGTTGTAACTATGTTGCAATATTACTAGAATGCAGGTGTAATGAAGAAGTCCTTAGTAGAAGATAGAGCGCAAAAAAGGTTCCGGGGTGAGCCTATGCAACGATATAATGTAAGTCTGTGCTTAGTACTTGTGACTATCTCATATCGACAATGCTTAATACATGTTTGCATAGTTCATCGTTTAACTCTTTTTGCATTATTATCAGAATGCAGTTGTGATGAAGCAATCTTCATCAGAAGAGAGGCCCACAAAAAGTTCTGATCTTTCTTCTGATGCATCCTCTCATAGCCGTCAACCTATACCATTCCTTTCATCAAACAGTAAATATCTCAAGGTTGTACTTTATAAAAGACATGGTATTGCTGCTTTAAGATCTGTAGCTGATATGTTGACCAAGAGTACACAAGATTCAATCAAGGCGATTGCCAAATGTCAACGTGTTATTGATGATGCTAATAGAAGTCCTCAATGATTCTATGTGATTTTTTTATTTGGGCACATTAATTGCCTTGTAATTTTCCTAGTTATTTTATTTGTGTATGTAATTGTGTGTATCATTGATACCAGATTTTAGGCTCATGAAATTTAATGCAAGTTGACTAGTCAAACAACCAGGGCCCTACAACTGATTGGGCCGGCCCACTTACAGTAGTGTGGGACCCACTTTCATTTTGGGTCGGCCCACCTGCTTATTGGGCCGGCCCGTTAACAGGGAAGTGGGCCCCACCAGCTTATTGGGCCGGCCCACTACCTTGTTGGGCTAGCCCACTTGCTATATTGTGGGCCCCACATACTAAATGGGCCGGCCCTTCAACAGGAAAGTGGGACCCACCTGTGTTTTTGGCCGGGCCCACTATCTTGCTGGGCCGGCCCACTTGCTATATGGTGGACCCCACATACTAAATGGGCCGACCCTTTAACAGGAAAGTGGGACCCACCTGTGTTTTTGGCCCGGCCCACTATCTTGTTGGGCCAGCCCAATTGCTATATGGTGGACCCCACATACTAAATGGGCCGGCCCTTTAACTGGAAATTGGGACCCACCTGTGTTTTTGGCCCGGCCCACTATCTTGTTGGGCCGGCCCACTTGCTATATGGTGGACCCCACATACTAAATGGGCCGACCCTTTAACAGGAAAGTGGGACCCACCTGCGTTTTTGGCCCGGCCCATTTTCTTGTTGGGCCAGCCCATTTGATCTATTGTGGACCCCACGTACTAAATGGGCCGGCCCGATAGCAGGAAAGTGGGACCCACATGTTAATTGGGCCGGCCCAATAACTTCTTGGGCCGGCCCAGTTGTTTTAAGGTGGACCCCACTAGGTAAATGGGCCGGCTCGATAACAGGAAAGTGGGTCCCACGTGTCTTGTGGGCCGGCCCTTTTGCCTGTTGACCGGTCAAACGAGTGCATTCGGCCCGGCCCACATGCTTAGTGGCCCGGCCCATTAAAGTTTTGACCAGTCAACCTTAGAGGTTAGGCCCGGTCCACGTAACTAATGGACCAGCCCAGCTATATAGTTGATCGGTCAAACTAAGTCAGCTGGCCCGGCCCGCAAACTTAATGGGCCGGCTCGATTAAGACGTGGCAGGCCACGTGTGGGCCTACCATCTACCACGGGGTTTCAGCCGGTTAACGCCGTTAACTGCCAGTTAACGGCGTCTGCCACGTGGCAGTTTGCATGACGTCAGCAGTCAACGGGCTCCCGGAAACACTTGCGCAACGGTCCGATTTTCCGTGGCGGAAGGGCGCCCAAGCGCGAAGGACCGAAAAAATCGTCGTAGGACTTTGCCTGACGCAGTTTCGACAACAGAACCCATATCATCGGGTTATGCCCATAGGCGACGAAAAATACCCCTTAGCGGACGATTTTGAGACGTTGTCTATCAAAACTTTTCTTGTAGTGTCATACAGGAATTGGTAATCGCCAGGATCACCTCCAACCTTGTAGACGACGTATGCCGGTGAACCCTGTGGCTCTGGAGCTGCAAGCATGAATGGCAGCTGCGGTCTGGTCTGGAACGGTAGTTCTCCCTGGTGAGTCCCTAGGGTAGGCCCTGACGGAGAGTACTGATGCTTCATGATTTCCTGAACCACGCGAACCGCAACACGCTCGAAAGCGTTCACCAGGCTCTCAGAATGACGGTGTAGAGAATGAGCCACCATGTAATTAACTTCCTGGCGCAGAGCTCTGGTGCGTTCCTCTGAAGGGAGAGACAGGTCTACTTCATCGAGAACGCCTTCGGGTGAGAACCCTTTCCACCTAATGCCATGTGTACGGGTCCTCTCGAAAGAGCCGATGAGATCGGCTTCGAAGAGAGCTTTAACCTCATCATATTTCTTCTTGTGATCCTCAGGCAAATCCTTGTACTTGATCGGTTCGTCCGACATCTCAGCTGCAGATGTTGACGTAGTTGCTGTAGAATGTCCCACCGGGCGTGCTAGAATGTGTTGCCTGCCAAAACCCACCGGCGAGCAGCCACGAGCAACACGAAGAGCCGGGAGGCTCCCAGGACTGCTGGTGGGCCCTGGTCCCTCGGGCGACGGCCCGCAATGCTCCGGCACACGTCCTGGCTATTGCGAGGGCGTGCCACCTGACCTACACCTGGTCAGGAAGGTGTTGGATTGCTTCAATTAGTTTCCTGCATGGCAGACACATAAACACTAAATGAGCCTCGATCGGCTCTCAGGTTACCCTGTGAATCGGCTCAAAGAGCCGATTAACCCATGGTTTATATTGGATCTACGATAACATGGGGATCCTGCTTTATCAATACCAAGTTAAATCGATCTACGACAGTTTAGGGCTTTCACCGCATAACCGGAACGTCCTACACGTAGTTGAGCCTGGCAGATACGAAAGATAACAGAAAACTAGTCCTAGAAGGGGCCTAAAAACCAACACGGAGTCGATTCCCGGAACATCCCCTCTTGGATCGGCAAACCATACCTTACGCACTACTGGATCATTCAACCCATTTGCAAGGCCTAACCATGCAGATATCAAACTAAACCTTGAATAACAACGAACAACCATAACAGATCAGATCTACTAAATAAAGACGAAGCAAGATGCTGCCCTTACACCTAAGATAGGTGCAAAAGCAGTTAGATATTTAGGGGTAGCATAACTAAGCAAACATATCAGAAAAGTATTGATGTAAGCCCCAAAACATCTATGATAAACGGTATTACTCGCCATCAACAAGGCTTCAGTACGAGCAACACCAAACAACGAATAAATTGATACTGCCTAGATCGCAAGATGCGATCTAGGCAGCATGACGCTTACCCGGAAGAAACCCTCGAAACAAGGGGTGGCGATGCGCCTAGATTGTGTTTGTTGTGAACGTGATCGTCCTCCTTTCTCAATAACCCTAGGTACATATTTATAGTATGTGGACTTTCTATCTTTGGAATAAACCTAGCTGTGTACGAACCAAACTCTATCTCTTAATTCTAAACTAAAACGTGATCTACCATAATGTACAGATACACGGGCAATCTAGCCCAAATTCTCGCACGAGGCCGATTCAGAAACTCTTTATGTGCATATCCTCCAAGCCCATCTCAATCACGGCCCATCTTCTGATTTGGCTAAAATCTGGTGATAACAGAACTTCTCCCCCTTTGGCATCGGAACACCAAAAAGGAGAGTAGAGAAACTAGGAGGATGGAGAAAAAAAAGAACATACAACCAAGCTTGCAAAAACCAAAAGGAAAAACAAGCTTGAGTGAGATGCTCCAAAAACATGAAGAAAAAGATAGCAAAGAAGAAGGACAAAAATAAGGTCACAAAGAAACACAAAGAACCGAAAAACTCCTCAAGGAGGAGGTTGGTGGCCGAAGCCACCGTGTAAGAGTGTAGTAGTGTGAGGTCGCGTAGATGTATCTAGGACTCACGGACTACAACTCAACATGAAGCTCATAAGTCACTCAATTGACAAATAGCATATGTTTTCGATTTCTTTATGCATTATGGGGGAGGGATAGCTCAATATATTTAAACCGCACTCCCCCTATGTTCATGCGTGCCTTTCATCTAGATATATAGTTTGAGAGTGGTATGTGCGCACGACGGTCAAGCAAAGTTTGACGGATCAATGATATTTAGCTCATGCCTCAACTCAATGAAACGCTTCTCGTCCAAGGGCTTTGTGAAGATGTCCGCCAATTGCTCCTTGGTGCCAATGAAGGATAGAACAATATCTCCACGTGCAATGTGATCTCGAATGAAGTGGTTCCTTATCTCAATATGCTTCGTCTTCCCATGAAGAACCGGGTTGTAGGCGATCTTGATGGCGCTCTCATTGTCGCACAATAGAGGAACCTTGCTATACTCGAGTCCATAGTCCCGCGAGGTTTGCCTCATCCATAAGATTTGCGCACAACTACTTGCCGCGGCAACATACTCGGCTTCCGCGGTGGAGACGGAGACACAATTTTGCTTCTTCGAGGACCAACACACCAAAGATCTTCCAAGAAAGTGACACGCTCCGGATGTAGACTTCCTATCAACCTTGTCTCCCGCCCAATCGGAGTAGGTGAAGCCCACCAAAGCAAAGTCCGTGTCCCTTGGGTACCATAGTCCGAAGTGTGGGGTATCAACTAAATATCGAAAGATCCTCTTGACCACCACAACGTGGCTTTCCTTCGGACTTGCTTGAAACTGTGCACACATACCAACGCTTAACATTATATCCGGGCGAGAGGCACAAAGGTAAAGAAGCGAACCTATCATCGAACGGTAGAGCTTGGGATCCACCGCTTTGTCGGTCTCGTCAAGGGAGAGTTGACACTTGAGATGCATTGGAGTTCCAATTCCCTTGGCGCCCTTCATGTCGAAGCGGTTGAGCATGTCTTGGAGATATTTTGCTTGATTGATGAAGGTGCCTTGTCCCATTTGCTTGATCTCAAACCAAAGGAAGTACTTGACTTCACCCATCATTGACATCTCAAACCTATTTGTCATTAACATAGCAAACTCATCATTGAATTTTGTGTTAGTCGAGCGAAATATGATGTCATCTACATAGAGTTGGCCTATGAAAAGCTCCCCATTGACTTTCTTAGTAAAAAGAGTGGGATCAATTTTCCCCACTTCGAAACCACGGTCTTCAAGCAACTCCTTTAGGTGCTCATACCAAGCTCTAGGAGCTTGTTTGAGTCCATATAGGGCCTTTTTGAGCTTTAAGACATGGTCCGGGAAATGGGGGTCCTCGAAACCCGGGGGTTGCTTCACATACACCTCCTCATGTAGAGGACCATTAAGGAAAGCACTCTTAACATCCATTTGTTGCAACTTGAAGCCATGATGAGAGGCAAAGGGCAAAAGGATACGGATGGACTCGAGCCTTGCAACGGGTGCAAAGGTTTCACCAAAGTCCACGCCTTCGACTTGAGAATAGCCTTGTGCCACCAATCTTGCTTTGTTGCGGATGACCATGCCATGTTCATCTTGCTTGTTCTTGAAAACCCATTTTGTGCCGATAACATTGCGGCAATGATCGGGTCGCTTCATGAGAGTCCACACATCATTCCTCTTGAAGTTGTTGAGTTACTCTTGCATCGCATTCAACCAATCGGGATCTTTAAGAGCTTCATCAACTTTGAGTGGTTCCACCATAGAGACAAAGGCGTGGTGCTCACAAAAGCTTGCTAGTTGTCTCCGGGTGGTTACTTTGCTCTTTAGATCACCAATGACATTACTCAAAGAATGGGACTTGAGGCGCAAGTGTCTTGCAATAGGATCTTCACGGCGAGTGACGGCTAAAGGAGTAGATTCTTGTGGATCCTCTTGGCTTTCATCACGGTTTAGGTCCTCGCCTTGACCTTCATTGTTGTTGAAGTGGGCATCATCATCATGAGATCCGGATGACGCGGGGGTACTAGGAATGGTATTGTCCATATAGATCATCCCCGAACCATTCGGAGAAGAACTTCAAGCTTGGCCTTGGTCACTTGATGTCGGTTGTTGTTGTAGATGAGGTTGTGGTGAGTGTTGTTCTTGAGCTTGTGGTAGATGTTGTTCTTGAGCTTGTTGAGGTGAGCTCGTACTTGATTGTTGTTGTAGATGTTGAGGTTGAACTTGAGGTTGTGGTAGAGGTTGGCTTGCATTTGTAAGATCAATGGAAGAAGCTTGGCCTTGTGGTGTAGATGGCTTCACTTGGGTGGAACTTGGTCCTTCCCCGGTACTCATAGAAGGTAGCTCTTGGGGTCGGCGAATGCCAACATCCATCCTTCCTATGGCATCCGGGGGAATTGCATCTCCTTTCTCACAAGAAGCACTTCGCTCCTCCAAAGATCTATCATCTTCATCGAATGTCACATCACAAGATTCTACAACCCGCCCATTTGACTTGTTGAAGATTCTATAGGCGTGAGAATCCGTAGCATAGCCAACAAAAATTCCTTCTTGAGCTCTTGAATCAAACTTGGATAGACGGGTGTCTTTGACAAGCACATAGCATTTGCATCCGAAAACCTTGAAGTATGACACATTGGGCTTGTTTCCGGTGAGAATCTCATATGGTGTCTTCTCTAGGCCTTTGCGAAAGTAGAGACGATTAGTAGCATGGCATGCGGTAGAGATAGCTTCCGCCCAAAAATTGTAGTTGGACTTGTACTCCATCATCATGGTTCGAGCGGCTTCGATCAAGGTTCGATTCTTCCTTTCGGCGACCCCATTTTGTTGGGGAGTATATGGCGTGGAGTATTGGTGTTGGATTCCTTCTTCGCCGAGGAAGTCATCCAAAGTATAGTTCTTGAACTCCGTTCCATTGTCGCTCCTTATTGCAAGGATCTTGTTGTCGTACTTGCGTTGAACTTGATTGGCAAACTCCATCATGGTCCGTTGAGTCTCACTCTTGTACTTGAAGAAGAATACCCAACAATAGCGTGAATAGTCATCGACAATGACGAGGCAATACTTCTTTCCTCCAAGACTTTCATGAGACGGTGGACCGAAGAGATCAACATGTAAGAGCTCCAAGCATCTTGTGGTAGAGATGATAGTCTTGGCCTTGTGAGGAGCTCCATGCATTTTTCCTTGTACGCAAGCCCTACAAACACGATACTTACAAAAAGAGACATCTTCTTTTAGTCCGAGAATGTGGCCACCCTTGTGGAGACTTTGCAAAGTCCTCATGTTGACATGGGCTAGTCGGCGATGCCATAACCAACCCTTGTCACCTTTGGCGAATAGGCAAAGAGCGGAGGATGTTGTCTTTCCGGAGAAGTCAACAACATATAATCCGTTTTCTACATATCCAACAAAAGCTACACGGAGTGTCTTGCTCCACAAGAGGACCACCATATGTTCATCAAAGAAAGTACATAGACCCATGTGAGCAATTTGATGAACGGAGAGTAAGTTGTAACCAAGGGTCTCGACAAGGAGGACATTCACAAGTGAGATGTCGGGTGTTACCACCACCTTGCCAAGACCCAATACCTTAGAGCATGTGTTGTCGCCATATGATACGGTAGAGTAGGAAGGCTCGAGGTCAACAACAATATTCTTGCTTCCGGTCATATGACTTGTGGCTCCACTATCAACCACCCATTTAGCACCACCGGAAGCATAGTCCTACAAGGAATCAAGTCTTGGATTTAGGTACCCATTTTTCAATGGGTCCTAGCATGTTAGTAACAAGGGGCTTGGGAACCCAAATAGTCCAATCAACATTGTCCTTTTGAGGACCAATAAAGCGATCACAAATATGTCCATAGTAATCAACAAAAAGAACGTGAGAAGGGTTGTTAGAGCCGGCGAAACCCTTCGAGGCGGAGTTGGGTACTCCATCCCTTCTTGAGCTAGCATTGCTCTCCTCAAGGTTGATCTCCATGTTCTCCTTGTTCTTCTTCTTCTTGGTCCTCTTATTTCTCTTCCTCTTTGCTTGGTAGCCATTCCTCCTACCTTGCAAGAGCCCTCTTTGACTCCATCTTTGGCTCCAATGACTCCTTCCAAATACTTGGTTTGAACTTGGAGTCTATCGATCTTGGCCTTCAAACGATTGACTTCATCTTCATGCTCCGGATGGGGGTGGCAAATATCAATTACTTGGACTTCTTTTGCCTTGTTCACTCGGAAGTGTTCCATCAAGGATTCTTCTTGGAGAGCATTCATCTTCATGAGTGTACGCTTGTCACTCTCCAACTTGGTAATGTCACTTTCATGAGTGCCACATGCACGGTCCTTGCTCAAAGGAAAATACTCCTTCAATGCTTCCTCTTGCATGGAATTGACCTCCATGAGCTTGGCTTCCCTCCTCTTCAAGGAGGCTATTTCTTCCTCATGATCACAACAAGTGGCCTTCTCCTTGCTCATGCGGAGACATTCATCCAAGGCTTCTTCTTGAAGAGCATTGACCTCCAAAAGAAGAGCATTGTGCTTTCTCAAGGAGGCAACTTGATCAACAAGCTCGTCATGGCAAGAGTTGGGGTCTTCATCATCTTTCTCTTTGTTAGCTTCCTCAAGAGAGAGCATCTTCTTTTTAAGCTCACCCATCAAGCCAAGAGCATGGTCTCGGTCCTTGGTGAGTTGGGAGACAATAGCCTTATTGGAGTCTTCAAGGACGATGACACTAGCTTCAAGAGACATGCGCAAATTTTGTTCATCTTCAAGCCCTTCTTTGAGAGAGGCAATCTCATTTGCCGCTTCCCTTTCCAATCTCTCCTTCTCCTCTATAAGGTCTTGTGCCGCACCAAGTTGGCTCAAGAGAGCCCCAACATGAGTCTTGGTATCCCCTTGCATGTTAGTGAGAAAAGTATCCAAACCCATAATCTCACGTTTAACGGTGAGACTAGTGGCATCATCAATATATAGAGCATTAGTCAAGGATGATGGTTTGGAGGGGGATTTTACCTCCGAGGATGCCTTTGCCATAAGGCAACGAGCATTGTTGGTGGCGAGGTTCTCATTTGGAGAGTCGAAGAGGGAGATAGAGGGAGTGGTAATGGCGATGGCGGCCACTCCCTCTCCTTCCTTGTTGGAGCTCTTGTCCCCACGTTCTTTATCCTCATCGGAGGAGTATTCTTCTCGAATGATGAAGGCTCTAGGCTTCTTGGTGAAGGAGACCTTGTCGTCATCGGACTTGGGGGAGAACTTGGAGAATCCTTTTGAGAGTGACTTGAACTTTTCCTTGCGGATAAGTCTTCCACCATGATCTTCTCTTCTCTCAAACATACAATCCGCGACAAAATGACTCTTGTCGCCGCAATTGTAGCATGTTCTTCCCTTTTGCCCCTCCCTTGGGCTCTTGGAGAAACTTCTTGGAGAATCACGTGATCTTCTTGGTCTTGTGCTTCGGGACTTGTTTCATCCCAAAATTTCTTGGCGGCGAGAGCCATGTGCTCATGATAATTGATCTTGAGATCATCCGGTCCCCACTCAATGGGATCCTCATCGCTTTCAATAGCCTCATGTACCTTCATCTTCAATGCAAGGTTGGGCTTGCGTGTGTTGTGGGCGCGAGCAACGAGATCCTCCGCATTCTTCTTGGAGATGTCCAAAGCGATGACTTCGCTAAGAACTTCATCGGATGTCATAGCACGGAAGGAGGCGTTTTGGCGGATGGCCGTCAATTTCACTTCCTCATAAGGGAGGAGAGCGTTGTAGAACTTGCGCTTGATCCAATGGTCATCCACGAACGTTGCTCTAAGATCTTGCATTTGTACGGCGAGAGCGATGAGGCGCCGGTACATTTCTTCGGGGGTCTCTCCTTCAATCATGACGAAATTGTCGGCCATATTGTTCACTTCATCGAAACGAGAGCTTTGGATGCTCGCATTTCCAAGGAAGAGCTTGTCGAGTTTATCCCATGCTTCCTTGGCGGTCTTGAGCGAGCGGATATGAGCGCGGTCCTTTGGCGTGACGACCATGTGAATCATGTTGATGGCGGTGGCGTTGAGTTGGTCATCCACCACATCTATTCTTGTCAATTTCTTTGGATCTCGTGGTGAGTAGCCTTCCTCAATAATGCGCCAAAGCTCGGTAGACGCGCTGCGCACATGAGATTTCATCAAGAATTGCCAATTTTCAAAGTTATTTGACTCAAGTAACGGTGGTGAACCATGCGACAAGATATGTGGCATAGGTATTGGAACGTTTATGGTGTAATCACTTGGTGGTGGCACCTCATGATAACCCCCTAGACGTTCCGCAACCGGTGTCTCATCCTTCCCCTTTGTTGAAGTGCCGGTCTCCCCAAGCCCTTCCTTTTGTGGATCTTTTGTCGCTTGCGCGACAAAATCAACAAGAGGAAAGGGGTTAGCTTTTGGTGGGGGGTTCTCGGCACTTGCTTGAGGATCAACACTAGGGTTTGGTTTTTGAGCAACCAACTCCATCATCATCGCCTTCATTTGGTTAACGATGGATGACTCCAATTTCTTGAGGTCATCCAACGTAGCCGTTGTGGTATCGACGGGAGATGATGGAGCGGGTGGCACAAGGGAAGGTGACCCATTCGCCACACCCGCATCTTGTTCGGCCATTTCTTAGGCGGTAAAGCCCGAGCAAGAAAACCTTGCTCTGATACCAATTGAATGGATCGTAGCGAACAAGAGGGGGGGGGGTGAATGGTTGCTACGTCAAGTTTTAGTCTTTTTCAATTTTAGTGCAACGGAAGATAAAGGTGATTGCTTTAGTGGTGTTGGTGATCCTACAATGATCCTAGAACAAGTGCAACAAGCAAAGGAACAATCACAAGATAGTAAGAGTAAGGAGCGGGACAACCGGAGGGCGCGGAGACGAGGCGAGGTTTGTTTCCCGCAGTTCCTCCCACAAAAGGGAGTACGTCTGCGTTGAGGAGGTGCTAGCCTCACACAAGAGGCTAGACGGCCACACCACGAAGGAAGGCCTCACCTTCTTCCTCAAGAGAGCTCCACAAAGGTGCTCCCCCTTCTCCACTAAGGCACCGGTCGAGGCGGTGATTCCTTCACAAGGTTGGGGCGAGCTCCACACCACAAGGAGGCTCCCAACAATCCATGGAGCTAGTACAACACCAAGCTAGCCTCCATGGATGCACTTCCTCCAATGTCCCACAATAGGAACCCTAACACCAAGATCCACTAAGGAATAGCAAGTATTGGTGAAATCTCTCTTGGTAGAACTATAGATCGAGGTCTCCTCCACCACTCCTCAAAATTTGAGCAAGATTGGTTGGATGGTTGGGGAGATCCTCAAGGATTAAGCTCAGCAACAATGGAGGAGAGAGAGAGGGAAGAGATAAAAACGAATTGGGGAAGAAGGGGCCCTTAAATAGGCTCCTCCAAATCCAACTGTTATGTCCAGTTTTTGCCTAAGCGGTACTACCGCTTTTGAAAAGCGGTACTACCGCTCTGAGTTTGAATTCCCCAGATCTGGTCCACGTGGACGCAGAGCGGTACTACCGCTAGAGGTACCGCTCGAGGTACCGCAATGGGGTCCAAACCTTACTGGATCCAAAGCGGTACCTGAGCGGTACCAGAGTGGTACTGCTGTAACTAGTTACGGTACCTGGGCGGTACCATGGGCGGTACTACCGCTCGTGAGCGGTACTACTGCTCCAGTTACCGCAGAGGTACCGTAACTCGTACTGAGGGACAAATCCAGCGCAGAACTCAGAGCGGTACCATGAGGCGGTACCTATAGGGGTAGCGGTACTACCGCTACAGGTACCGGTAGTACCGGCTTGGCTAAAACTGGTTTCTTCCCTTTTTCTCTCCAGCCATGTCACCTCGCGAAACACAGACAAAACCAGAAAACCTACAGCTACCTATAACTACGCTTCAGTCCTCCGATCTTGACGTGTCCAGCGAGGTCACCGTGCACTTGCAAATCTAGCAATGATACTCAAGGCACCCGGTGAGATAACTCAAGTGTTGTCATCAAACACACAAAACACGAGGTTTAGACTTTGCTCTTTCAAGGTGTAACAGTATTTTCATTAGGAATTTCAGTATTTTCAATTTGTCTAGACCTAGCAATTGTAGCATCTAGAAAAGGACCTAATGAACCATTATCATCAAGCACAGTGGAAGCATCGTCAAAATTATCAGAGGAATTTTCAGTTTCAGCAGAAGTACCAACACGTGAAGCTTGTGGTGGTGAAACAAGTTGACTTATCACAGATGGTCAATCAAGAGCAGCAGAGGTACTCAGAGTTGTACCTTTTCTTGTAGTGGATGGTAATATGGCGACTTTAGTATCGCGAGTTTTACCCATGATGGAGGATTTTCAGCGAACAATATCAATTCAGGTGAACTTGCAAATAAAGCTATGCTCCCCGGCAACGGCGCCAGAAAATAGTCTTGATGACCCACAAGTATAGGAGATCGCAACAGTCTTCGAGGGAAGTAAAACCCAATTTATTGATTTGACACAAGGGGAGCCAAAGAATATTTGTAAGCCTTAACATCGGAGTTGTCAATTCAGCTGCACCTGGAAACAGACTTGCTCGCAAGAGTTTATCAGTAGCAACAGTTTTATAGCAGTAGCAGTAGTGAAATAGAAGCAGCAGTGTAATAACGACAACAGTAGTGATTATAGTAAACAGCAGGATTAAAATACTGTAGGCATAGGGATGGATGAACGGGAGCTGCATGGATAAGATAACTCATGTAATAATCAAGACTAGACATTTGCAGATAATAATAAAACAGTATCCAAGTACTAAACAACCATAGGCATGTGTTTCGTATATAGTCGTACGTGCTCGCAATGAAAAACTTGCACAACATCTTTTGTCCTACCAGCCGGTGGCAGCCGGGCCTCTAGGGAAACTACTGGTAATTAAGGTACTCCTTTTAATAGAGTACCGGAGCAAAGCATTAACACTCCGTGAACACATGTGATACTCATATCACAGCCTTCCCCTCCGGCTGTCCCAATTTCTGTCACTTTGGGGCCTCGGGTTCCGGACAGCAATATGTGTATACAACTTGCAGGTAAGATCATAAAACAATGAATATCATCATAAATCAATAACATGTTCAGATCTGAAATCATGGCACTCGGGCCCTAGTGACAAGCATTAAGCATAACAAGTTGCAACAATATCATAAAAGTACCAACAACGGATACTAGGCACTATGCCCTAACAATCTTATGGCTATTACATGAACAATCTCATCCAATCCCTACCATCCCCTTCAGCCTACAGCGGGGGAATTACTCACACATGGACGGGGGAAACATGGATGGTCGATGGAGAGGCGTCGGTGGTGATGATGGCGATGATCTCCTCCAATTCCCCGTCCCGGCAGGGTGCCAGAACGGAGTTTCTGGTCCTGAGATTGGGTTTCGCGACGGCGGCGGAGTTCTGGATGTCTTCTGGAAAAGTGGTCGAACCCCCGTGCGTTTTTAGATCGAGGGCTTTAAGTAGTCCAGAGGTGAGCATCGGGGGCTGGCCGAGGCGGCGTCACCATAGGGCGGCGCGGCCCAGGGGCCCACCGCGCCGCCATATGGTGTGCGCACCTCGTGCCCCCCCCTCCGTCTCGTCTTCTGGCTCCGTAAGTCTTCTGTGAAAATAGGCCCTTCGCAATTATTTCCGGGGATTTTCCTGAAAGTTGATTTTCTACACAAAAATAAGACACCAGGGCAATTCTGCTGAAAACAACGTTAGTCCGTGTTAGTTGTATCCAAAATACACAAATTAGAGGCAAAAAAATAGCAAAAGTGTTTGGGAAAGTAGATACGTTTTGGACGTATCAGTGTATAGCGGTCCCCTTTTCCTTCACGGATGCTCTTCTTAGAATAAGAGGCCGCAGCTGCCATCTACCACAACCTCGCGAAAGAGGCAATTGAGGTCCAGAAGGCAGACTCCGAGGCCAAATTGTTTGACGCCGAGGCTAGGAGGATGGACGCCAAGGCCAAGATCCTTGCAGAGGACACTAGGATCATGCTAGCCGACTTGAGCAACGTCGACGACGACACCAGGGCCTAGTTCATCAAGAGGCGCGCCGAAATCCGCGCGCGAGAAGCCTGATCGTCGGCGCCATGCGACCAGCACCTTGGCCTCCTTTTGGACATTTTTATTGCTGTTCAGGCCTTGTTGTGCCCCTTTTGGACTCCACTTTACGCCGTGACATGTGCAAAGTGTGATGAACTTGTTTTAGCCCTCAATTTGCGGCTGTAAAATTTCGTGCAAAGTAGTTTCAGCCCTCAATTTGGACACCACTTTTTGAATTCTCGCCTGCGCCGAATATGCATCGCCCCGCTGGAGCCAGCCCCAGTCGCAAATGGACGCGCGACCATTTCCGCGTCCGCCAGGCGATGCAAACGGACGCCCGCGGACATTTTGGTTGTCCGAAATGCGTCGCCCCGCTGGAGATGTGCCCTAACAGCCCAAATTCGCAAAAGTAAAACAGCCCATTGCCAAAGTCGCAAAAAGCCCAATATTGTATATTTCTCTCAGCTCGAGTTTCAGCCCACGTGTATCGAACAGGCGAACTCGGCCTTCTCCCTCAATAAAAGAACAAGAAAAAAAACAGGCGAACTCGGCCGTTTTTGGCCGGCGTCCGGGACGGCGGCGGCGGCTTCTCTCCCCGTCGATCACCACACAGCCGAACCACCCCTACGCGACGCAAGTACACTCTCTTCCTCTAGTTGCCTCCTCAGTTAGTCAGTTGGCCGTCAAGCTTTTTTGTTCGGCCGTAAGGGGAATGTGGTTTCCGGATTAGGGCAGGGGCATCGGGTCGGACGTGCTCCCCGCAGCTTCGTTTTGGTGGCGTGTTTGTTCAAGTTAGGGGAAAGTGCGGGCAGAAGAAGAATCGTTGGTGTATCTTTCCTTTTCTCGATTGATCCTCGTTATTCCAGACCTCACTCAGCTCGATTTCACTTTCCTGAAATATGTGGTCTCCACTTTAGCTAATCATCAGTTGTGCCTGGCACGGTATGATAAATTGTAATTGCGGGTTTGTGGCAGTTCATATGATTATGATGTCTAGCGGTAGCTGATTAACTTCTAGTCTATCAGATTCGTGATCAACTTTATCGACAAAAAGAATCTGTTCGTGAATGGCCTATGTGTTGGCATATGCAAAGTCTCCAAGGTACAAGACATTCCAACTTTAGGCCTATCTGATCACAATCGTTCATAACCACTAATCTAGTTAATAAATGTAAGCCTATATTTAATTCCGACATTTGTCTTGCTCATGGTATGGGCATAGTGCAACAAATGGACATGCAAAGTTGATTCAGAAGTCGATTAGGGGGCAGGATTGCTATGTTAATTTGCATATTCCTCTGTTTCTTCGCTTGAAAGAAAAATAGATAAAGAAGAGACCGTAAAGTCAGGTCAACTAAATCTTAATCTTTTTTGCTTAAAAGGTCATCTAAAGTTTGATGCCGGATTTCTATCGTATTATGCTGTGTCATATTTGGCTTGATTTATGTGTCTATGTCGACGAACATAGAAATAGTGCTCCTTTATGTGTATTTACCTGACCAGACTGACTGATGTAGATTCTTGCTCGTATTCACTTTATTTAATAGTCCCATAAATAAAAAAGAAGTAAATTAATGATGGGAACTTGGTAGTTGGTAGGTCCTTACTGTTCTCCTTTTCTTAACAACTCCTATGCTAAGAAATATCTAACTTATCAGGCATTCATTGTACTCCCATTTCCTTATGATGCGCTATGTTGTCTGAACATTTTGTCCCTGATGACAGACCTCCCTGGTCATCTGTGAATATACCCAGAGATTAGATCTTGGTTTATCAAAAAATTCAGTTAAAGCTGAGCGGCCACCACAAAGATGCTCCTTTTTTTCTTCTGAATCAACTAAAGTTCAAAACTCCACTTTGAGAATCTTTAGCTTTCTCTTTCCTGATCGCATGGAATATTTGCTTTCATGGAACTAATTAGATTTGATTATTGTAATCTAGAAACCTTGTGTGCAAGAAAGTATGGACCGCTGGAATATAAATACATAAGGCCACTAGGATAGTAAAACGTCTTAAGTTCACTTGTCCTAATTTCTTTTATCTTGAAGAACATCTGCGAAGTGCAAAACCTAGCTTCAACTTTAAAACTATACAAAAAAAAAGGGAATGTAAGACGATTTTTTTATTATCATGGCCTTTATGCCCTTATGCTCTTATACATTATAACCAAATATCTACTTAAATTTCTCCCAAAAAAAACCTGCTATCATAACCAAATTTATGCAATCAGTATTCACTATAGCATAATTGAAGCTTGTAAGTTACACAAAGACACCTTTTCTATTACAACTCTCCTGTCCTTACCTGACATAGCTTTCAGCCTTCCAGAAACATCACTTTGTTACTTTTGTTATGACAGGCTTATAGGTTATTATCGTGTTTACTCGTATCTTCTGAATCTCCTTTCTTTCCATCTGATCATCCTTCACCATGCAACAGGGCGCCATGACACCCTACCATTACTCTATTGGTAGAATGGTATTCTTGAATATTTATATTTTTGTCGCCGTGTATCTATGTGGACTGGGAGAAGGTTCCGCAAGCTAACTTGCATAGTTTTTTCGGGGCCTATTGAGGTATTCTGCTAATCATTATGATTTTGCTGTCTAGATTTCGTAAGTGCTGATTAGTGAATGTTCCTGTTTAGGGCATGTGGATCTTTTTTTGGCCCATTAATTAACATGTGGATATTTTTTTTCTATAATATCCAGGCAGAAGTATGTTATTCCAATTGTATATTATATTAATATAAGGAAGAAATACCCTTATGAGTTGGATAGGTTGCAAAAAAACAATCCCTTCCAGGTATTGGACATCGAAGATGATACAATATTCTGTTCTCTTAGTTCACTTAAATAACACGATACTGGATAGAATTTATACAGAAAAACAACTGATGTTTCACCATGTTACAGGAGCACGTGAACTCCGCTGCTTCTTTAGCAGCATCATGCCGTTACACCGTTCAATCCCTCTGGTATATTTTTGCTTGGTACTAGGAGGTGTCCCTTCTCCTGGAGGCTCTTCACGGTCTCATACAGAGAGTCGTTCACAGGAGTGAACTGGAGGCCAAGATCCTGCAGCTTCTGGTTGGACATCTTATAAGGCTGCTTCCGTGGGTTCACTTCGTCAGAGCACCTGAGCACAACCATGGCACATGTCACCAAAGATGCAGCATACAGTGGTAAGTTGCTTCCAGTATTGCTTAGGTTTCTTAGTTAGTGAAAACATGAAACTGCAGAAGGTTCCATTCATTTTACCACTTATTATCGTTGTGTTGGAGCAAAAATGATAACAGTCCCAAGTGCCGGTGCATGTTATCACAATTCACTAATGACGCATCTGTTTATATGAACATGCTATGGAATTTGTTGTGTACGATCATTTAACACAATAGGTCATTGAAATAAGGTTTGGTGTCCGAGAAAAAAATGAAGTATGGTCTACATCAGGATATCAGGAGCAGAGAACTTAAGTGACATCATATGTTTCATATTTCAAACCCAAAAATTATATTCAGCCGAAGTGTACAATTTTGATATGAAGTTATGAACACAGATCCATTAGTACTTCACTACTTTCTGACTTTTAAGCAACATACTCCCTCCGTTCCTCAATATAAGATGTGTTGGCAAGTCAATTTGGCTTACCAAAACATCTTATATTTAGGAACAGAGGGCTATTTTGCTGGTAAGGGAAGGACCAATTACACTTAGAACAAGCATTGCGCATGCTTCAATCTTACAGGACACAGTTCCAAGACTTTTCCCAGCACTAAGTTTAATAAAACTTTTTCATCCCGTCAATAGTGAGTAAGTTTCCGTTCACCTGCACGGCTGCACCTGCACCTACTACTTGAGCTTTAGTAATCAGTGGTATGCACCCTTGTCCCTACTCACCAACCAAGGGGGGGGGGGGGGGGGGGGTCCACCTTTACCAAGTTAACAGCAAACTAACTCTTTAATTATTAAGTGTGGTAAGTAAAATTGCTACCAGACATCTTTACGGTTTTGCTGACCATCCCTATTCATAATAAAGAAATTTCACAAAAACTTAATTTATTAGGATGTTGATTGTGAAATTTATACCACAAGCCTAGTTAATTCACAAGTTAGAAACGACTGTGACATAGAAATCCTTACTTCTGTCTCTTTGATGCATCAGTTGGTAACATAAGCGAAAGATGAGAAAGCTAGGTGAAACAAGAATGCTGTGAGGTTGGATGTTGCGTATGCTTACTCACCTTGTTGGCACAGGGTACTCAGGGAAGAGTTTGCCGAGGATTTGGACAACGTCCCCACGGTGCAGCACGCGCTCGGCGCAGAGGTACCGGCCCGAGGCCTCGGGCGCCTCGAACACGCGGATGTGCGCGTCGGCTACATCACGCACGTCCACGTATGACTGCACGGCGTTGGCATACTTCTTGGCCGAGCCGTCGAGGTACTTGAGGATGTGTGCGGCGCTAGCGTTCACCGTTGGCTGCAGCAGCGGCCCGACCACGAGCACAGGGTTCACGACAACGAGGTCGATGCCACGCTTCCTGGCTGCCTCCCACGCGGCCTGCTCCGCCACGGCCTTGCCGTAGCAGTACCAGTTCTGGTTCACCATCGGGTGGAGGCATGCATCAGTACAAGTCGTGATCAGGTGCGCTTATGTATTTTTCCTTTTCTTTTGAAACAGAGTCAGGTGTGCTCATGTCATGCTTATGCAACGATTAGTGCGGCACTAGCACGCATGCCTTGTGCGATGTCTGCGACAACAAGGACTTAGTGCACCTCACGGGGACCATGACATCAAAAGCTTTTCCTGGGTCTAATCATGGTATCCTATTTCAGCATAAACTTGATCAACTTTTGAAACTGTAAGTTGTTTGCAGAATATAGTTGATATCAATACCACCCAAGTTCTCAGTCACAAAGCACAACTCATCACAACCTCACAGGTAAAAACATAGTGGTGAAGTGGTAATTTCCTACGTTTGTAGGTGAAACTCTTATTTGAGAAAATGACCGTCCAAAAACACTCACTGATAACGACATGCATGAACCATTAGAAAAATTGACCCCGGATCCTGTGGTCTTGATACGTCTTCACTTGATCTGTTGGTTAGTCATCTTAGCCAAATGTTTTATTCTGGGGTTGGTGGTGACAACGACAGTTCACTTTGCATATCCGTACATAAAAGAAGAAAAGAAGTGTGCGTGATACGATGATCGATGTTGCCCAAAGTTTTAGCTTTCGTGAACAAGATCGCAGGCTGCCCACGTGTATGAATCTTTACGTGGCCAATTTCGATACTATGGTTTTTGTTGATACAATTCATCACCTCTGCATGCCCATAAAAGGTTTGAATACCTGTTTTAATCTAGTGGTTTACTTTACGTTTATGCATGCAACAGTTCATACAGTGGTGGCCTGTTTTGTATCTCCCAAGACGGCAACATCTACTTATTTTTAACTATTCTACACGCAACTAACGAAGAACTCTAAAATGGAAGAGAATCTGGCTTGCTGACCTTGGTCTTCTTGCAGAATTCGAGGTCGCTCCAGCAGGACTCGTCGACAACTACGTCAGGACCGCGGTTGGGGTCCATGGTGACGGCGCCGATGGACGATGTGAACACCACCCGGCGCACCGTTCCTGCATCCGCCGCTGCGTTGATCACGTACTCCGTGCCCCGCACCGCCGGCTCCACCATCTGCTCCTGCTCAAACGCGAGAGTTCACAACCTGCAGTTGTCAGCAGCAACCCGCCATATATGCATCACTACGCAATGAACAACAAGAGGGAGGCGCGTGGTGCATACAGGATCATCGGTGACTGGGGAGGCGGTGTGGAACACGCCGTGGCAGCCCTCGGCGGCGGCGCATATGGCATCGTAGTCGAGGAGGTCGGCTTTGCAGAGGATCAGCCTCTCGACGGCGCCGTCCAGCGCCTTCAGGTGAGCGTTCTTGGGATCATCTACATCATCAAGTACGTTAAGTTTAAGCCCAGCAATACATATACGGTTATCTTCCTAACGAAAACTTCAGTGTGCATGCCTGGGTTCCTCACTGTGCCCTTCACGGTGTAGCCTCTCTCCAGCAGCAGCTTGACGAGCCAAGACGCGATGTATCCGGCAGCGCCGGTGACACACACGGTCTGCCCATGGCCAGGCAGCTGCTGCGCGACGGTGTTGACAACAGTCATTGTCGCTCTTACGGTACTACTGTACTTATCTAAACTAGCCTGTTGGTGAGATGGAAGAGCTACGGACGAACTAATGGACAGAAGAACGAGCTCTTGATTTAAGTTTGGTATTGTTCTTAGAGTGGAGGCGTGGAGTCTAGCTAAAATTTATAATGCTGGGCAAGGGAAGTAGCTGAGAGGGCCTGGGGTGGCCGTGCGTGCGTTTGTGTGTGACAGCTTGGTGGTCCCTGGAGACAGCGACCTCGAGTTAGGTAAGGCAATAGTACTGATTATTCCTGGTTTTCAGAGTTCTAATGAATCGTGATCAGGTGAAACTGGCTGCAAAAATAAATGAAACGGGTGAAACTTATGCCTTTATTTTATCTGCCCTGATTGGATCGATGGGATCTTTACCAACTCATAGCCAGTGGTCTCCCTCTGACCACATGAACTAGGCCAAAAAGCAAAAAGGAGAACTCTATAATCTTTTCTCCTTTTGAGTACTCTGCAAAATCATGCAGGAGTATCTTTTACTACCTAAAATACGCCTCACAGATTTTCTTTGGAAAACAGATAAATTTGGCCTTTGATTACCTTTTGCAATTTCACATCAGGAGACATCTGTGTCCATGATAAATTACACACTAGTGAGGATCGTTACACCTCAAATATGTTTCCTCTAGACTGGTCCAAGCTTTTTTCCTGGAATTGGAAGGGGTTGTAAACTTGTAATAATCCAGGTTTACCAAGATGTTCTGATTTAGCTTGTTGGCAGACTATGCAATGAGCTACATATGTAGAAGTGAGTCCACCATGTCCTCCAACACCACTAGAATGAAGATCCAACAAAATGGCTTGTTTTGCCTTAGAATGTTTACCCAGCCATATGCTGTCCTGGTATTTGATAGTATCCTTGGCTGTCAGGTCACAACACTGAGCTCTGGTAGAAGTTCCTTGGCTTGTGGGCCATTGAGATAACCTTCCACTACAATTTCTAACCACCGTGGCTTACTGATAGAGATTGCTGCCAACTAATATGGGTCAGGACATGAGACAAGGCATCTGCTACTACATTAGTGGTGCCTTGTTTGTGTTTCACTTGATAAGTCATGCCCAGTAATTTACAGAAGGCCTTATGCTGAATTGAATTAGTCAACTATTGTGACTCGAGGTGTGTCAAGCTTTTGTGATCATGTATATAGTGAACTCTTTATGTTGTAAATATGATTTCCATTTTCCACAGCTAAAATCAAGACCAAGCATTCTTTTTCATAGGTTGGAAAATGCTTGTGCTCTTGGACTTAATGCTTTTCTTAAGTAAGCAATTGGATGTCCTTTCTGTGGGAGGACTGCACCTATTCCCATTCCAGATGCATCGGTATGAATATCAAATGAGCGATTAAAGTATGGAAGTGCTAATACTTTTTTTTTTGAAACGAGGCAAAAGCTTTGCCTTTCATTGATATAGGAGAAAAGAGTTGACCCGTTTATGAGAAAAACTGGTCGAAAAACCGTTACAACACGACACCACACGCCAGCCCCGAGGCTGCGCTCCACACGGGTCGACGACCAAACCAGGTCGACACCACACCTCAACGCAACAGGCGGAGGCGAAAGACTGGAGCCACCGCTCCAACTACCACGCCGGCCCCAAGGCCGCGCCCCGCCTGGCCGAAGACGAAACCGCCTCCGCCGAACCACCAAAAACACTCCACAAGCCCCTCTGTCTGGAAGTGCTAATACTGGAGCTGCCACCAAGCCACCAAGGCATGCTTAAGAGCAATAAAAGCATCTTATGTTGATGATGTCCAAATGAAGTGTTTTTCTTTAGCAACTCTTTGAGAGGTTTACTAATTGTTCATAATTCTGTATGAACTTCCTGTAATAGCCAGCAATACCAAGAAATGCCCTCACTTGCTTAACTGTAGTGGGAACATGCCACTGTTTTATAGCGTGAATTTTTATTGGGTCAGTTGCAACACTTGCAGCACGAATAACATGTCCCAGGTATTCTAGACTTGTCTGTGCAAAGGAACATTTGGATATTTCGAGATATAAGTGATTGTATGTCAGTAACTGAAACACTTTCTGGAGCTGCAATTCATGTTCAGTGTAGGTCAAAATTTCATGCGTGAATATCAGCACCTCCTTTCTTAGCAAATGTGCAAAAAATTGCATTCACGGCAGCTTGGAAGGTTGATGGTGCATTTGTCAACCCAAATGGCATAACTTTAAATTCCTAGTGTTCATGATGAGTTTTGAAGGTTGTTTTGAATTATTCACCTTCTACCAACCTTATTTGATGATATCCACTTCAGAGATCTAACTAGCCCCAATCTTTTTTTCTTTCCAATATCACAGTAGAGGCATCAGGACTGTTACTTTCTTGTATTACTCAGGCGTTGTCTCAGCCACCCGAGGGCATGGGTTCTGGCCAATCCATGCCTATCTCCAGTAGTGGGTTAGGGGGGTTCTTCTTCTTCTTCACTTTTTCTCAGATGGTGGTGTTGCATCTGGCTTCCCACATTACGGCTGCCTACTCTTGCTTCTTCTCCTTCCAGACATCATTGTCGCCTGCGTCCACGCCATGGCTAGTCTCTACTTCATCAAAAGTGACAACTTCTTCGAAAAACTCATCCTCGTCCCAACCTAGGATCTAGTTGTGAAGAATGCAGCAAGCAAGGACCAACTTTACTTGAGTGTCAAAAGTGTGGAACGGTTTATGATCAAGGACCTTGAACTTGTTCTTTAATGCAGTAAAGACCCTCTCAATGGTTACTCTAAGGCTTGAGTGTCTCAGATTGAACAACTCTTTCGCATTCTGAGGTCAGTGCCTGGGAGAGAACTCGTTGATGTGGTACCTTGTTTTCCTAAAGGGAGATATAATACCAGGTCAACATGCATATCAATCATCTCCAAGGTACTCCCTCCGATTCATATTAATTGACTTCAATATGGATGTATCTAGAAACATTTTAGTTCTAGATACATCCATATTAGAGTCAATTAATAGGAACCGGAGGGAGTGGGAACTTACCTTCAGGGATTTGCAACCCATCAGGCCTTGACAAGCTGTCGGCAAGGATGCTCGCATCATGAGCTGAACCCTCCCACCCAGCAAGCACGTAGGTGACATAGGCATTCCGAATGGGCCTGCCGAAGAAGGTACCCAGGATTTATTAAAGGCCCATGACCCGAGGATTACAAAGCCCGGAAGCCCAATAAAGCGTCGATATGGAAGATGGAGATAGATTAGCAAATAGAGAGATTTGTAATTGTACGGGACGAACTCAAAGAGTCTCTCGCTATTTGTAACTTGTACAGCACGAAACCCTCGGCTCCGCCTCCTATATAAGGGGGAGTCGAGGGAGAAAGAAATGATTGATTTATTGTCAACAAAACCCTAACTTTTAGTAGTCCAGTACCTTTTCGGCTGAAACCTTCGAGATCTACTTGCCCTCTACTTTACGCGAAACCCTAGTCTACAACTTGTAGGCATTGACAAGTTAATACCTTGTCAATTGGCACCGTCTGTGGAAACTGGAGGCGACAAGGAGCTGATCTCGATGGCATCGACAACATCTTCGACAACATCGTCAACATCATCGGTAGCAAGCAACGCGATGGACGGAGGTAAACATATCAAAATTGGTCTTGTTGATTTTGTTCCTCACCCTCCCGCCAATGTGGATGCATATGCTTATCTGGAGGAGCCAATGGAGATGACGTTCGGGAGCTTTCATTTTCGCATCAGGAAAGAAGGATCGCATCATCTCGCGGTACCGAATTCTTCGGGTCCGTTAGCGGCCGATTCCGATCTCTTGGGATCGTCATCATCGTTCGAGTCAGGCGATGAAGAGATCTCACCGTCAAGCTCCATCAAGCTCGCTACAAGCGAGAAACTCGCCGAAAACTTCGGCAGTATGTCCTTCGGGTCGTATGCAGACTCAGATCTAAGCAGCGACTCAGAGAGCTTCGACAGCTTCGACTTCATCGACAGATCCACTTCTATTCGGGAGGTCATCACCGGTCTATACGACGGTGTCACCGATTCTGAAGAGGAAGATAAAGCTACAATATATCATCAAGTCTGTGCAATTGGCGAGTCAAGTCGTCAAGAAGATGAAACATCAGAGGCTTTCGATGATTTGGGAAATCCATACATCGATCCCGCTGATCTTACGCGAGGATTAGGAAATAAATACCTTGGGCCTACACCTCGCGAGAAATTACAACTTCCGCATGCATCTTGGGACAGAGCATCAAGAGCCATGGATGGCACAGAACCGATGACCACCACAGCCACGGCGGAAGAGCTGCATGCATATCAATATAGACACACACGTGCTGGACGAGAGCTGGAAAAACAAAGAGTGATACTTGAACAAAGAAAAGTTGCAGCCTCTACGTCGAGTAGGCGAAGAGCTGAATTAAGTCGACAATCAGGAACTTCGGGAGATAACCACAGATCAGCACGCGCAAGAGGAAGGTCTCGACCGGCGCATATACCCGAGGATGAGCGAGAGCATTTGATCCGGAACCTCGACATGTCCTTTATGTCGGTAGATACAAGAGGGAACATCATTCCCAAAACAGCAGAAGCTGGATACATGGCGACTCAAGCCTTTATACTAGCATCAAGGCCACCTGCAGGAGACCTGAGAGAAACACTGTATCAGATGGCCATGGCGGGAGTTGGAGTCATGGGAACAACGTTCGCAAGCTCAAGCACACCCCAACCTGAAAGTACCCCAAGGCGAAATAGTCCTCGACCTGCCACGGCAGCGCGAGCGGCGTGAGATCCTCCACGAACGAACGAGGCGAGAAATATAGAGGCACAAGCTCGAGTTGACAGGGCACGTGAAAACAGATCTAGGCGACACTCGCCAGAAGTCGAAGAAAAAGATATGTGTGGACTCCCCTCCTTTACTCGACGAGTTCGCAGAACGCGGGTCCCTTCTGGTTTCAAGTTGCCAGATGGTTACAAAAAGTTCGATGGTTTGCAAAAACCCGAGGATTGGTTAATCGATTACCTGGAAACAGTAAAATTGTTGGGTGGAACAAGAGCAACGGCCATGCAGAGCGTCCAAGTCCATCTTAGTGGAGCCGCACGATCATGGATAAAAAAGTTACCAGTAGGATCCATCGATAGCTGGGAAACTTTTGAAGAATTGTTCGTGAAGAATTTCCGTTCCACGTGCAAGAAACCTGCATCCATAGAGCAGCTAAGGGCTTGCAAACAAAAGTATGGAGAACCAATGAGGACATACATCCAGCGATGGAACATCATAAAAAATTCGGCGGAAAACGTATCCGATGAAAGAGCAATAGATGCATTTATTGCGAGAATCCAAAGGAAAGACTTCATCGAAGACTTGGGCAGATCCAACCCGAGGACAATTGCAGAACTTATGAATATAGCGAATCGCTGGGCAGATGGAGAAGACGCCGTGCAAAATAAACGGCATAGATCACCCGAGGAGGATCGCAACAGAAGTAATAATCAAAATAGGCGACGATATTCTCGCCAGTACTCAGACTACGACGGTCCCAGCCAAGTGGCGGCTGGCTTCAGAGGAAGTAGTGGAGGAAATCCTCGAGAGGATTACCAAAGAAGCAGCGAGGAGCGCAGCGATCATAGAGATGCGCCAAGCTCTAGCAGGCAAAATAATAGAAAGAGGTTCCAGAGGCCATAAAATATATCACCCGAAGATCTTCTGAACGGGCCGTGCCAGATGCATTTCTATCTCGACAATGACGGAAAAAGACAGTCTGGTCACCTTCAGAAGGATTGCCGAACTTTCCAAGCTCTGCATAGATACGCGGGACACGCCAATGCACAAGCAGCGAGCAGGGAGCATGTACAGGGGTCAAGGAGCGAAGTACATTTGCCACCTCCACCCGCAATTACTAATGAAAATCGACATCAGTTGCAATTGGCGACAACCCCAGCCAACAATGGCCCTTACATTGACACAACGGATGATTCAGAAAGGCAGACCCTCGAATAGGGCACAAAAGGTGATTTCGCGACAGGTATATATGGCAGAGAAGATGCCTCCACCAACGATCGAGTATTTGAATTGGTCGGCACAAGACATCGGGTTCACTCAAGCGGACCATCCGCCTCAAGTTCCATGGCCAGGGCAGTCAGCCATGATTATGCCAGCTGTGATTGCAGGATTCGATGTTTCACGCGTATTCATAGATGGAGGGAGCAGTTTGAACCTCATGTTCGCAGATACATTGAGGAAGATGAATATATCTCTGGCAAACTTGACACCAACAGACACGCGCTTCCATGGCATTACACTTGAGAAGTTGAACTATCCACTGGGAAAGATTTTACTCGACGTTCAGTTTCGGAACTCGAGAGAATTACAGAAGAGAGAAACTGGAATTCGAAGTTATAGATTTACAATCGCAATATCACGCTCTACTGGGGCGACCAGCATATGTTCATGGCGGTGCCACATTACACATACTTGTTATGGAGAATTCCTGGTCCCAATGGCCCAATCACAGTGAAGGGAAGCTTCGCCTTGGCAGATAAATGCGACAAGGATTTTCACAAATTGTCGGAAACCTTCGGGATGCAAGCGGAGTATGACACGTCTAGGCTAACAACTGATTATGATGTGTTACCTGACGGAGGAAGGCCACTCAAGGAGCAAACCTTCGACACTTCCAAGAACTCTAAGGAAGTACAGATTCACCCGACAGATCCCAAGAAGACGACAGCTATCGCAACAAACATGGACAGTACATAGGAAAGCGCGCTCGTCGAGTTCCTCCGTGAGCGCTGGAAAATCTTCGTATGGTGTCCAGCTGACATGCCAGGAGTACCCAGGGAACTTGCCGAGCACCCCCTCAATTTGGATCCACGAGCCAGACCAATTCGACAACCTTTGCGACGTTTTTCCGGGTCAAACCGCAAAGCCATGCTATCTGAGATTAATCGACTAAGAGAAATTTCATCAAGGAGCTACACACCGAGGCCACATGGGTCGCTAACTCAGTGCTGGTCCCGAAGAAAAACACTGATGTCATTCGCATGTGCGTCGACTTCACGTGTCTCAATAAACATTGTCCAAAGGATCACTCCCCCCCCCCCCCCCCCGAGGATCGATCAAATTATCGACTCCACAACGGGTTGTGAACGTCTTTCCTTCCTGGACGCGTATTCTGGTTACAATCAGATCCGCTTAAAAGAAGAAGATGAAGTAAAAAACAGCTTTCATAACCCCTTACGGCGTGTTCTGCTACAGAATAATGCCCTTCGGGTTGAAAAACGCGGGAGCCACTTATCAGCGGATGATGCAGAAGTGTCTTGCCACGCAGATTGGTAAAAACGTACAAGTTTACATCGATGATGTCGTCATAACAACAAAGCAAGGATCATCCCTGATCGATGATCTCAAGGAAACCTTCGACAACCTCGACAAGTTTCGCCTCAAGCTGAACCCGACAAAATGTTCCTTTGGTGTTCCTGCGGGAGAACTCCTCGGGTACTTGGTGTCAGCAAGAGGGATCAAGGCCAACCCGGAAAAAATTCAGGCCATCATGACGATGATGAAACCAACCAAGCTTAAAGAAATACAACAGTTAACTGGGCGAGTCGCAGCCTTGAGTAGATTTGTCGCCAGGTTGGGAGAAAAAAACGTTGCCATTCTACGTGCTGATCAAGCAATTAAGGGGAAAAGTTCGAGTGGAACGAAGAAGCAGACAGGGCTTTTTAGCATCTCAAGCGTACAATCTCGACACCTCCAATACTGCTGGCTCCGAAGGAAGATGAACCTCTCTTGTTGTATATCGCGACCACACCTCAGGTGATCAGCACAGTCCTCGTGGTGGAGAGAGAAGAAGAAGGGAATATTCATGGAGTTCAACGACCGGTATACTTCATCAGCGAAGTTTTATCGCCATCAAAGCAGCGTTACCCGCAGTATCAGAAACTAGCATATGGAGTATTTACGATAGCAAGAAAACTGCGATACTATTTTTCGGCACACCCAATAGTAGTGGTCAACGAGGCACCTCTATCAAACATCCTAAACAATCCAGAAGCTACATGACGTGTCTCCCTTTGGGGAATAAAGCTTTCCCCTCGGGACATCACTTATGAAAAAAAAACAATAAAGTCACAGATTCTGCCAGACTTCATCGCAGAGTGGATGGAGCTGTGATACGTCTTCGACGTATCGATAATTTCTTATGTTCCATGCCACATTATTGATGATATCTACATGTTTTATACACATTATATGTCATATTTATGCGTTTTCCGGAACTAACCTATTGACGAGATGCCGAAGTGCCAGTTCCTGTTTTCTGCTGTTTTTGGTTTCATAAATCCTAGTAAGGAAATATTCTCGGAATTGGACGAAATCAACGCCCAGGGGCCTATTTTTACACGAAGCTTCCAGAAGACCGGAGGACTTATGAAGTGGGGCCACGAGGTGGCCAGACACCAGGGCGGCGCGGCCTGGGCCTTGGCCGCGCCGGCCTGTCGTGTGGGGCCCTCGTGTGGCCCCCTGACCTGCCCTTCCGCCTACTTAAGGTCTCCGTCGCGAAAACCCTATCACGTTGGACGAAACCAGAGAAAACCTTCCAGAGCCGCCGCCATCGCGAAGCCAAGATCTGGGGGACAGGAGTCTCTGTTCCGGCACGCCGCCGGGACGGGGAAGTGCCCCCAGAAGGCTTCTCCATCGACACCACCGCCATCTTCACCAACGCTGCTGTCTCCCATGAGGAGGGAGTAGTTCTCCATCGAGGCTCGGGGCTGTACCGGTAGCTATGTGGTTCATCTCTCTCCTATGTGCTCCAATACAATAATCTCATGAGCTGCCTTACATGATTGAGATTCATATGATGATGCTTGTAATCTAGATGTCATTATGCTAGTCAAGTGGATTTTACTTATGTGATCTCCGGAGACTCCTTGTCCCACGTGTGTAAAGGTGACAGTGTGTGCACCGTGTGGGTCTCTTAGGCTATATTTCACAGAATACTTATTCACTGAGTTATGATTTGAGTTGGATGTCTCTATGAAATTATGGTGTGTTAGTACCTCCTGTGAATGCTCAAAGTGACAGCGTGGGGTGTTCATTAGTACTTGGGAATGCATCTTTAAGGTTTGCCTACATGATGAATTAGTGTTCGTTATCTTGCCAGAGAGTAATTCAGAGTAGCATAGTGAAGTGCTTATTTATATCTCTTTATGATTGCAATGTGTTTTGTATCACAATTTATCTGTGTGCTACTCTAGTGATGTTATTAAAGTAGTTTATTCCTCCTGCACGGTGTAATGGTGACAGTGTGTGCATCGTGTAGTACTTGGCGTAGGCTATGATTGTGATCTCTTGTAGATTATGAAGTTAACTATTGCTATGATAGTATTGATGTGATCTATTCCTCCTTTCGTAGTGTGAAGGTGACAGTGTGCATGCTATGTTAGTACTTGGTTTGGTTATGTTGATCTGTCATGCACTCTAAGGTTACTTAAACATGAATATCGAATATTGTGGAGCTTGTTAACTCCGGCATTGAGGGTTCGTGTAATCCTACAGAGTTAGTGGTGTTCATCATCCAACAAGAGGGTGTAGAGTCTAGCATCTATCTATTTATTTTGTTATGTGATCAATGTTGAGAGTGTCCACTAGTGAAAGTTTGATCCCTAGGCCTTGTTCCTAAATACTGCTATCACTGCTTGTTTACTGTTCTGTTACATGTTTACTTCCTGCAATATTACTACCATCAACTGCACGCCAGCAAGCACTTTTCTGGCGCCGTACTACTGCTCATATTCATTCATACCACTTGTATTTCACTATCTCTTCGCCGAACTAGTGCACCTATTAGGTGTGTTGGGGACACAAGAGACTTCTTGCTTTGTGGTTGCAGGGTTGCATGAGAGGGATATTTTTGACCTCTTCCTCCCTGAGTTCGATAAACCTTGGGTGATCCACTTAAGGGAAACTTGCTGCTGTTCTACAAACCTCTGCTCTTGGAGGCCCAACACTGTCTACAAGAATAGAAGCACCCGTAGACATCAAGCTGCAAAACACAGGACCTCCGGATTTATCGAGTACCTGGCATATGAACTTCGACGGGTCCAAGAGACTAGAAGGAGCTGGAGCAGACGTGATACTTGTGTCACCCCAAGGCGACAAAATGAAATATATATTGCGGATGACGTTTCCCAATGCGTCCAATAATGAGGCGGAATATGAAGCACTCATACACGGGATGAAGATGGCAAAGGCGTGCGGTGCCACTCGCCTAAAAATCTTCGGCGACTCTCAGCTGGTAGTACAGCAGGTGATGAACAAGTGCGACGCAGTCAATGATAGCATGATAGCATACAAGGAGGCATACAATGAACTCGAAAAACTCTTTGATGGCTGTGAAGTTAAGCACATCAGCAGACTCAGCAACGACGAAGCCGACGTTTTGGCAAACATCGGATCGCAGTGCTTGCCAATACCACCTGGCGTATTCTGGGAGGAGATAAGTGAGAGATCAACCAAGGTGAAGAAAATACCGAAGCAGCCGAAGAAAAAGGAAAAATCCAAGAAAGACTCGGGGGCTCCAACGGAGCCAGAAGCAAACGCATCGAAAGATGAAGAGGAACCCGAGGCAGTTATGATGATACAAGTTCCTTGGATGTAGGTTTACTTGGCACACATCACGAGAAAAGAGATACCTGAAGATCCGGTTGAGGCAAGGTGAGTCATCCGACGATCTAAGGTCTTCACCGTGGTTAAGGGAGAGTTATACAAACGAAGTATATCAGGAGTATTGCAAAGGTGCGTCACACCCGAGGAAGGAAGAGTTATACTGAAGGAGGTACACGATGGAATATGCGGCCATCACGCAAGCAGTCGAGCAATAGCAGCCAAAATTTTCAGCGCAGGTTTTTATTAGCTAACAGCAATAGAAGATGCAAAAGACATAGTGCGCACCTGTAATGCGTGCCAGAGATTTGCGGCAAAACCTCATTCTCCGGCAGCAGAGCTGATACCAATACCATTGGCTTGGCCCTTCGCACAATGGGGGCTCGATATGGTGGGAAAACTACACAAGTCCTGGCCAGGGGGACACGTATATTTGCTAGTAGCTGGCGACAAGTTCACCAAGTGGATCGAAGCAGTACCAGTAACTTCGGCAGATGCAGCATCAGTGGTGAGCTTTATCAAGGGCATAGTTTTCCGATGTGGCGTCCCCAACAGCATATTTACGGACAACGACATCAATTTTACCTCCAAAGAATTCAAGGCATACTGTGAAGAGGTAGGCATCAAACTACATTTTGCATCGGTGGCACACCCGCAAACCAATGGCCAAGTCAAAAAAGCGAACGGCATCATCTGCAACGGCATCAAGAAGCGCCTGTTAACACCGTTGGAGAAAGCTCGGCACACCTGGATTGATGAGTTGCCTAGCGTGCTATGTAGCATACGGACAACACCCAACACAGCAACACAAGAAACTCCGTTCTTTTTGGTCCATGGAGCTTAGGCGGTGCTCCCGATAGAAATAGAGCATAATTCTCCGAGAGTCGCATAATATGATGAAGAAATTTCACGGAAGGCGCTAGAGGACGATGTTGATGTACTCGACGAAGCCAAGGACGAGGTGCTGTCGAGAGTCACCACGTATCAACAGAACCTGAAAAATTACCATAGGCGACGCTTGCGACCAAGGTCCTTTCAAGTTGCCGACCTGGTTCTTCGGCTCACCCAGGATAGCTATGAAAAATTTGAGTCTCCTTGGATAGGACCATACATCTTCACCGAGGTGATTCAAGGAGGAGCATACAGATTGAAGGACAAGAAGACAGGGAGGAAGAATCAAACCCATGGAACGTGGCGCAACTTCGACGTTTCTACGCCTAGAAGCCAAAGTAGTATCAAATATGTAAGCACACAATGTACTGAAAAGCTCGCAAGTTTTCAGACGCACTCTTTCCCTTTCAGGACACCGAGTGGGGCTGAAAGGTTTTTAATGAGGCGAGCTTGCGATGCTGCAATATAGTAAAAATAGTGGTGATATACATTTTTTCTTCGCCAGGCTCGGGGGCTTAAACCCAAAGAATTCACAATATATACTCGGCTCTCACAAAATATAGCTCGAAACTATTGCCTTGGTTCAAAAACCTCGCGAATAATAAACTTAGATACAACCACCGAAACACTCGGGGGCTAGAAGAAAACAACAAACATACAAACTTGCTTTGACTATACATGAGTCTCGCAATAATGTTTACAACACATATGACTCGCCATATACAGACTTTACACTCTGGCTCAGAGTCGAGCACAATAGAAGGAAAAGAAGATAAACACCTATAAAAAATCATCTATGGTCACTTTTTCACCCTCAGCAGGAGCATCCAGGGCTTCCGCATAGTGATATTCGTGGAAGAAAGCAGCATCCACCCTTAGAAGCTCTTCAATCATCTTTTCAGCAATGGGTGTCACCGCATCGTTAAGCTTGTCGACGTTTTTTCTCGTCGGCTTTAACTTGGAGTAGCAGACGTCGACAACTTTATTCAGATCTAGCTTCGAGTGACAAATTTTCAACCAGATCAAAGCAAACCTGGCGCCAGCCATCAGCTGAGCTTGCACAAAGTCATGGATCTGATGAACGTTCTTGAATTTTTTTCATCAAATCAGGAAGAGTTGCAGGTCGAGGATTCCGAGGAAACATAGCACTGTACACCATGGCCAAAGTAATAGTCCAAAAGTCAAGAAATTCCTGGACCTGAGAGGCACGATCCTGGAACTGAACAATTCGCCGAGTGCGATCCTCGCTAGCCCAGAAATCACTACCACTTTGTCTGGCAAGCCGGAGAAGGATCTCGATTCGCGAGTCAACGCGTTGATCTTCAGCAACAACATCAATAAAGGAACCTAGAACCAATCAAGAAAGACAATATATGACAAGGCACATGAGCACTGTCGAAGAAAAAGAAAGGTGCAGCGCAACGTACCCGCCATATCTTGACTTGCGTCAGTCATCAAGTCGAGCATATAATTTTCACGGGCAGTAGCTCGCAAAGCCTCAACCACCGCAGTTTCCTTTAGCTCCAGAGCTTCCTAAGCCTGTCGAAGAGCAGTTTTCTCGCGCTCGGAGGATTTGCGGGATTGGTCCATAATAGTGATGGCTTGTTTTTTCATGGCTTGAAGTTCGAAGTTCAGCTAACTCTTGGAAGGGATCAGCACACGAAGAATCATCTACAAAATCGCTGGCAGGAGTTCTTCTCGAATGAGATGTGGCAGGTGAAGTATCAGGAGGCCCAGCAGCCGCGGTATAGTTATCAAAAAAAACTGGAAAAGAGAAATATCTACATCAATCATTCGGCAAGGGACACTTCCATTAATCATCAAGATATTTACATGTTCATTACAAAAGTCAACTCCTACTGAGCCGATAAAAGTTGTCGCAAGTCACGGTAAGAGCGACAATTACGAAGGGAAAGAAAAAATATAGAGACAGGGTGGTCTACTTGACCTCCGTCTTGGCAGTACTAGCGGAGGCAGAAGGCTTCGGGTTTAGGAAGGCGAGGATTTTCTTAGAGTGGGGCTTGGCGTCCTTCACCAAAGCTTTCCACTTCTCCTTATTCATCTTTGCGGGACTGCCAGCCTTTGCCCAGTCGACTTCTTGATGGCTGTTGGCAACCAAAGCGATGGTCCCCTCAACCCCAATCTTCAAGTTGTCATGTCGATAGGCTAGCGCAAGATCTTCCTCACCCAAGAAACGCTGGACAAGCTCCGAGAAAATCTCCAACTACGTTTGTTTGGGAAAGAAATGGGAGAAGAGGCGCTTGAATGCAGATCGAGCATTGTAAATATTGGTGCGCGCCAGATCTCCTTGCAACTCGATGATTGAGAGGGTGTCGACCAAAGCTTTCCACTTCTCCTTCGTGCAAGGTGAATTCTTCACCCATCCTTCCTGCTGGAACAAAATACAGGTCCATCAATATTCACAGAAGCAAATCAGGATAAGCACAAAGATAGGTAAAGGGAAAAATTACTGACGAAGCGACGGTTTTGGGTGTCGAACCGATTGACTATGGCTTCCTCGCGCTTAATATGTTGCGCAATTCTGTCGCTCAAAGCATTTTCAGCATTATTGAGCCGCTGTCGGAGGTCCTCAACAGCAGCGGCATCAGCTTCAGCTTTTTCGCGAGCTTTTTCACTGAGCTCCAGCTTAGCTGCAAGAGCATCAACGCGTTCTTCGGCTTGGCGAAGCGCAACTGACAAAATAGTCAAGGATAAACACTCATTATCAGAAGGCAAAAATAGATTCGGCAAAAAAGCGAGTTCTTAAAAACAAAGTGGCTTTACCTTTCAAGGCATCGGCTTCATCACGGAACCCAATAGATTGGGAGCCAAGATTGATGAAATGCTTCATCAGAGGCTGTTAAAAAACAAAGTTGGAAAGAAATTCAAGAAAGGACAAATTTGGGTAAGTACAATAAAGACCGGCACAAAAGGAAAAAGCGACAAGCGACATCCAAACAATAGAGCAAGGAAAGACTTACATCGTTTTGCAGAGGAGTCGAGGAACTCCCAGCGACAAGTTCATGAGCATCGCCAGCCCCAGTCTTTGCTCTCTTTGCTTCAGGTGCTCGGGGGCTGGCCAATGGAGTCGACATCTCCGTGTTTTGCTGAGGGGGAGGTGAAGATGCCGCAGCAGTGCGGTGTTCTTCAGAAAGAATAATAGTATTGGACGTGCTCGTAGGATCCGTACCATGAACTGCGGTTTATTCTTTTTCTCCTTGCTCTTCAGAGCTGCTAGTACGGAAAAATAAGCATTCCGAAGAATAAGGAGTTAGACGAAACATAACAATAATGAAGCTTACGAGCTAACGGAGTCGGCGTCATCATAAGGGTTGAAGGTACCCTCTTCTTCAGGCGAAGGTTCTTCGGCAGCCGATCCAGTAGGCTTGGAGGTGCCGTAATGCGGTGACCCAGCATACCACTGCATGTTGTAGTATACAAGTCGTTGATATGATCTTTGTGAAGGGGCTTCCTCACAAATTGCCATATCCCTCAGAGTGGTACAACAGAAACATTGCAGGTCATAACACTCCATACTTTATTACAAACATTGTCTTAACAAGTTGGTATTCTCACAGGTCCTATGAGAACACCCTAAGATACTACTTAAGTACGATTACAACTCATAACAAATATAAAGAGCTCAACAACTTATTTAGGTAAGTTCTACGTTGCTCGGCTCTAAGATGCTAGGGTATGTCACTACTCCTCCACCTCCGTGTCATCTGGTCCGTAGACTATCCCATAGTCTACGCCTTCCACTCCGCTGCTAAGATCAGGTTCTTCGTAGACCAGCTCGTAGCTTCCTTCTGGTGCTCCATCGTTGATAGCCTCCACTTAGGATCACGAGTCTAGCAAGGGTGTCGAAAGAAAGTGAGTACAGAGGTACTCAGCAAGTTCTAAAAGAATAAAAGGTGTTTGATGCACTAGCTACGACCATTGATCAGGAAATCGCAGGTCAATGCATGTTTTGAAAACATTTCTTCAAAAGGTTGCTTTTATTATGAAAACTATGCCCGTCAGTCTTCACAGGTTGACCAGAACTTCGTGGAGTTCCTTTCCTGCCGCGTTCGCAGTTCCCTTCCCGGAACAGGGAGTGACAGCCACAATTTGTTACACTCTGCAGAGGTGCGTTACTTTTCCCACAAGAGATCTCACCCTTTTTGCCATCCGCAGGGACTTGCCCCCGTTCACACTTCCTTTGGTGTGAGGCCAGGTATAAAGATCCAAGCCCACACCGCCTTCTCCGCGACTGCAAACCCACCCTTTTGTCCACCCGTACACCTCCAGTAGACTTTCCCCCGATAATACGGCTTTACTCATGGTGTACTTTGGACAATCCTTCATAGATCGTAGAGCCATCATCACTAATGGATGGGGATTTAAAAGGCTATCCCAACCTACGGCAGTGCCTCCAGCACCCCGCCGGCTCTACCAATCCGTTGGCGTGCAGAAGGGAAAAGATACAGCTGGCTTTTCCAGAGCCATTATAGATCTCATGGTCAACGCGGTTTGTACGGCGCTAGAATCACTGGACGGCATTGGTAATTTAATCCTAGGGTGATATAACCCATTGCAATGGAACCTCCACCATATCAACACATACCATGGTTCCATTGCCAGCCACATAGTCATATTCATAGTTGGAAAATAATATTTTATTTGTGATGCAGGAATGATAAGTATATAGCTTTGCATTAAAGTAGTAGAAAATAATCAAGTTGACATGAGCAAGGGTTGAACTTGCCTGTGGACTGCGAGATAGTGCAGTTCAATGCAGTTGATGGAACCTGGACCTCGGGTTCTGTAAGAAGCATCATTGTCCGGTACGGACAATGTTATAAAAATCCAAATAATGCAATCATGGATGTATTATTTTATGTTGAATCCCTTTACCCCATTGAGTTATTACAATTTAGGGTTGTATTTAAGATTTATGTCTTTGACGGTAATTTACAACTGATTTAAAAGTATTAATCATTGTAATTCACACAAAGTACAACAATTCAAAGTAACATGATTTTATTTGATAATTGCCTTAGTCATTCCAAAATAATTTGAAATTGTAGAGTTACCTCTATAATTTGTTTTTGGAATAAAAGAGAATATAGTAGTTTTCTGGGAAAAATTCCCTTGTTCAAAAGAAATGACTTGGAATAATAGAATCTCATTTTGAAATGTTTGAAAATAAGTATTTGAACTTATTTAAGATTTTTCCTTGAATTTTAGACACAAGGAAATTATAATTTAAAATTCCAAGTTATTATTTAAATTCTGAAAATTCATAATTTTGAATTTGTTTCATAAATTCCATTTCATATTTTATTTTGGTTAAGATTTACTTTTCATTCATAAATCCAATTTTTATTGGATTTTTAGAGTTGTTTATAATTTATTAAAATTTGGTAAAGTTTTGATCTTTTATTAATTATAAAAAGACCAAAATACCCCACTGGACCCCTATTGGGCCCAGCCCAATCACTTAAACCCAGGGACGGCCCAAATAGGCTGGCCCCCTTTTGGGTTCGGTGGCGCCGAAGCGGCCCACCTCACTCACTCTCACTCGGCCCTCTTCTCACTCGTCTAACCCTAATCTCTGGCGACCCCGTGGCGATGGCGTCGCTGCCATGGCCGCCGCCCTGCTCCGGCCATCGCCGGCCTCCTCCGCCGTAGCCATCTACCTCTCCTGAACCGCCACGAGCAGATCTATCGATCTGTCCGCGCCGTTTTTCCCCTCTCGTCCTCTCCTGGCGAATCGCCTCGATCTGGATCCACTGGAGAATCGCCTCGACGAACTCCGGCGAGATCTCGTCCTCGCCGACGACGTGTGCGCTTCCGAGACCGACCTGGTGCGGGTGCTGCTTGCAGCGCCGGTGCCGTCGTCTCCATGCTGTGCTGCTGTGGTGGTGTTCGTCGGCGTAACGCCGGCTACTTCCCTGGCTTTGCAGCTGCTATGGCCGCGCGGGCACTGCCTCGCCATGCCATAGCTTCTGCCTCCAGGCGCGGGTAAGGTCCTATGCTCCTCCTCCTTCTCTTCTATGCGCCTCCCCTTGTTACTGTGCTTCTTCCTCCTCATGCTATGTCACTCTCTGGTGATCTTGTGATCATCTAGAGTCATGCTACTGCTGCGCAATCTTACTGTGCTTCGGTTCTTGCAAGCTTATGGTCAGATTACCGATTCTGAAATCTGGCACATGTCGATTTGCTTGCTTGTTCATGCTATGCTTGCTTCTCTGCTACTCCTAGCTTGCTCTACACTTGCCAGGCTCTCTTGTGCTTGCTTATGGCTTGATATACCTGCTTGTTCATGCTTATGGGCTTGCTATGCTTACTGGTTTATCATACTTGCTTGTCTAGGTGTACTTGTGTTGCATCTGTGACACTTGTGTGTGTGCCAGAGGTGCCTGTGATATGATTCAGTACTAATTCTGCAAGCCAATGATCCATTGGACCATTTCTTGCTTGTTGGCAACTCTCTCTGTGTAGCTTGGCTTGCTCTGATTGATTAATTTGATCAATTGATTGTCAGTGATTGTTTACTGGCTAACACTGTGGCTATATGATTCACTTATCTGGTGATGCTGATGCTCAAGCATCCCTGTGCTGTTGCTTACTTGTCTTGTTGCTTATTTCTAGCTATCTAGACTTGCTCTAGTGGCTATGAATTAATTTGTATGACTTAACAGTATGCTGCTGTCATGCTTAGCATGAATCTGTGATAAATTCATGCTTGGATTACTTAATTATGATGAACTGCTTATGCAGTGATGATTTAAATGTCTTGCTTGTATATGAGTTTGCTATTCATGATTCTTTTACAAGCAATTAAAATCTGAATCCATTTCTGGATAGTGATGTGATCTATTTGGCTTTCTGTTAATTGGTGCTAAGTGTGATGTGACCTCAGTAGCCTTGCTACTGACTGGTTGCTCACATGTTTGGTTGGATCTTGTTGGCTACTCAACTTTGCTTGCATATTAGGGGATCATAGTAAGTATGAATGCCAATATGCTTGCTGTGAAGAAATCTAGGGTTTCTGATGGTTGCTTGCTTAGGATCTTCTGTGTAGTCTTAGCTGCTAATCTATGCTATCTACTGGTGCTATCTGTGCATGTGATCTTGCTAGTGTGCATCTGTGCATGCTTTCTAGCCTCTGTGCATATGATCTCGTATCACGGATGGTTTCTATCTTAGTAGCTTTTGACTGGCAGTAATCCTTGGTGAAAACCAAGTGATGATCTACCCATATGAGCATCTGCTCATCCCATGCTTATGCATATGATGGATTAGATCCATTGGATCTCTTCCAGGAACTAGGTATACCTTGTTCCAGCTCCTAGAAAGTAATGCTTTGTTGATGCAGACTTGGGTTTGTTCACAGCCCTTCACCTCCAGAGCTTGGATGATCTTCTAGGTCACCATGATCTCTGGTGGCTTAAATGGTTGTGTGTGTTGGTTCTGTTCTTGCTCAAGAACAGGATGAACTATGCTTGTTTTTGCTTTACCCTTACCTGGTGATCTTATCTGGTCGACTGGTCACTGGTTTTAGGGTTTGTGCTCCTTTTATATGATCCCTACTTCTCTCCCTGCATTGACACACAAGCCTGGCATGCTTGGTGACTATGCTTTTGCATGGCCTTGCTGTTGCTGCCCAGCACACTTGAGCTGTGTGCTCTCATATCTTTGAAACTTGAGCCCTGGTGTGTGCTCAGGTTTGGTCTGCTGCTGCCCTTATCTTGTGCTGTCCCTGGTTTTGGACAAACTGAATATTGTGTCACTTGCTAACTGTCCAAACTGAATATTGTGTTAACATTTGTATTCTGGCTAGTGTTGGTGTTTTACTATTGCAGGTTTGTGAAGATGGACATGGCCAGAAGATATACTTCAAGTCATTTAGTCTAAGTTTTAGTTTAGGAATCAAATTGTAATCTTCCTTTTTATTTCTGTTTATTATTCATTGATTCTTGTATCAAGAATTTTGTAAAGACAATGTAACTTGTGTTGTGATATCAATAAAGCCCAAGGTTTTTGTTTATGAGCTTTTACTTTATGTAATAATATATATATTCTGGAATAAATATTGTATTTATTATTCACTTTGAAATTCAAAGTTGTTTGATTTCATGAGTTGTGTTTTAAATTATGAATTCCATTTTCATATTGTTCAATACTTATTGTTAAATGTATTGACACTTGTCAAATGAAATCAATTCCCCAAATCAACAAGATACAAAAGAGATCATGTCGAAATTGCCCTAACTCACATTGCCTAACCCTAAGTGCAAAATGAGAGAGAACCTCGATCCCTCTTAGGTTTAGTTGCAATAAGGCGCGAAAATTTCCCCCGTTTTGCGATGAAATGCACATCCCATTTCTAAATCTACCCTTCGTTGTTCCTATGTTTTGGGTTATTACAGCCTCTCCCCCTTAACAGAAACTTCGTCCCGAAGTTAAGATTGGTACTGAACATCTCGGGGTAAGACTTCCTCAATTCTTCTTCCGTCTCCCAAGTTGCTTCTCGCTCAGGGATGATGTTGCCAGTGCACTTTACAATATTTGATTGCCCTGTTTCTTAACTTCTTCCATTGAACTTCTAAGATCTTTTCAGGCCTTTCCACATAAGTTAGGTCAGATTGCAATTCTATTTCTTCATATGTGATAGGATCATCCGGTGCCTTCAAACATTTTCTGAGTTGTGATACATGAAATACATTATGAACTTGACTTAATTGTCTTTGGTAACTCCAACTCAAAAGCTGTTCCTCGATTGTTGAGTATCTTAAATGGTCCGATATATCGAGGACTTAACTTTCCTTTCACTCCGAACCTCTTAAGTCCTTTCATTGGGCTAACCTTCGGATAAACCATGTCTCCCACTTTCGGTTCCCAATCTCTTCTCTTTAAGTCAGCGTAATTCTTCGACGACTACGAGCTATTTTGAGTCTATCCCGGATCACCTCGATGACGTCTTGTCTCTCCTTGATATAGTCTGGTGTAAACTCCTTGTTTTCTCCGGTTTCAAACCAACAAATTGGTGATCTACACTTCCTTCCGTACGATTGCTTAAATGCGGTGCCATCTGAATGCTACTCTGATAACTATTGTTATATGAGAACTCTGCTAAAGGTAAATGGTCCTCCCATGAGCCTCCAAAGTTCAGAGCACAAGCTCTAAGCATGTCTTCTAATATCTGATTGGTTCTTTCGGTTTGTCCTCCGGTTTGTGGATGATATCTTTGTCTTGAAATCCAACTTGGATCCCAAAGATTCTTGTAGTTGTTTCAGAATGCTGATGTGAAAATCGAACCTCTATCTCGAGACTATTTTCTTTGGTACTCCATGCTTACTCACAATTTCCTTCACATAAATATCCACAAGCTTTTCTGCAGTATCTTTTGTGTTTACGGCTATGAAATGAGCACTCTTGGTAAGTCTGTCCACTATTACCCATATCATATCCTTCCTCTTACTAGTCATTGGTAAACCAGTAACAAAATCCATTCCTATTTCATCCCATTTCCATTCCGGTATCTCTAGTGGTTTGAGTAATCCCGCAGGACTCTGATGCTCTGCCTTTACTCGTTGACATGTATGACATTCTGAGACATATTGTGCTATTTCTCTTTTCATGTTGTTCCACCAGAACATCTCCTTCAAATCCATATACATCTTAGTACTTCCCGGATGTATTGAATAAGGAGTTTCATGTGCTTCCTTTAATATGCTTGACTTCACTTCTGGATCATCTGGTACACAGATCCTTTTCTGGAAGTATAATGAATCAAAATCCCCTAGATGGAATTCCGATGGTCTTCCTTCTCCAATCCTTTTGATTTCCTCTTGGATGAACAAATCATCCGCTTGCTTTCGGATAATCTCATATTTCAAGTCTGAGTACATCTCATCCATCATCCTCATGGTTGCTATACTTCCTTTGACATCACCTTGAATAAACAAGATCTGAGCATCTTCTAACTCTTTCCGAAGTTCCTTTGGAATTTCCCATTCCGTAGGTTGATTCTCCGTACTCTTCCTACTTAGGGCATCTGCTACTACATTAGCTTTGCCTGGTGTATAGTTGATCTTAAGGTCGTAATCCTTAATCAACTCCAACCATCTCTTCTGCCTCATGTTTAATTCCTTCTGGGTGAAGAAATATTTCAAGCTTTTGTGATCGGTATATAACTCACACTTGGATCCATATAGAAATTGTCTCCAACTCTTCAAAGCATACACAACTGCCGCTAACTCGAGATCATGTCTTTGGGTAGTTGTGTTCATGTGGTTTTAACTGTCTTGATCCATAAGCTATTACCTTCCGATCTTGCATAAGAACACATCCAAGTCCATTCTTGGAAGCATCACAATACACCGTATAATCCTTTCCAGGTTCAGGAACTGCCAATAACGGTGCTATGGTTAACTTATCTTTGAGTGTTTGGAAGCTGGCTTCACACTCATCAGTCCACACAAATGGAGTATTTTTCTTGAGTAACTTGGTCATTGATCCTGCAATCTTCGAAAATCCCTCTATGAATCTCCGATAGTAGCCTGCCATACCAAGAAATCCTCGTATCTCCTTAGCATTTTTGGGTGATTTCCATTCCAATACGGACTGAACCTTGCTTGGATTCACCGCTATGCCTTCTTTGGTTATAACATGTCCAAGAAATTCAACACTATCTAACCAAAATTTGCACTTGCTGAACTTTGCATATAGCTGATGTTCTCTCAAAGTTTGCAGAACTATCTTCAAATGCTTGGCATGTTCTTCTTTGTCTTTGGAATAGATTAAAATATCATCTATGAACACTATCACAAACTTGTCCAAGTACTTCATGAATATCTTGTTCATCAAATTCATGAAAATTGCTGGTGCATTTGTTAGTCCAAATGGTACAACCAAGTATTCATGGTGTCCATACCTTGATACAAACGCTGTTTTTGGTACATCCTCCTTCTTGATCTTGATTTGATGGTATCCTGACCTTAAATCTATCTTCGAGAAGACTCCCGCTCCTTGAACTTGATCAAAAGATCTTGAATTCTGGGTAAAGGATACTTGTTCTTGATGGTTACATTGTTCAAATTTCTGTAATCTCCACACATTCTCTTTCCTCCATCTCTTTTATCCACAAAAATAACTGGTGTACCCCATGGTGACACACTTTCTTGAATGAATCCCTTCTGTTCTAACTCATCAATCTGAGCTTTTAGTTCCACTAACTCCTTTGGCCCCATCTTATATGGTGGTTGTGCTATTGGTGCTGTGCCTGGAATCAGATCGATGGTGAATTCTATCTCTCTATCGGGTGGCATACCCGGTAGTTCCTTAGGAAATACATCCTTAAACTCATTCACTACAGGGATATCTTCAATTCTCATTTCCTTCAAGCTATTGAGTTCCAATCCGATCTCCAACTCACTGTACCTATCTCCTTGGAACACTATTCGACCTCCTATGGAGTTGCGAAGTGATACTGTTTTGTCTCCACAGTTAATCACCGCTCCATTTTCTGTCAACCAATCCATCCCTAAGATGACTGATATGTCCTTCATGGGTATGATGAATAGGTCCGCGAAATACACACAGTCACATATGGTTAGGACTTGTGCTTCTTTCACGTGGGTTACTAAAATCGTTCCCCCCGCGGATAGGACAGTTATAGGGGTTTCTAACTTAGGACATCTAAGCCCGAATTTTTCCACAAATTCCATTGCAAGAAATGATGTGGTTGCTCCAGTATCAAATAACACTTTGCCAGGATGAGTAAGAATGCTTAGCGTACCTAAGACTATTTGATCCGACTCTTCCGCTTGTTCCAAAGATGTGCAATTCAGCTTTCCATAAGGCTTTCCCTTCTTGTTGTTGTAGTTGTAGTTGCGGTTGTTGTTGTTGTTGTTGTTGCGGTTGTTGTTGTTGTTGTTGTTGTTTCCACCTCGTCCTCCAGAGCTCTGTCCGCTCCAAGATGCCTTGTTCGGACACTCCGGCTTGATGTGTCCTTCCTTTCCACAACCATAGCAGATGATTCTGGGTTTCTGACAGTCCTTCTGCAAATGACCCCTTTGGCCACAACTGTTGCAGATGATCTGATTAATTGGGTTCTGACTCTGACCTCCCCGGTTGTACTGATTACCAGAAGTAGGTCGATATCGGGGTTTGAAACTCCGATCAGGTAATGGTTTACTGATTGGGTACTTCCTTGGCTCTATACGAGCCCTCTTCCTCCTGTCCTCCTGGACTTGCCTGTAGTCATCCTCGAAAGTGATTGCCGAGTCAATCAGTTCCTGGAATTCGGCAGTCCGTGCCAACCTCAGTTGCATCTTCATGTATGGATTCATGCCTTTCATGAACCGCTTCTTCCGCTTCTCCTCTGTATCTACATCCTCAGGTGCATACCTGGATAACCTATTGAAATCCCGAACATACTGCATGATTGGTGCAGTATTCTGTCTCAGTTCTTCAAATTCCCTCTTCTTCAGCTCCACCACGCTGTCCGGAACATGAGCATCCCGAAACTTCTTCTTGAACTCCTCCCAGGTGAATACTTTATCTGGAGGGTGTACTGCTACAAGGTTCTCCCACCATGATGCTGCTGGTCCTGACAACAGATAAGTGGTATATCTGATCTTCTCCTCATCGTTGCAACCAACGGTCTTCAATTTCTGTTCAGTATCCATGAGCCAATCTTCAGCGTCCATTGGTTCTGGGGCTGATGTGAATGGTAGTGGTCTTGCATTTTGGAAGTCCGATAGTGTTACTCCCTTGCCTTCATTACCCCTATCATTAATGACATGGGTAAAGAAATCCTGCATATTCTTGCTCTGGCTTTCCTGGTAACGCCTCCTATCTTCCTCCATTGACCTCATATACTGTTGGAAGTCTGGGTGCAACATTGGGTGTGGTGGTGGTGGTGTGTTTTCTGCTCTAGCTGCTGCATCTGCCTCCTCTTTCTCTCTTGCTTCCCGCTCTCTGCGAGCCTCTTCGGTTTCTACTAACGCCATTTCCCCCTAGTCCTGTAACAAAGAGCGATTACTCATAATTACACCATGCGAATGTTTTCTGAGCTCAACTCATTGCCCAGAACTAGTCACACAATGAAATCAAGAAGCAAATCCAAAACAAACATTTATTATGTATATACACCATATAATACATAACACACTCACAAACTTATAATACATGTGGTACATATAAACCACTTATTTGGCTCCAAGCCCAAGCCAACGGGAATTTAAAATACGTTCTATTACAATACCACCTAGATTACTTTATTCTTCATTGGAGCTCTACTCCTCATCGTCTTCATTCGCCTCCGCATACATCCCTGGGGTCCATCCGGTACAACGGTCTGTCCTCCGAAGACCGTCCGGAATGAAAGTTCTTCCCGTAGGTATGTAGTCTGAATCGGACGAAGTGCCGAGACAGAGATCTGTCATTCCAAAGTAACTAGATAGAGACTCATACATATCCCCAGTGGAATACAGCTCCTCTTCTCCAGTCATCCATGGAGGATTCCTATTCACTTGACCCCTCATCTTCTTCTTCTTCTTTTTCTTGGTTCCAGAACTCTCACCTACCACGTCTTTGGGATGTTTTGGGTAATCCCATCTCCAAATCTAAAGAAATGGAGTTGGTGTCTTTCTCTTTCTGCTCAAAGCTTTGGTTAACATTCGGATTAACCGCATCACTCTCATCTCTGTATCACATGGAATTGGCTCCTCCTCATCACCGAAAGGTTCCCCGAAACGCCAACCCGTCGAGTTTTCAATCGGTGACTCCGAGCAGTTTATGTTCCATGAATGGTCTCCCCCATATCCAGTATCATATGATGCTGACACGTGTGGATAATGCGGGACAAAGTTAGGTGTAAGTGGATCTCTTGTAGGTAGATTTCTCTTGAACCACTGGTCATTCAAATCTACATCACTGTCTGGGTTAAAGAAGGGTGTAGTATGTTGTGGTTGTGCCCTCAAATCACGCATCCGAGTTTGGACTTTATCAGGGTCCGTGAACTCAGCTAGCATGTGGTCAATCTCACCTCTCATCTTCATGTGTAAAAGGTACATCGTGGTCAATAAAGACTTACTGACTATCCATGTGCTTTGTGCTGCAGCTTCAGGACTTACGTGTGCTAACACCAAATGATTGAGAGTGGGATCCTCATCTTCCTCGGCATGAGGTATATGAGAAAACTACGAACATAGGAGTTCTACTTACTTGTGCTGCCTTATCTCAAGGATTGCCTTGAATAGGCCCATATGGTAGGCTGTGGTGATAGTTTTGGCTTCTCCGTATGGCATTATACGACTCATCAGCAGTTTTTCCGGTAGTTGGACCGATACTCTGCACTTGGCTAGGATTTCCCCATCATAGTAAGTATACTTGATAACGGTATCCGTGGATCGCAATGAAGTTCCTTGACATCCCACACAGGAGAGCTGTTATTGGTCCATCATAATCACCGAGCCAACCCTCAACTTTCCTCAAAGTCCTCTTAGGAAAAGTGTTCGCCATTATGGCTGTATACAAAAACAGAATATTAGTAATGATAATGCATCATAATAGCTATAATAAAGAATTATCGCACTAAAATATATGGTTTTGCTATTCTCAAGTGAATAATCACCATATTTCTAGAGAATCCTTTACTATTTCTACTAGACTCCTACAGGTTTCTTCCCTATACTAGGTTTTTCCAACCTAAGGTCGCAACATTTGCTCTGATACCAGCTGCGGTGACCCAGCATACCACTGCATGTTGTAGTATACAAGTCGTTGATATGATCTTTGTGAAGGGGCTTCCTCACAAATTGCCATATCCCTCAGAGTGGTACAACAGAAACATTGCAGGTCATAACACTCCATACTTTATTACAAACATTGTCTTAACAAGTTGGTATTCTCACAGGTCCTATGAGAACACCCTAAGATACTACTTAAGTACGATTACAACTCATAACAAATATAAAGAGCTCAACAACTTATTTAGGTAAGTTCTACGTTGCTCGGCTCTAAGATGCTAGGGTATGTCACTACTCCTCCACCTCCGTGTCATCTGGTCCGTAGACTATCCCATAGTCTACGCCTTCCACTCATTTGCTAAGATCGGGTTCTTCGTAGACCAGCTCGTAGCTTCCTTACAGTGCTCCATCGTTGATAGCCTCCACTTCCGGATCACGAGTCTAGCAAGGGTGTCGAAAGAAAGTGAGTACAGAGGTACTCAGCAAGTTCTAAAAGAATAAAAGGTGTTTGATGCACTAGCTACGACCATTGATCAGGAAATCGCAGGTCAATGCATGTTTTGAAAACATTTCTTCAAAAGGTTGCTTTTATTATGAAAACTATGCCCGTCAGTCTTCACAGGTTGACCAGAACTTCGTGGAGTTCCTTTCCTGCCGCATTCACAGTTCCCTTCCCGGAACAGGGGTAGCGGCCACAATTTGTTACACTCTGCGAGAGGTGCATTACTTTTCCCACAAGAGATCTCACCCTTTTTGCCATCCGCGAGGAGACTTGCCCCGTTCACACTTCCTTTGGTGTGAGGCCAGGTATAAAGATCCAAGCCCACACCGCCTTCTCCGCGACCGCAAACCCACCCTTTTGTCCACCCGTACACCTCCGGTAGACTTTCCCAGATAATACGGCTTTACTCATGGTGTACTTTGGACAATCCTTCATAGATCGTAGAGCCATCATCACTAATGGATGGGGATTTAAAAGGCTATCCCAACCTACGGCGGTGCCTCCGGCACCCGCCGGCTCTACCAATCCGTTGGCGTGCGAAGGGAAAAGATACGGCTGGCTTTTCCAGAGCCATTATAGATCTCATGGTCAACGCGGTTTGTACGGCGCTAGAATCAACGGACGGCATTGGTAATTTAATCCTAGGGTGATATAACCCATTGCAATGGAACCTCCACCATATCAACACATACCATGGTTCCATTGCCAGCCACATAGTCATATTCATAGTTGGAAAATAATATTTTATTTGTGATGCAGGAATGATAAGTATATAGCTTTGCATTAAAGTAGTAGAAAATAATCAAGTTGACATGAGCAAGGGTTGAACTTGCCTGTGGACTGCGAGATAGTGCAGTTCAATGCAGTTGATGGAACCTGGACCTCGGGTTCTGTAAGAAGCATCATTGTCCGGTAACGACAATGTTATAAAAATCCAAATAATGCAATCATGGATGTATTATTTTATGTTGAATCCCTTTACCCCATTGAGTTATTACAATTTAGGGTTGTATTTAAGATTTATGTCTTTGACGGTAATTTACAACTGATTTAAAAGTATTAATCATTGTAATTCACACAAAGTACAACAATTCAAAGTAACATGATTTTATTTGATAATTGCCTTAGTCATTCCAAAATAATTTGAAATTGTAGAGTTACCTCTATAATTTTTTTTTGGAATAAAAGAGAATATAGTAGTTTTCTGGGAAAAATTCCCTTGTTCAAAAGAAATGACTTGGAATAATAGAATCTCATTTTGAAATGTTTGAAAATAAGTATTTGAACTTATTTAAGATTTTTCCTTGAATTTTAGACACAAGGAAATTATAATTTAAAATTCCAAGTTATTATTTAAATTCTGAAAATTCATAATTTTGAATTTGTTTCATAAATTCCATTTCATATTTTATTTTGGTTAAGATTTACTTTTCATTCATAAATCCAATTTTTATTGGATTTTTAGAGTTGTTTATAATTTATTAAAATTTGGTAAAGTTTTGATCTTTTATTAATTATAAAAAGACCAAAATACCCCACTGGACCCCTATTGGGCCCAGCCCAATCACTTAAACCCAGGGACGGCCCAAATAGGCTGGCCCCCTTTTGGGTTCGGTGGCACCGAAGCGGCCCACCTCACTCACTCTCACTCGGCCCTCTTCTCACTCGTCTAACCCTAATCTCTGGCGACCCCGTGGCGATGGCGTCGCTGCCATGGCCGCCGCCCTGCTCCGGCCATCGCCGGCCTCCTCCGCCGTAGCCATCTACCTCTCTGAACCGCCACGAGCAGATCTATCGATCTGTCCGCGCCGTTTTCCCCTCTCGTCCTCTCTGGCGAATCGCCTCGATGCGGATCCTTTGGAGAATCGCCTCGACGAACTCCGGCGAGATCTCGTCCTCGCCGACGACGTGTGCGCTTAGAGACCGACCTGGTGCGGGTCTTTGCTTGCGGCGCCGGTGCCGTCGTCTCCATGCTGTGTCTTCTTGTGGTGGTGTTCGTCGGCGTAACGCCGGCTACTTCCCTGGCTTTGCAGCTGCTATGGCCGCGCGGGCACTGCCTCGCCATGCCATAGCTTCTGCCTCCAGGCGCGGGTAAGGTCCTATGCTCCTCCTCCTTCTCTTCTATGCGCCTCCCCTTGTTACTGTGCTTCTTCCTCCTCATGCTATGTCACTCTCTGGTGATCTTGTGATCATCTAGAGTCATGCTACTGCTGCGCAATCTTACTGTGCTTCGGTTTACTGCAAGCTTATGGTCAGATTACCGATTCTTACCGGCACATGTCGATTTGCTTGCTGTTCATGCTATGCTTGCTTCTCTGCTACTCCTAGCTTGCTCTACACTTGCCAGGCTCTACTGTGCTTGCTTATGGCTTGATATACCCTGCTGTTCATGCTTATGGGCTTGCTATGCTTACTGGTTTATCATACTTGCTTGTCTAGGTGTACTTGTGTTGCATCTGTGACACTTGTGTGTGTGCCAGAGGTGCCTGTGATATGATTCAGTACTAATTCTGCAAGCCAATGATCCATTGGACCATTTCTTGCTTGTTGGCAACTCTCTCTGTGTAGCTTGGCTTGCTCTGATTGATTAATTTGATCAATTGATTGTCAGTGATTGTTTACTGTCTAACACTGTGGCTATATGATTCACTTATCTGGTGATGCTGATGCTCAAGCATCCTGTCTTGTTGCTTACTTGTCTTGTTGCTTATTTCTAGCTATCTAGACTTGCTCTAGTGGCTATGAATTAATTTGTATGACTTAACAGTATGCTACTGTCATGCTTAGCATGAATCTGTGATAAATTCATGCTTGGATTACTTAATTATGATGAACTGCTTATGCAGTGATGATTTAAATGTCTTGCTTGTATATGAGTTTGCTATTCATGATTCTTTTACAAGCAATTAAAATCTGAATCCATTTCTGGATAGTGATGTGATCTATTTGGCTTTCTGTTAATTGGTGCTAAGTGTGATGTGACCTCAGTAGCCTTGCTACTGACTGGTTGCTCACATGTTTGGTTGGATCTTGTTGGCACTCAACTTTGCTTGCATATTAGGGGATCATAGTAAGTATGAATGCCAATATGCTTGCCTGTGAAGAAATCTAGGGTTTCTGATGGTTGCTTGCTTAGGATCTTCTGTGTAGTCTTAGCTGCTAATCTATGCTATCTCTTTGGTGCTATCTGTGCATGTGATCTTGCTAGTGTGCATCTGTGCATGCTTTCTAGCCTCTGTGCATATGATCTGTATCTGGATGGTTTCTATCTTAGTAGCTTTTGACTGGCAGTAATCCTTGGTGAAAACCAAGTGATGATCTACCCATATGAGCATCTGCTCATCCCATGCTTATGCATATGATGGATTAGATCCATTGGATCTCTTCCAGGAACTAGGTATACCTTGTTCCAGCTCCTAGAAAGTAATGCTTTGTTGATGCAGACTTGGGTTTGTTCACAGCCCTTCACCTCCAGAGCTTGGATGATCTTCTAGGTCACCATGATCTCTGGTGGCTTAAATGGTTGTGTGTGTTGGTTCTGTTCTTGCTCAAGAACAGATGAACTATGCTTGTTTTTGCTTTACCCTTACCTGGTGATCTTATCTGGTCGACTGGTCACTGGTTTTAGGGTTTGTGCTCCTTTTATATGATCCCTACTTCTCTCCCTGCATTGACACACAAGCCTGGCATGCTTGGTGACTATGCTTTTGCATGGCCTTGCTGTTGCTGCCCAGCACACTTGAGCTGTGTGCTCTCATATGCTGAAACTTGAGCCCTGGTGTGTGCTCAGGTTTGGTCTGCTGCTGCCCTTATCTTGTGCTGTCCCTGGTTTTGGACAAACTGAATATTGTGTCACTTGCTAACTGTCCAAACTGAATATTGTGTTAACATTTGTATTCTGGCTAGTGTTGGTGTTTTACTATTGCAGGTTTGTGAAGATGGACATGGCCAGAAGATATACTTCAAGTCATTTAGTCTAAGTTTTAGTTTAGGAATCAAATTGTAATCTTCCTTTTTATTTCTGTTTATTATTCATTGATTCTTGTATCAAGAATTTTGTAAAGACAATGTAACTTGTGTTGTGATATCAATAAAGCCCAAGGTTTTTGTTTATGAGCTTTTACTTTATGTAATAATATATATATTCTGGAATAAATATTGTATTTATTATTCACTTTGAAATTCAAAGTTGTTTGATTTCATGAGTTGTGTTTTAAATTATGAATTCCATTTTCATATTGTTCAATACTTATTGTTAAATGTATTGACACTTGTCAAATGAAATCAATTCCCCAAATCAACAAGATACAAAAGAGATCATGTCGAAATTGCCCTAACTCACATTGCCTAACCCTAAGTGCAAAATGAGAGAGAACCTCGATCCCTCTTAGGTTTAGTTGCAATAAGGCGCGAAAATTTCCCCCGTTTTGCGATGAAATGCACATCCCATTTCTAAATCTACCCTTCGTTGTTCCTATGTTCTGGGTTATTACACGTAATCTTCGACTCATTTCTCTTCCTCTTGTTCCTAGGAGATACGGCGAGAGGAGGAGAGACGGATCGACCAGAGTCGGAACGGTCGGACTCAGTTTCTTTTTCGGAGGGCACCGCAGATTTTCGAGATCCTGTGGCTTCACTCTCACGACGAGAAGTTTCTTGCGAGTCGTCGGTGATAATAGCTCGCTCTTCTACTTCTCCACCTTCAGGAAGAGGGGGGAGATAAGATAGAATTTGAAGGTCCTGTAAAATGCAAGAGAAAGTATAAGGTAAATGCACAATGAAAAAATAGCAGTCGAAAAAATAGAAGAACAACTCGGAGAAACTTTACTTACTTCGGGAAGAGCGTGGCTACCACTAAATGGCACCACGCGACAAGATGAAGGAACTTCGTTGTTTTTGCTCAACGAAGTGAAGCGGCGAACAAGTTTTTCCAAGACCTTTAGAGGAAGATCGACGGAAACCCTGTCAGAATCTTCGGGACCCGAAAACATCCACATGGGATTTTTTCGGGCCTAAAGAGGTTGAATGTGAATTCGAAGGAAATGGGCGATGATCTGGACACCCGATAATTCGGCTCCATTGGTGTTCTGGAGCTCGTGGATGCGAGTGATGAGGGCTTCTGTGGCCGCCTTTTCTTCGGTAGTTGCTTCAGCTGATGGGGTTCGTAGCATAGAAAACAAAAAATTTCCTACCGCAAAGACGAATAAATCCAAGATCTAATCTATGGAACACCCAAGATATAATCTACAAGATCGAAGCAACGAGATGGAGATGAGACTAACCCTCGAAGATTCCAAAGCTTACGAGATTAATCTCGTTGTTGGTGTAGACGATCGTTCCGGTGCTGCAATCTGGCAGCACTTCCGTACTCGGTCACGCGTACGGTGTCGATGAAGCTCCTTCCTCTCCCCGTTCCAGCGGGCAGCGAAGGTGTGGTAGATCTCCTCCAAATTCCAGCAGCACGACGGCGTGGTGGTGGAGGTGGAGGAAGAAAACGGCAGGGCTTCGCCTAAGCCAGAGCAGCGTATGGTGGAGGAGAGAGGCGGCCAGAGGAGGGGCTTATTGTGGGATGGGTGGCCGGCCACCCCCTCCCCTCTTTATATAGGGGGCCAGGTCGGTGGGGTGGCCCCCCTTCCCATCTAGGGTTAGGGGGGCGGCGGCCAAAGGGGGGAGAGGGATTTCCCCTCCCCCAAGTTGATCCCCCTAGGGGTTGGCCGGCCTGGGCCTTGGGGGGCATGTGCCCCCGGCCCATTAGGCCAGGGAGCATCCCCTCGGCCCATGCTAGCCCTCCTAGGTCGTGGGCCCATGGTGGACCCCTCCGGAACCTTCTAGAACCTTCCAGTCAACCACCGGAAAAATCCCGAACTTTTCCGAAACCCAGAAATCAACTTCCCTTATATGAATCTTATTCTCCGGACTATTCCGGACCTCCTCGTGACATCCTGGATCACATCCGAGACTCCGAACAAACTTCGTCTCCATACCATATTCAAATCTACTTATGCGACATCGAACCTTAAGCGCGTCACCCTACGGTTCGCGAACTATGCAGACATGGTCGAGACTCCTCTCCGAGCAATAACCAATAGCGGGATCTGGAGATCCATAATGGCTCCCACATATTCAACGATGACTTAGTGATCGATTGAACCATTTACATACGATGCCAATTCCCTTTGTCACACGATATTTTACTTGTCCGAGGTTTGATCATCGGTATCTCCATACCTTGTTCAACCTCGTTACCGACATGTACTCTTTACTCGTACCGTGGTATGTCATCTCTTATGATCAAATCATATGCTTGCAAGCTAATCAGACGACATTCAACCGAGAGGGCCCAGAGTATATCTATCCGTCATTAGGATGGACAAATCCCACTATTGATCCATATGACTCAACTCACACTTTCCAAATACTTAATCCCATCTTTATAACCACCCATGTACGCAATGGCGTATGATGTAATCAAAGTACCCTTCCGGTGTAAGTGATTTACATGATCTCATGGTCGAAGGACTAAGGCAACTATGTATCGAAAGCTTATAGCAAATTGAACTTAATGACTTGATCTTATGCCACGCTCATTCGGGTGTGTGTCCATTATATCATTCAACCAATGACATAACCTTGTTATTAATAACATCCAATGTTCATGATCACGAAACTATGATCATCCATTAATCAACAAGCTAGTTATACAAGAGGCTTACTAGGGACTCCTTGTTGTTTACATAACACACATGTATCAATGTTTCGGTTAATACAATTATAGCATGGTATGCAAACATTTATCATAAACACAAAGATATTATAATAACCACTTTATTATTGCCTCTTGGGCATATCTCCAACAGTCTCCCACTTGCACTAGAGTCAATAATCTAGATTACATTGTAAGGTACCTAACACCCATGGCATTCTGGTGTTGGTCATGCTTTGCCCTAGGGAGAGCTTTAGTCAACGGATCTGCAACATTCAGATCTGTGTGTACTTTGCGAATCTCTACTTCACCATCTTCGATGTACTCACGAATCGAATGAAAACGCATCTTGATATGCTTCAGCTTCTTGTGTGACCTTGGTTCCTTTGCATTGGCGATGGCACCCGTGTTGTCACAATAAATAACTAACGGGTCCAATGCACTAGGAACCACACCAAGCTCAACAATGAACCTCTTCATCCATACCGCTTCCGATGAAGCCTCTGAAGCCGCTATATATTCAGATTCTGTTGAAGATTTCGCCACCGTGCACTGCTTGGAACTGCTCCAGCTTACTGCCGCACCATTCAATATAAACACGTACCTGCATCGAGACTTAGAGTCATCAGGATCGGTGTTCCAACTTGCATCGGTGTAACTGGTTACAACGAGCTCTTGGTCACCGCCATAACAAAGAAACATATCCTTAGTCCTTTTCAAGTACTTCAGGATATTCTTGACCGCTGTCCAGTGTTCCATTCCTGGATCAATTTGATATCTGCTGGTCAAACTAACAACATGTGCGATATCCGGTCTAGTACACAGCATGGCATACATGAGAGAGCCTACTACCGAAGCATAGGGGATCTTGCTCATCCTCTCTCTTTCATCTGCCGTAGCCGGACCTTGAGTCTTACTCAAGACCTTACCTGGCAACATAGGCAAGAACCCTTTCTTGCTTTCATCCATTCTAAACTTCTTTAGAATCTTGTCCAGGTATGTACTCTGTGAAAGGCCTATTAGGCGTCTCGATCTATCTCTATAAATCTTGATGCCTAAAATGTATGCTTCTTCACCAAGGTCTTTCATTGAAAAAGACTTATTCAAATAACCTTTAATGCTGCTTAATAGTTCTATAGCATTCCCAATCAATAATATGTCATCTACATATAATATCAGGAACGCTACAGAGCTCCCACTCACTTTCTTGTAAATACAGGTCTCACCATGAGTCCGTATAAAACCGAAGTCTTTGATCACTCTATCAAAGCGTAGGTTCCAACTCCGGGATGCTTGCTTTAGTCCATAAATGGAACGCTGAAGTTTGCATACCTTGTCAACATTTTTAGGATCGACAAAACCTTTGAGTTGTACCATATACAACTCTTCCTCAATATCACCATTAAGGAACGCCGTTTTGACATCCATCTGCCAAATCTCATAATCGAAAAATGCAGCTATTGCTAACAAAATCCTCACAGACTTTAGCTTCGCTACAGGTGAGAAAGTCTCATCGTAGTCAACTCCTTGAATTTGTCGGAACCCCTTCGCGACAAGTCGAGCTTTATAGACAATAATATTACCATCAGCATCTGTTTTTATTTTGAAGATCCATTTATTCTCGACAGCCTTGCGGCTATCAGGTTAGTCTACCAAAGTCCATACTTTGTTATCATACATGGATCCCATTTCGGATTTCATGGCTTCTTGCTATTTGTTGGAATCTGGGCCCATCATTGCTTCTTCATACATCGCAGGTCCTCATCATTGTTGTCCACAATCATGACATTTAGACAGGGATCATACCAATCAGGAGTGGTACGTTCCCTTGTCGATCTGCGAGGTTCAGTAGCTTCCTCGTTCGAAGTTTCATGATCATCATGACTCGCTTCCTCTCCTATCGGTGCAGGCTGCGCAGGAACTTCTTCCGGCACTGCGCTACTCTGATCTATGAGAGAAGGTTCATTAACCTCGTCGAGTTCTACTTTCCTTCCAGTCACTTCTTTAGTGAGAAACTCCTTCTCAAGAAAGGATCCGTTCTTGGCAACAAAGATTTTGCCTTCGGATCTGTGATAGAAAGTGTACCCAATTGTTTATTTAGGGTATCCTATGAAGACGCATTTCTCCGCTTTGGGTTCTAGCTTGTCAGGCTGTAACTTCTTTACATAAGCTTCGCAACCCCAAACTTTAAGGAACGACAGCTTAGGTTTCTTCCCAAACCATAATTCATACGGTGTCGTTTCAACGGATTTAGATGGTGCCCTATTTAAAGTGAATGCGGCTGTCTCTAATGCATAACCCCAAAACGATAACGGCAAATCGGTAAGAGACATCATAGATCGAACCATATCTAAGTGAGTTCGATTACGACGTTCGGACACACCATTGCGCTGTGGTGTTCCCGGCGGTATCAACTGTGAAAGTATTCCGCATTTCTTTAAATGCATGCCAAACTCATAACTCAGATATTCGCCTCCACGATCAGAACACGGAAACTTAATCTTCTTGTTACGTTGATTTTCTACTTCACTTTGGAATTCCTTGAACTTCTCAAAAGTCTCGGACTTATGTTTATAAAGTAAATATATCCATATCTACTCAGATCATCCGTGAAGGTTAGAACATAACGATAACCACCGCGCGATGCTACACTCATTAGTCCGCACACATCGGTATGTATGATTTCCAATGAGTCTGTAGCTCGCTCCATTCTACCAGAAAATGGAGTCTTAGTCATTTTTCCCATTAGACATGCCTCGCATCTGTCAAGTGACTCAAAGTCAAGTGACTCAAGAAGTCCATCGGAATGGAGTTTCTTCATGCGCTTCACTCCAATATGACCAAGACGGCAGTGCCACATATAAGTAGAATTATCATTCAATTTAATTCGCTTAGCATAAATGTTATGAACATGTGTATCACTACTATCGAGATTTAACAAGAATAAACCATTCATCTCAGGTGCATGGCCATAGAAGACATTACTCATATAAATCGAACAACCATTATTCTTAGACTTAAACGAATAACCGTCTTGCATTAAACAAGATCCAGATATAATATTCATGCTCAACGCAGGTACCAGATAACAATTATTGAGGTTTAAAACTAATCCCGAAGGTAGATGTAGAGGGAGCGTGCCGACGGCGATCACATCGACTTTGGATCCATTTCCAACGCGCATCGTCACCTTGTCCCTTGCCAGGCTTCGTCTATTCCGCAGTTCCTGTTTCGAGTTACAAATGTGAGCAACCGAACCAGTATCAAATACCCAGGCACTACTACGAGAACCAGTAAGATAGACATCAATACCATGTATATCAAACGCTTCCAGTGCCCCTTCCCCTGGCAGTAATAGCACACAGTCTCAGGTTTAGGACCAGCCTTAGGCTTCTCAGGATGTGCTGCAACTTTCTTGCCACCCTTCTTGAAGTTACCCTTGTTAGGCTTGCCCTGCTTTTTGAAACCGGTGGTCTTGTTGACCATCAACACTTGGTTCTCCTTTTTAATCTCTACTTCAGCAGATTTCATCATGGAAAAGAGTTCAGGTAAATATTTGTTCATGTTCTGCATGTTGTAGTTCATCACGAAGTTCTTGTAACTTGGTGGCAGTGATTGAAGGACACGATGAATACCCAGCTGGTTAGGGATCATCATCCCCATGTCACTAAGCTTCTTCGCATGTCCGGACATGGCGAACATGTGCTCACTAACGGAGCTGCCTTCTTCCATCATGCAGCTAAAGAACTGTTTCGAGGCCTCATAGCTCTCCACGCCCGCATGAGTTTCAAAGATAAGTTTGAGCTCACGCATCATCTCACAGGGGTCGTGGTGCTCAAAACGCTTTTGGAGCTCCGCCTCTAAGCTGCACAAGATGGCACACTGAACTTCGGAGTACCGAGTTGCCCGAGTCTCATAAACATTCTTTATGTCCTCGGATACTGCAGGAGGTGGTGGGGGACCTAGCGGTGCATCGAGCACATATTGCAGGCTTCCACCAGTGAGGAAAATCCTCACATGACGGAACCAGTCAGTGAAGTTGCTACCATTGCCCTTAAGCTTTTCTTTCTCTAGGAACTGCTTAAAATTGATGGAGGGGGGCGCCATGATCTACAACATATTTGCAAAGAGTTTAGACTAAGTTTATGATAAAATGAGTTCAATTTTAATTCTTAAATTAACTAGGTGAACTCCCACTCAAAACAACATCCCTCGCATTGTCTTAGTGATTACACGAACCAAATCCACTACACCAAATCCGATCTTCACGAGAAAAGATGTAGCTTCAAAGGCGAACACTCAAAGTGTTCATCATATCATTCATATGACTCATGCTCTACCTTTCGGTATCCCGTGTTCCGAGACCATGTCTGTACATGCTAGGCTCGTCAAGGCAACCTTAGTATCCGCGTGTGCAAATCTGGCTTGCACCCGTTGTATGCACATGTAGAGTCTATCACGCCCGATCATCACGAGATGCTTCGAAACGACAAGTCTTAGCAACAGTGCATACTAAGGATGAACACTTTATTATCTTGATATTTAGTGAGAGGGGTCATCTTATAATGCTACCGTCGCGATCTAAGCAAAATAAGATGCATAAAAAGGATTAACATCACATGCAATTCATAATGTGTGATATGATATGGCATGGCCTTTATTCTTGTGCTTTTGATCTCCATCTCCAAAGCACGGACATGATCTCCATCGTCACCAGCATGGCGTCAAGGTCAGTGGCGCCGCTTCATGGTTGTCCATCACTTATAGCTACTATAACAACTACTTGAAATAAAGCTATTACATGATGAATAGACACGCAGGTCTTTAACAAAAATTAAAGACAACCATTAGGCTCCTGCCGGTTGCCATAATACAATAATGAACATCTCATACATCAAATATAATCATCATCACATCATGGCCATATCACATCACCAAACCCTGCAAAAACAAGTTAGACGCCTCTAATTTGGTTTGCATATTTTACGTGGTTTAGGGTTTTCGAGTAAGATCCAATCTACCTACGAACATGAACCACAACGGTGATACCAGTGTTGACAATAGAAGTGCAAATTGCAATCTTCACTATGGTGGGAGAGACAGATGTAATAACCCAGAACATAGGAACAACGAAGGGTAGATTTAGAAATGGGATGTGCATTTCATCGCAAAACGGGGGAAATTTTCGCGCCTTATTGCAACTAAACCTAAGAGGGATCGAGGTTCTCTCTCATTTTGCACTTAGGGTTAGGCAATGTGAGTTAGGGCAATTTCGACATGATCTCTTTTGTATCTTGTTGATTTGGGGAATTGATTTCATTTGACAAGTGTCAATACATTTAACAATAAGTATTGAACAATATGAAAATGGAATTCATAATTTAAAACACAACTCATGAAATCAAACAACTTTGAATTTCAAAGTGAATAATAAATACAATATTTATTCCAGAATATATATATTATTACATAAAGTAAAAGCTCATAAACAAAAACCTTGGGCTTTATTGATATCACAACACAAGTTACATTGTCTTTACAAAATTCTTGATACAAGAATCAATGAATAATAAACAGAAATAAAAAGGAAGATTACAATTTGATTCCTAAACTAAAACTTAGACTAAATGACTTGAAGTATATCTTCTGGCCATGTCCATCTTCACAAACCTGCAATAGTAAAACACCAACACTAGCCAGAATACAAATGTTAACACAATATTCAGTTTGGACAGTTAGCAAGTGATACAATATTCAGTTTGTCCAAAACCAGGGACAGCACAAGATAAGGGCAGCAGCAGACCAAACCTGAGCACACACCAGGGCTCAAGTTTCAGCATATGAGAGCACACAGCTCAAGTGTGCTGGGCAGCAACAGCAAGGCCATGCAAAAGCATAGTCACCAAGCATGCCAGGCTTGTGTGTCAATGCAGGGAGAGAAGTAGGGATCATATAAAAGGAGCACAAACCCTAAAACCAGTGACCAGTCGACCAGATAAGATCACCAGGTAAGGGTAAAGCAAAAACAAGCATAGTTCATATGTTCTTGAGCAAGAACAGAACCAACACACACAACCATTTAAGCCACCAGAGATCATGGTGACCTAGAAGATCATCCAAGCTCTGGAGGTGAAGGGCTGTGAACAAACCCAAGTCTGCATCAACAAAGCATTACTTTCTAGGAGCTGGAACAAGGTATACCTAGTTCCTGGAAGAGATCCAATGGATCTAATCCATCATATGCATAAGCATGGGATGAGCAGATGCTCATATGGGTAGATCATCACTTGGTTTTCACCAAGGATTACTGCCAGTCAAAAGCTACTAAGATAGAAACCATCCAGATACAGATCATATGCACAGAGGCTAGAAAGCATGCACAGATGCACACTAGCAAGATCACATGCACAGATAGCACCAGTAGATAGCATAGATTAGCAGCTAAGACTACACAGAAGATCCTAAGCAAGCAACCATCAGAAACCCTAGATTTCTTCACAGGCAAGCATATTGGCATTCATACTTACTATGATCCCCTAATATGCAAGCAAAGTTGAGTAGCCAACAAGATCCAACCAAACATGTGAGCAACCAGTCAGTAGCAAGGCTACTGAGGTCACATCACACTTAGCACCAATTAACAGAAAGCCAAATAGATCACATCACTATCCAGAAATGGATTCAGATTTTAATTGCTTGTAAAAGAATCATGAATAGCAAACTCATATACAAGCAAGACATTTAAATCATCACTGCATAAGCAGTTCATCATAATTAAGTAATCCAAGCATGAATTTATCACAGATTCATGCTAAGCATGACAGCAGCATACTGTTAAGTCATACAAATTAATTCATAGCCACTAGAGCAAGTCTAGATAGCTAGAAATAAGCAACAGTACAAGTAAGCAACAGCACAGGGATGCTTGAGCATCAGCATCACCAGATAAGTGAATCATATAGCCACAGTGTTAGCCAGTAAACAATCACTGACAATCAATTGATCAAATTAATCAATCAGAGCAAGCCAAGCTACACAGAGAGAGTTGCCAACAAGCAAGAAATGGTCCAATGGATCATTGGCTTGCAGAATTAGTACTGAATCATATCACAGGCACCTCTGGCACACACACAAGTGTCACAGATGCAACACAAGTACACCTAGACAAGCAAGTATGATAAACCAGTAAGCATAGCAAGCCCATAAGCATGAACAGCAGGGTATATCAAGCCATAAGCAAGCACAGTAGAGCCTGGCAAGTGTAGAGCAAGCTAGGAGTAGCAGAGAAGCAAGCATAGCATGAACAGCAAGCAAATCGACATGTGCCAGTACCAGTAACTGGTAATCTGACCATAAGCTTGCAGTAAACCGAAGCACAGTAAGATTGCGCAGCAGTAGCATGACTCTAGATGATCACAAGATCACCAGAGAGTGACATAGCATGAGGAGGAAGAAGCACAGTAACAAGGGGAGGCGCATAGAAGAGAAGGAGGAGGAGCATAGGACCTTACCCGCGCCTGGAGGCAGAAGCTATGGCATGGCGAGGCAGTGCCCGCGCGGCCATAGCAGCTGCAAAGCCAGGGAAGTAGCCGGCGTTACGCCGACGAACACCACCACAGCAGCACAGCATGGAGACGACGGCACCGGCGCTGCAAGCAGCACCCGCACCAGGTCGGTCTCGGAAGCGCACACGTCGTCGGCGAGGACGAGATCTCGCCGGAGTTCGTCGAGGCGATTCTCCAGTGGATCCAGATCGAGGCGATTCGCCAGGAGAGGACGAGAGGGGAAAAACGGCGCGGACAGATCGATAGATCTGCTCGTGGCGGTTCAGGAGAGGTAGATGGCTACGGCGGAGGAGGCCGGCGATGGCCGGAGCAGGGCGGCGGCCATGGCGGCGACGCCATCGCCACGGGGTCGCCAGAGATTAGGGTTAGACGAGTGAGAAGAGGGCCGAGTGAGAGTGAGTGAGGTGGGCCGCTTCGGCGCCACCGAACCCAAAAGGGGGCCAGCCTATTTGGGCCGTCCCTGGGTTTAAGTGATTGAAATTTGGGCCCAATAGGGGTCCAGTGGGGTATTTTGGTCTTTTTATAATTAATAAAAGATCAAAACTTTACCAAATTTTAATAAATTATAAACAACTCTAAAAATCCAATAAAAATTGGATTTATGAATGAAAAGTAAATCTTAACCAAAATAAAATATGAAATGGAATTTATGAAACAAATTCAAAATTATGAATTTTCAGAATTTAAATAATAACTTGGAATTTTAAATTATAATTTCCTTGTGTCTAAAATTCAAGGAAAAATCTTAAATAAGTTCAAATACTTATTTTCAAACATTTCAAAATGAGATTCTATTATTCCAAGTCATTTCTTTTGAACAAGGGAATTTTTCCCAGAAAACTACTATATTCTCTTTTATTCCAAAAATTATAGAGGTAACTCTACAATTTCAAATTATTTTGGAATGACTAAGGCAATTATCAAATAAAATCATGTTACTTTGAATTGTTGTACTTTGTGTGAATTACAATGATTAATACTTTTAAATTAATTGTAAATTACCGTCAAAGACATAAATCTTAAATACAACCCCAAATTGTAATAACTCAATGGGGTAAAGGGATTCAACATAAAATAATACATCCATGATTGCATTATTTGGATTTTTATAACATTGTCCTTACCGGACAATGATGCTTCTTACAGAACCCGAGGTCCAGGTTCCATCAACTGCATTGAACTGCACTATCTCGCAGTCCACAGGCAAGTTCAACCCTTGCTCATGTCAACTTGATTATTTTCTACTACTTTAATGCAAAGCTATATACTTATCATTCCTGCATCACAAATAAAATATTATTTTCCAACTATGAATATGACTATGTGGCTGGCAATGGAACCATGGTATGTGTTGATATGGTGGAGGTTCCATTGCAATGGGTTATATCACCCTAGGATTAAATTACCAATGCCGTCCAGTGATTCTAGCGCCGTACAAACCGCGTTGACCATGAGATCTATAATGGCTCTGGAAAAGCCAGCTGTATCTTTTCCCTTCTGCACGCCAACGGATTGGTAGAGCCGGCAGGGTGCTGGAGGCACTGCCGTAGGTTGGGATAGCCTTTTAAATCCCCATCCATTAGTGATGATGGCTCTACGATCTATGAAGGATTGTCCAAAGTACACCATGAGTAAAGCCGTATTATCGGGGGAAAGTCTACTGGAGGTGTACGGGTGGACAAAAGGGTGGGTTTGCAGTCGCGGAGAAGGCGGTGTGGGCTTGGATCTTTATACCTGGCCTCACACCAAAGGAAGTGTGAACGGGGGCAAGTCCCTGCGGATGGCAAAAAGGGTGAGATCTCTTGTGGGAAAAGTAACGCACCTCTGCAGAGTGTAACAAATTGTGGCTGTCACTCCCTGTTCCGGGAAGGGAACTGCGAACGCGGCAGGAAAGGAACTCCACGAAGTTCTGGTCAACCTGTGAAGACTGACGGGCATAGTTTTCATAATAAAAGCAACCTTTTGAAGAAATGTTTTCAAAACATGCATTGACCTGCGATTTCCTGATCAATGGTTGTAGCTAGTGCATCAAACACCTTTTATTCTTTTAGAACTTGCTGAGTACCTCTGTACTCACTTTCTTTCGACACCCTTGCTAGACTGTGATCCGGAAGTGGAGGCTATCAACGATGGAGCACCAGAAGGAAGCTACGAGCTGGTCTACGAAGAACCTGATCTTAGCAGCGGAGTGGAAGGCGTAGACTATGGGATAGTCTACGGACCAGATGACACGGAGGTGGAGGAGTAGTGACATACCCTAGCATCTTAGAGCCGAGCAACGTAGAACTTACCTAAATAAGTTGTTGAGCTCTTTATATTTGTTATGAGTTGTAATCGTACTTAAGTAGTATCTTAGGGTGTTCTCATAGGACCTGTGAGAATACCAACTTGTTAAGACAATGTTTGTAATAAAGTATGGAGTGTTATGACCTGAAATGTTTCTGTTGTACCACTCTGAGGGATATGGCAATTTGTGAGGAAGCCCCTTCACAAAGATCATATCAACGACTTGTATACTACAACATGCAGTGGTATCTTTGGGTCACCGCAGCTGGTATCAGAGCAAATGTTGCGACCTTAGGTTGGAAAAACCTAGTATAGGGAAGAAACCTGTAGGAGTCTAGTAGAAATAGTAAAGGATTCTCTAGAAATATGGTGATTATTCACTTGAGAATAGCAAAACCATATATTTTAGTGCGATAATTCTTTATTATAGCTATTATGATGCATTATCATTACTAATATTCTGTTTTTGTATACAGCCATAATGGCGAACACTTTTCCTAAGAGGACTTTGAGGAAAGTTGAGGGTTGGCTCGGTGATTATGATGGACCAATAACAGCTCTCCTGTGTGGGATGCTGAAGGAACTTCATTGCAATCCACGGATACCTGTTATCAAGTATACTTACTATGATGGGGAAATCCTAGCCAAGTGCAGAGTATCGGTCCAACTACCGGAAAAACTGCTGATGAGTCGTATAATGCCATACGGAGAAGCCAAAACTATCACCACAGCCTACCATATGGGCCTATTCAAGGCAATCCTTGAGATAAGGTAGCACAAGTCAGTAGAACTCCTATGTTCAGAGTTTTCTCATATACCTCATGCCAAGGAAGATGAGGATCCCACTCTGAATCATTTGGTGTTAGCACACAGAAGTCCTGAAGCTGCAGCACAGCACATGGATAGCTGTAAGTCTTTATTGACCACGATGTACCTTTTACACATGAAGATGAGAGGTGAGATTGACCACATGCTAGCTGAGTTCACGGACCCTGATAAAGTCCAAACTCGGATGCGTGATTTGAGGGCACAACCACAACATACTACACCCTTCTTTAACCCAGACAGTGATGTAGATTTGAGTGACCAGTGGTTCAAGAGAAATCTACCTACAAGAGATCCACTTACACCTAACTTTGTCCCGCATTATCCACACGTGTCAGCATCATATGATACTGGATATGGGGGAGACCATTCATGGAACATAAACTGCTCGGAGTCACCGATTGAAAACTCGACGGGTTGGCGTTTCGGGGAACCTTTCGGTGATGAGGAGGAGCCAATTCCATGTGATACAGGAGATGAGAGTGATGCGGTTAATCCGAATGTTAACCAAAGCTTTGAGCAGAAAGAGAAAGACACCAACTCCATTTCTTTAGATTTGGAGATGGGATTACCCAAAACATCCCAGTACGTGGTAGGTGAGAGTTCTGGAACCAAGAAAAAGAAGAAGAAGAAGATGAGGGGTCAAGTGAATAGGAATCCTCCATGGATGACTGGAGAAGAGGAGCTGTATTCCACTGGGGATATGTATGAGTCTCTATCTAGTTACTTTGGAATGACAGATCTCTATCTCGGCACTTCGTCCGATTCAGACTACATACCTACGGGAAGAACTTTCATTCCGGACGGTCTTCGGAGGACAGACCGTTGTACCGGATGGACCCCAGGGATGTATGCGGAGGCGAATGAAGACGATGAGGAGTAGAGCTCCAATGAAGAATAAAGTAATCTAGGTGGTATTGTAATAGAACGTATTTTAAATTCCCGTTGGCTTGGGCTTGGAGCCAAATAAGTGGTTTATATGTACCACATGTATTATAAGTTTGTGAGTGTGTTATGTATTATACGGTGTATATACATAATAAATGTTTGTTTTGGATTTGCTTCTTGATTTCATTGTGTGACTAGTTCTGGGCAATGAGTTGAGCTCAGAAAACATTCGCATGGTGTAATTATGAGTAATCGCTCTTTGTTACAGGACTAGGGGGAAATGGCGTTAGTAGAAACCGAAGAGGCTCGCAGAGAGCGGGAAGCAAGAGAGAAAGAGGAGGCAGATGCAGCAGCTAGAGCAGAAAACACACCACCACCACCACACCCAATGTTGCACCCAGACTTCCAACAGTATATGAGGTCAATGGAGGAAGATAGGAGGCGTTACCAGGAAAGCCAGAGCAAGAATATGCAGGATTTCTTTACCCATGTCATTAATGATAGGGGTAATGAAGGCAAGGGAGTAACACTATCGGACTTCCAAAATGCAAGACCACTACCATTCACATCAGCCCCAGAACCAATGGACGCTGAAGATTGGCTCATGGATACTGAACGGAAATTGAAGACCGTTGGTTGCAACGATGAGGAGAAGATCAGATATACCACTTATCTGTTGTCAGGACCAGCAGCATCATGGTGGGAGAACCTTGTAGCAGTACACCCTCCAGATAAAGTATTCACCTGGGAGGAGTTCAAGAAGAAGTTTCGGGATGCTCATGTTCCGGACAGCGTGGTGGAGCTGAAGAAGAGGGAATTTGAAGAACTGAGACAGAATACTGCACCAATCATGCAGTATGTTCGGGATTTCAATAGGTTATCCAGGTATGCACCTGAGGATGTAGATACAGAGGAGAAGCGGAAGAAGCGGTTCATGAAAGGCATGAATCCATACATGAAGATGCAACTGAGGTTGGCACGGACTGCCGAATTCCAGGAACTGATTGACTCGGCAATCACTTTCGAGGATGACTACAGGCAAGTCCAGGAGGACAGGAGGAAGAGGGCTCGTATAGAGCCAAGGAAGTACCCAATCAGTAAACCATTACCTGATCAGAGTTTCAAACCCCGATATCGACCTACTTCTGGTAATCAGTACAACCGGGGAGGTCAGAGTCAGAACCCAATTAATCAGATCATCTGCAACAGTTGTGGCCAAAGGGGTCATTTGCAGAAGGACTGTCAGAAACCCAGAATCATCTGCTATGGTTGTGGAAAGGAAGGACACATCAAGCCGGAGTGTCCGAACAAGGCATCTTGGAGCGGACAGAGCTCTGGAGGACGAGGTGGAAACAACAACAACAACAACAACAACCGCAACTACAACTACAACAACAAGAAGGGAAAGCCTTATGGAAAGCTGAATTGCACATCTTTGGAACAAGCGGAAGAGTCGGATCAAATAGTCTTAGGTACGCTAAGCATTCTTACTCATCCTGGCAAAGTGTTATTTGATACTGGAGCAACCACATCATTTCTTGCATTGGAATTTGTGGAAAAATTCGGGCTTAGATGTCCTAAGTTAGAAACCCCTATAACTGTCCTATCCGCGGGGGGAACGATTTTAGTAACCCACGTGAAAGAAGCACAAGTCCTAACCATATGTGACTGTGTGTATTTCGCGGACCTATTCATCATACCCATGAAGGACATATCAGTCATCTTAGGGATGGATTGGTTGACAGAAAATGGAGCGGTGATTAACTGTGGAGACAAAACAGTATCACTTCGCAACTCCATAGGAGGTCGAATAGTGTTCCAAGGAGATAGGTACAGTGAGTTGGAGATCGGATTGGAACTCAATAGCTTGAAGGAAATGAGAATTGAAGATATCCCTGTAGTGAATGAGTTTAAGGATGTATTTCCTAAGGAACTACCGGGTATGCCACCCGATAGAGAGATAGAATTCACCATCGATCTGATTCCAGGCACAGCACCAATAGCACAACCACCATATAAGATGGGGCCAAAGGAGTTAGTGGAACTAAAAGCTCAGATTGATGAGTTAGAACAGAAGGGATTCATTCAAGAAAGTGTGTCACCATGGGGTACACCAGTTATTTTTGTGGATAAAAGAGATGGAGGAAAGAGAATGTGTGGAGATTACAGAAATTTGAACAATGTAACCATCAAGAACAAGTATCCTTTACCCAGAATTCAAGATCTTTTGATCAAGTTCAAGGAGCGGGAGTCTTCTCGAAGATAGATTTAAGGTCAGGATACCATCAAATCAAGATCAAGAAGGAGGATGTACCAAAAACAGCGTTTGTATCAAGGTATGGACACCATGAATACTTGGTTGTACCATTTGGACTAACAAATGCACCAGCAATTTTCATGAATTTGATGAACAAGATATTCATGAAGTACTTGGACAAGTTTGTGATAGTGTTCATAGATGATATTTTAATCTATTCCAAAGACAAAGAAGAACATGCCAAGCATTTGAAGATAGTTCTGCAAACTTTGAGAGAACATCAGCTATATGCAAAGTTCAGCAAGTGCAAATTTTGGTTAGATAGTGTTGAATTTCTTGGACATGTTATAACCAAAGAAGGCATAGCGGTGAATCCAAGCAAGGTTCAGTCCGTATTGGAATGGAAATCACCCAAAAATGCTAAGGAGATACGAGGATTTCTTGGTATGGCAGGCTACTATCGGAGATTCATAGAGGGATTTTCGAAGATTGCAGGATCAATGACCAAGTTACTCAAGAAAAATACTCCATTTGTGTGGACTGATGAGTGTGAAGCCAGCTTCCAAACACTCAAAGATAAGTTAACCACAGCACCGGTATTGGCAGTTCCTGAACCTGGAAAGGATTATACGGTGTATTGTGATGCTTCCAAGAATGGACTTGGATGTGTTCTTATGCAAGATCGGAAGGTAATAGCTTATGGATCAAGACAGTTAAAACCACATGAACACAACTACCCAGTACATGATCTCGAGTTAGCGGCAGTTGTGTATGCTTTGAAGAGTTGGAGACAATTTCTATATGGATCCAAGTGTGAGTTATACACCGATCACAAAAGCTTGAAATATTTCTTCACCCAGAAGGAATTAAACATGAGGCAGAAGAGATGGTTGGAGTTGATTAAGGATTACGACCTTAAGATCAACTATACACCAGGCAAAGCTAATGTAGTAGCAGATGCCCTAAGTAGGAAGAGTACGGAGAATCAACCTACGGAATGGGAAATTCCAAAGGAACTTCGGAAAGAGTTAGAAGATGCTCAGATCTTGTTTATTCAAGGTGATGTCAAAGGAAGTATAGCAACCATGAGGATGATGGATGAGATGTACTCAGACTTGAAATATGAGATTATCCGAAAGCAAGCGGATGATTTGTTCATCCAAGAGGAAATCAAAAGGATTGGAGAAGGAAGACCATCGGAATTCCATCTAGGGGATTTTGATTCATTATACTTCCAGAAAAGGATCTGTGTACCAGATGATCCAGAAGTGAAGTCAAGCATATTAAAGGAAGCACATGAAACTCCTTATTCAATACATCCGGGAAGTACTAAGATGTATATGGATTTGAAGGAGATGTTCTGGTGGAACAACATGAAAAGAGAAATAGCACAATATGTCTCAGAATGTCATACATGTCAACGAGTAAAGGCAGAGCATCAGAGTCCTGCGGGATTACTCAAACCACTAGAGATACCGGAATGGAAATGGGATGAAATAGGAATGGATTTTGTTACTGGTTTACCAATGACTAGTAAGAGGAAGGATATGATATGGGTAATAGTGGACAGACTTACCAAGAGTGCTCATTTCATAGCCGTAAACACAAAAGATACTGCAAAAAAGCTTGTGGATATTTATGTGAAGGAAATTGTGAGTAAGCATGGAGTACCAAAGAAAATAGTCTCAGATAGAGGTTCGATTTTCACATCAGCATTCTGGAAACAACTACAAGAATCTTTGGGATCCAAGTTGGATTTCAGTACAGCATATCATCCACAAACCGGAGGACAAACCGAAAGAACCAATCAGATATTAGAAGACATGCTTAGAGCTTGTGCTCTGAACTTTGGAGGCTCATGGGAGGACCATTTACCTTTAGCAGAGTTCTCATATAACAATAGTTATCAGAGTAGCATTCAGATGGCACCGTACGAAGCACTGTACGGAAGGAAGTGTAGATCACCAATTTGTTGGTTTGAAACCGGAGAAAACAAGGAGTTTACACCAGACTATATCAAGGAGAGACAAGACGTCATCGAGGTGATCCGGGATAGACTCAAAATAGCTCAGAGTCGTCAGAAGAATTACGCTGACTTAAAGAGAAGAGATTGGGAACCGAGAGTGGGAGACATGGTTTATCTGAAGGTTAGCCCAATGAAAGGACTTAAGAGGTTCGGAGTGAAAGGAAAGTTAAGTCCTCGATATATCGGACCATTTAAGATACTCAGTCAGAATCGAGGAACAGCTTTTGAGTTGGAGTTACCAGCACAATTAAGTCAAGTTCATAATGTATTTCATGTATCACAACTCAGAAAATGTTTGAAGGCACCGGATGATCCTATCACATATGAAGAAATAGAATTGCAATCTGACCTAACTTATGTGGAAAGGCCTGAAAAGATCTTAGAAGTTCAATGGAAGAAGTTAAGAAACAGGGCAATCAAATATTGTAAAGTGCAATGGCAACATCATCCTGAGCGAGAAGCAACTTGGGAGACGGAAGAAGAATTGAGGAAGTCTTACCCCGAGATGTTCAGGTACCAATCTTAACTTCGGGACGAAGTTTCTGTTAAGGGGGAGAGGCTGTAATAACCCAGAACATAGGAACAACGAAGGGTAGATTTAGAAATGGGATGTGCATTTCATCGCAAAACGGGGGAAATTTTCGCGCCTTATTGCAACTAAACCTAAGAGGGATCGAGGTTCTCTCTCATTTTGCACTTAGGGTTAGGCAATGTGAGTTAGGGCAATTTCGACATGATCTCTTTTGTATCTTGTTGATTTGGGGAATTGATTTCATTTGACAAGTGTCAATACATTTAACAATAAGTATTGAACAATATGAAAATGGAATTCATAATTTAAAACACAACTCATGAAATCAAACAACTTTGAATTTCAAAGTGAATAATAAATACAATATTTATTCCAGAATATATATATTATTACATAAAGTAAAAGCTCATAAACAAAAACCTTGGGCTTTATTGATATCACAACACAAGTTACATTGTCTTTACAAAATTCTTGATACAAGAATCAATGAATAATAAACAGAAATAAAAAGGAAGATTACAATTTGATTCCTAAACTAAAACTTAGACTAAATGACTTGAAGTATATCTTCTGGCCATGTCCATCTTCACAAACCTGCAATAGTAAAACACCAACACTAGCCAGAATACAAATGTTAACACAATATTCAGTTTGGACAGTTAGCAAGTGACACAATATTCAGTTTGTCCAAAACCGGGGACAGCACAAGATAAGGGCAGCAGCAGACCAAACCTGAGCACACACCAGGGCTCAAGTTTCAGCATATGAGAGCACACAGCTCAAGTGTCTTTGGCAACAAAGAAGGCCATGCAAAAGCATAGTCACCAAGCAAGCCAGGCTTGTGTTTCAATGCAGGGATAGAATAAGGGATAATATAAAAGGAGCACAAACCCTAAAACCAAAGTGACCCGATCGACCGAGATAAGATCACTGTAAGGGTAAAGCAAAAACAAGCATAGTTCATCTGTTCTTGAGCAAGAACAGAACCAACACACACAACCATTTAAGCCACCAGAGATCATGGTGACCTAGAAGATCATCCAAGCTCTGGAGGTGAAGGGCTGTGAACAAACCCAAGTCTGCATCAACAAAGCATTACTTTCTAGGAGCTGGAACAAGGTATACCTAGTTCCTGGAAGAGATCCAATGGATCTAATCCATCATATGCATAAGCATGGGATGAGCAGATGCTCATATGGGTAGATCATCACTTGGTTTTCACCAAGGATTACTGCCAGTCAAAAGCTACTAAGATAGAAACCATCCAGATACAGATCATATGCACAGAGGCTAGAAAGCATGCACAGATGCACACTAGCAAGATCACATGCACAGATAGCACCAGTAGATAGCATAGATTAGCAGCTAAGACTACACAGAAGATCCTAAGCAAGCAACCATCAGAAACCCTAGATTTCTTCACAGGCAAGCATATTGGCATTCATACTTACTATGATCCCCTAATATGCAAGCAAAGTTGAGTAGCCAACAAGATCCAACCAAACATGTGAGCAACCAGTCAGTAGCAAGGCTACTGAGGTCACATCACACTTAGCACCAATTAACAGAAAGCCAAATAGATCACATCACTATCCAAAAATGGATTCAGATTTTAATTGCTTGTAAAAGAATCATGAATAGCAAACTCATATACAAGCAAGACATTCAAATCATCACTGCATAAGCAGTTCATCATAATTAAGTAATCCAAGCATGAATTTATCACAGATTCATGCTAAGCATGACAGCAGCATACTGTTAAGTCATACAAATTAATTCATAGCCACTAGAGCAAGTCTAGATAGCTAGAAATAAGCAACAGTACAAGTAAGCAACAGCACAGGGATGCTTGAGCATCAGCATCACCAGATAAGTGAATCATATAGCCACAGTGTTAGCCAGTAAACAATCACTGACAATCAATTGATCAAATTAATCAATCAGAGCAAGCCAAGCTACACAGAGAGAGTTGCCAACAAGCAAGAAATGGTCCAATGGATCATTGGCTTGCAGAATTAGTACTGAATCATATCACAGGCACCTCTGGCACACACACAAGTGTCACAGATGCAACACAAGTACACCTAGACAAGCAAGTATGATAAACCAGTAAGCATAGCAAGCCCATAAGCATGAACAGCAGGGTATATCAAGCCATAAGCAAGCACAGTAGAGCCTGGCAAGTGTAGAGCAAGCTAGGAGTAGCAGAGAAGCAAGCATAGCATGAACAGCAAGCAAATCGACATGTGCCAGTACCAGTAACTGGTAATCTGACCATAAGCTTGCAGTAAACCGAAGCACAGTAAGATTGCGCAGCAGTAGCATGACTCTAGATGATCACAAGATCACCAGAGAGTGACATAGCATGAGGAGGAAGAAGCACAGTAACAAGGGGAGGCGCATAGAAGAGAAGGAGGAGGAGCATAGGACCTTACCCGCGCCTGGAGGCAGAAGCTATGGCATGGCGAGGCAGTGCCCGCGGCCATAGCAGCTGCAAAGCCAGGGAAGTAGCCGGCGTTACGCCGACGAACACCACCACAGCAGCACAGCATGGAGACGACGGCACCGGCGCTGCAAGCAGCACCCGCACCAGGTCGGTCTCGGAAGCGCACACGTCGTCGGCGAGGACGAGATCTCGCCGGAGTTCGTCGAGGCGATTCTCCAGTGGATCCAGATCGAGGCGATTCGCCAGGAGAGGACGAGAGGGGAAAAACGGCGCGGACAGATCGATAGATCTGCTCGCGGCGGTTCAGGAGAGGTAGATGGCTACGGCGGAGGAGGCCGGCGATGGCCGGAGCAGGGCGGCGGCCATGGCGGCGACGCCATCGCCACGGGGTCGCCAGAGATTAGGGTTAGACGAGTGAGAAGAGGGCCGAGTGAGAGTGAGTGAGGTGGGCCGCTTCGGCGCCACCGAACCCAAAAGGGGGCCAGCCTATTTGGGCCGTCCCTGGGTTTAAGTGATTGGGCTGGGCCCAATAGGGGTCCAGTGGGGTATTTTGGTCTTTTTATAATTAATAAAAGATCAAAACTTTACCAAATTTTAATAAATTATAAACAACTCTAAAAATCCAATAAAAATTGGATTTATGAATGAAAAGTAAATCTTAACCAAAATAAAATATGAAATGGAATTTATGAAACAAATTCAAAATTATGAATTTTCAGAATTTAAATAATAACTTGGAATTTTAAATTATAATTTCCTTTTGTCTAAAATTCAAGGAAAAATCTTAAATAAGTTCAAATACTTATTTTCAAACATTTCAAAATGAGATTCTATTATTCCAAGTCATTTCTTTTGAACAAGGGAATTTTTCCCAGAAATCTACTATATTCTCTTTTATTCCAAAAATTATAGAGGTAACTCTACAATTTCAAATTATTTTGGAATGACTAAGGCAATTATCAAATAAAATCATGTTACTTTGAATTGTTGTACTTTGTGTGAATTACAATGATTAATACTTTTAAATCAATTGTAAATTACCGTCAAAGACATAAATCTTAAATACAACCCTAAATTGTAATAACTCAATGGGGTAAAGGGATTCAACATAAAATAATACATCCATGATTGCATTATTTGGATTTTTATAACATTGTCCTTACCGGACAATGATGCTTCTTCGTAACCCGAGGTCCAGGTTCCATCAATCGCATTGAATCGCACTATCTCGCAGTCCACAGGCAAGTTCAACCCTTGCTCATGTCAACTTGATTATTTTCTACTACTTTAATGCAAAGCTATATACTTATCATTCCTGCATCACAAATAAAATATTATTTTCCAACTATGAATATGACTATGTGGCTGGCAATGGAACCATGGTATGTGTTGATATGGTGGAGGTTCCATTGCAATGGGTTATATCACACTAGGATTAAATTACCAATGCCGTCCAGTGATTCTAGCGCCGTACAAACCGCGTTGACCATGAGATCTATAATGGCTCTGGAAAAGCCAGCTGTATCTTTTCCCTTCTGCACGCCAACGGATTGGTAGAGCCGGCGGGGTGGCCGGAGGCACTGCCGTAGGTTGGGATAGCCTTTTAAATCCCCATCCATTAGTGATGATGGCTCTACGATCTATGAAGGATTGTCCAAAGTACACCATGAGTAAAGCCGTATTATCGGGGGAAAGTCTACTGGAGGTGTACGGGTGGACAAAAGGGTGGGTTTGCAGTCGCGGAGAAGGCGGTGTGGGCTTGGATCTTTATACCTGGCCTCACACCAAAGGAAGTGTGAACAGGGGCAAGTCCCTGCGGATGGCAAAAAGGGTGAGATCTCTTGTGGGAAAAGTAACGCACCTCTGCAGAGTGTAACAAATTGTGGCTGTCACTCCCTGTTCCGGGAAGGGAACTGCGAACGCGGCAGGAAAGGAACTCCACGAAGTTCGGTCAACCCGTGAAGACTGACGGGCATAGTTTTCATAATAAAAGCAACCTTTTGAAGAAATGTTTTCAAAACATGCATTGACCTGCGATTTCCTGATCAATGGTCGTAGCTAGTGCATCAAACACCTTTTATTCTTTTAGAACTTGCTGAGTACCTCTGTACTCACTTTCTTTCGACACCCTTGCTAGACTGTGATCCGGAAGTGGAGGCTATCAACGATGGAGCACCAGAAGGAAGCTACGAGCTGGTCTACGAAGAACCTGATCTTAGCAGCGGAGTGGAAGGCGTAGACTATGGGATAGTCTACGGACCAGATGACACGGAGGTGGAGGAGTAGTGACATACCCTAGCATCTTAGAGCCGAGCAACGTAGAACTTACCTAAATAAGTTGTTGAGCTCTTTATATTTGTTATGAGTTGTAATCGTACTTAAGTAGTATCTTAGGGTGTTCTCATAGGACCTGTGAGAATACCAACTTGTTAAGACAATGTTTGTAATAAAGTATGGAGTGTTATGACCTGCAATGTTTCTGTTGTACCACTCTGAGGGATATGGCAATTTGTGAGGAAGCCCCTTCACAAAGATCATATCAATGACTTGTATACTACAACATGCAGTGGTATGCTGGGTCACCGCAACAGACACCCGCAAAGCCACTTATGCAATACAAGTTGCATGTCAAGCGTGGAGCAAGTCTCATGAGACGCGGTCATGTAAAGTTAGCCCGGGCCGCTTCATCCCACCATCCCGCAAGAAGCAAAGTACACAAACTAAAGCAACAAAAGCATCACCGCCCACAAAACCATTGTGTTCTACTCGTGCAACAGATCTATGCATAGACATGGCTCTGATACCACTGATGGGGTTCGTAGCATAGAAAACAAAAAATTTCCTACCGCAAAGACGAATAAATCCAAGATCTAATCTATGGAACACCCAAGATCTAATCTACAAGATCGAAGCAATGAGATGGAGATGAGACTAACCCTCGAAGATTCCAAAGCTTATGAGATTAATCTCATTGTTGGTGTAGACGATCGTTCCGGTGCTGCAATCCGGCAGCACTTCCGTACTCGGTCGCGCGTACGGTGTCGATGAAGCTCCTTCCTCTCCCCGTTCCAGCGGGCAGTGGAGGTGTGGTAGATCTCCTCCAAATTCCAGCAGCACGACGGTGTGGTGGTGGAGGTGGAGGAAGAAAACTGCAGGGCTTCGCCTAAGCCGGAGCAGCGTATGGTGGAGGAGAGAGGCGGCCAGAGGAGGGGCTTATTGTGGGATGGGTGGCCGGCCACCCCCTCCCCTCTTTATATAGGGGGCCAGGTCGGTGGGGTGGCCCCCCTTCCCATCTAGGGTTAGGGGGCGGCGGCCAAAGGGGGGAGAGGGATTTCCCCTCCCCCAAGTTGATCCCCCTAGGGGTTGGCCGGCCTGGGCCTTGGGGGGCATGTGCCCCCGGCCCATTAGGCCAGGGAGCATCCCCTCGGCCCATGCTAGCCCTCCTAGGTCGTGGGCCCATGGTGGACCCCTCCGGAACCTTCTAGAACCTTCCAGTCAACCACCGGAAAAATCCCGAACTTTTCCGAAACCCAGAAATCAACTTCCCTTATATGAATCTTATTCTCCGGACTATTCCGGACCTCCTCGTGACATCCTGGATCACATCCGAGACTCCGAACAAACTTCGTCTCCATACCATATTCAAATCTACTTATGCGACATCGAACCTTAAGCGCGTCACCCTACGGTTCGCGAACTATGCAGACATGGTCGAGACTCCTCTCCGAGCAATAACCAATAGCGGGATCTGGAGATCCATAATGGCTCCCACATATTCAACGATGACTTAGTGATCGATTGAACCATTTACATACGATGCCAATTCCCTTTGTCACACGATATTTTACTTGTCCGAGGTTTGATCATCGGTATCTCCATACCTTGTTCAACCTCGTTACCGACAAGTACTCTTTACTCGTACCGTGGTATGTCATCTCTTATGATCAAATCATATGCTTGCAAGCTAATCAGACGACATTCCACCGAGAGGGCCCAGAGTATATCTATCCGTCATTAGGATGGATAAATCCCACTATTGATCAATATGCCTCAACTCACACTTTCCAAATACTTAATCCCATATTTATAACCACCCATTTACGCAATGGCATTTGATGTAATCAAAGTACCCTTCCGGTGTAAGTGATTTACATGATCTCATGGTCGAAGGACTAAGGCAACTATGTATCGAAAGCTTATAGCAAATTGAACTTAATGACTTGATCTTATGCTACGCTCATTTGGGTGTGTGTCCATTATATCATTCAACCAATGACATAACCTTGTTATTAATAACATCCAATGTTCATGATCACGAAACTATGATCATCCATTAATCAACAAGCTAGTTATACAAGAGGCTTACTAGGGACTCCTTGTTGTTTACATAACACACATGTATCAATGTTTCGGTTAATACAATTATAGCATGGTATGCAAACATTTATCATAAACACAAAGATATTATAATAACCACTTTATTATTGCCTCTTGGGCATATCTCCAACATCAGCATCCCAAGATCGACGCCTCTGAATTTCTTCGTCAGCGGTAAAGGGAGCAATGCCATATTCTTGGCCAACAAAAGTCTTGTCCTCAATATAGAGTCACTTCCTGCGCCAGCCTTGGACAGAGTCGGCGAATTTGACGCAAAAATAGTCGACTTCTGGGCGAACGCATATGACAACACCACCTATGTTGTAGGCGACGTTTTTTGAGGTTTTACGCCAGAGGTAAAAGATACGTTTCCAAAGGCCCCAATGGGGATGGATGCCACGGAAACATTCACAGAGAGTGATAAAGATGGAGATGTGCAAAATGAAATTGGGGGTCAGCTGGTGAAGCTGAATCCCGTAGATGAAGAGGAAACCACGGAGAAATTCATGGAGAGGAACAGATAGGCCGCGGAAGAGAAAATCAAGAAAGGTTACCCGGAAGTTGATGGGGGCGCGGAGTGCTCTCATCACCAGGGAAGATGATGGAGTCCTTGGTGAAGAGGCCGAGCTTCTTCAGCATCGTCTGGTCCTGGGGCGTGGTCTTCGAGCGCTCCCATCCAGAGATCTTGGCCTGCTCCATGGGTGCGTTGGCGTCAGGAGTGGGGGATGTGCAGCGCTTGGTGCGAGCCATGTAGTGGGCAACAGTTAAGGAAGAGGAAGTAGTGCAAGGAGCAACTGCGCGCGGAGCTTCAAGCAGTGGCAATGGCGAGAAGAGAGAGGAAGATGTGCGGCGCGGCGAAGGGGGTAACTGAGGACGACGGGGTAAATTTATACCAAGGAGCTGACCCGCCGCGCCGTTGGATGAAAAGATGAAGGGCTCTTAGCTTTACACGTGTTCCAAGGGGTAAACTGGTCTTTTCACTTCAAAATTACTGGTTGGAGTTACTGCGCGCGTGCCGGAAATTACGGAGGACGTGTCCCTCCACTTGCGCGACGTGTCGACGGCGCAGGATTTCAGACCCACAGAACAGTGAAGTGACAGGAGTCGCGGCTTTCCAAGGCAAGGGTCGTGGCCGTCGTCAACAATGACATCGTCAGACAGGAAGTTTCGAGTGATTTTATCAAAGATAGACATAAAAGTGTCGAGTATCCCAACAGAGAAAATTCGGGAGCCTATGTTCAAATACAAGTATTTGTTCATATGCTCGGGGGCTACTCTTATCAGAAGTATCGTCAACACTTCTGATAAGAGAATAATGCGGATGACAAAATATGAAATTGTTCGAGAATACTAGAAGTTGAGCCTACAACCATGTATAAATACTCGACTGTAGCCTCGGGGGCTACTCCCATCGGGAGCGCTGGTCGCGCACCCGATAAAATAAAGAGAGTAAGTAGCAGTTATGATTTCAAAATACAGAGTGAAGGAACAATGCAAATTGAGCCTACATCCAAGTATAAATACTCGACTGTAGCCTCGGGGGCTACTCCCATCGGGAGTGCTGGTCGCGCACCCGATAAAATATACGGAGGAAAAGAGTGACAAGACAAAATATAAGGAGAACAATGTTCGTCGTACATCTTCGAGTTACATATAACTCGTCATGTAATCCCATCGGGAAAACAAGATATTATCATTGAATGACTCGAGAAAATTGGCAATTCCAACAGCCAAAAAAGGTACTCGACAATATATTCCCAGAGCACGTCCACCGCGGTAAAATCTCTGGATGTTGTAATATTTACGAAGGTAAGTCCCCGGGTTCTGTCCTGTGTGGCATGGTATCACACCCGAATGCGCTCTGCTACTTTTTCTGTGTCAACAGACGCGAAGAAAAATTCCTAGCGGACGCGCTATGGATCTTATAAAAACGATTGGAATTCGATTCATGAGTAAGTCCTGAAGCGGCACATGTTGAATTACGCCAGTATTCCGGGGTCATGTCCAGGGACTTGACTTTGAAGTAGGCTTTTGCGAGTTTGCCACGAAAGCAGTTAACTGGTACCTGATCCGTCAGATGAACCAGCCCCATTTACCATTATCCATGTACAAAATATGTATGTCCCGAATAAAGTTGTTGTCATGATCCGAAGAATTTATGGATTAATTGTACGATGGAGATTTTACTCGACTCTGCGATTCAAACAAAATCTCGGGGGCTACTGACATAGGCATCCTGAATGGGCCTGCCGAAGAAGGTACCCGGGGTTTATTAAAGGCCCACGACCCGAGGATTACAAAGCCCGGAAGCTCAATAAAGCATCGATATGGAAGATGGAGATATGTTAGGAAATAGAGAGATTTGTAATTGTACGGGACGAACTCAAAGAGTCTCTCGCTATTTGTAACTTGTACGGCACGAAACCCTCAGCTCCGCCTCCTATATAGGGGGGGGGGGTCAAGGGAGAAAGAAAGGATCGATTCATTGTCAACAAAACCCTAGCTTTTAGCAGTCGAGCACCTTTTCGGCTGAAACCTTCGAGATATACTTGCCCTCTACTTTCCGCGAAATTCTAGTCTACAACTTGTAGGCATTGACAAGTTAATACCTTGTCAGTAGGTGAACCTCATATCTAAATCCACAGCTGCTAGCACGTTCTGGCTGGTGTAGTGCTTCCTTCGCGGAATGCTGCAGATGTTGATCTCGGTACCTTTGCAGTGACATGAGTACCATCAATAGTCCCAACACAATCCTGTTAGAAAATTAGCACACAGTTGATGTCTACGCACGCTTCTATTCTTGTAGACAGTGTTGGGCCTCCAAGTGCAGATTGGTAGAACAACATCAAGTTTCACTTAAGTAAATCAACCAAGGTTTATCGAACTCGGGGAGGTAGAGGTCAAAGATATGCCTCTCAAGCAACCCTGCAATTGCGATACAAGAAGTCTCTTGTGTCCCCAACACACCCAATACACTTGTCAGGTGTATAGGTGCACTAGTTAAGCGAAGAGATAGTGAAATACAAGTAATATAGATGATTGTAAGTGGTAATTGCAATCTGAAATAAAAATGGCAGCAAGCAAACATGTAGCAGAACTGGTTGTAAACGGTGTTTCAATTCTTAGAAACAGGGCCTAGGGATCATACTTTCACTAGTGGACACTCTCAACAATGATATCATAATTGAATACATAAATATCATCTCTTCATTATGCTACCCAGAACCATTCTCCGGTTGGATAACGAACACCAATTCACTGTGTAGGGCTACAAAAGCACTCCTTAAAGTTCGCATTCCAAATCTAGGGACGCCCCGCGTTGTCACTTTGAGCATCCAAAGATAGTACTAACAAAACACCACAATTTATAAGTATTTCTGTAAAGTTTAGCCTAAGAGACATACAAGGTGTGCACACTGTCACCTTCACACCGTGGGACAAGGTATCTCTGGAGATCACATAATAAAAACCAGTTGAGTAACATAATAGATGAAGAATAACATCTACTTATTCAACTAGATTACAAGCTCATGATCACATAAAGATCATACCATGGGAAAGAGAGATATGCCACATAGCTAACGATAAAGCCCTCAGCCTCGGGGGAGAACTACTCCCTCCTCATCATGGGAGTCGGCAACAACGATGAAGATGGCGGTGGAGTCGATGGAGATGGCTCCGGGGGCAATTCCCTGTCCCGGTGCCGGAACAGAGACTTTTGTCCCCTGAAACTTTTTTTCAATGGCGGTGGAGCTACAATACTTTTCATGGATGAAGGCTGTTCCCCTTACCTTCGTCATGACGGATGACGGACACGGCCGAAAGCCGGCTCAGATGTGCGCAGGCTCCGCCGCTGCTGGAAACGACGACCCTGGTTCGGCACCGGAGACCGAAGGGAGATGCGCGCTGCCAGTCTGGGTCGCCGCAACCGCCGTCGGTGCGAAAGCTACGGGAAGGAAAAATTTGGGAGGGCGCGAATGGAGAGGGTAACCGAAGAGGGAGGTTACCCTTACCTTTGCCACGCAACGCCGCTGGGATTTCGCTTCTCCCGCCATGCCGAGGCGGAGCGCCCGTGCGAACGACGTTGTCGATTTTCGTCTCGCCAGGGCTTGTCTTGGAGAAACTGTCAAACTAGACGTTCCTTCAAGGCCTGTCTAAGGTGTGCTTTAAAACCCATGTTATACAAGAACGCGAATAAGCCTAGCCAACTAAATGGGTCAAAAAAATGTTAGACCGATGCGAGGCAAAAGAGGCCTAGGCTACTAAACGCGCCCTTGGTGGATCCGCACATGCACGCGAACACGAGTGCCCACCCCGGACAGGGACAATCTCGATGGTTTCACTTTCACCCCGCTCATGGCGCATTGCTCATGCTCCCGTCACGCACGCGGCAGGAGAGCACGTTCCCGGCGCGCTGCTGTTAGCAAACCTCCACGCCAACGCTAACATGTGGGCCCAGCCTGCCACTTTGGCTGTTGAAACGTGGTCAACCCAAATTCTGCGCAATCTGTGACAACTCACCCCAGATCAGGTACGTATTTGCAATTTTTTGCAAGCCGTAGATCCTTCCACTTTGGCTGTTGAAAATTTAGTGTCAAGGCTTTTTCAAATTTGGACAAATTTGAACTAAACCGAACACTTTTATGGATCGTAGGGAGTACTGAAATGTAATTTACTCAAATGGTTTGGTTGTTGACACCCTATGACAACAACTAATCATGAAGAACAAAATTTACTCTAGAAAAAGGAAACCAAGATTTAATTTTGTTTTCCCTCTTAAATTCCTTTGCAGCGATCCTTCGATACATACCTAATATAATTTTCAACAATGCATGGCAACTAGACTCCTCGAGTCTATGCACAATATTAGGAATTAAAAAGTAACATGAAACGCCATTGTGTTTCTATAAAATCAAAAGTCATCTTGTGCAAATGAAAATGGAATGGGATTTTTCAGTTAATCTTGATATCCTGAATAGTCTTGGTCAGCTTGTCACTTTGCCAAAAAAAAAAGCGACTATACTAGTAATCAGCGTCATCATAATCATTATAGGCCCCACCACCGCCACCACCATCATCAACATAGCCATCGTCGTTGAAATCAGCCCAGTGACCATTGTCATAACCAGCATCAAATGTTTCACCATCATCAATATCTTGTCCATAACCCACATCAAAGTGCATGTCATCTTTGGCATTTGCTTTGCCATCTTCGTCGTCAGTCTGCATGCACAGTCTCAGTAAGCATTTTAATGGCAGGCAATGTAAGCGTATAACAAGTAAACAAGATATTTAATTTGATGTAGGAGTATCTACAAAATAACAATGGAGAATTTTAAGGTAGATAATCCATCAAGGTCAAGTGAAACATAAACAAAGAAAACATACACTGTACAATGCACTAACAGCTTCAACATTGATTTTTGAGCCAAGTCCCTGCAACGAACCAAGTTACATAAGAAATATTAGTGTTTGCACTAAGTGTAACATTCAATTATCAAAAAATCCAGTACAATAGTCACACAACATATATTTTAGATGTCTATGGCCGTAAAAAATTCCAGTACCTTCCGTTTCAACATGTTGCATGTTGCTTCTGCTGGTGTTTCGGCAGGTGCAGAGTTCTTGTCTTCAGTACGTCTTCGTTTCTACATTTAGAATGCCCCAAACGAATCATGGAACTGTACCTATAATATTAAAGACATGCACACAGAATGCTCTACCCTAGAAAAAAATTCACACCTTCTGTTTTTCCCCTCCAACAGACAAGCCATGGGCTGCCAGTTCAGCCGCTAAAGCTTCTTTTGCAGCTTGTTCCTGTAAAGAAGATCAGCAGATAGTTACACCATATTGTCAGAACAAGAAACTGCCTCGTGGTGATAACTACCTCTAGGTATTCTTTGTTCATTTCCTCCCAGATAATCTTTTTGTTCTGTGTTTCCTCCTCATTGTTAAGATACCCGTCAACCTGCAAAATTACCAAACATAATTACAGGAAATCAGAATCAACAATCAAGTCTCAGGCTCTAACAAGGGCTGCAACGAATTGGCCAGTTGTCAGATGGATAAATGTACCTCCACATCATCAATATCAGAAAGATTTTCTGGATCAGAATCACCTTGATCATTTTCACCTAATTATGCAATATAGCATCCATCAAGTTGATCAGCATCAGTTTGTCAATACAAACCAAAAAGGAGGAAGGACACTGAAATTTATTGTTGTAGAGCATCATATTACAGGAATTAACAAACCTTCCACTTCAGGATCTTTGGAAGCAACAAAATCATTTGCAATTTGGCTGGAAGTAGTTGTCGAATATTTGCCTCCACGATTCTGATGGACACAGATATTATTGTCGAAGATTTGCAATTTGATTCACCAGAAAAACAGGTACATTAATCTTTTGGTCTTTTTTCTTGTGCCTTTCTGTGCCTGGGTTGTAACCTCTAAAAAACTTTGTTCTCCTTCCTCTTTTCAATGAAATGAAACGCAAAGGCTTTTTGCGTTTTCTCGAAAAAAAAAAAACAGGTACATCCATCACAATGAATGAACTATAATTGTAGTAAGTAAATAACATATACAAGACATAGTGCAAACAAATCCAAAGTTAAGCATTGAAGTAGATTATGACGGTTCAAATGTTCCATTATATGATTGCAGCAACAAGACCGGTAATATGCTAAAGCCCAGGTTGTTGCAGGATGTAGCAAGTATACTTTGTTCCCATCCTGCAACTTCCTTCCAGCACAACAGAAGATGGTTTAAGAAAATATAGATAAGGAGAAACAGCTTCAGCACTAGATACTTTGAGGTACTTGTCAGCAGACAGTTTTGTGGGATAGCACTGAAACTCTGTGATCATTTAGAAACCTCACTTTGAGGCTCTGAACTACAGTTCGGGAATATATCTAGAAGAAAAAAATATGGAGATGAACTTGAATGTTCCTTTTAACAAAAAGAGAAAAGACCATCAATATAATAAATAGAAATCAAAAGTTATAGAACTGGATTGTTCAGGGGTTTGTGAAGTCAACTGATGAGAATCTTCAAGTAACTTTGCAAGAATGATGAAAAGTAATTTAAGAATAATGAACACTAGGAGTGTAAAAGATTAGTTGAGAATTAAAATTACAAATAAGAATCTCAGATTAAAAGGGTAACACCATCTTTTGTAAGGGATTTACTCCCAATCGACCGCTTGGCATCGACGCTTAATTTGGAGACAGATGCTTAAGTGAATCATTAATGTTTTTAGTTGTCCAAGTGCCCCTAAACTAGTAGTTTGCATTGGTGGTTGTGACACTTACGTGGGCGCTTGTAGTTTTCTCTTTCTTTATACGTCTACATAAACGTTTTTGCATAGGAGATGGCCTAAGAAGCATGAGTTTAAGTATGTTCAGGAATATTTACCTTCCCAGGGCCCATGATGTTATCTTCAACATCAGAAGTATGTAACTCAGATAGTGTTTCCTCGACCACGTCAGCTTCCTTAGCTCTTTTAGCAGCATCCCGTCTTTGTTTTTCAGATCGTTGGAAAGATGGAGGGTCAGCACCACCTTCCAGTCCACCTGACAGCTCAGTGAACTGAGCAATCAAATCATCCCAGTCATCAATGAAGTCAAAACCAATGTATTATGAACTTAGTAAATGTTACTTACATTGTCATAGCATTCCTCACAAAGTCCATGAGAAAAATGCTCGGCACTCTTATCCTTGTGCTTGCAAAGGACTTCTCCAGACTTGGCTGAACATTTTGAAACTGGCTCTTCATCAGCCTTTGCCAAAAAATCTTCAATCTATCATAGGGCATGAACATACAAATTATTACCAAGTAAAGGCCTATCATACATGAATTCTTTAAGTTGTAAAAAATATATAATGCATGAGCTATAAATGCGCTTGATGACTTAAATGTTGATACCCCTTGTCTGTAATCCTGACAGACAGCAGTCTATCATAAACAGCATGGACTTGGAGCATCATTGTCATCAGTTCAAACCAGATTAGCAGGACGAATAACTACTAAGTTTGTGCCACAAAAGTATCTTGTGTGATGGGGAACAGCAGCTGACAGAATTAATAATAGAAAGCCCACAATTGGCAATTTCATGAAAATCACATACATACCGTTAAGCTACCAGAATCTGTATTTTCAAACTCTATCAAGCGCTTAAATAGCGTCGCCTCACAGACATGCACAACAGCAGCCTGTAAAAGATAAACCATAATTAGTGCCTGTTCATATTCAAGTCTTACATTACACATCTATCTGCTGCTTCCTACCTTCTGATGCTACCATGCTACCAATGTACAATAGCACCACCAAAAATAAAAAAATCTGATGCATTTTTACAACATTAAATAAAGATGCACCAGCCATGCAACAAGATTTCAAAATCCAAATTTGATGCACACTTGAGAAACAAAAGACAGTGTGCACTGTGAATAATATCTGATTTCAATTTATGCTAGGAATAGTAGCGTATTAGCGGCTATTATGAAGCGATAAATATATTTTTGTTTCCAGATGTGTGGACCGAATGCTAATCTGAAATTTTGTTCCATGGAAGTCTTGTCTTGCGTCAATGCTGTCAATATATTTCAGAAATTTTCGTGATAATTGTGGAGCCATGTTTAATTGTTTGCACAGGAAGCAGGAGAAGGATAGGACAAGCTCTGTGTGCTCTCTCATTAGTGCTACATGTGTGTGATAAACACTAATTACTACTACCTCTGTTGCATAAAATAAGGTGTATAAATTTGCCCAAGTCAAACGATATAGTGTTTGACCAAGCTTGTAGAAAAATCTACTGAGAACTATGGTACTATATATAGGTATAATATGAAAACTTACGTCATAATGTATCTAATGACATTGATTTGACATCGCAGATGTTGATAGTTTGTTCTAAAAACATGGTAAAAGTTGACTTTTAGAAAAATTTATACGCCTTATTTTGTGGAACGGAGGTAGTACAAAGTAAATGCATTCAGGACACGTTCTCAAATAATTAGATCCGTTCGAGCATTTGCGCTTACAATATCTGCCTTCGTGTAATCGTAACCATGAGAAAGTGCAGCGATATACAATGCTGCACCACATATACCACTTGGCTTTCTCCCAGTCTGCAACACAGGACAAGCTATCACAACCTTACAGAAGAACCTAAATAATAAGAAACTAGAATTAGGAAGATACTAGCCTGCATCCAGTCTCGCTTCATGCTAGCTACGATGCGTAGAGCCGTGTCTGAGACAGCATTGTGCCTTTTTCCCAGTAAACCTACAAATTACCAATAACGAAGAAAAAACACAAATAATTAATAGCCCATTGTTGCTAATGTAATTGTCCTTTCAGCTTTCCTATGAAGGCTATATGCTTAGTACAACTCGAAATCCATGACAGGCAAATAAAATCTTGACCATTGAGGTCTCAGGATTTATGTAAAAATTATTTTGAATATGGTGTCTACCGTAGAGTTTGAAATTAATAGCTTCTGAGTATAAAAAGTCTTTTTATACTTGTCTGAAAAAGGCGCATCAATTTATGTCTTCAATGCAAAAGAAGCAAACATCTAGACGTCATAACCTTGCTTCCTTGCGAGATTCTCACGTGTGTTAATTTTTCTGAACTTAACAACGCAATCAAGAGATCCAAACATGCCCTATGTCTCGTACCAAAAGAAAGTTTGTGTAACTAGACCCCACAAAGAACTACCTTATCACAAACAGAAGAAACACATGAAGAACTGCAAATGCTTCGATTTCAGAACAGAGGTAATATGTAACTAGAGGTAATGACCTTTAATTAATAAGTACTACCTCTGTTCCAAAATATAAGCCTTTTTAGAAAGCTAAACTAGCTTTCTGAAAAGGCTTGTATTTCGGAATGGAGGTAATATGTAACTAGATGTTTTGTGTATCTTATATACATGAATGCACATGTATGTCATAAAACAAATAAAGATAGAATAGAATATGCTATCAACTTACGTTCGGTAAAACGGTGGATGAAAAGGCTAGGATCTACAAGCTTTTGAACAATTGGGTGTTCTCCGAGTAGCAGTGTTTGACAAAGCTGCAGGAAAACAGCACCTAGGACATAACTGAAACATAAATCAAGATGAGCCCTTTCACTGAGGACTTCAGGATGAAGGTCATGAATGGGAGTACACTTACACACTTATTTTCAAATAGTCCGAGAAATCGATAAGAAGATAAGGTTTTTCACTTCGCCTGACAAAAGTAGTGAAACTTGGACATTAGTATAACCAGTATATAGCTTGACAGCACCAAACTGACAAACATTGTACGGGAACAACCACCAACACAAGCATGCATGAAACAATAGCAGATTTTCAGGGAAAGGGAAAACATAAAAAAATAAGGAAATTTGGTAGCTAGAGGACAGCCATAACCAATAAATACCGAAACATCAGTGTGTGGTGCTCTTTCTGCTGGACATGACCGAAGCCTACAAGGTGTTACATTGACTGATAACTTGCTAAATAGAATCATTTAACGCATATATTATGAAAGTCCATCTCCATTCGTAGACGGGGTAGACACCTACTCTTTTCAAAATTGACGGTCAAAGTTAATATTTAACCAGTGTGGATGAGACTTGTCTGGAAATTGGTGAGTGTTACGTAGGTGTAGACACCTGCTCTTTAATAATTGATAGTCAAAGTTAATATTTAACCAGTATGGATGAGCCTTGTCTGGAAATTTCTGTGTTACGTAACAAATATAAATTACAACAAGACAATAGTAGGCGATTGTAAAATTTAGAAAACATAAGTTTTTGTAGTTAGCAGAACTTTGCATGTATATTTCTGGAGAAGCCTAGTTGTCCCATAGTTTACACGCTTTATGTCTTGCCATCTTGGTTCCATTCTTGCTCTTTGATGAACTTCTCAAGTCCAAGGCACAATATCTCTATTGCGTTTCAAAGCTATATCATAAATAACAGTTCTACAGGTTTTCACTGTCTAGTTAAGGGCATGCTTGCTTTGAAGCCCATATGTAGAACTTGCAACTTTTTAAGAGGTTGGCAAGGCAACCTAGTAGCCTGGGCTTGGCCAAACATTGGCAAGACAAAATTTTACATCCACGCAGCCCCTAAAAGAGCCGCAGCAGTGGCAAAATCGATAGAAAACTCGAAGGCCCACCCAAAGTGTAAAGGGAGAAGGCCATGCTTGAACAAGAACTATGCCCAGTGGATAGAAAGGCTTTCATTAAATCAAGGAATTAATAAGGCGATAGCTTACCGGCAAGCAATGTAAAGACAAGCAGCTGCAATATGATCTGTTCGACGGCCCTTAGTAAAGTTACTGTCAAGAGCTAGCTACACATAAGTAAGAATAAATATCAGCATTTGATCATACCATACCATTTTAAAAAGGACAATGTTTTGCGATAACAAAGATGCATACTTTATAAAAGTTATGAGCAGTGCGAATGATATCTTCTCTACCACTCACATGCAGGCCATCGACAATCTGCGAAATCTCATATTCTCCTGGTAAAAGCACAAAATAGTTCCCAAAAGTGAGACGCGTAATGAGATAAGATAACAGGAAATAAGGAATGCCTTAAAAGAGATACCTTTCGCTTCAGTTCTGGCGCGAGATATCGAAATGCCACCCTCAATGCTCTCCATAAGACTTCCATCTCTGCGGCTCTATGTGCATTCAGAACAAATTAACCCGACAAGTACACATCCAAAATAGAGAAACCAAATTTTTTTTTTTAAAGGTAGCAAGAACAACCTGTCCCGAGCTATCCTTGATAAAACCAGTCCCTGCAGTAAGCCAATCCTCCGAAAGAACCTTCCCGCAAGTCACACAGCATCTGACAATCAACATGTCAAATAACATAACGACACGGATGCACAAGTGTTTAAGCCGTGTCACAGAAATATATTGAGAACAAAACTATTACTCCCTTACGTCCCAAAATCGCAATCATAAGTGTTCTTTTTAAATATGTATGTAATGATATCAATTTTATGCTACATTTTGCAACGGATGAAGTAGATTAATAAGGCCGGCCATATTATAACAGCGACACCCGATGGATTTGGCGTTTGCATGGGATTTTAGAAGAACGATGCAATAACATGAATGAAGGCCTCACAGCGAATTGGTGTCCTCATCCACCACAGTTGGGCATTCATCGTCACAGTGACTACAGTAACCCATTGCTGAAGAGAAGTCGGCCGCAGAGGACGATCCAACTCAGATAGGCCTGCGAAAAAAAAGTGCTCAATTCCAGGAATACAAGCATGCTCTTGAGATTGGGTGCAAAAGGAAAATGTAAAACTTTGATTATCACTATTTTTCTGTCCAATTCCACTCTAAAAGTAACACAGTTTACTGTTGAAACATCTAAAACTAGCATGTGAGGGTTTGCCTACTTCTCTGTTGTGCGTGTTAGTCTCTGATGGCCGGAACAGGGGAGGGGAGCAGTAGGCTCCGTCACGCGGACACGAGCTTTTTGGGAACACAGCGCACGACCCTTCTTCCCCTTTCCAGCCCAATTAATAAAGGTGAAAACGTTGGAGCATCAAAATTGGGTTAGCTTGCAGAAAACTTTCAGCTTCTGATGTTAAAATTTCAACTCAAAAGAGGCAAAACTCAACAGGCAATCACTCTGACTAAATGCGAAATCGGAGGTTGCGAAACCGATCCCGCACGGATATCGAACTCGTAGGGATTAGGGTTTGGGAAGTGGGGATATGTGGTTTTCCGTACCGTACCTTTTTCTTCCGTGGGTGAGACAGGGCCGAGCTGCAGAGCGGCGGAGGGAGGACAGACGAGCCAGACAGATGGGGAAACGGAATGCAGGAGGCGCGCCTAGCTCTCCAAGCGCGTGCGGCGGCGGCGCTCGACCAGGAGTTCGCTCGGGCGGCGGCGGGTAGGGTAGGGTAGGGTACGGCGGCCGGAGTACGTGGGTGTTTCGCCGAGTCGGAGTTGGAGCCCGAACCTCTCTGGAGTCTGGATACCGATTTGGGCTGCGAGGATCTCGGAGCGAATCGTAGCCGGTTAATAAGAGGATCCGAGGGACCAGGTTCGTCCATCTCGAGAAGGACACCCAAAGGAAACACAGGAACACTCGATCGGCCAACCTAGCGCGCGCTGCACCTGCACACCAGCCGCCAAGCTTCCATGCTTCGCCGCCTCTCGCTCTGCTTTGCCCCGCCCCGTCCTCCACGTCGTGGTTCACCGGCGCCAGCGGCCGCCACTTTGCCGTCCAGCGTGCCAGTTGCGAGGCCGGCGACTGCGAGCGCGGGCCTGCCAGACCCGCCGGCGATGTCGGCGGCGGAGCCGGCCGGATCTTGCGGCGGCGATCGCGTATGGTCAGTTCACTCTGTTCTTTTGGGGCTTATTTCCTTGCTTTCACTTGCATTTGTGATCGATCCTGTTTTGCGATTGCAATGTACACTCTTTTTTCTGGATTTATATGCACGCCGCAAACGCAAACACACATCATCACGAGCGCACGATCCGAGTGCACGTTCTAAATATGCTACACATCTTTTGCCGGACCGTATTTGCATGAGTTTTACTTTTTGTCCTAATCAGACCATTCTAAGTTCGACCTATTTTATAGAAAAAATAGTGATATATGATAGTATGATATTATGAAACCACATTTTAAGATGGATCTAGTGATATTAATTTGGTGTTATAAATGCTGCTATTTTTCTATGAAGTTGATCAACCTTAGAATATTTTGGCTTTAGACAAAACTGAAAGTACACTTATCCCCGATGCATTGTACTTGTATGGAAATTAAGGTAAGTTTGATGAAGCTTGAGAATCCAAATGAGCTCTATCGAACTGTATGAGCCCTTGCTCTAGCTCTAGCCATTTAGGCTTTGAGCGGATCTTAAATTGATGTGATGAACTCAAATGGCTCGCCGAGCAAACTTCTTTGATCACCCTAGGTGGCAAATAAGAATTAGCAAGAATAGGGCGATACCCTAGGGTCCATTGCGAAAGATGGTCTCAAATTGCCGTCTGAATAGAGAACTTGAGTGTGGACTTCTTGAGCTCGATCTCCATGTAGCTTTTTTTTTGAAAATTTTGAAAACAATTCTTTGAAGTTTAGAAAATAGAAATAATAAGATGTAGCTAGAGATGTATCATACAAGTGTGTAGAATCTCAATACGAAATATCTTATACTTTGAGGTACACAAAAAATTACAAAGTTGTAGATCTTAGTATAGTGAACATTATTATACATTTTTAAGCTCTCGAAATGAGTTTTCAGAACTTGTAAATTTTTTGTAACCCAAAGTACAAGGTATTTAACACTGAGATTATACACGACTGTAGAGTACATTTGTATGTAAATTTAGATTTTGTTTAGAATTTTTTAACTTATAAAAGCAGTTTTTGATTTTCTAAAAAAAAGACGGCATACACGGAGCTTCTAGCTCCAATGAGGGTTTGCAGTAATTTCTTTTTCTTTAATCCTTGACCATTTTTAAGCCCCACAAGCCCATCACATGTAGCCTCCACAAGAAACCCTGTCACGGGACGCGCAGAATATTTTGGCAGAAAATCCGCGGTCCTTATCTTCTCCATCTTTTTGCATGATGAAGATGAACACGCCATAGCCGCGTCAGTGGTTTTACAGGAAAGAAGTGCTCGAATATTTCCAAAACTATCTCTCGGCCTGGATCTAGCACGACAGGCCGAATCTCTCCTCTTCCGGCCCCTGCGTTTTCTCGGCTCCATTTCTTTGCAAGTTCGCATCCAATGCAATGCAATGCAATTTGGGAGAGAAGGGTGCCTGGTGAAGGCCACTTGAAAAGACACTGGTCAGACGCGCCTTTGACTCGGTGGAGCGAGTCTTTACTGTCTGATGAGTAATGGGTCGTCAGGTCGCGTCGCGGTTCACCGAACAGTCGCCCAACCAGATAGCTCGGTTTCCAAGGAAGCCAACGCGTCTGCACATTTCCCTGGCCGTCCTCTGGCAAGCGCTTCGGCAATCGGCGCGGTTCCTCCTTCCGCTACAAGATACCCAGCCCGCTTTGGCTCCCGCTGCTCCTCATCTTCTTGCCGCACGCCGGCCCTAGCTAGCTACCCACATTCCCCGATGGATCGCCGCCGACGTTCTCCGTAGCTGGCTCCCTGCCTTCGCCGGCGGTTAATCTGGTGGCCGATCGACTGCTTGGCAGTTCCCACACTTCACTGCAAGAAACAAGATCGTCACAGGTAGGATCACATCGTTGCGCTCTCTACGCGATTATTATCAATGTTCGAACTGTAGATTTGGTTCCGTTCTTTACTTCAGGGCTGCCAAAATGTAGTAGGACTGTAGGAGCCTAGCCATTGTGTCTAGTGTAGGGCGTGTTCTTGGTCGGGGTTGGCGTGTGCACGCCAGATGTCTGGCGATATGCCTGCAAGGGTAGTGTCCATGTCCGGTTGTGTTGTGTTGCAGGAATAAATATTGTTTTGCTTAGAGTATGTTCTCAGCGTAGGGAAGACGAACGAGGTGTATACTTCTTTGCAGTTTGGGTAATCCGATCTAGTTAAACACTCCCGTAAATTGCAAGAGAGATGCTACGGTTTAACCAAGAATTACAGTGTCCTGCATCGATTTCATGTCCTACTGTTTAGGAACGACAAAAAAAATCGTCCATACTTTGAGGTTTAAACCGAATCAAGGTGGCGGTGTCTAAATTCACGTGCAATGTGGTCAAGTTTGAGTACTCCCTCTCTCACAGTTTATAAGGCACGCGCGTACCTCTAGGTCGCAAATTTGATCAAGTTAGCATTAGTTATATGTTATAAAAGTTATATCATTAGAAAGTTCAGATGTTCTATTTTCTAATGATATAATTTTTATATTATATAATTTAAATTATATAGGTTAAATTGGTGACCTAGGGGTACGCGCGCGCCTAATAAACTGTGAAGGAGGGAGTAACGGTTATTCATTGTACTCCCTCCGTCCATAAAAGGATGTCTCGACTTAGTAAAAAATTAGATGCATCTAGACCCAATAGATACATCCAAATTTTGAAAAAGTTAAGACAACCTTTTTTAGACAGAGGTAGTATATCAGTTGTAGGGCGCGTTTCTGCTTCTCCATATGTGGGTGGGAGTAGGCGCATGTGCACCAATTGTCCGAGGAAGTGACGATATGCTTGCATTGTGGTATAATTTTGCATGTGGGGTTGTGTTCCGATAATTAACATGGTTTTGCCTAGAGTATATTTTCAGTGCATAACCTATTTGAATGTGGGACATCTCTTTGCAAGGCGGGTGATCCAAACATGATTTTTTAGTAAATGTCACGGCCAACCAAAAACTAAAAGCGTCGTAGTTTTTCACCATATTTAGCAAAGAAAAATATTCCATGGATATTGGTTAAACAATGTTGAAATCAGGATTTCAGCTATTAAATCCCGTGTATTGCATTATGTTTCTAGATTTGTTTGTTTATCATGTGTATGGATACATAGGCCAGGATGGAATTTACCCATTGCTGAATTCTCCATCTGAGTTTTTCTTATTCATTTGATCAGGATATCATGCAGAGATGGCTGATAATTTTAATTGTTTGATTGCTAGTTTGCTACGCTGCACCTTCGACAATATAGATGTTTTTCACCTTTATTGCATTTGCACTAGCTTTAACAAAAAAGTGTTGCATGCTTTGATGTCAGCCTGCTTTTCTTATTCATTTAATCGTTTTAGCAAGAGAATCATGCCTCACTTTGAATCTGCATCAGCTTCCGCAGGATGGATGATGACTTGGTGGCAGCCGAAGCTCTGCAGCTTGAAGAAGTCCTCCGACTCTCAGCGCACTCCTGTATGACGGCCTGTGCAGTTTGCAGACAGATGATCATATCGGTGGAAGCATCATGGAAGCCTGAAAATTGTGATCATGTCATCTGCATTGATTGTTTTGCCACACACACAACCGAGGCGGTGGCCACCGAGGTGCCCAAGTGCCCGGTTGCTACTTGCAAGTATCACTTTGAGCCACGGATACATGAAGTTATGGATGTAGACGACGATGATGTGCTGCGAGAGCTCGGCCAATGTTCCAGCGGCACGCCGATCTGTGCAGTTTGCAGGCTGATAATTGTATCACCGGAGGCATCCTGGAAACCTGAAAACTGTGATCATATCATCTGCATTGCCTGCTTCGCCATACACACATCTGAGGGTTCCAAGTGCCCGGTTGCCTGCTGTGGAACTCTGCTCAAGCCAGAGGTCATTGATGTTGTTGATGATAACGGTGATGCAGGCAGCTCGACCTCGGTCAGAGTAATGGACAAAGGTAAAGGCAAGCAACCATGCAGTGACATGCTGCAAGAGTTCGGCCAATGTTGCCACTCTGGGGGCGTGATGGTCATCGACGACTTCTACTGCACTATCTGCATGGAGGAAGTGCCAGCCATAGAGTGTTTCCCCATCGGCGGGTGCACACACATATTCTGTGTCAGCTGCGTGAGGCAGTACATCGCTGCGAAGGTGGAAGAGAACGTGTTGTCCATCGGCTGCCCAGACCCAGGCTGCAAGGACGGCTCGTTGCACCCGGAGGAGTGCCGGGATGTGATCCCTACTCCGCTGTTCCAGCGGTGGGGAGCCGCACTCTGTGACATGGCGTTCGGGACGCTCAAGTTCTACTGTCCCTTCAATGACTGCTCGAAGCTGCTGATCGACGATCACCGGGACGGGGACGCGGCCATAACCAATGTGGAGTGCCCCCACTGCTCCCGGATGTTCTGTGCGCAGTGCAAGGTGCCGTGGCACGACGGTGTGGACTGCGCCGAGTTCCAGCGGCTCGGTGAGGACGAGCGCGGCCGCGAGGACCTGCTGCTGAGGAAGGTCGCGCAGAAGAGCAAGTGGCAGAGGTGCCCCAAGTGCAAGATGTACGTCGAGAGGGTGGAAGGCTGTGTGTACATCGTCTGCAGGTATTACTGTGCTAACTTCACTGAATATCCTACGCGCCAACAATTACTTATTGCTGTGCGCCGCGTACGAACCATATATGACGAGAGGCTCTTGTCTCCTCCATTTTGCAGGTGCAGCCACCGCTTCTGCTACCTGTGCGGCTCTGCAATGGTGAAGGGCAACCATCATTGCAGCAAGTGCAAGCGCACGTGGTGATCGGTGAATGATCTAGAAGAAGATAGCCAACGCTAACTGAGACCTTCAGGGTAGCAAGTTTGTGGTGTTGGTGCTCGGTGCAGATTACTGCATGTTACGATATTAGTACTAATTTAGTTACTGCCATTAGTTAGCTCGTGTAGCTCTAATGCCATCAATTATAACTGAAATTTGAAGTGCTAGCTAGCACCTATATATATGAGCTAATTGACATCACAAGAGTGGGACTCGTGCTTGTGGCCTTAGGTTATATATATATGAAAGAGCTGATGAGTTTCTTAGCCAGAAACTATTAGGCTAGCTCTTGCTTAGAATACAACTAAATTTGTTCCTGTCGTGCAAACACCTTCCATGTGGATGACTGAAATACTTGGCAATGTCTGTTCCTCTTGGATGGGTTTATCTCAACATGTTCTGCACGATTGACAAATCCAGTCATTCAGCTAAGAATAAAAATCCAGTCATGCAGATCAAGTACCAACTGGTATTCTGCCATCAATTGATTTGTACATTACATCACTACATGGGCACCAAATGTTTGTCTAAAACTGCAATGAAGCTACAGGTTTGCTGTTCAGTAAACATGTACACAGAACTGCAATGGCTTGCTAAAATTGATGTGGTTGGCCTCATCTCTGATGGCTTGTCAACTAATAATGTTTAACTCATAAAGAAAACTGCATGGTGAACTTTTCATGAAAGTGGTTTAAGAAAGTAAATTCCAGAACATTTACGGACATATTTATTTTAAAAACATACTAGTTAAAGTTGCTCTTTAGACCCTAGCAGAGCAAAGTAATCTTCTTACACCTGAGGTTTGCTGATAACCAAAGTATACTAGAAAATAAATTTCGGGACATTTACGGTAAGGTTGCTCTTTAGACCCTAGCAGAGTAAAGTAGTCAGCTTACAGGTTACAGCTGAGGTTTGGTGATGACCAAAGTATCCATAGTGTTCTTAACGCTGACCGGCCATTGTGGTGCTACCAACACGGGGATATCACCAGAAAATGACTTCGGTATAAATGGATTGTGATTTAGTCTCGCATAGTGCAAAATTTCAGTTGAAAACAGAGCACATGTAAAGAGAAACCGAAAAGACACTTCACTTCCCCTGTGTGTGGCGTTTTGGCTCCTAGATCCTGGGTGCCTGAAATTTTCGGAAAAGAGCCAAAACAGCGAACAAAGATTTGGTGCACATGGGCACAAGTGATCTCGTTTTTTAAATAATCAAAAATCATATTTTTGAGTCTTAAAAAATTATGAAAACAAATCTGCATATAACCATTAATGATCCCACAAACGTGTAAAATATTAATTTTAAATATTTTATATTTTAAGCTACACAAAAATGACAAAAATGCAGATCTGAGTAGTCACTTTTAAATCTCCAACAACATGTAAGATTTTTTATTTTTGTCTAGCACAAAGTAAAAAGAATTTTGGGTTGAGATTTTGCATGATTGTGAGAATTATCACTTACAATCTCCAGAATAGTTTTTCAGATTTTTGATAACTTATAGACATTTTTTAATTTTTTTTAAAATGGCGAGAGCACTTTTCTGAATATTCAGTGGAGCTCCGGAGCCAAAAGCATTTTTCGCAAAACAGCCTCGCAGATAGGAGTACATATAAATTCACAAAATGAAAAAAATGTGGATCCATTAAAAAAACATTACTTCGCTCTACACATTTGTCTTTTATGTAGATCAATAGCCGGGAAGGCATCCTAATGAAATTGTGTATGTACATACTACATATATATAATATGTACTTTCTTGAGATTTCAAAATGTACTTTTGAATTTAAGAGCTTCATAGAGGTCGGGAGCTAAAACCACTTTTCGCTTCGAGCCTCCTTCTATTTACCTTGATTAGAGCAAACTATTATATGCAATTTTACGATACCATAGCAATGCGGACAAAACATTTTAGATATTTCACACGTTCCTCCATCACATTTCTGCCGAACCAGTCTAATTGGGTAGGGTTGGGTAGGAATAAGATTGGATAAAGTTGCGAAAATAAGAAAAGTGATAGTAACTATCATCTTCACGGGTAAGACAGGTGACGCTCCTATTTATCCACTAGTAGGAAAAGCATCATCACTGGCGCACCAATATGTGTATTCTGTGGCGCATGGACAGTGCACCACAGAATATCTTCTTTCTATTATAAACGATTTTGTACTGCCTTCTATACACATACAGGTTATATACAGCAATATACATACATTATACAGATTATATACAGAAATGTGCAGATATAATATAAATAGCACGTCCGTTGCACATACTATATAATATAAACATCATCGTCCCATTACTTAGAGCCCACTCGAGATACACATATAGTGGCAAGTGTCAATTTTTTTACATACAGCTCTTAATTCATACAAAGTTCATCATCTCGAGATACAAAGTGGTTTTCATCCGGTTCCTACTATGCTCCATCCTCTCTCCCGCCAGGCTCGCTTGCATCGGAGTCTTCATCCGGTTCCTCCTCTGCTCCCTCCTTTCTCCCGCCAGGCTCGCTTGCACCGCCCCCCGAGTATGTAGTGACTAAAATGGAAGAAAGACCAAAATGAACGAAAAAGACCAACACAAATAAGAGCCAACTAGGATATAATAAATAAATGCCTCATACATTGTTGGTCAAAACAAATATTAACATTCAGGGATGGCGTAAGTGAGGCTAAGTCCGATGCACAAGAGATTGATATTTGTGCATCTTACCAGGCTCACTTACGCCACCCCAGAGTGTACGGTGACCAAACATTCTAATCATCGGCCCCTATCTCGAAGAAAGACCAAAATAAACGGATAAGTCCAACTCAAATACGCGCCAAGTAGTATCAACTAAATAGCATGCCTCATACTTTGTTGGTCGAAACAAATATTAACATTCTGGGACGGTGTTAGTAAGCCAGGTAGGATGCACAAGAGATTGATATTTGTGCAATCACACCAGGCTCACTAGCACCGCCCCTGAGTGTAGTGACCAAACATTCTAATCATCGACACCAAAATGGAACAAATACCAAAGTAAACGAACAAGTAGTATCAACTAAATAGCATGCATCATACTTTGTTGATCGAAACAAATATTAACATTCAGGGATGGAGCCAGTGAGGCCAGGTAGGATACACAAGAGATTGATATTTGTGCAATCACACCAGGCTCACTGGCTCCACCCCAGAGTGTACGAGTGACCAAACATTTTAATCATCGACACTAAAATGGAAGAAAGACCAAAGTCAATGAAGAATGCCAACTAAAATACGAACCAAGTAGTATCAACTAGATAGCATATGCCTCATACTTTGTTGGTTGAAACAAATATTAACATTCATGAATGGTGTAAGCGAGGCCAGGTAGTATGCACAATAGATTGATATTTGTGTCATCACACCGGGATCGCTTGCACCACCCCCAAGTTTACAGGTGACCAAACATTCTAATCATCGGCACTAAAATGGAAGAAAGACCAAAGTTAATGAAGAATGCTAACTCAAATACGAGCCAAGTGGTATCAACTAGATAGCATATGACTCATACTTTGTTGGTCGAAACAAATATTAACATTCAGGGATGGGGTAAGCGAAACCAAGTAGGATGCACAATAGATTGATATTTGTGCCATCACACCAGGTTCACTCACCCCACCCCAGAGTGTAGTGACCAAACAGTCTAATCATTGACAAGTGCAAATAAAATTAAAGACCAAATCCTTATGAACTTGCACCGAATTCATTTTAATTCAGTGTCAGTAATAGACCATCATATGAATTCAGTGTTATATATATCCTGTTAGTTCTTAAGAAACCAACCACATGTCATGGGGAACAAATCCCATGCCATTTTATTGATCATACACTAATCAAGAACTCACCAATAGCATAAACAAAAATAGGACAACAAGTAAACACCCATCTACGTTTCGCATACAGTAGCCGATTCTAAGTAACCACGTCCTTGTATAAGAAGATTGCCAACTAGCGCTAATTAAGCATACACCTAACTAAACAGTAGCAGAAGCATCACCATGTACATCAGCAACATCACAAGTTCATTTTTATTGAACCATGTACATTAGTAGCTCACCTCCAATTCATTTTCAAAGTAGCAGTAAAAATAGATAATTGGACTGAATAGTGAATACACGTAGTGCTGACAAACAGAGCAAAACCAAGCAGCATATAGATCGGGCAGCAATTCATTCGACCAATCCAAAATTTAGTACCATAGAACTTGGGGTCAGCTATCTTACTTTACTCGGGAATTATTCATGAGATCCATTTGTGCGTGTAATTATGCATTTGTTAAATAGATCCATTCATGTGCTGCAAACACAAGGAATGAGAAAATGTGTGCTGCCAACCCAATGCAATTACAAATATCAGCTGCAACAACTACAAATATCAACTACAAGGCATTATGGTCTGATGACCCACAAGTATAGGGGATCGCAACAGTCTTCGAGGGAAGTATTACCCAATTTATTGATTCGACACAAGGGGAGCCAAAGAATAAATATAAGCCTTGACAGTTGAGTTGTCAATTCAGCTGCACCTGTAAATAGACTAGCTCGCAGAGGTTTATCAGTAGCAACAGTTTTATAGCAATGACAGTAATAAAGTAACAACGGAAATAAAGTAAAAAAACAGCAGCAGTGGTGGATGCGTTAAACAGCAGGATTAAAATACTGTAGGCACAGGGATGGATAACCGGGTGTTGCATGAATGAGACGACTCATATAATAGCTAACATGGGCATTTGTAGATAAAGTGATACAAGTATCCAAGAATAAAATAATCATAGGCGTGTGTTCCTATTTAGTCGCGCGTGCTCGCAATGAGAAACTTGCGCGACATCTTTTGTCCAACCAGCCTGTTGCAGCGGGGCCTCGAGGGAAACTACTGTTAATTAAGGTACTCCTTTTAATAGAGTACCGGAGCAAAGCATTAACACTCCGTGAACACACGTGATCCTCACATCAAAGCCATCCCCTCTGGTTGTCCCGATTATTGTCACTTCGGGGCCTCGGGTTCCGGACAATGACATGTGTATACAACTTGCAGATATGATCAAGAACAATATATAAAGCATCATCATGAAAAAACAATATGTTCAGATCTGAGATCATGGCACTCGGGCCCAAATTGACAAGCATTAAGTATAACAAGTTGCAACAATGCATAAAATACTCACAACTGATACTAGGCACTATGCCCCTGATGCGTGTGGTTGACACGTCCGTTGGGAACCCCAAGAGGAAGGTGTGATGCGCACAGCGGCAAGTTTCCCTCAGTAAGAAACCAAGGTTTAATCGAACCAGTAGGAGTCAAGAAGCACGTTGAAGGTTGATGGCGGCGGGATGTAGTGCGGCGCAACACCAGAGATTCCGGCGCCAACGTGGAACCTGCACAACACAACCAAAGTACTTTGCCCCAACGAAACAGCGAGGTTGTCAATCTCACCGGCTTGCTGTAACAAAGGATTAGATGTATAGTGTGGAAGATGATTGTTTACAGAAAACAGTAGAACAAGTATTGCAGTAGATTGTATTTCAGTATAGAGAATTGGACCGGGGTCCACAGTTCACTAGAGGTGTCTCTCCCATAAGATAAACAGCATGTTGGGTGAACAAATTACAGTTGGGCAATTGACAAATAAAGAGGGCATGACCATGCACATACATATTATGATGAGTATAGTGAGATTTAGTTGGGCATTACGACAAAGTACATAGACCGCTATCCAGCATGCATCTATGCCTAAAAAGTCCACCTTCAGGTTATCATCCGAACCCCCTCCAGTATTAAGTTGCTAACAACAGACAATTGCATTAAGTATTGCGCGTAATGTAATCAGTGACTACATCCTTGAACACAGCACCAATGTTTTATCCCTAGTGGCAACAGCACATCCATAATCTTAGAGATTTCTGTCACTTCCCCAGATTCACGGAGACATGAACCCACTATCGAGCATAAATACTCCCTCTTGGAGTTACAAGCATCTACTTGGCCAGAGCATCTACTAGTAACGGAGAGCATGCAAGATCATAAACAACACATAGACATAACTTTGATAATCAACATAACAAGTATTCTCTATTCATCGGATCCCAACAAACGCAACATATAGAATTACAGATAGATGATCTTGATCATGTTAGGCAGCTCACAAGATCCGACAATGAAGCACAATGGGGAGAAGACAACCATCTAGCTACCGCTATGGACCCATAGTCCAGGGGTAGACTACTCACACATCACTCCGGAGGCGGCCATGGCGGCGTAGAGTCCTCCGGGAGATGATTCCCCTCTCCGGCAGGGTGCCGGAGGCGATCTCCTGAATCCCCCGAGATGGGATTGGCGGCGGCGGCGTCTCTGGAAGGTTTTCCGTATCGTGGCTCTCGATGCGGGGGTTTCGCGACGGAGGCTTTAAGTAGGCGGAAGGGCAGGTCAGGAGGCGGCACGAGGGGCCCACACCACAGGGCCGCGCGGCCAAGGGGGGGCCGCGCCGCCCTAGGGTGTGGCCACCTCGTGGCCCCACTTCGTCTCCTCTTCGGTCTTCTGGAAGCTTCGTGGCAAAATAGGACCCTGGGCGTTGATTTCGTCCAATTCCGAGAATATTTCGTTACTAGGATTTCTGAAACCAAAAACAATGACAAAGAATCGGCACTTCGGCATCTTGTTAATAGGTTAGTTCCAGAAAATGCACGAATATGACATAAAGTGTGCATAAAACATGTAGATAACATCAATAATGTGGCATGGAACATAAGAAATTATCGATACGTCGGAGACGTATCAGCATCCCCAAGCTTAGTTCTGCTCGTCCCGAGCAGGTAAAACGATAACACAGATAATTTCTGGAGTGACATGCCATCATAACCTTGATCATACTATTTGTAAAGCATATGTAGTGAATGCAGCGATCAAAACAATGTATATGACATGAGTAAACAAGTGAATCATATAGCAAAGACTTTTCATGAATAGTTACTTCAAGACAAGCATCAATAAGTCTTGCATAAGAGTTAACTCATAAAGCAATAATTCAAAGTAAAAGCATTGAAGCAACACTAAGGAAGATTAAGTTTCAGCGGTTGCTTTTAACTTATAACATGTATATCTCATGGATATTGTCAACATAGAGTAATATAATAAGTGCAATATGCAAGTATGTAGGAATCAATGCACAGTTCACACAAGTGTTTGCTTCTTGAGGTGGAGAGAAATAGGTGAACTGACTCAACAATGAAAGTAAAAGAATGGTCCTCCATAGAGGAAAAGCATCGATTGCTATATTTGTGCTAGAGCTTTGATTTTGAAAACATGAAACAATTTTGTCAACGGTAGTAATAAAGCATATGTATCATGTAAATTATATCTTATAAGTTGCAAGCCTCATGCATAGTATACTAATAGTGCCCGCACCTTGTCCTAATTAGCTTGGACTACCGGATCATCACAATGCACATGTTTTAACCAAGTGTCACAAAGGGGTACCTCTATGCCGCCTGTACAAAGGTCTAAGGAGAAAGCTCGCATTGGATTTCTCGCTATTGATTATTCTCAACTTAGACATCCATACCGGGACAACATAGACAACAGATAATGGACTCCTCTTTTATGCATAAGCATGTAACAACAATTAATAATTTTCTCATATGAGATTGAGGATATATGTCCAAAACTGAAACTTCCACCATGGATCATGGCTTTAGTTAGCGGCCCAATGTTCTTCTCTAACAATATGCATGCTTAACCATAAGGTGGTAGATCTCTCTTACTTCAGACAAGACGAACATGCATAGCAACTCACATGAAATTCAACAAAGAGTAGTTGATGGCGTCCCCAGTGAACATGGTTATCGCACAACAAGCAACTTAATAAGAGATAAAGTGCATAAGTACATATTCAATACCACAATAGTTTTTAAGCTATTTGTCCCATGAGCTATATATTGCAAAGGTGAATGATGGAATTTTAAAGGTAGCACTCAAGCAATTTACTTTGGAATGGCGGAAAATACCATGTAGTAGGTAGGTATGGTGGACTCAAATGGCATAGTGGTTGGCTCAAGTATTTTGGATGCATGAGAAGAATTCCCTCTCGATACAAGGCTTAGGCTAGCAAGGCTTATTTGAAACAAACACAAGGATGAACCGGTGCAGCAAAACTCACATAAAAGACATATTGAAAACATTATAAGACTCTACACCGTCTTCCTTGTTGTTCAAACTCAATACTAGAAATTATCTAGACCTTAGAGAGACCAAATATGCAAACCAAATTTTAGCATGCTCTATGTATTTCTTCATTAATGGGTGCAAAGTATATGATGCAAGAGCTTAAACATGAGCACAACAATTGCCAAGTATCACATTACCCAAGACATTATAGCCATTACTACATGTATCATTTTCCAATTCCAACCATATAACAATTTAACGAAGAAAAAACTTCGCCATGAATACTATGAGTAAAGCCTAAGGACATACTTGTCCATATGCTACAGCGGAGCGTGTCTCTCTCCCATAAAGTGAATGCTAGGATCCATTTTATTCAAACAAAACAAAAACAAAAACAAACCAACGCTCCAAGAAAAGCACATAAGATGTGATGAAATAAAAATATAGTTTCAGGGGAGGAACCTGATAATGTTGTCGATGAAGAAGGGGATGCCTTGGGCATCCCCAAGCTTAGACGCTTGAGTCTTCTTAGAATATGCAGGGGTGAACCACCGGGGCATCCCCAAGCTTAGAGCTTTTCACTCTCCTTGATCATGTTGCATCATACTCCTCTCTTGATTCTTGAAAACTTCCTCCACACCAAACTTAGAACAACTCATTAGAGGGTTAGTGGACAATATAAATTAACATGTTCAGAGGTGACATAATCATTCTTAACACTTCTGGACATTGCATAAAGCTACTGGACATTCATGGATCAAAGAAATTCATCCAACATAGCAAAAGAGGCAATGCGAAATAAAAGGCAGAATCTGTCAAAACAGAACAGTTCGTATTGACGAATTTTATCGAGGCACCAGACTTGCTCAAATGAAAATGCTCAAATTGAATGAAAGTTGCGTACATATCTGAGGATTACTCACGTAAATTGGCATAATTTTCTGAGTTACCTACAGAGAAAACAACCCAGATTCGTGACAGCAAAGAAATCTGTTTCTGCGCAGTAATCCAAATCTAGTATGAACTTTTCTATCAACGACTTTACTTGGCACAACAAAACACTAAACTAAGATAAGGAGAGGTTGCTACAGTAGTAAACGACTTCCAAGACACAAAATAAAAACAAAGTACTGTAGGTAAAAACATGGGTTGTCTCCCATAAGCGCTTTTCTTTAACGCCTTTCAGCTAGGCGCAGAAAGTGTGTATCAAGTATTATCAAGAGACGAAGTGTCAACATCATAATTTGTTCTAATAATAGAATCAAAAGGTAACTTCATTCTCTTTCTAGGGAAGTGTTCCATACCTTTCTTGAGAGGAAATTGATATTTAATATTACCTTCCTTCATATCAATGATAGCACCAACAGTTCGAAGAAAAGGTCTTCCCAATATAATGGGACAAGATGCATTGCACTCAATATCCAAGACAACAAAATCAACGGGGACAAGGTTATTGTTAACGGTAATGCGAACATTATCAACTTTCCCCAAAGGTTTCTTTGTAGAATGATCAGCAAGATTAACATCCAAATAACAATTTTTCAGCGGTGGCAAGTCAAGCATATTATAAATTTTCTTAGGCATAACGGAAATACTTGCACCAAGATCACATAAGGCATTACAATCAAAATCTTTAACCTTCATCTTAATGATGGGCTCCCAACCATCCTCTAGCTTTCTAGGAATAGAGGCTTCGCGCTCTAGTTTCTCCTCTCTAGCTTTTATGAGAGCATTTGTAATATGTTGCGTGAAAGCCAAATTTATAGCACTAGCATTAGGACTTTTAGCAAGTTTTTGCAAGAACTTTATAACTTCAGAGATGTGGCAATCATCAAAATTCAAACCATTATAATCTAAAGCAACGGGATCATCATCCCCAATGTTGGAAAAAATTTCAGCAGTTTTATCACAGGCAGTTTCAGCAGTTTTAGCAGTTTCGGGCATTTTCTCGCGCTTTGCATTAGAAGTGGAAACATTGCTAACACCAATTCTTTTATTATTAATGGTAGGAGGTGCAGCAACATGTGTAGCATTAGCATTACTAGTGGTGGTAATAGTCCAAACTTTAGTTACATTCTTCTCTTTAGCTAGTTTTTCATTTTCTTCTCTATCCCACCTAGCACGTAGTTCAGCCATTAATCTTATATTCTCATTAATTCTAACTTGGATGGCATTTGCTGTAGTAACAATTTTATTTTCAATATCCCTACTAGGCATAACTTTCGATTTCAAAAGATCAACATCAGAGGCAAGACTATCGACTTTAGAAGCAAGTATATCAATTTTTCCAAGCTTTTCTTCAACAGATTTGTTAAAAGCAGTTTGTGTACTAATAAATTCTTTAAGCATGGCTTCAAGTCCAGGGGGTGAATTCCTATTATTGTTGTAAGAATTCCCATAAGAATTACCATATCCGTTGCCATTATTATAAGGATATGGCCTATAGTTGTTACTAGAATTGTTCCGGTAAGCATTGTTGTTGAAATTATTATTTTTAATGAAGTTTACATCAACATGTTCTTCTTGGGCAACCAATGAAGCTAACGGAACATTATTAGGATCAACATTAGTCCTATCATTCACAAGCATAGACATAATAGCATCAATCTTATCACTCAAGGAAGAGGTTTCTTCGACAGAATTTACCTTCTTACCTTGTGGAGCTCTTTCCGTGTGCCATTCAGAGTAGTTGATCATCATATTATCAAGAAGCTTTGTTGCTTCACCAAGAGTGATGGACATAAAGGTACCTCCAGCAGCTGAATCCAATAAATTCCGCGAAGAAAAATTTAGTCCTGCATAGAAGGTTTGGATGATCATCCAAGTAGTCAGTCCATGGGTTGGGCAATTTTTAACCAGAGATTTCATTCTTTCCCATGCTTGTGCAACATGCTCAGTATCTAATTGTTTAAAATTCATTATGCTACTCCTCAAAGATATAATTTTAGCAGGGGGATAATATCTACCAATAAAAGCATCCTTGCATTTAGTCCATGAATCAATACTATTCTTAGGCAGAGATAGCAACCAATCTTTAGCTCTTCCTCTTAATGAGAAAGGGAACAATTTTAATTTTATAATGTCACCATCTACATCTTTATATTTTTGCATTTCACATAGTTCAACAAAGTTATTAAGATGGGCAGCAGCATCATCAGAACTAACACCAGAAAATTGCTCTCGCATAACAAGATTTAGTAAAGCAGGTTTAATTTCAAAGAATTCTGCTGTAGTAGCAGGTGGAGCAATAGGTGTGCATAAGAAATCATTATTATTTGTGGTTGTGAAGTCACACAACTTAGTATTTTCAGGGGTAGCCATTTTAGCAGTAGTAAATAAAGCAAACTAGATAAAGTAAATTCAAGTAACTAATTTTTTTGTATTTTTGATATAGCAAACAAGATAGCAAATAAAGTAAAACTAGCAACTAATTTTTTTGTATTTTGATTTAGTGCAGCAAACAAAGTAGTAAATAAAACTAAGCAAGACAAAAACAAAGTAAAGAGATTGGGAAGTGGAGACTCCCCTTGCAGCGTGTCTTGATCTCCCCGGCAACGGCGCCAGAAATTTGCTTGATGCGTGTGGTTGACACGTCCGTTGGGAACCCCAAGAGGAAGGTGTGATGCGCACAGCGGCAAGTTTCCTCGATAAGAAACCAAGGTTTAATCGAACCAGTAGGAGTCAAGAAGCACGTTGAAGGTTGATGGCGGCGGGATGTAGTGCGGCGCAACACCAGAGATTCCGGCGCCAACGTGGAACCTGCACAACACAACCAAAGTACTTTGCCCCAACGAAACAGCGAGGTTGTCAATCTCACCGGCTTGCTGTAACAAAGGATTAGATGTATAGTGTGGAAGATGATTGTTTGCAGAAAACAGTAGAACAAGTATTGCAGTAGATTGTATTTCAGTATAGAGAATTGGACCGGGGTCCACAGTTCACTAGAGGTGTCTCTCCCATAAGATAAACAGCATGTTGGGTGAACAAATTACAGTTGGGCAATTGACAAATAAAGAGGGCATGACCATGCACATACATATTATGATGAGTATAGTGAGATTTAGTTGGGCATTACGACAAAGTACATAGACCGCTATCCAGCATGCATCTATGCCTAAAAAGTCCACCTTCAGGTTATCATCCGAACCCCCTCCAGTATTAAGTTGCTAACAACAGACAATTGCATTAAGTATTGCGCGTAATATAATCAGTGACTACATCCTTGAACATAGCACCAATGTTTTATCCCTAGTGGCAACAGCACATCCATAATCTTAGAGATTTCTGTCACTTCCCCAGATTCACGGAGACATGAACCCACTATCGAGCATAAATACTCCCTCTTGGAGTTACAAGCATCTACTTGGCCAGAGCATCTACTAGTAACGGAGAGCATGCAAGATCATAAACAACACATAGACATAACTTTGATAATCAACATAACAAGTATTCTCTATTCATCGGATCCCAACAAACGCAACATATAGAATTACAGATAGATGATCTTGATCATGTTAGGCAGCTCACAAGATCCGACAATGAAGCACAATGGGGAGAAGACAACCATCTAGCTACCGCTATGGACCCATAGTCCAGGGGTAGACTACTCACACATCACTCCGGAGGCGACCATGGCGGCGTAGAGTCCTCCGGGAGATGATTCCCCTCTCCGGCAGGGTGCCGGAGGCGATCTCCTGAATCCCCCGAGATGGGATTGGCGGCGGCGGCGTCTCTGGAAGGTTTTCCGTATCGTGGCTCTCGATGCCGGGGTTTCGCGACGGAGGCTTTAAGTAGGCGGAAGGGCAGGTCAGGAGGCGGCACGAGGGGCCCACACCACAGGGCCGCGCGGCCAAGGGGGGGCCACGCCGCCCTAGGGTGTGGCCACCTCGTGGCCCCACTTCGTCTCCTCTTCGGTCTTCTGGAAGCTTCGTGGCAAAATAGGACCCTGGGCGTTGATTTCGTCCAATTCCGAGAATATTTCGTTACTAGGATTTCTGAAACCAAAAACAGCAGAAAACAAAGAATCGGCACTTCGGCATCTTGTTAATAGGTTAGTTCCAGAAAATGCAGGAATATGACATAAAGTGTGCATAAAACATGTAGATAACATCAATAATGTGGCATGGAACATAAGAAATTATCGATACGTCAGAGACGTATCAGCCCCGAACAATTCTAATGCTATTACATGAACGAAATCATCCAATCCCGACCATCCCCTTCAGCCTACAGCGAGGGAACTACTCACACATGGATGGGGAATCATGGATGGTTGATGGAGAGGCATCGGTGATGGCGATGGCGATGATCTCCTCCAATTCCCCGTCCCGACAGGGTGCCAGAACGGAGTTCCTGCCTCCGAAATAGGGTTTCGCGAGGAGACGGCGCTACACACTTTTCTCTGGAATAACTTCGAACCCCCTGGGGTTTTCTCGTGACGAGGATCTTATAGCCAAAAGGGGAGGCCGAAACGACGAAGGGGTCGGGAATACACCCCTAGGCGCGGCCAGGCCTGGGCCGCGCCTGGGCCATGTATTCCCAGCTCCAGGCCCCCCTGCTCTTCACCTTCTAGCTTCGTGAGTTCCCCGGGAAAATAAGACATTTGGGTATATTTCTGGGATTTTTCCCGAAAGTTAATTTTCTACACAAAAACAAGACACCAGGACAATTCTGCTGAAAACAGCATTAGTCCACGTTAGTTGTGCATTCAAAACACACAAGTTTGAGGGCAAATAATAACAAAAAGGTTCGGGAAAGTAGATACATTTTGGACATATAAACTCCCCCAAGCTTAGCTTATTGCTTGTCTTCAAGCAATTCAGTGACAACTAAGTGCGATAAAAGACTTTCACGAACCTATTTGTTCCATAAGATGTATATATTCTCACGGATGATCAAATACTTAGCTAATTCATAAATAAGGAGCATGTGAAACAACATAATCAGCAGTAATATAAACCATGAATTGGATACCAATAGCAATGATAAGCAACATAAAACATAAACACTTGCAAGATTGCAATAGTCATAATGAAGTAAGACAAAGTGGTATCTCGCTTGCCCCTATTTGGAAGCTAAACATAAATGCACAGGGCATCTCTGAAGTCCAAAACAAGACTAGAAGTAAAGATATTGAAAGATGCAAGCATCACAAATATGCAATAAATAATCTTGTCTTGGGACAAGCACATTACACTAAGAATGACTGCCAATGCTTCTAGGAAAGTGCTTTAAAAGAGAGAATGGTGACTCAACATTGCGGTGGTTGAATGGTCATTTGCAAAGGAAAGCAGAGATTAAACATGTGCTAGAGCTTTTCATTTGTAAAACTGAGATAAAATTGCTTTTTGAGTGGTGGTTGCTTTTATCAACGAATTGGTAAAAGAGTTTTTGTCATCTTCCATACTAAACAAGTTTGAGAGCGGTTCCGAAATATTTGGGCGAAGCCTCTTTTCATCTATGCTATTTATAAAACTGTGACACTCCTCCCATCCATTGCTTACACGTGCCATGGCTAGCCGAATCCTCGGGTGCCAACCAACAATCACAAACCATGGAGGAGTGCCACTTTCTTATAATTTCCTATTTTCTTCCCCTTTTGGAAGTTGTGGTCAAACCAGATCTTCTTCTTTTTATATCTATCATTTTTTATTGACGAGCGAGATGAAGCTCACGAGTCTTGCAGTACTTAGTAAAGCATGGAAGATGACAATAATAACTCTCACATCCTCATGAGCTAAAAACAGTGTCACAAAACGAGGATTTGTTTGAAGATTTTAAAGGTAGCACATGCAAATTTGCTTGGAGTGGCGATGAAATACCACGTGTAGGTAGATATGGTGGACTCATTTGGCATGCTTTGGTTCAGTAGTTGGATACTTGGATGCACGAGCAGTAACTCCACTCAGTACAGGTGAAGGCTATCAAAAGACTAGGAAGCGACAATCAAAAATGCATTGGCGGTCATAATCATGCTTGCGACAAAATGCGATTAAAAACGGCATAAAAGCAATGCAAGAACTCTGAGGTAAAATAAATCATCAAGGTTTAATTGACTATTGTTAAGCCATATGCATGCGTGAGCACGTGCCAAGTCGATTCAAATGAAACAGTCAGAGGAGGATACCACAATGTCCCGCTATATGAAAAGAGCAATGCAAGCAAACGTGAATGTAAAATGTTACCCACCAAATATAAATTGAAACCAGTCGTGAGAGAGCGGTACTACTGAATATAATTGAGTAACATACACCCCACATGAATAAATTAAGTACCTTCACATAGATGTGTATATGTACAAAAATGAAAACAAATAGAGTTCATACCAGCCTCTCACCACAAGCAGATTGTCGTAGATCGTCATTATTGCTATACTTGTGTGGCTCGAATGATATAAAATGAAAACCATGCTCCAATATAGCCTTGAGAGACCACTGAACCCTGCATCAAACTATACAAAACCAAAGAAAAATAACAAATATTTTTGGATTTTCGATATTAGAGTCACCGAACAAAAGTAAAATCTTTTTGGATTTTCTCATAGCAAACCAACGATAGTAAATAAAGCAAAATAGGAACAAGAAACCAAATAAACAAATGATAAAGAGAAACATCGGAAATATTTTTGGTCTTTTTTGTGTTTTAGAAAAGAAACAAAGCAAAAACAAGAGAAAGAAAACTAAAAGAGTCACACAAAAGCAAAGTTGCAGAAATCTGCCAAAACTTGACAGCAGTACAGTAATGAATTTTTTCGAAAATCTTCTGCTGTTCAACTCGAAAAGTGCTCAACTAATGAAAGTTAGGTAATAACCTGGGGAGCATGCAAAAAAATTGTCAGCTCAAAATAACGTTCTGGCTATTTTTAGGAATTTTTCCAGTATCAGTCCAATCTGTTTTTTAGACAGCACTTCCCCAAATATCATCTTCCTCATATTAGAGGCAACCATCAGCACACAAATGAAATAAAAAAGTTAAAGTAGAGGTTACTACACCTTCAAAAACTAAAATAAAAACCTACTAAAATAAAAATAACCGAAAGAGAAAAAACCAAAAGAAGCGAAACAAGTATATACAAATGACCGGCAATTGTAATATGCAATGAATGAGTGATGCCGGTGTACCTCCCCCCAAGCTTAGGCTTTTGGCCTAAGTGAAGTCTAATACTAGCAACAGTTGGGATCCCAAGCACTTGAATCCCCCATGCCTTGATACCCGGGATCATATGAAGAAGATGAAGCGTGCTGCCCATAATCATAGTCCAGTGGTGGATTGGAGAATCCCGAAGTGCTAGCGGGCTGAAAAGAGTGATCTTCGGCTTCTCCCCCATCACCTTCCGCTTGTTAGTCTTGCTCTGCTATGTACGCGTCCAGCTCGGGCTCCAAAAGTGACAAGCTTCTCCTGCCAGAAAAATCAAGAAGCGGTGCAGACAATCTAACTGTGCGGTTAGTTTGAATTATCCTCCTAGCTTTCTTCCAGAAAGATATTTCATAGAGTAAATGGTCATGCTAAGAATCGGGAGAAACGAACTGGTGCTGAATCATTGAATTAAGATCGAGTCTTCTCGAACTGAATGCCAAATCAAGCGCATGCGGTGCCACACCGTGGAAAGCAAGTAAGCGGGAGGCAATAAGACCTCCACAAATACTTCCTTTCTCGCTGTTAAGAGCCAAGCGTTGGGCTATCATGGCACCCAAGTTGTAAGTTCGATCTTGCTTCACCGCAGCAGCTATAAAAGTTAAATCATGTGCGGATAACTTACTTGCGTTCTTCCTTGCCAAGATGCACTTTGTAACAAAATAGGCAAAATACCTTATGAATGGGAGTTGTATGTTCTTTATTTTACCATTCTCGTCCTTGAAGCTCCTCCCCTGGCAAATTTCCTTGTATAAGTCCGCCAAGTGTTGGGGTTTCTCCTTGAGCTTCTCATAAGATCCCCAACAAGGCACCTTAATAGCTGCACAGAAAACACTAAGAGGCAAGCTAACAGATTTCTTATATATTTTATAATGCACCATGGGGTTAGAAGAGTTGAAATTGCACTCAAAATCCTGCACCACGGACATGGTTAGCTTCAAGAACTGAAAAGGTTCATCGCAAGCAAAGTTTTCTAACCCTGCTCTTTCAAGCAACAATTGGAAATCTGCAGAAATTCCTGCAATGCTCATGAACTCGGGACATGGATGTAAAGAAGGGAAGACACTTTCTTCTCGATGAACTCTCGTGACTTGTCCCACTTGTAATTCATGATGAAGGAGTTGATAAGCATTGCCATCCATTTCTGAAATTTTCAACAATTCTCACAAAAATTAGGTAGAATCACTATAACAAAAAGTAGGAAAGCTAAACATGCATCAAAACTACTTCTAAGAGCATAAATCAAGCATGCAAGCTCACATAACCTGTCACCTAAGATGTAAAAATACTCAAGATATACTCTACGAAACAAAATTCTACTTGGATGAGTGATGTCTACGCACGCTTCTATTCCTGTAGACAGTGTTGGGCCTCCAAGAGCAGAGGTTTGTAGAACAGCAGCAAGTTTCCCTTAAGTGAATCACCCAAGGTTTATCGAACTCAGGGAGGTAGAGGTCAGAGATATCCCTCTCAAGCAACCCTGCAATTATGATACAAGAAGTCTCTTGTGTCCCCAACACACCTAATACACTTGTCAGATGTATAGGCGCACTAGTTCGGCGAAGAGATAGTAAAACACAGGTGGTATAGATGGTGGTAATATTGCAGGAAGTAAAGATGCAGTAAAACAGTAAACAAGCGATGTTTCCAGTATTTGGAATCAAGGCCTAGGGATCATACTTTCACTAGTGGACACTCTCAACATTGATCACATAACTGAATAAATAAATGCTACACTCTCTTGTTGGATAACAAACACCATTCATTGTGTAGGGCTACAAAAGCACACCTCAAGCCGGAGTTAACAAGCTCCACAACTTCATAAAGGAAACACACACGATGCGCACACCGTCACCGTCACACCGTGGAGAGTGAATCCGGAGTTCATATTAAAGTAACCTCTAGAGTGTATAATAATGCTACTCTGGATAACTCTCCTAATGGAATCACTAATCGTGTAGTGGCTACAAAAGCTCCGCTCATAGTTCATCAAGTACTTGACAAACACCACTCATAGGGATATCCACGTCAAATAATAAATCCAAGATAATATATTTATCATAGTGATAGTTAACTTCACAATCTACAAGAGATCACAATCATAACCTAAGCCAAGTACTACATGATGCACACACTGTCCACTTTACATCATGAAGGAGGAATAAACTACTTTAATAACATCACTAGAGTAACACATAGATGATATTCAACTAGATCACAAAGCTCATCATATGGATCTCAATCATGTAGGGCAGCTCATGAGATCATTGTATTGAAGTACATGGGAGAGAGATTAACCACATAGCTACCGGTAGAGCCCTTAGCCTCGATGGAGAACTACTCCCTCCTCATCATAGGAGATAGCAGCGACGATGAAGATGGCGGTGATGTCGATGGAGATGCCTTCCGGGGGCACTTCCCCGTCCCGGCGGCGTGCCGGAACAGAGACTTCTGTCCCCCGAATCTTGGCTTCGCGATGGCGGCGGCTCTGGAACTTTTCTCGTACCGTGGCTTATTCCTTTAGGGTTTTCGCGACGGAGGCTTTATATAGGCGGAAGGGTAGCCTCGGAGGAGTGCTGGTGGAGCCAGACCATAGGGGGGCGCCCCCCCCTTGGTCGCGCCGCCTTGTGGGGTGGGACCCCCTGGCTCCCCTCTGGCCCCTCTTCGGTGCTCTGGAAGCTTCCGGGAAAAATAAGATACTGGGCGTTGATTTTGTCCAATTCCGAGAATATTTCCTTTGTAGGATTTCTGAAACCAAAAACAGCAGAAAACAGGAACTAGCACTTCGGCATCTCGTTAATAGGTTAGTTCCGGAAAATACATCAAAACGATATAAAGTGTGAACAAAACATGTAGGTATTGTCATAAAACTAGCATGGAACATAAGAAATTATAGATATGTTGGAGACGTATCAAGCATCCCCAAGCTTAGTTCCTGCTCGCCCTCGAGTAGGTAAACGATAACAAGAATAATTTCTTAAGTGACATGCTACCAACATGATCTTGATCAATACTATTGTAAAGCATATGAGATGAATGAAGTGATTCGAAGCAATAGTAAAGATAATGACTAAACAACTGAATCATATAGCAAAGACTTTTCATGAATAGTACTTTCAAGACAAGCATCAATAAGTCTTGCATAAGAGTTAACTCATAAAGCAATAGATTCAAAGTAGAAGGCATTGAAGCAACACAAAGGATGATTAAGTTTCAGCAATTGCTTTCAACTTGTAATATGTATATCTCATGGATAGTTGTCAACATAAAGCAATATAACAAGTGCAATAAGTAAACATGTAAGAATCAATGCACACAGTTGACACAAGTGTTTGCTTCTAAGATAGAAAGAAATAGGTAAACTGACTCAACATAAAGTAAAAGAAAGGCCCTTCGTAGAGGGAAGCATGGATTACTATTTTTGTGCTAGAGCTTTTATTTTGAAAACATAGAAACAATTTTGTCAACGGTAGTAATAATTCATATGTGTTATGCATAATACATCTTATAAGTTGCAAGCCTCATGCATAGAATACCAATAGTGCTCGCACCTTGACTACAAGAGATCTGATATACTATGACGAGCTCAAAACTTCATGCAATAGCAGTAAACGTCACGGAAGACCCCTCTATGACGTAGTTTGAGCGTCACAAGCATCGTCATGGAATCCCCGTCACAGATTACTCTCTAGTGACGTGGCATGCCAGAAAACGTCACCAAGTATGGATGACATCATGTGTGATGTCAGCACGTATGAGACCACACTATGGCTAGGAAACATCATGGATTAGCGTCATTGATGTGAATGACATCATATGTGATGTCATTTCATTAATTCAGGAATATTCCTGGTTTTTTCGAATTTTTTATTTCTATTTTTTAATTATTGCTAGCAATAATTTCTAAATTTAATATATATTACATTGTGAATCAAAATTAATTTTGAATGCCTATGACATCATATACTCAAATGCCATTAAAATCACAATATTTATCTAGCTCACAAGCAAATATCCAAATATCATCTCACAGCCAAATATCATCTTTACAGAACTAAATAAGTTCTTAAGTTGCACTATAAAATTGACATAGCTAAAGACGAGCAAACTAAGATGACGGTAGAATAGCACCACCCACTAATGATGGCCTATGTGCACTGTCCTCTATGGTGTCTAGTTCGGGTTGTATGCTTCCGTAAGAGGAAGCTAATAAGGATGTCTTCTCCTCTTGCTTCTTTTCAATTGCTCTTCTTGGCTCTTCTTCATAGCCGCAATTCTTGTTGTTGCTTCCTTTGAGTGCAACCTCTTGCATTTAACTCTCTCGGTTAACTGTTGTTTGTTCATCGCATTTGCATATGTTGCCTCTCTCTTCTGTTGTTCAACCTTTTCTTTTAACTCTCGGATGCGTTCTTCAGCTGATGTTCTAGACCTCTGATACGTCCAATTTGCATCACTATTTTATATCATAATTTGCTGTTATTCATTGATATATTTCATATTGGGACACAATACTTATGTTATTTCATCTATTTTGCATGTTTCATCATTATTGGAGGATCAAGCACCGGAGCCAGGATTCTGCTGGAAAAAGCACCGTCAGAACGCAATATTTCGGAAGATCGGCTTTGGAAGGAAATTATACCAAAAATCCTATTTTTCAAGATGACGAAGGAAGCCAGAAGGAGGAGCCAGGAGGACCCAGGGTGGGCCCACACCATAGGGTGGCGCGGCCCATGGCCTGGCCGCGCCACCATGTGGTGTGGGGGCCTGACCCCTTTCGCCTCCTTTTCTTCGCGAAATCCTTCGTCCCGAAAACCTAAGCCACGAGGGTACCTCGCGAAGAGTTACAGACCGCCTGCGGGGCGGAGAACACCAGAGAGAAAAGAGCTCTCCGGCGGGCAGGAATCCGCCGGGGAAATTCCCTCCGGGAGGGGGAAATCGACGCCATCGTCACCGTCATCGAGCTGGACATCATCTCCATCACCATCATCATCATCTCCACCATCATCACCGCCGTCTCCACCGCTGGACACCGTCACCGCCGTAGCAATTTGGGTTTGATCTTGATTGTTTGATAGGGGAAACTCTCCCGGTATCGATCTCTACTTGTTGTTGATGCTATTGAGTGAAACCATTGAACCAAGTTTATGTTCAGATTGTTATTCATCATCATATCACCTCTGATCATGTTCCATATGATGTCTCGTGAGTAGTTCGTTTAGTTCTTGAGGACATGGGTGAAGTCTAAATGTTAGTAGTGAACTATGGTTGAGTAATATTCAATGGTATGATATTTAAGTTGTGGTGTTATTCTTCTAGTGGTGTCATGTGAACGTCGACTACATGACACTTCACCATTTATGGGCCTAGGGGAATGCATCTTGTATTCGTTTGCCAATTGCGGGGTTGCCGGAGTGACAGAAACCTAAACCCCCGTTGGTATATCGATGCAGGAGGGATCGCAGGATCTCAGAGTTTAAGGCTATGGTTAGATTTATTCTTAATTACTTTCTTGTAGTTGCGGATGCTTGCAAGGGGTATAATCACAAGTATGTATTAGTCCTAGGAAGGGCGGTACATTAGCATAGGTTCACCCACACAACACTTATCATAACAATGAAGATTATTTAGCCGTATGTAGCGAAAGCACTAGACTAAAATCCCGTGTGTCCTCGAGAACGTTTGGTCATTATAAGTAAACAAACTGGCTTGTCCTTTGTGCTAAAAAGGATTGGGCCACTCGCTGCAATTGTTATTCTTGCACTTTACTTACTCGTACTTTATTCAACTGTTACATCAAAACCCCCCGAATACTTGTCTGTGAGCATTTACAGGGAATTCTTCATCGAAACTGCTTGTCAACACCTTCTGCTCCTCGTTGGGATCGACATTCTTACTTATCGAAAATACTACGATACACCCCCTATACTTGTGGGTCATCAAGACTATTTTCCGGCGCCGTTGCCGGGGAGTGAAGCGCTATTGGTAAGTGGAATTGGTAAGGAAAACCTTTACTTGTTTGTGCTGATTTTATTTCTTTCTTGCTATAAGTCATTATGGAGAGATCTTCTCTCCAATTTTTATTTGGGAAATCTACTACTACTGCAATGGTAGTGGATGAGGCGCCAGGTGAGGAAGTGATACCATATAAAATACCTATGAAAATTATTGAACGTGTTATGGATAACCGCTATGAAGGGGATGGAACTGTCCACCCTGGAGATCATTTATTGTTCTTACATGAATTATGCGGTTTATTCAAGTGTGCAGGTATTGCTATGGATGAAGTGAGGAAGAAACTATTCTCTTTATCGCTGTCTGGTAAAGCGGCGCATTGGTATAAATTACTGGATAATGGGTATTCTCTTGAATGGAATGATATTGTGCCCCGGTTTTATTCTAAGTTCTATCCTCCAAGTGAAATTCACAAGGATCGGAATCGCATATATAATTTTTGGCCTCATGATGGAGAGAGTATTGCCCAAGCTTGGGGGAGATTGAAGTCTTTAATGCTCAAATGCCCCATTCATGAGCTTCCTGGTAATGTTATTATTGATAATTTCTATGCAAGACTTTCTTTTCAAGACAAGACCTTGCTGGATACTTCTTGTTCTGGATCATTTACACGCAACAAAGAAGAGTTTAAAAGGGACCTTCTTGATCGGATCCAAGAAAATACTGAAGGTTGGGAGAACGACAAGGATAGAGAATCAGGTATAATTTATGATTATAAATGCATTGAAGCTTTTATGGATACCGATAAATTTCGTAATATGAGTGCTACATATGGTCTTGATTCTCAAGTTGCTGCAAATCTTTATAAAGCTTTTGCCTCTCATTATGAATTGCCAAAGAAGAATTTTGATAAGTATCATGAACCGTATAAAGATAAAATTGATTCATCTGTTAATAAATGCGTTGTAGTTGAAACTGCTGATCATGTTATTCCTGAAGCTTATATTGAAAAAACTCCTTTCCTCGCTAAAATGAAGGAGTACTGTTATAAATAGTGCGGTTCATAAAAGTGAAAAGAAACTGTAGAACACGAAGAACAAATAAAAGTTGAACCTGCTGTTGCAATAGTTAAAGATCTTGTGACTGAAAATGTGGAGGATGGTCATATTATTTTCTGTGAAGATGCTTCTAATATTGTTTCACATCCTAATAAACCCAAACAAGCTAGTGTTCCTATGCTATCTGTTAGAATTGGTGATCATTGCTATTATGGATTATGTGATATTGGTGCAAGTGTTAGTGCTATTCCTTATGAGCTTTACACGGAGATTATGCACGAAATTGATTCTTGTGAACTTGAAGATATTGATGTGGTTATTCAGCTAGCTAATAGAGAAACTATTTCTCCAATTGGTATTGTTCAAGATGTGGAAGTTTTATGCGGTAAGATTAAATATCCTGCTGACTTTTTGGTACTTGGTTCTGCTGCTAGTGATTATTGTCCTATTATTTTTGGTAGACCTTTTCTAAATACTTGTGGAGCTATTATAGATTGCAAGAAAGAGAAAATTTTGACTAAATTTGCTGGTGAATCTTATGAGTTTAACTTCTCTAAATTTACCAAAACTCCTTATAAAGCTGATTTGCCTAGTGATGATTTTAAAATGGAGCAGTGTGCATCTATTGTTCTTGTTCCTAACAATCCTTTGCAGCAACATTTGGAGGATAGCGAGAGTGAAGTTTTTAGGAAAGAAAGAGATGAGCTTGAGGAAATTTTTCTTCGCCAACCTATTCTCAAGCATGATTTACCGGTGGAAGATCTGGGTACAACACCGCCACCAAAGGAAGATCCTGTTTTTGATTTAAAGCCTTTGCCTGATAATCTTAAATATGCTCATATTGATGATAAGAAAATATATCCTGTTATTATTAGTTCTAAGCTTACAGAGTTTGAAGAAGAAAGGTTATTGGAAATATTGAAGAAACACCGAGGAGCTATTGGCTATACTCTTGATGATTTGAAGGGGATTTCTCCTTCTATTTGCCAACATGCTATTAATATGGAAGATGATGCAAAGCCTGTTGTTGAACCTCAGCGTCGTCTAATTCCGAAGATGAAGGAAGTGGTAAGGAATGAGGTATTAAGACTTCTTGAAGCTGGTATTATATATCCTATTGCTGATAGTAGATGGGTTAGTCCTGTGCATTGCGTTCCCAAGAAAGGAGGAATGACTGTTGTGCCTAATGATAATGATGAGCTCATCCCTCAAAGAGTAGTTGTAGGGTATAGAATGTGCATTGATTTTCGAAAAGTTAATAAAGTTACTAAGAAAGATCATTACCCTTTACCATTTATTGATCAAATGCTAGAAAGATTGTCTAAAAATACTCATTTTTGCTTTCTTGATGGTTATTCTGGGTTTTCACAAATTGCTGTTAAAGCTAAAGATCAAGAGAAAACTACTTTCACTTGTCCCTATGGAACTTATGCTTATAGACGCATGCCTTTTGGTTTATGTAATGCTCCTGCTACTTTTCAAAGATGCATGTCTGCTATTTTTCATGGTTTTTGTGAGAGTATTGTAGAGGTATTCATGGATGATTTTTTCGTCTATGGGAATTCTTTTGATAGTTGCTTGCGAAACCTTGATAAAGTTTTGCAGAGATGTGAAGAAACTAACCTTGTTCTTAATTGGGAGAAATGCCACTTTATGGTTAATGAAGGAATTGTATTGGGACATAAAATTTCAGAGAGAGGTATTGAAGTTGATAGAGCTAAAGTTGAAGCAATTGAGAAGATGCCCTATCCTAGAGATGTTAAAGGTATTCGTAGTGTTCTTGGTCATGCTGGGTTTTATAGGAGATTTATTAAAGACTTCTCCAAGATTTCAAAGCCTCTTACTAATCTTCTTCAAAAAGATGTACCTTTTGTTTTTGATGATGATTGTAAGGAAGCTTTTGAAACTCTAAAGAAAGCCTTAACAACTGCTCCTATAGTTGAACCTCCTGATTGGAATTTACCCTTTGAGATTATGTGTGATGCTAGTGATTTTGTTGTAGGCGCTGTTCTTGGACAGCGAGTAGATAAAAAACTGAATGTTATTCATTATGCTAGTAAAACTCTTGATGCTGCTCAAAGAAATTATGCTACAACTGAAAAAGAATTATTAGCTGTAGTCTTTGCTTGTGATAAATTTAGATCTTATATTGTTGATTCAAAAGTTACTATTCATACTGATCATGCTGCAATTAGATACCTTATGACAAAGAAAGATGCTAAGCCGAGGCTTATTAGATGGGTACTTCTTTTGCAAGAATTTGATTTACATATTGTAGATAGGAAAGGTGCTGATAATCCTGTTGATGATAATTTGTCTAGATTGGAAAATATTGCTTATGATCCTGTTCCTGTTAATGATAGTTTTCCAAATGAACAATTGGCTGTAATAAAGGTGAGCTCGCGAGACAGTCCTTGGTATGCTGATTATGCTAACTTTATTGTTTCCAAGTACTTGCCTCCAACCTTTTCAGCTCAAAGAAAGGAGGAAATTCTTTTATGACTTGAGGCATTATTTCTGGGATGACCCACACTTATATAAAGAAGGAGTGGATGGTATTATGCGAAGGTGTGTTCCCGAATATGAACAACAAGAGATATTGAGTAAATATCATGGTAGTGCTTATGGAGGACATCACGCCGGAGAAAGAACCGCGCAAAAGGTTCTACAATCAGGTTTTTATTGGCCAACTCTCTTCAAAGATGCAAGAAAGTTTATTTTATCTTGTGATGAATGCCAAAGGGTTGGTAATATCTCCAGACGTAATGAAATGCCTATGAATTATACTCTTGTTATTGAACCGTTTGATTGTTGGGGATTTGACTTCATGGGACCTTTTCCGTCTTCAGAAGGTAACACTCACATACTTGTTGCTGTTGATTATGTTACTAAATGGGTGGAAGCCATACCTACAAAAAGTGCTGATGGTGAGACCTCTTTAAGAATGCTTTTAGACATTATTTTTCCTAGATTTGGAGTGCCTAGATATATTATGACTGATGGAGGTTCTCATTTTATTCATGGAGGTTTTAGAAAAACTCTTGCTAAGTATGGTATTAATCATAGAATTGCTTCCGCTTATCATCCTCAAACTAGTGGTCAAGTGGAATTATCAAATAGAGAGATTAAATCTATTTTGGGAAAGACCGTTAATAAAACTAGAAAGAATTGGGCTAGTAAATTGAAGGATGCACTATGGGCTTATAGAACTGCTTATAAAAATCCCATGGGAATGTCACCTTATAAAATGGTTTATGGGAAAGCTTGTCATTTACCTTTAGAACTAGAGCACAAAGCTTATTGGGCTGTTAGAGAATTAAATAAAGATCCTAAACTTGCCGGTGATAAGAGGTTGTTGCAATTAAGTTCTCTAGATGAATGGAGAAGTGAAGCTTATGAAAATGCTAAACTCTTTAAAGAGAAAGTTAAAAAATGGCATGATAGAAGGATTATCAAAAGAGAATTTAATATTGGGGATAAAGTCCTATTGTATCGGTCTCGTCTCAGATTCTTTGCAGGGAAATTACTCTCGAAATGGGAAGGACCATATGTTGTCGAGGAGGTGTATCGTTCAGGAGCAATCAAAATTAGCTCTCTCCAAGGCAATGCTACGCAAGTGGTGAATGGACAAAGACTCAAGCATTATATCTCAGGTGATTCTTATAATGTTGATGTTGATATTATTCAAGTGGAAACACGGAGGCTTTCATCAAAGGGCAAATTGACGATCCGCGTAACTCGACTTTGAATAGGTAACAGTACTGGTAATGAAAAGTACGCAATTTACTTTCCGAACAATATTTTTACTGTTTTTGGAAAATATGAAAAATTACGAGTTCGAAACGGAGTGGAAAGGACGCACGAGGGGGTGCCACCATAGGGCGGCGCAGCCTGACCTGGGCCCGCGCCGACCTATGGTCTGGCCGCCACGTCGCCCCTTTTCGACTCTGGTTCGATCTGGTACTTTCCGTTTGTCGTGAAAATTTTTGCTATATAATCCCCCGGACCCCTGGAGGTCCGTATATCGTTTTCTCGACGTGTTTTGTTTCGAGCTGTTTCTGCCAGGATCTGTTTTCGGTCTAGAAGCACCATGGCCTCCAACAACAAGGGCAAGGGGCTTTCGGAGGAAGAAGTGAAGAAGGTGCCATCAAGACAAGAGCAGCAAGCCGGTGGGAGCAAGCAAATCTCGGTGGGATCTGTTGACACTCGACGTTCTTTTTCTCATAACCTGCAGGGACCCTTACCACCCGCTCTTAGCCTCGACTCCTTCCCTATGTTGGAAGAAGTTCTACGGACTACCGATGAGTTTTGTGATCAATATCGGGCTCTGAGAAGAGAAGTGGAGATACTCCAGGAGGAGAATTGCCGTCTCCGAAGAATGTTGGAATACCACTCGATTCGCATCACAAGGTCATCATCGCCAACTTCAGATAACAATGAATCTCTTCGAGTCTTAGTGCAGAATTGTCAAGCTGAGAAACTAAAGTTGAAGGAGTTCTGTAAGAAGCGCGGGAGGAGTTCATCACCACCATCGCCGAAGGAGTAATTCATCATCGGTATTGGCATCCCCTTGGTTTGTTCCAAGCTTGGGGGAGTGCCGCGGTATCACATCATCACTACCTTTTACTTTTTATTGTCAAGTAGTGTCATATCATGAGTAGGGAAGTTATCATATAAGATGGGTTGCAGTTTGGAAGTATCTCTCCTTTAGTTGGTTGTCTATGTATCCCTTGGTGTGAGTTATCGTTATAGAATATTAATGAGAAGTCTTATCATTTACATATTGCACATCTTATTTTAGTTTGCAATCTCTATTATATGATTTACCTTGTTGTTACTATTGGTATCACTTTGGGAGCATTGAATAAATCTATTTGGTTTTGGCAAACTTAGCATTGGTCAATAGCAACAACACTTTGAGGTTTAAGTAGAAAAGAGAAATACATGTAGATGTTTCATTGTCTTTCTTTCTTGTTAGCTCATAGTTTATTATTCTGAAGTTAAAATTGTTTGTGCTTACAAGGAAGATGCATGATTGTTTCTATCACATGTATATTTGTTTGTTTCCCTCAACTCTTATGCTTGCTATTTAACCTTGCTAGCCAAAAACCTGTACTGAGAGGGAATACTTCTCGTGCATCCAAACCTTAGCCCAAACCTATGCCATTTGTGTCCACCATACCTACCTACTATATGGTATTTTCTGCCATTCCAAGTAAATACTTCATGTGCTACCTTTAAACAATTCAAAACTTAGTATCTCTTATTTGTGTCAATGTTTTATAGCTCATGAGGAAGTATGTGGTGTTTTATCTTTCAATCTTGTTGGGCAACTTTCACCAATGGACTAGTGGCTTCATCCGCTTATCCAATAATTTTGCAAAAAGAGCTAGCAATGGGATTCCCAGTCCCAAATTAATTAAACTAAATAGACACTCCTCCATGGTATGTGATTGATGGACGGCACCCGAAGGATTCGGTTAGCCATGGCTTGTGTAAGCAAAGGTTGGGGGAGTGTCATCATCATAATAAGACTAAAATAAAAAGGCACTCCTTCATGGTATGAGATTGTTGGCAGGCACCCGAGGATTCGGTTAGCCATGGTTTGTGAAAGAAAGGTTGGAAGGAGTGCCACACAAAATAAAAATAAAATGGGAGCCGCTCTTTGAAGGTTTGTCTGGCGAGGGGGTTAGAGTACCCGCTACCAGTCGTTGACAACAACAAACACCTCTCAAAATGTTACTTTTATTCTCTTTGTATGATTGCAAAACTGAAAAAGCTCTAGCACATGATTTAATCCCTGCTTCCCTCTGCGAAGGGCCTGTCTTTTACTTTATGTTGAGTCAGTAAACCTATTTCCCTCCATCTCAAGCAAGCATTTGAGTAGTTGTGATCAAACCATTATATTGTGATTTGCTTCGTCATGTCTTTTATTCTTCTTTGTTTAGTACAAGTTTTATCTGAATGAATATAGCTTTGCAAGTTATCAATGATCATGAAGAGACCATTATGATTGAGTATGCAAGTTGTGCCTTATAAACTTTAACATGAGAGCGCTGCTCAATGAGATAAGTATAATCTGTTAATTGTTCTCTGACCAAGAACGAAGTTTGCCATCACCAATTATGATTTCTTATGCACCTTTATTTGTGATTACCTTATACTTGTTTCAAGTTGAGTTATAAGAGGAGGTTGTCCACTATAATGTCTTGTGCGAATGAATATGATGCTTCTTGTCCATATTTTATTTATCGACTCTTCACTCCATAAACATGTGGTCCTGTTTATCGAGCTCAGTTTCGCTTGGGGACAAGCGAAGTCTAAGCTTGGGGGGAGTTGATACGTCCAATTTGCATCACTATTTTATATCATAATTTGCTGTTATTCATTGATATATTTCATATTGGGACACAATACTTATGTTATTTCATCTATTTTGCATGTTTCATCATTATTGGAGGATCAAGCACCGGAGCCAGGATTCTGCTGGAAAAAGCACCGTCAGAACGCAATATTTCGGAAGATCAGCCGTGGAAGGAAATTATACCAAAAATCCTATTTTTCAAGATGACGAAGGAAGCCAGAAGGAGGAGCCAGGAGGACCCAGGGTGGGCCCACACCATAGGGTGGCGCGGCCCATGGCTCCGGCCGCGCCACCATGTGGTGTGGGGGCCCACAGCCCCTTTCGCCTCCTTTTCTTCGCGAAATCCTTCGTCCCGAAAACCTAAGCCACAGAGGGTACCTCGCGAAGAGTTACTGACCGCCTCTCGCGGGGCGGAGAACACCAGAGAGAAAAGAGCTCTCCGGCGGGCAGGAATCCGCCGGGGAAATTCCCTCCGGGAGGGGGAAATCGACGCCATCGTCACCGTCATCGAGCTGGACATCATCTCCATCACCATCATCATCATCTCCACCATCATCACCGCCGTCTCCACCGCTGGACACCGTCACCGCCGTAGCAATTTGGGTTTGATCTTGATTGTTTGATAGGGGAAACTCTCCCGGTATCGATCTCTACTTGTTGTTGATGCTATTGAGTGAAACCATTGAACCAAGTTTATGTTCAGATTGTTATTCATCATCATATCACCTCTGATCATGTTCCATATGATGTCTCGTGAGTAGTTCGTTTAGTTCTTGAGGACATGGGTGAAGTGTAAATGTTAGTAGTGAACTATGGTTGAGTAATATTCAATGGTATGATATTTAAGTTGTGGTGTTATTCTTCTAGTGGTGTCATGTGAACGTCGACTACATGACACTTCACCATTTATGGGCCTAGGGGAATGCATCTTGTATTCGTTTGCCAATTGCGGGGTTGCCGGAGTGACAGAAACCTAAACCCCCGTTGGTATATCGATGCAGGAGGGATCGCAGGATCTCAGAGTTTAAGGCTGTGGTTAGATTTATTCTTAATTACTTTCTTGTAGTTGCGGATGCTTGCAAGGGGTATAATCACAAGTATGTATTAGTCCTAGGAAGGGCGGTACATTAGCATAGGTTCACCCACACAACACTTATCATAACAATGAAGATTATTTAGCCGTATGTAGCGAAAGCACTAGACTAAAATCCCGTGTGTCCTCGAGAACGTTTGGTCATTATAAGTAAACAAACCGGCTTGTCCTTTGTGCTAAAAAGGATTGGGCCACTCGCTGCAATTGTTATTCTTGCACTTTACTTACTCGTACTTTATTCAACTGTTACATCAAAACCCCCCGAATACTTGTCTGTGAGCATTTACAGGGAATTCTTCATCGAAACTGCTTGTCAACACCTTCTGCTCCTCGTTGGGATCGACATTCTTACTTATCGAAAATACTACGATACACCCCCTATACTTGTGGGTCATCAACCTCCCAGATCTTGATTGGTACCCCATGGTAGAAAGGAAGGTGCTTGAGGAGCTGTGCTCTTTGAGAACTTCCGCCACAATATGTGCACCAAATATCTGCTCATCTTCTCGTTCTGTTTCACTCCTTTTTGTTTCCCTATTAGTCTGTAGAAGAAAAGCATCGTTGTTTAAGTTGGATAAAGGTGATACATTCGATTAAACTTGCGAAAGCATAGTAAGATCCATAAGCACGTGCAAAAAAATATACTCCCTCCAAACTTTGTCTAGATACACATGCATCTAGTCTAAAAACTTAAGTAGATACGTACGAATCTAGAGAAAGTAGAGTTAATTAATATGAACCGGAGGGAGTAATTTTCTTTCATGAAGCAAACAGCCAACAACTACAAGTCATCAAGTAGCCAGTAGCATATAAACATCCAAGAGTACAGCAGCCAACGGCACAACAAGCAGCCAATGACATAGCAAACAACCAGCAACACATAAACAATCAGCGGCACAACAAATAACCAACGACGTAGCAAGCAGCAGCCAACAACTGTTATTCATGTAACCAAAAATAGAGAGAAATCTCACATAAGCCTCAAGGGCAGCGGCGCTCATACATCCTGTCTTCCTATTGGTATGTGTTTCTCTGAAAAACTCAATGAGACTAGGGTCCTCATTGTCGCACTTGTCTTTTTTTTTACAAGATTTAGGATTCCATAAAATTAGTATTCCAAATATGTAAGTTGCCAAAATGTGCATTAGCCAACTGTAGGAAAGAAAATGGGCAGTATACTTACAAGTTGGTGGAAATGAGAAGGATAAGACCTAGAGCATGTAGTTTGGTGATGCTTCACAGCTTCTCGGTTCTTCTTGTTCTTGGCACAAATTTCCTATAAAAACAAATGAATTTTAGTATTATAAGTAGAAATAAATATATGTTAAAACAATAAACATGTCATCACTACAAGGATAAAGAAACATAGATATATATTTTCAACTGCGAGTACAGTAAAGGGATACATGGCTTCAGATATGCTTAACAGTTGTGAAAAAACAAGACGGTGAATCAACATTGACTCATACATGGTCTAAACAATATACCAAAGTGTAAACCTGAAACAAAGATACGTGTGCCTCTATTCAGCCAATTAACATATGTTTACTACACTCTTGTGTGCAAGACGTTAAAGACCTGCAAAACATAATCCCACTTGACAAGAGCAGATGATTCACTTGCTTCTAGTTAGCTAAAGATGATTATAATATCTGAGATTAAATGCATAATTTATCTCATTAATTAGGAAATTCATGTAAATAGATTATCACCTCAAAAGCATTTATTTTTAGGGCAGATTGTAGTAATTTCAGAGCACACATTTTATTTGACAACATGCTCGTCTCTGTGTAGAACTGAAAAATATGTTGAACCAAACTACTTAAAATACAGATAGCATGCAACTGCAGGTTAAGCTTTCAGTTAAAATAGGAGCTACTCCTGTACAAGAACACATTGTAGGTAATCCAATAGAAATCATGTTGAGATTCAGTAATATCATCATGGCTGGTATGCTGCCAACTAGTACTAACTAATGATATATCATCAAAGCATCTTGTACTAGATGGTATTAATAAGGATGAGTATATATGTATATATTGATTGATGAGAAAAGCATGCATAATATTGTTTTTTCAAGTCAATAAACTTCACTAAATTCAGTAAGAAAAAAATGCACCCAGAATAGAATACCTTCAGCATAATGCAAGATAAACAACAAATAGTAGACGAATCAGAATACCTGATGACGATCTATTCTAATGTCTGGCTAACGATTCAGAATACCAGCCAAAAGTCTTTGCTATTGTCTAGAGCCTACTTGCCTGCAAATGGTTTCTCCAATCAGCCTTATTTATTTTTGGAAAGGAAAACCATGTATCCCATTACAACATCCATTACAAAATCTGTGAAATAGACAAACCAGGATTCACATGTAGCCGTCCCCTCATACCAAAACCATGCGCAACTACACTTTCTTCAGCTGAAATTTAATTTGCTGGAACAGAGTACCAATGTGCTTTTTCAGTATATGCAGGAAATTAAAGAAATACACCACTTAGTATGAAAAAACGATGGTGGCAAGAGCAACCAATACGCAAAGTACGTGAAGTTTCCACTAGTACAGAAGTTTGTAGAAGAGGTTGTTACCTTGAGGAGGGTGGCGGCATTCGCGCGGGTGCGGGCGGCGGCGTACTCGCGGGAGCAGGCGGAGGCGTTCGAGCGTGTACGGGCGGTAGCGTTCTAGCGGGTGTAGGCGTTCTTGTGGGTGCGGACGGAGCAACACTCGTCGGAGGGAGCAGCGAATGGGTGCACAAGAGAACGTCGGGGGTGAGGCCGGCAACTCTGATCCCGTCGGCGAGGACTGTAGTGGCGTTCGAGCGGGCTGGGGCGCGGAGGAGAAGGTCGCGGACGAGGCCGGCGATCGATCCTGCAGATGAGGAAGGCGGGGCTGATCGACCTTGCTGGGGCAGATGGATCGCGTCCTCCGATCTGATGCGTGAAGAGAATTGGGGAGAGGGCAGGAGAATAGGAGAAGTGGGCGGCTGCCTCCAGGCACGATTAGATAGGTTGAAATTTTTTCAACTGACTCATTGGTGGGAACATAAGATATATATTCCACGGAAATAAAAGAAACAGAGGGAAAGATATATTTTGGGTGGAGAGAAATTAGATTTTTTTAAAAGGGAAAACAGATTTTTTGGTGGAAAAACTGGAGAGAATGGATCCTTCGGAAACAACTCGCACCTTTATTGTGGGGAATTCGTATACTCCGTTTTGCATGTGCTCCGGCCATGGTTGAAAATAATCAGAATATATGAGCTACCGGGCTATGGCTTTTGAATATCTAATTTGAAAAACCTAACAAGAAGACCGGAAAAAATAGATACAGTACAGCTTGAGGAATCTCTCTGAAACATGCGTACATGTTCGGGGCACATGACCTCTGTGACAAGAGCAATATTCTCTATGAAGTTGAACTTGAAATCTTGAACCAAAGTGCAGCTATAGTACCGCATATTAAGTAATGGAATATTTGGTCGGGTGTTTTTTTTCTATCGAGCAGTGTTTATTTTTCTATCTTAAAATCAGAAGCATCTTGCGCGTTGACGCGTTGTAAAGAGGGGCGCTTATCCACTTCACAAGCGACCCAAATTAGCAGCGAGCATTGCCAGCCAGAGCGCTTGGGAGGTAATCTAATTTCCTGCTCTTTATTTTAATTTGCTTAAGCACTTCAGAGCCATCTAGAGCGTTTCCCATTGTACATGCCCTAGAACCTCGGTTTCTTACACTGTCCATATGAGAGATAGCAGCCTATAAAAAAACATGCAAGTAATATGAAAGACAATGAAGCTGTTGGTGGCTTATTTGCAATACAGAGTACTATAAACACTCTCAATTGTTATGGTCTCGTTCGATGTTTCGGTTTTCGTATTTCGAATTATACAACTTATTTTTAGTTGCTAGCTCGCCTTCTTCTCTTATAATTTTTCCATGACCCATCCACACTCGTCATGAAATCTACCGAGGTCATTACAGAATGTGGTAATGTGTGACGGTGATTGTGTTGCCGTCACGGATTATGGGAGTCCATGACGCCAAGGGAAAAACGTCATACATTATGATATTCAGTGACGTTACGGACCACCGTCATGTGGATTTTCGTCATAGTATATCAGATCTCTTGTAGTGTTGTCCTAATTAGCTTGGATTAACACGGATTATCATTGCATAACATATGTTTCAACCAAGTGTCACAAAGGGGTACCTCTATGCCGCCTGTACAAAGGTCTAAGGAGAAAGTTCGCATTGGATTTCTCGCTTTTGATTATTCTCAACTTAGACATCCATACCGGGACAACATAGACAACAGATAATGGACTCCTCTTTTAATGCTTAAGCATTTCAACAACAGATAATATTCTCATAACAGATTGAGGATTAATGTCCAAACTGAAACTTCCACCATGATTCATGGCTTTAGTTAGCGGCCCAATGTTCTTCTCTAACAATATGCATACTCAAACCATTTGATCATGATAAATCACCCTTACTTCAGACAAGACGAACATGCATAGCAACTCACATGATATTCAACAAAGGTGTAAAAAGTTGATAGCGTCCCCAGAAACATGGTTATCGCTCAACAAGCAACTTATAAGAAATAAGATACATGGCAACATATCCAATACCACAATAGTTTTTAAGGCTATTTTCCCATGAGCTATGTATTGCAAAGACAAAGAATGAAATTTTAAAGGTAGCACTCAAGTAATGTACTTTGGAATGGCAGAGAAATACCATGTAGTAGGTAGGTATGGTGGACACAAATGGCATAGTTTTTGGCTCAAGGATTTGGATGCACGAGAAGTAATCCCTCTCAATACAAGGCTTAGGCTAGCAAGGTTGTTTGAAGCAAACACAAGTATAAACCGGTACAGTAAAACTTACATAAGAACATATTGCAAGCATTATAAGACTCTACACTGTCTTCCTTGTTGTTCAAACACTTCACCAGAAAATATCTAGACTTAGAGAGACCAATCATGCAAACCAAATTTTAACAAGCTCTATGTAGTTCTTCATTAATAGGTGCAAAGTACATGATGCAAGAACTTAAACATGATCTATTTGAGCACAACAATTGCCAAGTATCAAATTATTCAAGACCATATACCAATTACTACATAAAGCATTTCCTGTTTCCAACCAAATAGCAATTAACGAAGCGGTTTTCAACTCCGCCATGAACATTAAAAGTAAAAGCGAAGAACACTAGTGTTCATATGAAAAAGCGGAGCGTGTCTCTCTCCCACATAAGCATGAATTTATTCAGAGAATGAAAATAACAAAACAAAAATAAAAGCACACAGACGCTCCAAGTAAAGCACATAAGATGTGACTGAATAAAAATATAGTTTCACTAGAGGTGACCTGATAAGCTGTCGATGAAGAAGGGGATGCCTTGGGCATCCCCAAGCTTAGATGCTTGGGTCTTCTTGAAATATGCAGGGATGAACCACGGGGGCATCCCCAAGCTTAGACTTTTCACTCTTCTTGATCATAGTATATCATCCTCCTCTCTTGACCCTTGAAAACTTCCTCCACACCAAACTCAAAACAAACTCATTAGAGGGTTAGTGCATAATCAAAAATTCACATGTTCAGAGGTAACACAATCATTCTTAACACTTCTGGACATTGCCCAAAGCTTCTGAAAGTTAATGGAACAAAGAAATCCATTCAACACAGCAAAAGAGGCAATGCAAAATAAAAGGCAGAATCTGTCAAAACAGAACAGTCCGTAAAGACGAATTTTCCAGGGGCACTTAACTTGCTCAGATGAAAATGCTCAAATTGAATGAAAGTGGCGTACATATCTGAGGATCACGCACGTAAACTGGCATATTTTTCTGAGTTACCTACAGACGGGGCTGCTCAATTTCGTGACAGTAAGAAATCTGTTTCTGCGCAGTAATCCAAATCTAGTATCAACCCTACTATCAAAGACTTTACTTGGCACAACAATGCAATAAAATAAAGATAAGGAGAGGTTGCTATAGTAGTAACAACTTCCAAGACACAAATATAAAATAAAAGTGCTGTAGTAAAATAAAACATGGGTTATCTCCCAAGAAGTGCTTTCTTTATAGCCATTAAGATGGGCTCAGCAATTTTAATGATGCTCGCGCAAGAAATAAGAGTTGAAGTAAAAGAGAGCATCAAGAAGCAAATTCAAAACACATTTAAGCCTAACCCACTTCCTATGAAAAGGAATCCTGTACATAAATAAATTCATGAAGAACAAAGTGACAAGCATAGGAAGATAAAACAAGAGTAACTTCAAGATTCTCAACACAAAGAGGGGAAACTTAATATTATTAAGATGCATATAACCATGTTTTCCTCTATCATAATAACTTTCAGTAGCATCATGAACAAACTCAACAATATAACTATCACATGAAACATTCTTATCATGAGGTACATGCATAAAATTGTTACTCTCCACATAAGCATAATCAATTTTATTAGTAATAGTGGGAGTAAAACTACCATAACCATCATTGTAATCATCATAAATTGCAGGCATGATATAATCATAATAACCTTTATCCTCCATAGTAGGTGGCACCAAAATACCACTATCATTATAATCATCATAAATAGGAGGCAAAGTATCATCAAAGTAAATTTTCTCCTCAAAACTTGGGGGACTAAAAATATCATGCTCCTCAAAACCAGCTTCCCCAAGCTTAGAATTTTCCATAGCATTAGCAACAATGGTGTTCAAAGCATTCATACTAATAACATTGCCATTAGTATGCATATAAAGTTCCATGAGTTTTTTAATTCTCTCTTCAAACACATCATGTCCTAATTCAAGATAAAGTTCATAAAGATCTCTCATTTTGTTGTTGTTTTTCATTAAGCCTAACTAGTGAAAACAAGAAACAAAAAGATATAATTGCAGGATCTAAAGGAAATATCTTCGAGCACTCACACACCGGCAACAGTGCTAGGAAATAGCTTAGTTGTCGGAGGATGTGAATACCTTTTACCTTACCTCCCCGGCAACGGAGCCAGAAAATAGCTTGATGTCTACGCACGCTTCTATTCCTGTAGACAGTGTTGGGCCTCCAAGAGCAGAGGTTTGTAGAACAGCAGCAAGTTTCCCTTAAGTGAATCACCCAAGGTTTATCAAACTCAGGGAGGTAGAGGTCAGAGATATCCCTCTCAAGCAACCCTGCAATTACGATACAAGAAGTCTCTTGTGTCCCCAACACACCTAATACACTTGTCAGATGTATAGGCGCACTAGTTCGGCGAAGAGATAGTAAAACACAGGTGGTATAGATGGTGGTAATATTGAAGGAAGTAAAGAAGCAGTAAAACAGTAAACAAGCGATGTTTCCAGTATTTGGAAACAAGGCCTAGGGATCATACTTTCACTAGTGGACACTCTCAACATTGATCACATAACTGAATAAATAAATGGTACACTCTCTTGTTGGATAACAAACACCATTCATTGTGTAGGGCTACAAAAGCACACCTCAAGCCGGAGTTAACAAGCTCCACAACTTCATAAAGGAAACACACACGATGCGCACACCGTCACCGTCACACCGTGGAGAGTGAATCCGGAGTTCATATTAAAGTAACCTCTAGAGTGTATAATAGTGCTACTCTAGATAACTCTCCTAATGGAATCACTAATCGTGTAGTGGCTACAAAAGCTCCGCTCAGAGTTCATCAAGTACTTGACAAACACCACTCATAGTGATATCCACGTCAAATCATAAATCCAAGATAATATATTTATCATAGTGATAGTTAACTTCACAATCTACAAGAGATCACAATCATAACCTACGCCAAGTACTACATGATGCACACACTGTCCACTTTACATCATGAAGGAGGAATAGACTACTTTAATAACATCACTAGAGTAACACATAGATGATATTCAACTAGATCACAAAGCTCATCATATGGATCTCAATCATGTAGGGCAGCTCATGAGATCATTGTATTGAAGTACATGGGAGAGAGATTAACCACATAGCTACCGGTAGAGCCCTTAGCCTCGATGGAGAACTACTCCCTCCTCATCATAGGAGACAGCAGCGACGATGAAGATGGCGGTGATGTCGATGGAGATACCTTCCGGGGGCACTTCCTCGTCCCGGCGGCATGCCGGAACAGAGACTTATGTCCCCCGAATCTTGGCTTCGCGATGGCGGCGGCTCTGGAACTTTTCTCGTATCGTGGCTTATTCCTTTAGGGTTTTTGCGACGGAGGCTTTATATAAGCGGAAGGGCAGCCTCGGAGGAGTCCTGGTGGAGCCAGACCATAGGGGGGCGCGCCCCCACCTTGGCTGTGCCGCCTTGTGGGGTGGGACCCCCCTGGCTCCCCTCTGGCCCCTCTTCGGTGCTCTGGAAGCTTCCGGGAAAAATAAGATACTGGGCGTTGATTTCGTCCAATTCCGAGAATATTTCCTTTGTAGGATTTCTGAAACCAAAAACTGCAGAAAACAGGAACTGGCACTTCGGCATCTCGTTAATAGGTTAGTTCCGGAAAATGCATCAAAACGATATAAAGTGTGAACAAAACATGTAGGTATTGTCATAAAACTAGCATGGAACATAAGAAATTATAGATATGTTGGAGACGTATCAAGCATCCCCAAGCTTAGTTTCTGCTCGCCCTCGAGTAGGTAAACGATAACAAGAATAATTTCTTAAGTGACATGCTACCAACATGATCTTGATCAATACTATTGTAAAGCATATGAGATGAATGAAGTGATTCGAAGCAATAGTAAAGATAATGACTAAACAACTGAATCATATAGCAAAGACTTTTCATGAATAGTACTTTCAAGACAAGCATCAATAAGTCTTGCATAAGAGTTAACTCATAAATCAATAGATTCAAAGTAGAAGGCATTGAAGCAACACAAAGGATGATTAAGTTTCAGCAATTGCTTTCAACTTGTAACATGTATATCTCATGGATAGTTGTCAACATAAAGCAATATAACAAGTGCAATAAGTAAACATGTAAGAATCAATGCACACAGTTGACACAAGTGTTTGCTTCTAAGATAGAAAGAAGTAGGTAAACTGACTCAACATAAAATAAAAGAAAGGCCCGTCGTAGAGGGAAGCATGGATTACTATTTTTGTGCTAGAGCTTTTATTTTGAAAACATAGAAACAATTTTGTCAACGGTAGTAATAATTCATATGTGTTATGCATAATACATCTTATAAGTTGCAAGACTCATGCATAGAATACCAATAGTGCTCGCACCTTGTCCTAATTAGCTTGGATTAACACGGATTATCATTGCATAACATATGTTTCAACCAAGTGTCACAAAGGGGTACCTCTATGCCGCATGTACAAAGGTCTAAGGAGAAAGTTCGCATTGGATTTCTCGCTTTTGATTATTCTCAACTTAGACATCCATACCGGGACAACATAGACAACATATAATGGACTCCTCTTTTAATGCTTAAGCATTTCAACAACAGATAATATTCTCATAAGAGATTGAGGATTAATATCCAAACTGAAACTTCCACCATGATTCATGGCTTTAGTTAGCGGCCCAATGTTCTTCTCTAACAATATGCATACTCAAACCATTTGATCATGATATCCACTCTGGCCTGAGTCGTTGTGTCTCTGGCTCCACTTGCTCTCGGTGGATCTTGCACTGTTGCTGTAGGTCTCGGACTATTTTGCCTTGCAGTTCCTTCGGGAGGTGTAGCTGCGAACGTTGCTCCCATGGCTCCACATCCTGCCATGGCCATGTTATACAACGCTTCTCTTGGATCTCCAGGAGGTGGCCTGGACGCTAAGATGAAAGCTTGTGTCGCCATGTACCCTGCTTCCGGTGTTTTTGGGATAATATTCCCCCTCGTGTCGATTGACATAAAGGACATGTCGAGGTTTTAGATTAAAGTCTCTCTTTCAGCCTCCGGTATATTTTGTAACCGAGATCTTGCTCTCCTCCGAGCTTCTCTATGACTATCTCCCGAAGTTCCTGATTGTCGACTTAACTCCGCTCTTCGCCTGCTTGACGCGGAAGCTGCCTCCTTTCTTCTATTCAAAGCAGCTGTCTCTTTTTCCAATTCTCTTCCAGCTCGGGCAAGCCTATACTGGTAGGCCTGTAATTCTTCGACCGTAGCAGTTGTCTCCATTGGTTCAGAACCATCCATAGCTCTTGCTGCTCTATCCCATGCTGCTTGTGGAAGTTGAATTCTAACGCGTGGTGTAGGCCCGACATATTTAGTGCCTAAACCTCGCCTTAGGTCAGAGGGATCGACATATGGATTTCCCAATTCGTCGAAAGCCTCTGATGTCTCCTCCTGATTGCGACTTGTTTCTCCGATGGCGTAGATCTGATGATATTTTGAGTTCTGAACTTCGCTTGGTTTGGTGACACCATCATAGAGATTGGTGAAGACCTTTCCAATAGAGATGGACTTGTCGATGAAGTCGAAGCTATCGGTGTCGCTCGAATCATCGCTTATATAGGAGTCCGCGGATGACTCGAAGGACATGTCGCTGAAGATCTTGGCGAGTTTTTTGCTTGCCTTGGTGCCGATGAAGCGTGGCGACGAAATCTCCTCGTCGCCTGACTCGATGGATGATGCTGAGCTTGAGAAGTCAGGATCAACCGCCGATAATCCCGACGAGATCGGAACTTCGAGACGATACGCTCCTTCTTTCTCGACGCGGAAGTGGAACTTTCCAAACGTCATCTCCATGGGCTCCTCCAGATACGCATATGCATCCAAACGGGAGGGTGGGTGAGGTACAAAATCAACTACACCAGTTTTGATCTGTTTACCTTTGTCCATGATGTTGTTTGCCACCGATGAAGTCGATGATCTTGAACGTGCCATCGAGATCAGCTCCTTGTCGCCTCTAGATCCCACAGACGGCACCAATTGACAAGGTATTAACTTGTCAATGCCTACAAGTAGTAGACTAGGGTTTCGTTGGATGTAGAGGGCAAGTAGATCTCGAAGGTTTCAGCCGAGAAGTACTCGACGATGTAAAAATTAGGGTTTGTGATACAATGAATCAATTCTTTCTTTGTCCCTCAACTCCCCCTTATATAGGAGGCGGAGCCGAGGGATTCGTGATACACAAGTTTACAGAGTCCGGGAGGGTTTCTGACCCGTCCCGCAAGATTACAAACGATGACTCCTATTACAACTCTAGCCTTCCTTAATAGTATCTTGGGCTTCCGAATCTTCTTATTCTTCGGGTCGTGGTCCTTCAGTTAACCCCGGGTACCATCTTCGGCAGGCCCATTGGGTATGCCTATGTCATCAGACAAGACGAACATGCATAGCAACTCACATGATATTCAACAAAGGTGTAAAAAGTTGATGGCGTCTCCAGAAACATGGTTATCGCTCAACAATCAACTTATAAGAAATAAGATACATAGCAACATATTCAATACCACAATAGTTTTTAAGGCTATTTTCCCATGAGCTATGTATTGCAAAGACAAAGAATGAAATTTTAAAGGTAGCACTCAAGTAATGTACTTTGGAATGGCAGAGAAATACCATGTAGTAGGTAGGTACGGTGGACACAAATGGCATAGTTTTTGGCTCAAGGATTTGGATGCACGAGAAGTAATCCCTCTCAATACAAGGCTTAGGCTAGCAAGGTTGTTTGAAGCAAATACAAGTATGAACCGGTACAGTAAAACTTACATAAGAACATATTGCAAGCATTATAAGACTCTACACTGTCTTCCTTGTTGTTCAAACACTTCACCAGAAAATATCTAGACTTAGAGAGACCAATCATGCAAACCAAATTTTAACAAGCTCTATGTAGTTCTTCATTAATAGGTGCAAAGTACATGATGCAAGAGCTTAAACATGATCTATTTGAGCACAACAATTGCCAAGTATCAAATTATTCAAGACCATATAACAATTACTACATGAAGCATTTCCTGTTTCCAACCAAATAACAATTAACGAAGCGGTTTTCAACTCCGCCATGAACATTAAAAGTAAAAGCAAAGAACACTAGTGTTCATATGAAAAAGCGGAGCGTGTCTCTGTCCCACATAAGCATGAATTTATTCAGAGAATGAAAATAACAAAACAAAAATAAAAGCACACAGACGCTCCAAGTAAAGCACATAAGATGTGACTGAATAAAAATATAGTTTCACTAGAGGTGACCTGGGGGCCCCCCTGGGCAGCCTTAGGTCCCAATCCTCCTCATTCCATGAATAAAAAAATTTGGTAAACTTTCTGGAATTTTTCAAGAAACTTCATTTTTTACCGAATTCCAGATTTTAAAACAAAAGATTCAACGCAGGAAAAATTTAAACAACGATGAAAGACCAAACCAAATAAAACTTCCAGTAGCTCTAAAACATTCTAATATGAAAAGTAAACAGTAGTGGCACTTATGAAAGCATTGTTTCAATCATCAAAACACTTTGGTGGCAAGGTTGATCAGGTCTTGACATCAAAAATAATTTTATATGAAGTAAAACCTTGCATTTTCACAAAATAATCAAGTTACCTCAATTTTAATAGGAATATCTCCAATCATAATAATATCACACTCCTTATGAGGCTTTGACATAGGCACATGTATTTGACCAATTTGAATGGTCTCAATATTGATAATAGAATTTAGGCAATATGCCCCATTAATCTTCTTCGGAAAATAGACGGTATGCTCCTTGTCATTAACATTAAAAGTAACCTTGCCTTGATTGCAATCAATAACAGTCCCTGCAGTATTAAGAAAAAGTCTCCCAAGAATAATAGACATATTGTCATCCCCGGGCATTTCTAGCACAACAATTATCCTCACATATACCAACAGGAACAGTAGTGGACTTATCAGCCATTTGCAAAGATATATCAGTAGGTATCAACTTTTCTAAATCAAGTCTTCTATAAAGATAAAAAGGCATGACACTAACTCCGGCTCCTAAATCACATAGAGCAGTCTTAACATAACTATTTTTAATAGAGCAAGGAATTGTAGGTATACCTGGATCTCCGAGATTCTTTGGAACTTTGCCATTGAAGGAATAATTAGAAAGCATAGTAGAAATTTCCTCGGTAGGAATTTTCCTTTTGTTAGAAACAATATCCTTCATATACTTTGAATAAGGAGGCAATTTAATAGCATCAGTCAAAGGAATTTGCAAGTACATAGGTTCCATCCATTCACAAAACCGGTTAAAGTGTTCCTCTTCCCTTGATTTGTGTTTCTTATCAGGGAAAGGCATTGGTTTTTGCACCCAAGGTTCTCTTTCTTTGCCATGTTTGTTGGCAATGAAATCTTCCTTAGTGTACTTCACGTTTTTAGGTTGCTTTTCAGGTGCAACGTCGGCTTCTTCTACTTCTTCCTTATCGGAAGCCTCACTTTTCTCATTGCCGCTTTCAGTTTCGGCATCGGAAATAGATATACTATTAGGATTTACAGCGGGATCAAAAGATTCTACAGGTGTTCTATTTTCCTTCTTCTTGTTTTTCTTAGATTTAATCCTAGTATCATCAGTGCGTTGAGAATCTTGCTCGACTCTCTTGTGGTGACCCTCAGGATATAAAGGATTCTGGGTAGTAGCACCACCTCTAGTTCTAATCTCATAAGCATGCTTATCTTTAGAAGCATTCACTAAAAAATCATTTTGCACTTTGGTGAGCTGATCTATTTGTGTTTGAACCATTTTGAAATGCTTAACAAGAATCTTCACATCATTGGAGGTTCGCTCCACAATATCATGTAAATTACTAATCGCTCTAGAATTTTCCTCTAAATGTCTCTCAACTCTCTTATTAAAGTTATCTTGCTTAATACAATAATTATCAAACTCATCTAAGAATTGGTCGGGATTCTTACCATAAGGAACGTCTCTGTTGTTGAATTGAAGAGCATGTACTTCGACAACGGTAGGAGGAATTGGCTTACATAATTCTTCAATAGGAGGGAGGTTCTTCGCATCTTCGGATTTAATACCCTTCTCCTTGAGAGATTTCTTGGCTTCCTTCATCACTTCATCATTTAATTCAATCATCCTTCTTTTCTTCGGGGTTGGTGTAGACTCAGGAATATGTCAATCATCATAATTCTTGCTTATTTTAGCCATTAATTCTTCGGCTTGAGTAGGAGTTCTTTGCCTGAAAACACAACCAGCACAACTATCCAGGTATGTCCTAGATTCATCGGTTAGTCCATTATAGAATATATCAAGTAATTCATTTTTAGCAAAAGGACAATTCATTACTCCTCTAATTAATGAGCAAAACCTTGCCCATGCGACAGGCAATATTTCTTCTTTCTCCTACACAAAGTCAGTAATATTTTGCAAATCAGCATGTTGAGCACTAGCAGGGAAATATTTCTGAAAGAAAGCTGCAACTAAATCCTTAGGACATTTAATAGACCCAGGCAATAAACTATCATACCAAGCTTTCGCGGCACCTTTCAAAGTAAAAGGGAAAATCTTAGTAATAAAGTAGGTGCGCATTTTATTATCATCGGCAAAAACATTACTCAAAGCACTGAGCTCATTCATATGCTTCATAGCACTTTCATTTTCAGTACCACAAAAGGGATCCTTCTCAACAATTGATATATAAGATAAATCTAGAGAGAAATCATAATCCTTATCCCTAATGTCTATGGGAGATGTGGCAAAAGTAGGATCAATAGGCTGCGTATATTTAATAGCGCGCCTTGCAAGTAGGCTTTTAGCAGCGCTTGCATTAATAGCGGCATGATATTCATCAATTAAATCATCATCAAGCTCAATCTAAGCTTCATCAAAATCGTCACTAGCATGCTCTCCGGGCTCGGGTGAACTGGAGGGCGAAAAAGTACTTTCTCATTTTCGATTTGCTTAACCCTAGCAATTGTGGTGTCTAGGAAAGGACCTAACGAACCACTTTCATCAAACACAGTAGAGGCACCATCCAAATCATCAGGAGAATTTTCAGATTCAGCGGAAGTAGTAGCATGATCAACATAAGGTGGAGTAAGAAGCTTACTCATCATAGACGGCGAATCAAGAGCAGCAGAGGTATTTAAAGTTGTACCTCTTCTTGTAGTGGACGGAAATATAGGGACTCTTTCATCTCGATTCTTCCCCATAATGAATAGCAGCGAAGTTGACTTATAAATAAAGCTATGCTCCCCGATAACGGCGCCAGAAAATAGTCTTGATGACCCACAAGTATAGGGGATCGCAACAGTCTTCGAGGGAAGTATTACCCAATTTATTGATTCGACACAAGGGGAGCCAAAGAATAAATATAAGCCTTTACAGTTGAGTTGTCAATTCAGCTGCACCTGGAAATAGACTAGCTCGCAGAGGTTTATCAGTAGCAATAGTTTTATAGCAGTGGCAGTAATAAAGTAATAGCAGAAATAAAGTAAAAAAAAGCAGCAGTGGTGGATGTGGTAAATAGCAGGATTAAAATACTGTAGACACAGGGATGGATAACCGGGCGTTGCATGAATGAGACGACTCATATAATAGCTAACATGGGCATTTGCAGATAAAGTAATAAAAGTATCCAAGAATAAAATAACCATAGGCGTGTGTTCCTATTTAGTCGCGCGTGCTCGCAATGAGAAACTTGCGCGACATCTTTTGTCCAACCAGTCCGTTGCAGCGGGGCCTCGAGGGAAACTACTGGTAATTAAGGTACTCCTTTTAATAGAGTACCGGAGTAAAGCATTAACACTCCATGAACACACGTGATTCTCACATCAAAGCCATCCCCTCCGGCTGTCCCGATTATTGTCACTTCGGGGCCTCGGGTTCTGGACAATGAAATGTGTATACAACTTGCAGATATGATCAAGAACAATATATAAAGCATCATCATGAAAACACAATATGTTCAGATCTGAGATCATGGCACTCGGGCCCAAAGTGACAAGCATTAAGTATAACAAGTTGCAACAATTCATAAAATACTCACAACGGATACTAGGCACTATGCCCCAAACAATTCTAATGCTATTACATGAACGAACTCATCCAATCCCGACCATCCTCTTCAGCCTACAGCGAGGGAACTACTCACACATGGATGGGGGAATCATGGATGGTTGATGGAGAGGCATCAGTGATGGTGATGGCGATGATCTCCTCCAATTCCCCGTCCCGGCAGGGTGCCAGAACGGAGTTCCTGCCTCCAAAATAGGGTTTCGCGAGTGATGCGTGCAATTAACACACGTCCGTTGGGAACCCCAAGAGGAAGGTGTGATGCAGACAGTAGCAAGTTTTCCCTCAGAAAAAAACCAAGGTTTATCGAACCAGGAGGAGCCAAGAAGCACGTTGAAGGTTGATGGCGGCGAAGTGTAGTGCGGCGCAACACCAGGGATTCCGGCGCCAACGTGGAACCTGCACAACACAACCAAAGTACTTTGCCCCAACGTAACAGTGAGGTTGTCAATCTCACCGGCTTGCTGTGAACAAAGGATTAACCGTATTGTGTGGAAGATGATTGTTTGCGAAGAACAGTAACGAATAATTATTGCAGTAGATTGTATTTCAGACGTAAAGAATAGGACCGGGGTCCACAGTTCACTAGAGGTGTCTCTCCCATAAGATAAATAGCATGTTGGGTGAACAAATTACAGTTGGGCAATTGACAAATAAAGAAGGCATAACCATGCACATACATATATCATGAAGAGTACTATGAGATTTAATCAGGGCATTACGACAAAGTACATAGACCGCCATCCAGCATGCATCTATGCCTAAAAAGTCCACTTTCAGGTTATCATCCGAACCCCTTCCGGTATTAAGTTGCAAGCAACAGACAATTGCATTAAGTATGGTGCGTAATGTAATCAACACAAATATCCTTAGACAAAGCATCGATGTTTTATCCCTAGTGGCAACAGCACATCCACAACCTTAGAACTTTCTGTCACTGTCCCAGATTTAATGGAGGCATGAACCCACTATCGAGCATAAATACTCCCTCTTGGAGTCACAAGTATCAACTTGGCCAGAGCCTCTACTAGCAACGGAGAGCATGCAAGAACATAAACAACTCATATATGATAGATTGATAATCAACTTGACATAGTATTCAATATCCATCGGATCCCAACAAACACAACATGTAGGATTACGAATAAACGATCTTGATCATGATAGGCAGCTCACAAGATCGAACATGATAGCACAATGAGGAGAAGACGACCATCTAGCTACTGCTATGGACCCATAGTCCAGGGGTGAACTACTCACACATCGATCCGGAGGCGATCATGGCGATGAAGAGACCTCCGGGAGATGATTCCCCTCTCCGGCAGGGTGTCGGAGGCGATCTCCTGAATCCCCCGAGATGGGATTGGCAGCGGCTGCGTCTCTGGAAGGTTTTCCGTCTCGTGGCTCTCGGTACTGGGGGTTTCGCGACGAAGACTATATGTAGGCGAAAGGGTAGGTCAGGGGGCGTCACGAGGGACCCACACAATAGGGCCGCGCGGCCAGGGGCTGGGCCGCGCCGCCCTAGTGTGGCGTCGCCTCGTGGCCCCACTTTGTATCTCCCTCGGTCTTCTGGAAGCTTCGTGGAAAAATAGGACCCTGGGCATTGATTTCGTCCAATTCCGAGAATATTTCCTTACTAGGATTTCTGAAACCAAAAACAACAGAAAACAACAACTGGCTCTTCGGCATCTCGTCAATAGGTTAGTGCCGGAAAATGCATAATAATGACATATAATGTGTATAAAACATGTGAGCATCATCATAAAAGTAGCATGGAACATAAGAAATTATAGATACGTTTGGGACGTATCAAGCATCCCCAAGCTTAGTTCCTACTCGCCCTCGAGTAGGTAAACGATAACAAGGATAATTTCTGAAGTGACATGCTATCATAATCTTGATCAATACTATTGTAAAGCACATGAGATGAATGCAGCGATTAGAAGCAATGATGAAGATAATGAATAAACAAATGAATCATATAGCAAAGACTTTTCATGAATAGTACTTTCAAGACAAGCATCAATAAGTCTTGCATAACAGTTAACTCATAAGCAATAAATTCTTAGTAGAAAGCTTTGAAGCAACACAAAGGAAGATATAAGTTTCAGCGGTTGCTGATGGCATGTAACTCACACGTTCGTTGGGAACCCCAAGAGGAAGGTATGATGCGCACAGTAGCAAGTTTTCCCTCAGAAAGAAACCAAGGTTTATCGAACCAGGAGGAGCCAAGAAGCACGTTGAAGGTTGATGGCGGCGGGATGTAGTGCGGCGCAACACCAGGGATTCCGGCGCCAACGTGGAACCTGCACAACACAACCAAAGTACTTTGCCCCAACGAAACAGTGAGGTTGTCAATCTCACCGGCTTGCTGTAACAAAGGATTAACCGTATTGTGTGGAAGATGATTGTTTGCAGAAAACAGTAGAACAAGTATTGCAGTAGATTGTATTTCAGTAAAGAGAATTGGACCGGGGTCCACAGTTCACTAGAGGTGTCTCTCCCATAAGACAAACAGCATGTTGGGTGAACAAATTACAGTTGGGCAATTGACAAATAAAGAGAGCATGACCATGCACATACATATCATGATGAGTATAGTGATATTTAATTGGGCATTACGACAAAGTACATAGACCGCCATCCAACTGCATCTATGCCTAAAAAGTCCACCTTCAGGTTATCATCCGAACCCCCTCCAGTATTAAGTTGCTAACAACAGACAATTGCATTAAGTATTGCTCGTAATGTAACTAGTGACTACATCCTTGAACATAGCACTAATGTTTTATCCCTAGTGGCAACAAAGACATCCATAACCTTAGAGGTTCTTGTCACCCCTCCAGATTCACGGAGACATGAACCCACTATCGAGCATAAATACTCCCTCTTGGAGTTACTAGCATCAACTTGGCCAGAGCATCTACTAATAACGGAGAGCATGCAAGATCATAAACAACACATAGATATAACTTTGATAATCAACATAACAAGTATTCTCTATTCATCGGATCCCAACAAACGCAACATATAGAATTACAGATAGATGATCTTGATCATGTTAGGCAGCTCACAAGATCCGACAATGATAGCACAATGGGGAGAAGACAACCATCTAGCTACTGCTATGGACCCATAGTCCAGGGGTAGACTACTCACACATCACACCGGAGGCGACCATGGCGGTGTAGAGTCCTCCGGGAGATGATTCCCCTCTCCGGCAGGGTGCCGGAGGCGATCTCTGGATCCCCGAGATGGGATCGGCGTTGGCGGCGTCTCCGGAAGGTTTTCCGTATCGTGGCTCTCGGTATCGGGGGTTTCGTCACGGAGGCTATTTGTAGGCGGAAGGGCAGGTCAAGAGGCGGCACGGGGCCCCACACCATAGGGCCGCGCGGCCAAGGGGGGGGGGCCACGCCGCCTAGGGTGTGGCCCCCTCGTGGCCCCTCTTCGTCTCTCCTTCGGACTTGGAAGCTTCGTGGAAAAATAGGCCCACGGGCTTTGATTTCGTCCAATTCCGAGAATATTTCCTTACTAGGATTTCTGAAACCAAAAACAGCAGAAAACAAGAATCGGCACTTCGGCATCTTGTTAATAGGTTAGTTCCAGAAAATGCACGAATATGACATAAAGTGTGCATAAAACATGTAGATAACATCAATAATGTGGCATGGAACATAAGAAATTATCGATACGTCGGAGACGTATCAGCATCCCCAAGCTTAGTTCTGCTCGTCCCGAGCAGGTAAAACGATAACACAGATAATTTCTGGAGTGACATGCCATCATAATCTTGATCATACTATTTGTAAAGCATATGTAGTGAATGCAGCGATCAAAACAATGTATATGACATGAGTAAACAAGTGAATCATAAAGCAAAGACTTTTCATGAATAGCACTTCAAGACAAGCATTAATAAGTCTTGCATAAGAGTTAACTCATAAAGCAATAATTCAAAGTAAAAGCATTGAAGCAACACAAAAGAAGATTAAGTTTCAGCGGTTGCTTTCAACTTGTAACATGTATATCTCATGGATATTGTCAACATAGAGTAATATAATAAGTGCAATAAGCAAGTATGTAGGAATCAATGCACAATTCACACAAGTGTTTGCTTCTTGAGGTGGAGAGAAATAGGTGAACTGACTCAACATTGAAAGTAAAAGAATGGTCCTCCATAGAGGAAAAGCATCGATTGCTATATTTGTGCTAGAGCTTTGATTTTGAAAACATGAAACAATTTTGTCAACGGTAGTAATAAAGCATATGCATCATGTAAATTATATCTTATAAGTTGCAAGCCTCATGCATAGTGTACTAATAGTGCCCGCACCTTGTCCTAATTAGCTTGGACTACCGGATCATCACAATGCACTGTTTTAACCAAGTGTCACAAAGGGGTACCTCTATGCCGCCTGTACAAAGGTCTAAGGAGAAAGCTCGCATTGGATTTCTCGCTATTGATTATTCTTCAACATAGACATCCATACCGGGACAACATAGACAACAGATAATGGACTCCTCTTTTATGCATAAGCATGTAACAACAATTAATAATTTTCTCATTTGAGATTGAGGATATATGTTCAAAACTGAAACTTCCACCATGGATCATGGCTTTAGTTAGCGGCCCAATGTTCTTCTCTAACATATGCATGCTTAACCATAAGGTGGTAGATCTCTCTTACTTCAGACAAGACGGACATGCATAGCAACTCACATGAAATTCAACAATGAATAATTGATGGCGTCCCCAGTGAACATGGTTATCGCACAACAAGCAACTTAATAAGAGATAAAGTGCATAATTACATATTCAATACCACAATAGTTTTTAAGCTATTTGTCCCATGAGCTATATATTGCAAAGGTGAATGATGGAATTTTAAAGGTAGCACTCAAGCAATTTACTTTGGAATGGCGGAAAATACCATGTAGTGGGTAGGTATGGTGGACACAAATGGCATAGTGGTTGGCTCAAGTATTTTGGATGCATGAGAAGTATTCCCTCTCGATACAAGGTTTAGGCTAGCAAGGCTTATTTGAAACAAACACAAGGATGAACCGGTGCAGCAAAACTCACATAAAAGACATATTGAAAACATTATAAGACTCTACACCGTCTTCCTTGTTGTTCAAACTCAATACTAGAAATTATCTAGACCTTAGAGAAACCAAATATGCAAACCAAATTTTAGCATGCTCTATGTATTTCTTCATTAATGGGTGCAAAGCATATGATGCAAGAGCTTAATCATGAGCACAACAATTGCCAAGTATCACATTACCCAAGACATTTATAGCAATTACTACATGTATCATTTTCCAATTCCAACCATATAACAATTTAACGAAGGAGAAACTTCGCCATGAATACTATGAGTAGAAACCAAGGACATACTTGTCCATATGCTACAGCGGAGCGTGTCTCTCTCCCATAAAGTGAATGCTAGGATCCATTTTATTCAAACAAAACAAAAATAAAAACAAACCGACGCTCCAAGAAAAAGCACATAAGATGTGATGGAATAAAAATATAGTTTCAGGGGAGGAACCTGATAATGTTGTCGATGAAGAAGGGGATGCCTTGGTTATCCCCAAGCTTAGACGCTTGAGTCTTCTTATAATATGCAGGGGTGAACCACCGGGGCATCCCCAAGCTTAGAGCTTTCACTCTCCTTGATCATGTTGCATCATACTCCTCTCTTGATCCTTGAAAACTTCCTCCACACCAAACTCGAAACAACTCATTAGAGGGTTAGTGCACAATAAAAATTAACATATTCAGAGGTGACACAATCATTCTTAACACTTTTAGACATTGCATAATGCTACTGGATATTAGTGGATCAAAGAAATACATCCAACATAGCAAAAGAGGCAATGCGAAATAAAAGGCAGAATCTGTCAAAACAGAACAGTTCGTATTGACGAATTTTAAAATGGCACCAGACTTGCTCAAATGAAAATGCTCAAATTTAATGAAAGTTGCGTACATATCTGAGGATCATGCACGTAAATTGGCTTAATTTTCTGAGCTACCTACAGGGAGGTGGACCCAGATTCGTGACAGCAAAGAAATCTGGAACTGTGCAGTAATCCAAATCTAGTACTTACTTTTCTATCAACGGCTTAACTTGGCACAACAAAACACAAAACTAAGATAAGGAGAGGTTGCTACAGTAGTAAACAACTTCCAAGACACAAAATAAAAACAAAGTACTGTAGGTAAAAACATGGGTTGTCTCCCATAAGCGCTTTTCTTTAACGCCTTTCAGCTAGGCGCAGAAAGTGTGTATCAAGTATTATCGAAGGGTGGTGTGTCGTTATTATGAGCTCCCCCATCCGCAGTGGTACTAAGGGCTTTGTCAATTTTAGGCCTATAATAATACTTCTTTGGTTTAGGCACTTTAGAGACATACATAAACTTTTGCTCCTTACCCACATAAGCTTTCTCCTTATATTTAAGAGAAGAAAATGTTGAACCCAAGGTTCCCATAGCCTTTTCAAGTTCATCAATCCTATTAATTTGATCATCATGGACAACACAAGTTCCTAGGACACTAATTCTTTCATCAATTCCTACTAAGGATTTATCAAGTTCATCAGTTTTATCAAGTAACACTTCCAATTTAGCTTCAATACTTGGAAAAATTTTCTCTATGGTTTCCAATTTTTTCATAACATCTTCAAGAGAGATTTCAGTTTTAACTTTATCAACAGGGGGTATTCCAAATAGACTCTCAATAATGCAGCTAGCTTCTAATGCAGGGGTACTTAAGAAGTTACCTCCTGCGAGACAATCAAGAACATGCCTATTCCAGCTAGAGATACCAACATAAAAATTCCTGAGTAAAATAGTGGTGGAGTGTTTCTTAGTGCACCTATTATGGGCATTACTAATTCTATACCAAGCATCTCCCCCTTGTTGCTTAAACGAACGAACTTCAACTTCAGGATTACTCATTTTAGCAGTAGTAAATAAACAAAATAGATAGAGTAAATGCAAGTAAACTAATTTTTTTTGTGTTTTTGATATAGCAAACAAGATAGCAAATAAAGTAAAACTAGCAACTAATTTTTTTGTATTTTGATTTAGTGCAGCAAACAAAGTAGTAAATAAAACTAAGCAAGACAAAAACAAAGTAAAGAGATTGAGAAGTGGAGACTCCCCTTGCAGCGTGTCTTGATCTCCCCGGCAACGGCGCCAGAAAATATGCTTGATGGCGTGTAACTCACACGTTCGTTGGGAACCCCAAGAGGAAGGTATGATGCGCACAGCAGCAAGTTTTCCCTCAGAAAGAAACCAAGGTTTATCGAACCAGGAGGAGCCAAGAAGCACGTTGAAGGTTGATGGCGGCGGGATGTAGTGCGGCGCAACACCAGGGATTCCGGCGCCAACGTGGAACCTGCACAACACAACCAAAGTACTTTGCCCCAACGAAACAGTGAGGTTGTCAATCTCACCGGCTTGCTGTAACAAAGGATTAACCGTATTGTGTGGAAGATGATTGTTTGCAGAAAACAGTAGAACAAGTATTGCAGTAGATTGTATTTCAGTAAAGAGAATTGGACCGGGGTCCACAGTTCACTAGAGGTGTCTCTCCCATAAGACAAACAGCATGTTGGGTGAACAAATTACAGTTGGGCAATTGACAAATAAAGAGAGCATGACCATGCACATACATATCATGATGAGTATAGTGATATTTAATTGGGCATTACGACAAAGTACATAGACCGCCATCCAACTGCATCTATGCCTAAAAAGTCCACCTTCAGGTTATCATCCGAACCCCCTCCAGTATTAAGTTGCTAACAACAGACAATTGCATTAAGTATTGCGCGTAATGTAACTAGTGACTACATCCTTGAACATAGCACTAATGTTTTATCCCTAGTGGCAACAACACATCCATAACCTTAGAGGTTCTTGTCACCCCTCCAGATTCACGGAGACATGAACCCACTATCGAGCATAAATACTCCCTCTTGGAGTTACTAGCATCAACTTGGCCAGAGCATCTACTAATAACGGAGAGCATGCAAGATCATAAACAACACATAGATATAACTTTGATAATCAACATAACAAGTATTCTCTATTCATCGGATCCCAACAAACGCAACATATAGAATTACAGATAGATGATCTTGATCATGTTAGGCAGCTCACAAGATCCGACAATGATAGCACAATGGGGAGAAGACAACCATCTAGCTACTGCTATGGACCCATAGTCCAGGGGTAGACTACTCACACATCACACCGGAGGCGACCATGGCGGTGTAGAGTCCTCCGGGAGATGATTCCCCTCTCGGCAGGTGCCGGAGGCGATCTCTGGATCCCCCGAGATGGGATCGGCGTTGGCGGCGTCTCTCGGAAGGTTTTCCGTATCGTGGCTCTCGGCACCGGGGGTTTCGTCACGGAGGCTATTTGTAGGCGGAAGGGCAGGTTAAGAGGCGGCACGGGGCCCCACACCATAGGGCCGCGCGGCCAAGGGGGGCCGCCCCGCCCTAGGGTGTGGCCCCTCCGTGGCCCCTCTTCGTCTCTCCTTCGGACTTCAGGAAGCTTCGTGGAAAAATAGGCCCCAGGGCTTTGATTTCGTCCAATTCCGAGAATATTTCCTTACTAGGATTTCTGAAACCAAAAACAGCAGAAAACAAAGAATCGGCACTTCGGCATCTTGTTAATAGGTTAGTTCCAGAAAATGCACGAATATGACATAAAGTGTGCATAAAACATGTAGATAACATCAATAATGTGGCATGGAACATAAGAAATTATCGATACGTCGGAGACGTATCAGTTGCTTTCAACTTCAACATGTATATCTCATGGATAATTGTCAACACAAAGTAATATAACAGATGCAATAGGTAAACATGTAAGAATCAATGCACACAGTTTACACAAGTGTTTGCTTCTGGGATAGAAAGAGGTAGGTAAGCTGACTCAACAATAAAGTAGAAGAATGGCCCTTCGCAGAGGGAAGCATGGATTACTATTTTTGTGCTAGAGCTTTTCATTTTGAAAATAAGAAACAATTTTGTCAACGGTAGTAATAAATCATATGTGTTATGTATAAGATATCCTATAAGTTGCAAGCCTCATGCATAGTATACTAATAGTGCTCGCACCTTGTCCTAATTAGCTCGGATTAACACGGATTATCATTGAATAACATATGTTTCAACCAAGTGTCACAAAGGGGTACCTCTATGCCGCCTGTACAAGGGTCCAAGGAGAAAGTTCGCATTGGATTTCTCGCTTTTGATCATTCTCAACTTAGACACCCATAACGGGACAACATAGACAACAGATAATGGACTCCTCTTTTAATGCTTAAGCATTCAACAACAGGTAATATTCTCATAAGAGATTGAGGTTTTATGTCCAAACTGAAACTTCCACCATGATTCATGGCTTTAGTTAGCGGCCCAATGTTCTTCTCTAACAGTATGCATACTCAAACCATTTGGTCATGAAAATCGCTCTTACTTCAGACAAGACGAACATGCATAGCAACTCACATGATATTCAACAAAGGTAAAAGTTGATGGCGTCCCCAGAAACATGGTTACCGCACAACAAGCAACTTATTAAGAAATAAGATACATAAGTACATATTCTTCACCACAATAGTTTTAAGGCTACTTTCCCATGAGCTATATATTGTAAAGGCAAAGAATAGAAGTTTTAAAGGTAGCACTCAAGTAATATACTTTGGAATGGTGGGGAAATACCATGTGGTAGGTAGGTATGGTGGACACAAATGGCATAGTTTTTGGCTCAAGGATTTGGATGCACGAGAAGAATCCCTCTCAATACAAGGCTAGACTAGCAAGGTTGTTTGAAGCAAACTCAAGTATGAAATGGTGCAGCAAGACTCACATATAAACATATTGTAAGCATTATAAGACTTTACATCGTCTCCTTGTTGTTCAAACACCTCAACCAGAAAATATCTAGACTTAGAGAGACCAATCATGCAAACCAAATTTTAACAAGCTCTATGTAGTTATTCATTAATAGGTGCAAAGTACATGATGCAAGAGCTTAAACATGATCTATATGAGCACAACAATTGCCAAGTATCAATTTATTCAAGACATTATACCATTTACCACATGCGGCATTTTCTGTTTCCAACCATATATCAATGAACGAGGTAGTTCAACCTTCGCAATGAACATTAAGAATAAAGCCAAGAACATACGTGTTCATACGAAACAGCGGAGCGTGTCTCTCTCCCACACAAAGAATGCTAGGATCCGATTTTATTCAAACAAAAACAAAAACAAAAGCAAACAGACGCTCCAAGCAAAGCACATAAGATGTGACTGAATAAAAATATAGTTTCACTAGAGGAACCTGATAATGTTGTCGATGAAGAAGGGGATGCCTTGGGCATCCCCAAGCTTAGATGCTTGAGTCTTCTTAAAATATGCAGGGATGAACCACGGGGGCATCCCCAAGCTTAGACTTTTCACTCTTCTTGATCATATTGTATCATCCTCCTCTCTTGACCCTTGAAATCTTCCTCCACACCAAACTCAAAACAAACTCATTAGAGGGTTAGTGCATAATTGAAAATTCATACATTCAGAGGTGACATAATCATTCTTAACACTTCTGGACATTGCACAAAGCTACTGAAAGTCAATGGAACAAATAAATCCATCAAACATAGCAAAACAGGCAATGCGAAATAAAAGGCAGAATCTGTCAAAACAGAACATTACGTAAAGACGAATTTTATAGGGGCACTTAACTTGCTCAGATGAAAATGCTCAAATTGAATGAAAGTTGAGTACATATCTGAGGATCACACACGTAAATTTGCAGATTTTTCTGAGTTACCTACAGAGAATTCTGCCCAGATTAGTGACAGCAAGAAATCTGTTTCTGCGCAGTAATCCAAATCTAGTATTGACTTTACTATCAAAGACTTTACTTGGCACAACAATGCAATAAAATAAAGATAAGGAGAGGTTGCTACAATAGTAACAACTTCCAAGACTCAAATATAAAACAAAGTACTGTAGTAAAATCATGGGTTGTCTCCCATAAGCGCTTTTCTTTAACGCCTTTCAGCTAGGCGCAGAAAGTGTGAATCAAGTGTTATCAAGGGATGAAGTATTAACATCAAAAAAATTCTCACAAACAAAACTTGTTGCAGAGGGTACCTTAGATGCTCCATTATCTAAATTTCCCATAGTGGTACTAAGGGTTTTATCAATTTTAGGCTTATAATAATTCTTTGGCTTAGGCACCTTAGAGACATACATGAATTTTTGCTCCTTGCCCACATAAGCTTTCTCCTTAAATTTAAGAGAAGAAAAAGTTGAACCCAATGTTCCCATAGCTTCTTCAAGTTTACCAATTCTATGGGTTTGATTATCATGGATAGCACAAGTTTCTAAAGTAGCAATTCTTTCATTAATTTCTCCTAGGGATTTATCAAGTTTATCAGTATTATCAAGTAATATCCCCAGTTTAGTCTCAATACTTGGAAGATTTTTCTCTATGGCTTCCAACTTTTTCATGACATCCTCAAGAGAGATTTCAATTTTAGTTTCATTAACAGGTGGTATTCCAACTAGACTCCCAATGATGCAACTAGCTTCTAAAGCAGGAGTACCTAGGAAATTACCCCCCGAAAGAGTGTCAAGAACATACCTATTCCAGCTAGATATACCAACATAAAAGTTCCTAAGTAGGATAATAGTGGAGTGTTTCTTAGTGCACCTCTGATGAGCATCACTAATTCTATACCAAGCATCTTTAAAACTTTCTCCACCTTGTTGCTTAAAAGAACGAACTTCAACTTCAGGATTACCCATTTTAGCAGTAGTAAATAAAGCAAACTAGATAAAGTAATGCAAGTAACTAATTTTTTTGTGTTTTTGATATAGAGAACAAGATAGTAAATAAAGTAAAGCTAGCAACTAATTTTTTTTGTCTTTTGTTTTAGTGCAGCAAACAAAGTAGTAAATAAAGTAAAGCAAGACAAAAACAAAGTAAAGAGATTGGAAGCAGAGACTCCCCTTGCAGCGTGTCTTGATCTCCCCGGCAACGGCGCCAGAAAATTAGCTTGATGCGTGCAATTAACACACGTCCGTTGGGAACCCCAAGAGGAAGGTGTGATGCAGACAGTAGCAAGTTTTCCCTCAGAAAGAAACCAAGGTTTATCGAACCAGGAGGAGCCAAGAAGCACGTTGAAGGTTGATGGCGGCGAAGTGTAGTGCGGCGCAACACCAGGGATTCCGGCGCCAACGTGGAACCTGCACAACACAACCAAAGTACTTTGCCCCAACGTAACAGTGAGGTTGTCAATCTCACCGGCTTGCTGTGAACAAAGGATTAACCGTATTGTGTGGAAGATGATTGTTTGCGAAGAACAGTAACGAACAATTATTGCAGTAGATTGTATTTCAGACGTAAAGAATAGGACCGGGGTCCACAGTTCACTAGAGGTGTCTCTCCCATAAGATAAACAGCATGTTGGGTGAACAAATTACAGTTGGGCAATTGACAAATAAAGAAGGCATAACCATGCACATACATATATCATGAAGAGTACTATGAGATTTAATCAGGGCATTACGACAAAGTACATAGACCGCCATCCAGCATGCATCTATGCCTAAAAAGTCCACTTTCAGGTTATCATCCGAACCCCTTCCGGTATTAAGTTGCAAGCAACAGACAATTGCATTAAGTATGGTGCGTAATGTAATCAACACAAATATCCTTAGACAAAGCATCGATGTTTTATCCCTAGTGGCAACAAAGACATCCACAACCTTAGAACTTTCATCACTTGTCCTGCATTTAATGGAGGCATGAACCCACTATCGAGCATAAATACTCCCTCTTGGAGTCACAAGTATCAACTTGGCCAGAGCCTCTACTAGCAACGGAGAGCATGCAAGAACATAAACAACTCATATATGATAGATTGATAATCAACTTGACATAGTATTCAATATCCATCGGATCCCAACAAACACAACATGTAGGATTACGAATAAACGATCTTGATCATGATAGGCAGCTCACAAGATCGAACATGATAGCACAATGAGGAGAAGACGACCATCTAGCTACTGCTATGGACCCATAGTCCAGGGGTGAACTACTCACACATCGATCCGGAGGCGATCATGGCGATGAAGAGACCTCCGGGAGATGATTCCCCTCTCCGGCAGGGTGTCGGAGGCGATCTCCTGAATCCCCCGAGATGGGATTGGCAGCGGCTGCGTCTCTGGAAGGTTTTCCGTCTCGTGGCTCTCGGTACTGGGGGTTTCGCGACAAAGACTATATGTAGGCGAAAGGGTAGGTCAGGGGGCGTCACGAGGGACCCACACAATAGGGCCGCGCGGCCAGGGGCTGGGCCGCGCCGCCCTAGTGTGGCGTCGCCTCGTGGCCCCACTTCGTATCTCCCTCGGTCTTCTGGAAGCTTCGTGGAAAAATAGGACCCTGGGCATTGATTTCGTCCAATTCCGAGAATATTTCCTTACTAGGATTTCTGAAACCAAAAACAGCAGAAAACAACAACTGGCTCTTCGGCATCTCGTCAATAGGTTAGTGCCGGAAAATGCATAATAATGACATATAATGTGTATAAAACATGTGAGCATCATCATAAAAGTAGCATGGAACATAAGAAATTATAGATACGTTTGGGACGTATCATGTGGTGACCCTGCATACCACTGCATGTTGTAGTATGCCAGTCGTTGATATAACATTCACGAAGTACCATTCCGCAAATATTACATCCCTCAGAGTAGTACAACAGAACATAGCAAGGTCCATAACTCATTCACATATTATTACAATCAACATACACATTTCGTCTCGGAGCTCCTCTTGGGTCCTAAGAGGAATACTCCTGGGTTCGAGGCGAACCCAACTTAGTTTACAATATATCAGTCTCATTAAGTGATACATTTATTTCCTCGAGCAGCTAAATATAAAGAGTTCGTGCTGCTCGACTATAATTACTACTAGGTTCTTCTAGGCTTGATCTCCACCGGAAGCCTCCCCGGTTCCGTAGACTATAAGATAGTCTACGCCTTCAACTCCTCCTGAGAGGTCAGGTTCATCATAGCCGATAATCTCGGCTCCTTCATTGTTGTCGTAGTCCTCCTCCAGACGGTTCAGACAACCTAAGCATGGGATTTAAGAGTGGTATGAGTACGAGCGTACTCAACAAGTTCATTATAGATAAGAGGTGTTTAATGCACTAACTACGATATTAGACCAAAAAGTCTAATACCAATGCAAGTTTTGATAAACATTTCTTGAAGAGATTGCTTTTATTTCAAAGAGCTATGTCCGTCAGCCTTCACCGGTTTACTAGAACTTCATGGAGCTCCTTTCCGGCCGCGTTCGCAGTTCCTCAATCCCGGAACAGGGAGTGACAGGTCACAGTTCTTTACACTCTGCAGAGGTGTGTTGCTTTACCCATAAGAGATCTTAACCTTGATGCCAACCGGGCAGCTTTCCCGTCCACACTTCCTTAGGTGTGAGGCCCGGTATAAGGTCTAGCCAATCATGTTCCTCCGCTACCTCGAACACCCACCCTTTGTTGCATACTCCGACCCTGGGTCCACGCCGGCCCCATTATTCCCATATATTTCAGGGTGGACTCCGACCACGACGTCAATGCAGGGCTCTACCATACATTCCTACGCCGGCAGATGCAACCCATCATAGACCTCATTACCATTGGGACTTCTACGGGTTCCCACCCCTGCATCAAGTCTCGCAAGATCATGAGCACCCGGTAATGAGCATCCGTTGATGAACGAGAGGTGGAAACACTTTTGACTATTCCGTCCCACTCCGGATCTTATGGTTAACACGGGTATTACGGCACAAGAATCACTGGCGACATTTGTTGTTTAATCCTAGATGGATATAAACCCGTGCAATGGAACCTCCACCATATCAACACAATCCATGGTTCCATTGCCCACCACTTAGTCATATTCATAGTTATGAAAGTAGTGGTTTTGATTTTTGTGCAATAGTGATAACCATAATACTTTGCAAGTAATTTGATAAAAATACTCAAATGACATGAGCAAGTGATGAACTTGCCTGAACACTGCAAAGTTTTGCAGTTGGAAGGTGTGGACTGACCCTTGTCCTCTGTTTCTGAAAAATAGCATCATTGTCCGATAAGGGCAATGGTTAAAGAGGCAATTATGCATGATTCCATTTTTAGGGTTTGTTCCCCCCTTCCGATGTCGTTATTATTTCATGTAAGAGGTTAATACTAAGAATAATTTGGGAATACTTGATTTAAAGTAAAATACAACCTTGAAATGTTGTCAAGGTGTTTTTTTAAAGTCCAAATGCATTAATGGACTTATTCTCATTATTGAAAATAATATGTGTGATTTAAATCATTATTTAAATCATCAAATTAAGACTTATTCTTCTTTGTCTTCAAAAATTCTCTTTGATATTTTATTTAGATAGAGAATTTTATGCTGATTAATTTTCATATTTTTACTTATTTTTTTAGAGCTGTATTTTATTTTATAGAATTTTTGGAAATTCTCATGTAAATGGGTATTTTGGAAATGTCCAAAATACCCCTCGGGCCCACAATCGGGGCGGCCGGGCGGTTAGGTTGGACCAGCCATCTGTGCTTGGTCCAACCGACCCAGTCGCGTCGTCTTCTCGCTGTGTCCTAACCCTAATCCCCCTTTCGGCTCCCGCGACGCCGAAATCGCCTCCGCCGTCGCCGCTTTAATCTGACCGTCTCCGGCCATCGCCGGCGACGAGATGGTGCGGATCTGGACCACCTCTCGACGGCGGACATGGTGGTCCGCGTCGATCTGATGCGTGCGTCCTCGTTCGCTCGCCATCGACTCTCCCGTGCGCCTGGCTTTTGGCGTCCGCCGCCACCGCGCTTTGGAGATGCCGTGGACCTTCCTCCTGGCGCTCCCCTGGGCGCGTGGTGCTGCGCTGGGGTGCTGTGGTGGTCGCCGTGGCTTGGCTTGGCCAGGCCTGGTGCCATCGTGTGCCCTGGCGTGCGCCGCCGTGGCCGCCGTGGTCGTGTCGACCACCTCCTCCCCGGTAAGTGCTCCTCCTTCTCCTCTGCTACCTATTCTACCTCTTCTCCTTCCTCTGGATGCCCTGGCATCCACCTGATTGTGCTGCTGCTTCTACTCCTATGTGCTCTGCTGCTGTGCTTGCTGTGAATGCGTGTATGCTGCTGTGCTCTTTGCTGTTGCCATGGATCCTAGCTGATGTGATGTGCTGCTGCCATGCGCATGCTGCTGTTGTGCATATGCTGCTTCTGTGTGTGCATTTCCTTGCCCCTGGCTTGATCATGATGCATGATCCTTGCATTATGCAAGTGCCAGTGCCCTGGGTGTGATGTGTATAGGGCTGTGAATCTTGGAAATGCTCAATTGAGCATGGCTGTTGACTAAATAACACCATCCCTTATTGGTGTGCTTCTGGATACAATTGTATTTAATTTATTTACTTATCTGTGATGCAATTATTTATGAGATGTGGCTATATAGTTGATCTGGTTAAATGTGTGGTTGCTAGGCTTGGCTCTAGCATGTCTTAGCATGCTCTAGCAAGCTTCTGATGATCATATGATCATCAGTTGCTTGTAAAAGCTGCTGTGTTATGACTGTGCCTCTCTTCTGCTCATCTTTGTGTCTGTGTGACACCAAAATCTGTACTGATGCATGCTTTTGCTTGCTCAAGCAGTTGCTGATGCTTGCAATGATCCATTGGTTCAGCTGCAAGACTCTGGTGCTTTGATTCCTTATATGATTCACTTATCTGTGTTACCTGGATTTACTAAAATGGATAAGTGATGTGAACTGCTTGCAGTAATGATCATTTCATTGAGTTTGGCAGGGCTAGATGGATGCCACCACTTGGTTGGGTACCCTAGCCCTCCTTTTGAACCCATCTGGGTGATGATAACTGTGCATGGCTTATTAGTTTGGGCTGGTTCAGTGGTTGAGGTGACCTTGACAGCAATTCATTGCTGTTTAGGTAGCTCCCACCCTTGTTGGCTTGCTATGGCTTAGTGAATGCATCCCTGGGTAATTCCTTGTTGGATTTCCAGTGATCTTTGATGTTGACAAACAAGAATAGACACATATTGTCTATCTATCTGATGGTGTGCTAGGTTTTAGGTGCTAAGTGGCTTTGGTTGAATAGATAGGATCATTTCCTTGCTGGATTGCCTTGGTTATGCCACTGTTTTGGTCTAGCCAGTGTTCCCTTGGTGATTTCCTATTGGCTTCACCCATTTTTGCTTGCACCAACTGACTTGGTAGCCAGATGATGATACAATCTGGGTATTCTACCCTTCTGTGTTCCTGTGATGCATTGTATGCTTATTTATGAGCAAAAATTGGTTTTGCTCAGGTTGATCTGTTTATACCTCACTCCAGCTCCTAGAAAATGGTGTGCTGGTGTAGAGGTTTTGCTTCTGTGCTGCTTTCTTGGCTTGCCCTGCTCCTCCTTGTGGCTTGTGCTTGATCTACTCCATGGTTTACTTCCCAACAGGAAACAGTTCTTTGCTTGAGCTGTTCCTGGATGAAGTTCTGGCTATGTGTTCTTCCTGTTCTAAGTGTTCTTGTTTTCTAATGACTTACCAAGCTGCCTGCCGATGAATGAGCTAGGGTTTGGCTCAAAAAGGTTATATATGATGCCCTCTTGCTCTCTCTGGTCGACAGCTTGGCCTGGTCACTTTGGTGACTCTCCCTGGATGTGTATGTGCTGGTGGACATGCACACAGCCTTGTGAGCTGCTTGTGTAGTTCCTGGTTGGAACTTGGTCCATTTGGTGGATCAGCTCGGCTGATCTTGATAATATCCTCTCAACTTCACATTTTCTTGCTAACCTGCCAAGTGGCAATGCCACTTGGCATAACACTTGTCTTTGTCTTTGTTTGTGTGATTACAGGGAACAATGTGATGCTCTGGATGAAGATCAAGATCCTCTTGGCAAGATCTCCATGATGATCATCTAGTGTAGTCTAGGATAGATCCTTCACTTGTAATTTTTCTTTATTTTCTTTCTTCTATTCTGCCCATTTATGTAATGTGTTGTATTAATCATTTATTTCACTTATGAATATTGTAATGACAATGTAATTTGTGTGATGATCAATAAAGCTCAAAGTTTTTTCTAATGAGCTTTACTTTATTATAATTGTTCATATTGTTTATTATTGTTTAATTACTTAATGAATTTCCTCATATTTGAATTATTTAGGGTTATTATTTAATGTTTGAATTTGAAATTCAAATTCAACATTGGTTTAAATTCAACCCTGTCACTTATCAAGAATTCAATCATGCACTCTCCCCTCTCTTCTTAAAACCCTAAGCTAATGATGTGAGATGCAAGTTTGTCGCACTCTCGAAACCCTAACCCTGTAAGGTGTCGAGAGAGAAACTTGTCCCCCTTCGATGCAGTTTTTGTTTAAAAGCGCGAAATTTCCCCAGAATTTACTATGCAATGCACATCCCTTTCTAAAATCTACCCCTCGATCGTCTCTAAACCTGGGACATTACAGCCTTTTCCCCTTAAAGAAAACTTCGTCCCGAAGTTGTGGTTGTAATACCTGAACAGCTCGGGGTATGTTTTCCTCAGGTCTTCCTCTTTTTCCCAGGTGGCTTCCCTCTCGGGATGATGCTTCCATTGTATCTTGCAATATTTGATCGCCTTATTTCTGAGTTGTTTCCAGCTCTCCTCGAGAATCTTGGCTGGCTTCTCGATATATGTCAAGTCTGGTTGTAACTCGAGCTCATCATGTGATATTGGTTCATCTGGGGTCTTCAAACATTTCCGAAGTTGTGACACATGGAATACATTGTGAACTTGAGCTAACCTTCCCGGTAGATCCAATTCAAAGGCTAAGCCTCGGTTCTGACTCAGTATCTTGAAAGGTCCTATATATCTAGGACTGAGTTTCCCTTTTACTCCAAACCTCTGGAGTCCTTTCATCGGGCTTACCTTAAGATAGACCATGTCTCCAACTCGTGGTTCCCATGTCCTTCTCTTCTGATCGGCATAACTCTTTTGCCGACTTTGGGCTATCTTGAGCCTGTCTCTGATAATGTCAATGATTTGTTGTTTTTCCTTGACATAATCAGGGTTGAACTCTTTGCTTGCTCCGGCTTCATACCAACATATTGGTGATCTACACTTCCTTCCATACAGAGCTTCAAATGGTGCCATCTTGATGCTGCTTTGATAACTATTGTTATATGAAAACTCTGTTAGTGTGTTCTTCCCATGATCCTCCGAAGTCTAGGGCACAAGCCCTAAGCATATCCTCTAAGATCTGGTTGGTTCTCTCGGTTTGTCCACCGGTCTGGGGATGATAAGCGGTACTATAATCCAACTTGGATCCTAAAGCTTCGTGAAGCTGCTTCCAGAATGCTGATGTGAACATGGATCCTCGATCCGATACTATCTTCTTTGGCACTCCATGCTTACTCACGATCTCTTTGATGTAAAGATCGATAAGTTTCTCTCCTTTATCCTGCTGGTTTACCGCTAAGAAGTGTGCACTTTTCGTCAACCGGTCCACGATTACCCATATCATGTCCTTCTTTTTATTGGTCATGGGTAGTCCGGTGATGAAATCCATCCCTATTTCTTCCCATTTCCACTCTGGAATAGGTAAAGGTTGTAACTTCCCTGCCGGACTCTGGTGTTCAGCCTTCACTCGCTGGCATGTATGGCATTCTGCCACATATTGTGCTATCTCCCTCTTCATGTTATTCCACCAGAATAGTTCCTTTAGGTCCATGTACATCTTTGTACTTCCCGGATGTATGGAATATGGTGTTTGATGAGCTTCCCGGAGTATTACTTCCTTAATTTCAGCAATATCCGGAACGCAAATTCTTTTCTGGAACCATAAAGATCCAGATTCTCCGCGATGAAATTCTGATGGTCTTCCCTCATCTATTCTTCTCATCTCTTCTACAATGAATGGATCGTCCAACTGACCCATCATTATCTCATTCTTCAGGTTGACATTAAGCTCCTCGGCTACTTGCAACGCCGATAATCCTTCATGGGCTTCCTTCTCCCAAAGTTGTATTTGGGCTTGACTTATTTCCTTCCTCAACTCCGGTGATATTTCTTGTTCCACTCCTCCGGTGCTTTTCCTACTCAGGGCATCTGCTACAACATTAGCCTTCCCTGGTGTGTAATTGATTGTCTGTAACATCCCAATTTTTTCAAATTCGAAAAGCATGCATTTCATACATGTGCATCATGACATTTTTGCATTTAGGGAAAATTCAAAGTGCATTTCAAAAACCAAACCCTAATATGGCGCTATTAGCCACTTATGCGTCTATGCGAACTTTGGTTTCAAAAGTATTTTAATTTGTTGCAAAAATGGTTCCAAAGTGAAGCTCTTTTTTTTACAAGGAATCCATCGGTATCTTATTTGCATTTTTCTGATTTTATTTTGGTGCCTCAAATGCTTTTTTCAAATGCGAGAAAGAGATAGAAGAAAAAAAAAAGAAAAAAAAAACGAACGGTGAGGCTGACCCGGTCGGCCGGCCCGGCGACCCGACACCAGGCCTGCGCCGGCCACCTCTTCTCCCTCCCCTCTCCCTTCCCCTTGGGCCGACCCAGTGGCCAGCCTGCCAGGCCACCAGCCCACCCCGTCGCCCATCATCCCCAACCTCCGCCCCCTGCACACAACGCACGACACGCACGTACAGAGCGCACGCACTGCAGCGCCGGCCACGATCCTCCCCCACTCGCCCCACGTCCCCACCTCGCCTCTCCTCTCCCGTTCGAGGACACCTCCATAAAGAGCCCGGCCTCCTCTCCCTTTTCCCCTCTTTTTCCCTCTCAAACACGCCGCCAGGCTCGCAAAATTTCTCGCCGGAGTTCACCTCGCCGCGTCGCCTCCAGCCGGCCATTGCCGCCGGCCGGGACCTCCCCAAGCCGCGCCGCGGCAACCATCTGCACCGCGGCGACGACCCTCACGTCGTCCGCCCCTTCCCCGCCGCCGGGAACCACTGAAGCGCCGCCGACCATCGCCGCCGGCGAGCTCACCTCGCCGCCGGCCACGTCAGCCGCCACCTCGCCGCCACGCGTGCACCACGCGTACGCCACGTGAGTGCTCCCTTTCTTTCTCTTTTTCTTCTTTCCAATACCAGCAAAAAATCTGAGCCGTAGACGTTATGTTGATCCAAGGGATCAGAGAGCGTGAACTGCGTGAATGGGTACGCACCAATAGGATTGCGCCATGTGCCTGGACACACCCTAGATTGCGTTTAATTAGAATTTCGATAGTCCGCGCTTTGTAAAAATCGTAACCAGAGCTCCGCTTGTCCAAAAATTACAAACTTTATACCTCTGGAATCCTAAAAATATAAGGAACATTTTGGAACAATAAAATGTAGACTTACAGAAGTTTGAGATTCATCCATATTTAAATGCCTTATTAGAGTACCGTGTCCATAAAATGATATATCTACACACCCTTTTCGGGTGATTCCTTTTGCATATGCTTGCAAATGTAATCCTCTGTCCAGTAGTACCAAAACCATCATTTGTCTACTGTACCAAAACACCTTTTTCAATTAATGGTAGTTGCCCTTCGCTAGTGCGACATAGATGGTTCGCAATAATTCAACCAACCATAAAACTTGACCATGGCATCATGCATATAGTGACAACCAGAGATCATTAAATGGAGTGCACTTGTGTAAATATCATATTCATATCATGTCTATGCTTGTTCATTTGTGTTGTGCATTATGTTTATCGTGCTATGTATGAATGCTTGTAGATTGCGATCGTGATACTGCCGTTGTATGCGAAGATTGCAACTCTTCCCTCTGAAAAAGGCAAGTGACACACACTAAAAGTCCCAGTTTTAATTCCCGCACTGTAGTGTTTTTATAGTAGACATGTCTAGGGTTTATGCTTTATGCTTGCTAGTAAATCCTAGTAGTTTAGCTACACCACTCCTAGACTCCCTTAGCCGACATTAAATTTAGTTGTTACCTGCTATGCCATGGAAAAAGGTTTTGATAGAGGTTAAGGAAAAACAACTAAGTTTAATGAATTACCTGGGTGAATGGTGGAGTTATGGAGAGGGTGGCTGTATCAGGGGGCAAGACCCTGGTGCTAGTGCACACTTGCGGAAAGTCACCCAGGCTTAAAGAGATTGTAGACAAACCTTGCTCATTAGCTTTTCGTACAACCACATGCTACTATGGCTCTGGCTTGACAAAGTATGTTGTATGAACCCGGATCCTAGGGGCCAGGTGGTGGTAGAGGGATACTGTAGGTGGGGGCGTGGCCCTTAGGGAATGGTTCGGGTGATTACACACAGAAGGTCTCGGCCACGGTCTGCACCTGTCCTTTGAGCAAAATGTGCATCGAGGTAGAAGGATTGACCTGGCCATGTGGGTAAAGGTGTACAACCTCTCGAGAGTGTAAAATCTAAGTACTTAGCCGTGTCCCCGGTTATGGACAACTTGAGCGAACTGACAAGTCCTTGTTCGAAGATCTCCTCATCCCAATTTCTTAAATAAAATTTGATGGGTGAACAAGGGTAGGAAGGTACATTGGGGCTTTACCAATGTTACTGTTAATTGGTACATTGGGGATTTACCGATGTTACTATTAAATAGATTGAAAGAAAATGTTTTCATAAATTATAGGGAAAAATTGGCTTTATGCAAAATGAACTTGAGCTCTACCTGCCAGATGTGCACGTAGGTGTAGGATGCCTTTTGAGTCCACAAAAGTGTCCTTGCCAATACTATTCCAAATGTATTGATTCCTCCGGGCTGCAACGTTTGATGTTGCAGGTATCCCTAGTTGCTGAAGAAGATGTTAGGATCACGAGTATTTGCCCAACATGTCTGCCTGTGGCATCCGTGAAGGAAGAGGACTCCATGCTATTTGCTTTCCGCTTGATGTTGAACTCTGATTTATGTTTATGCTAGCCCTTGAGCTATGCAAGTTGTATCGAACTATTTTATTTTCGCTGGATCTTAGGTTGTAATGAAGACCTTTGCTACTTGGTATTTCATCTTAAACTGTGTGTGCTAGCAGTTCGATCCAGGGACTAGCACTAATGCACAGGGACTTGCACTTTATTTAAAGTGAGGTCACTACAGATGGTATCAGAGCACTGTGTTGCCCATAGGTTCGTGACCCTAGGTTTGGATAGAAATAGGAAGACCTTATGATGAAATTCCCTCTTATCTATCTAATCCATTCTCTATTGAAAACAAATGTTTGCAAATTTGTTTTCTTGTATTCTCACCTATTTCATCTTCAAAAAAAAAATCTTCATCCTTTAGACCTCCAATCTTTGAAGACCTTAAGTAAGTGGAAGTGAAGCTTGAAGCACCCAAGATGGAAATCGAGTAGACCACCCCTTTCTCTCTTTTATCAGACCAACGATATCTTAAAAACGCATTGATCCTACCAAATTGTGGTATGACCATACTAGTTTGTTAGTGTTTAAAAATATTTGCTTGCGTGATTTTAAGGATTGTTTATATGCTTGTGTTGTGCGAGGGTAGGAAATTTTATTTCTCCTTAGCTCTAGTCTAATTCTATTCTTACCTCGCAAACCCCACAGCATGCCGCCCCGCCGAGAGCCCGAGGTGCCAGCCTATGTTCAGCAGATGATGGAGGCACAGGCCCAGCTGATGCAAATAGTGACTCAAACCATAGCCCAGCTGAACAACAACATGCAGAACAACAACCACAACAACAATCCACCACCCCCGCCACCGCCACCTCCGCCACAGCAGGACCGTCTGACCAGGTTCCTGAGGTTGAACCCTCCCACATTCTCCAATTCTCCTGAGCCAATCGTAGCTGATGACTGGCTGCGTACAATTAACAAGAAATTGGACACTATTCAAGCACATGGGGAAGAGAAGGTGCGGTTCGCCGCACATCAGCTTGAAGGACCCGCAGCTGAATGGTGGGACAACTACCAGATCACCTACCCTGACATCGCAGCCATCACTTGGGATCAGTTTCAGAATGCCTTCCGCACTGCTCATGTTGCTTCTGGAGTCATTGCTCTGAAGAGGCGCGAGTTTCGCGACTTGCGCCAGGGATCTCGCTCCTTGTCTGACTATGCTGAGCTCTTCAACAAGTTGGCTCGTTATGCACCTGAAGATGTGAACACTGATAGGAAGAGGCAGGAGGAATTCATGAGAGGCCTCAATGATGAGATATCCATTCAGCTTTGTGCTTCTAGGTACGCCAATTACCAGGAGCTGTATGACAGCGCAGTGGCAGTTGAGTCCAAGCACAACAGCATGGAGAACCGGAAGAGAAAGCACGGTTATGACAAGTATGGATCAGGACCAGCGCACAAGATGCGTTCATATGGAGATGGTAGTGGAAGTTCTGGCCATCATAAGTATGGCAGCAATGATGGAGGAAACAAGCATCACCACAATGATCACAAGAATCACCACCACAACTCTGGGAAGAGTAATGGCAGCCATCATGGAAATGGCAATGGCCACAACAACGGCAATGGCAACAACAATGGTCATCGCTTTGTGAAGAAGGACATCAGCCAGGTAGAGTGCTTCAAGTGCAGGAAGACAGGACACTTTGCCAACGACTACCCTGAGAAGAAGGCTGAGGAAGCAAGGAAGATTGTGGATGCAGGCAAGCCGAACCCGTTCCAGAAGGGGCATGCCAACCATGTCAATGTTGAGGAGATCTATGATGAGCCGGACGCAGTGATCGGTACGTTCATGCTCAATTGCTTTTCAGCACTTGTTCTATTTGATACCGGTGCATCACATTCTTTCATATCAAGAGCATTTGTGGTTAAGAATAATCTGCCCACTAAAACAACGGGATGGCCTCTTAGAGTAAGCTCTCCAGGGGGAGAGATGTTAGCAACTGATGGATGTAGAAATTTGACCCTGCAAATTGGAAAACATAAGTTCCCAGCCAACTTAGTAGTCCTACCATCCCAAGGTCTAGATGTAATCCTAGGCATGGATTGGATGACCATTTATGGAGGCATAATAGATTGTGCAAAGAGATCAATTACACTCACAACCCCAGAAATGAAGAGGATTCGTTTCAATTCGACTTTTGAGCTTAAAGGTAGTAAGGTCAACTCTCTTAAGGGGGTTAGCATGGAGACGGTGCTCGTTGTGAGGGAATACCCGGATGTGTTCCCGGAAGAGTTGCCAGGAATGCCACCAGACAGAGAAGTTGAATTTCTCATTGAGCTGTTGCCTGGAACTGGACCAATAGCCAAGAGACCATACAAGATGGATGTAGAGGAATTGAAGGAGTTGAAGAAGCAGCTTAAGGAACAGTTGGAAAAAGGTTTCATCCGACCTAGTTCATCGTCATGGGGAGCCCCTGTTTTGTTTGTGATGAAGAAAGATTCTAGCAAGAGATTGGTAATGGATTATCGATCACTCAATGAAGTCACTATTAAGAACAAGTACCCGTTGCCCAATATCAACGACCTGTTTGACCAACTGAAGGGAGCAAAAGTATTTTCCAAAATTTATCTTCGATCGGGTTACTTCCAAATGAAGATCAGAGAGCAAGACATACCTAAGACCGCATTCACTACTAGATACGGTATGTATGAGTATATTGTTATGCCATTTGGTCTAACCAATGCCCCGGCATATTTTATGGCCATGATGAACAAAGTGTTCATGGAATATTTGGATAAGTTCGTAGTAGTATTCATCGATGATATATTGATATACTCAAAGGATGAAGCCGAACATGAGAGGCACTTGCGCCTAATCATGGAGAAGCTTAGAGAGCACAAGTTGTATGCCAAGTTCAGCAAGTGTGAGTTCTGGTTGGATAGGGTTGGATTCCTTGGACATATAGTTTTAGCAGAAGGAGTCGCAGTTGATCCGAGTAAAGTTGCAGCTGTGACCGAGTGGGAATCACCCAAGAATGCAGGAGAGATCCGGAGTTTCCTAGGACTCGCTGGATACTACCGGAGATTTATTGAAAATTTCTCCAAGATTGCAAAGCCCATGACAGCACCGTTGAAGAAGGAGAAGAAATTCATCTGGACTGATGAGTGTGAAGCTAGTTTTCAAGAGTTGAAGCAACGCCTAGTAAGTGCACCGGTTCTATGTTTGCCAGATATCAATAAGGATTTCCAGGTGTACTGCGACGCCTCTCGTCAAGGACTTGGAGGTGTTCTAATGCAAGATGGAAGAGTAGTGTGTTATGCTTCACGACAACTCAAGCAGCATGAGAGAAACTACCCAACCCATGACTTAGAGCTAGCATCTGTGGTTCATACCCTGAAAGTGTGGAGACACTACTTGATGGGAAAGCATTGTGATGTGTTCACAGACCATAAAAGTTTGAAGTACATATTCACTCAGAAGGAGCTGAACATGAGGCAAAGAAGATGGTTAGAGTTAATAAAAGATTATGATATGAATTTGCAATACCACCCCGGGAAGGCTAACGTTGTAGCCGATGCGCTGAGCCGTAAGAGCTATGTAAATGGCCTCACCGCCGGAGAATTACCTGAGGAACTGTGTGAACAGTTTAAGGACCTCAGACTAGAGGTTGTGCCAAAAGGTTATTTGGCATCACTTGAAGTTCAGCCAACACTAATGGACAGAATTAGAGAAGCTCAAAAGTTAGACAAAGAAATAGAGGAGATTAAGGTCAATATGAGCGAAGGCAGAGCAAAAGGATTTCATGCAGATGAACAAGGAACCATATGGTTTGAGAAGCGTATCTGTGTACCCCAGGACCCTGAGCTTAGGAAGTTGATTTTCCAGGAAGCCCATGATTCACCATACTCCATTCATCCGGGTAACACCAAGATGTACATGGACATGAAGGAAAGGTTCTGGTGGAGTAATATGAAGAGAGACATCGCTGAGTATATTGCTTTGTGTGATGTTTGTAGCAGAGTCAAGGCGGAACATCAGAAACCCGCAGGATTGTTGCAACCACTACCTATACCAGAATGGAAGTGGGAGAATATTGGCATGGATTTTATCACCGGACTGCCAAAGACTAGATCGGGATATGACTCCATTTGGGTCGTAGTTGACCGTCTGACTAAAGTGGCTCACTTCATTCCAGTGAAGACCACCTACACAAGCGCCAAATTAGCCAAGTTATACATGAACAAAATCATATGTTTGCATGGAGTGCCCAAGAGCATTGTGTCAGACAGAGGTACCCAGTTTACATCTCACTTTTGGCGTCAAATACATGAGTCTTTGGGAACTAGACTGGAGTTCAGCATAGCGTTTCACCCATGCATCGATGGATGACTGAAAGAGTGAATCAAATCTTGGAAGATATGTTAAGAGCATGTGCATTGGACTATGGATCAAGTTGGGATGAAAATCTGCCTTATGCAGAGTTTTCATATAATAATAGCCACCAAGCTAGTATTGGTATGGCACCCTTTGAGGCATTGTATGGAAGGAAGTGCACCACCCCATTGCTATGGAGTGGCGTAGGAGAAAGAAGTCTGTTTGGCCCAGACCTAATCAAGGATGCCGAAGAGAAGGTCAGACTGATCAGAGATAGATTGAAGATAGCCCAATCTAGACAGAAGAGCTACGCTGACTCAAAGCGTAGGGAAGTGACCTATGAGATAGGAGATAGAGCATACCTAAGAGTCTCACCCCTACGTGGTGTAAAAAGATTTGGAGTCAAGGGAAAGTTAGCACCCCGCTTTGTAGGACCATTCAAGATCCTGGCTCGCAAAGGTGAAGTAGCATATGAGTTGGAAATGCCAGAATCTCTAGCTGCAGTTCACAATGTGTTCCATGTAAGCCAACTGAAGAAGTGTCACCCAGAAATGGCAGAGACCCTGTTGAGAGATACAGTGCCACTTGAGGAGGTTCAGTTGGAGAGTGATCTCACATATGAAGAGAAGCCGATCAAGATACTGGAGACAGCGGAAAGAGTGACCCGTACGAAGACGATCAAATTTTGCAAGGTCCAGTGGAACCACCACACAGAGGAAGAAGCTACATGGGAACGAGAAGATGATCTCCGTGAAGATCATCCACTCCTATTTGCTAGCCACTCCGATTCTCGAGGGCGAGAATCATCTTAAGGGGGGTAGGTTTGTAACATCCCAATTTTTTCAAATTCGAAAAGCATGCATTTCATACATGTGCATCATGACATTTTTGCATTTAGGGAAAATTCAAAGTGCATTTCAAAAACCAAACCCTAATATGGCGCTATTAGCCACTTATGCGTCTATGCGAACTTTGGTTTCAAAAGTATTTTAATTTGTTGCAAAAATGGTTCCAAAGTGAAGCTCTTTTTTTTACAAGGAATCCATCGGTATCTTATTTGCATTTTTCTGATTTTATTTTGGTGCCTCAAATGCTTTTTTCAAATGCGAGAAAGAGATAGAAGAAAAAAAAAAGAAAAAAAAAACGAACGGCAGCTGGGCTGACCAGGTCGCCGGCGGCCGGCCCGACCCGACCAGGCTCGCGCCGGCCACCTCTTCTCCCTCCCCTCTCCCTTCCCCTTGTGCCGACCCAGTGGCCAGCCTGCCAGGCCACCAGCCCACCCCGTCGCCCATCATCCCCAACCTCCGCCCCCTGCACACAACGCACGACACGCACGTACAGAGCGCACGCACTGCAGCGCCGGCCACGATCCTCCCCCACTCGCCCCACGTCCCCACCTCGCCTCTCCTCTCCCGTCCGAGGACACCTCCATAAAGAGCCCGGCCTCCTCTCCCTTTTCCCCTCTTTTTCCCTCTCAAACACGCCGCCAGGCTCGCAAAATTTCTCGCCGGAGTTCACCTCGCCGCGTCGCCTCCAGCCGGCCATTGCCGCCGGCCGGGACCTCCCCAAGCCGCGCCGCGGCAACCATCTGCACCGCGGCGACGACCCTCACGTCGTCCGCCCCTTCCCCGCCGCCGGGAACCACTGAAGCGCCGCCGACCATCGCCGCCGGCGAGCTCACCTCGCCGCCGGCCACGTCAGCCGCCACCTCGCCGCCACGCGTGCACCACGCGTACGCCACGTGAGCGCTCCCTTTTTTTCTCTTTTTCTTCTTTCCAATACCAGCAAACAATCTGAGCCGTAGACGTTCTGTTGATCCAAGGGATCAGAGAGCGTGAACTGCGTGAATGGGTACGCACCAATAGGATTGCGCCATGTGCCTGGACACACCCTAGATTGCGTTTAATTAGAATTTCGATAGTCCGCGCTTTGTAAAAATCGTAACCAGAGCTCCGCTTGTCCAAAAATTACAAACTTTATACCTCTGGAATCCTAAAAATATAAGGAACATTTTGGAACAATAAAATGTAGACTTACAGAAGTTTGAGATTCATCCATATTTAAATGCCTTATTAGAGTACCGTGTCCATAAAATGATATATCTACACACCCTTTTCGGGTGATTCCTTTTGCATATGCTTGCAAATGTAATCCTCTGTCCAGTAGTACCAAAACCATCATTTGTCTACTGTACCAAAACACCTTTTTCAATTAATGGTAGTTGCCCTTCGCTAGTGCGACATAGATGGTTCGCAATAATTCAACCAACCATAAAACTTGACCATGGCATCATGCATATAGTGACAACCAGAGATCATTAAATGGAGTGCACTTGTGTAAATATCATATTCATATCATGTCTATGCTTGTTCATTTGTGTTGTGCATTATGTTTATCGTGCTATGTATGAATGCTTGTAGATTGCGACTGTGACAGCTGCCGTTGTGACTGCGAAGATTGCAACTCTTCCCTCTGAAAAAGGCAAGTGACACACACTAAAAGTCCCAGTTTTAATTCCCGCACTGTAGTGTTTTTATAGTAGACATGTCTAGGGTTTGTGCTTTATGCTTGCTAGTAAATCCTAGTAGTTTAGCTACACCACTCCTAGACTCCCTTAGCCGACATTAAATTTAGTTGTTACCTGCTATGCCATGGAAAAAGGTTTTGATAGAGGTTAAGGAAAAACAACTAAGTTTAATGAATTACCTGGGTGAATGGTGGAGTTATGGAGAGGGTGGCTGTATCAGGGGGCAAGACCCTGGTGCTAGTGCACACTTGCGGAAAGTCACCCAGGCTTAAAGAGATTGTAGACAAACCTTGCTCATTAGCTTTTCGTACAACCACATGCTACTATGGCTCTGGCTTGACAAAGTATGTTGTATGAACCCGGATCCTAGGGGCCAGGTGGTGGTAGAGGGATACTGTAGGTGGGGGCGTGGCCCTTAGGGAATGGTTCGGGTGATTACACACAGAAGGTCTCGGCCATGGTCTGCACCTGTCCTTTGAGCAAAATGTGCATCGAGGTAGAAGGATTGACCTGGCCATGTGGGTAAAGGTGTACAACCTCTCGAGAGTGTAAAATCTAAGTACTTAGTCGTGTCCCCGGTTATGGACAACTTGAGCGAACTGACAAGTCCTTGTTCGAAGATCTCCTCATCCCAATTTCTTAAATAAAATTTGATGGGTGAACAAGGGTAGGAAGGTACATTGGGGCTTTACCAATGTTACTGTTAATTGGTACATTGGGGATTTACCGATGTTACTATTAAATAGATTGAAAGAAAATGTTTTCATAAATTATAGGGAAAAATTGGCTTTATGCAAAATGAACTTGAGCTCTACCTGCCAGATGTGCACGTAGGTGTAGGATGCCTTTTGAGTCCACAAAAGTGTCCTTGCCAATACTATTCCAAATGTATTGATTCCTCCGGGCTGCAACGTTTGATGTTGCAGGTATCCCTAGTTGCTGAAGAAGATGTTAGGATCACGAGTCTTTGCCCAACATGTCTGCCTGTGGCATCCGTGAAGGAAGAGGACTCCATGCTATTTGCTTTCCGCTTGATGTTGAACTCTGATTTATGTTTATGCTAGCCCTTGAGCTATGCAAGTTGTATCGAACTATTTTATTTTCGCTGGATCTTAGGTTGTAATGAAGACCTTTGCTACTTGGTATTTCATCTTAAACTGTGTGTGCTAGCAGTTCGATCCAGGGACTAGCACTAATGCACAGGGACTTGCACTTTATTTAAAGTGAGGTCACTACATTGTCAGATCATAATCCTTGATCAATTCTAGCCATCTTTTCTGCCTCATGTTGAGTTCCTTCTGAGTGAAGAAATATTTGAGGCTTTTATGATCTGTATAGAGCTCACACTTAGCTCCATAGAGAAAATGTCTCCAAGTTTTTAGTGCAAATACGACTGCTGCTAGTTCTAAGTCATGTGTTGGATAATTCACTTCATGAGGTCTGAGTTGCCTCGATCCATAAGATATCACTTTCCGATCTTGCATGAGTACGCAACCCAATCCATGCTTGGATGCGTCACAGTACACGGTGTAGTCCTTGCCAACTTCTGGAACTGCTAACACCGGTGCCGTGGTGAGTTTCTCTTTTAGAGTTTGAAAGCTCTTCTCACACTCCTCGGACCACACGAATGGTGTGTTCTTCCTTAGCAACTTTGTCATTGGTCCTGCTATCTTAGAGAATCCTTCAATGAATCTCCGATAATAACCTGCCATTCCTAGGAATCCTCGGATTTCCTTGACAGTCTTAGGTGCTTCCCATTCTAGAACTGCTGCTACCTTACTCGGGTTAACAGCTATTCCATCTTTACTAATAACATGACCAAGAAATTCCACTTGATCTAGCCAAAATTCACACTTACTAAGTTTGGCATAGAGTTGATGTTCCCTTAGTGTCTGCAACACTAACCTCAAATGTTCGGCATGTTCTGCCTTGTTCTTGGAATATATCAAGATATCATCGATAAATACGATGACAAACTTGTCTAGATATGGCATGAAAATCTTATTCATGAGATTCATGAATATTGCTGGGGCATTGGTCAATCCAAAAGGTACTACAAGGTATTCATGATGTCCATACCTTGAGACAAAGGCAGTTTTCGGAACGTCCTCCTTCTTGATCTTTATCTGGTGATAACCGGATCTTAGATCAATCTTGGAAAAGACTCCCACGCCTCTCACTTAATCAAATAGATCTTGTATTCTTGGAAGTGGATACTTGTTCTTGATTGTGACGTTGTTCAGATTCCTGTAGTCTCCGCACATCCTTCTTCCTCCATCTCTTTTATCCACGAAGATCACAGGTGATCCCCATGGTGAAACACTCTCCTGAATGAATCCCTTTTGTTCCAAGTCATCCAATTGCTCCTTAAGTTCTTTCAATTCCTTAGGCCCCATCTTATATGGTGCTTTGGCAATTGGAGCTGTTCCTGGGATTAGGTCGATAGTGAATTCTATCTCCCTATCTGGTGGCATACCAGGTAATTCCGCAGGAAACACATCCTGGAATTCATTTACTACAGGTATATCTTCTAACTTCACCTCCTTCATGCTGTTAAGCTGTAACTCAACTTCAATCTATGTATGTTTGTCGCCTTGGTAGATCATTCTACTTCCATCGGGACTTTTCAATGACACCGTCTTGTTTACACAGTCGATCAATGCTCCATTAGCTTCTAACCAGTTCATACCAAGAATGACATCAATGTCCTTCATCGGTAAAATGAACAGGTCCGCGTCAAACGCGCACTTGTTGATCATAATAACTTGTTTTTGTTTGGCATGGGTTACTACTATCGTTCCCCCCGCAGATAGTATGGTTATGGGTGTATCTAACTTAGTGCAACTAATCCCATGTTTGATGATGAATTGTTGAGAAATGAATGATGTAGTTGCACCAGTATCAAAAAGTACTTTGCCAGGATGAGTGAGTATCTGGAGCGTACCTATCACCGCCTGGTCAGAATTGACCACCTCCTCCAGACAGTGCAGTTCAGCTTGCCGAAGGGCTTCTTATTCTTCCAGTTGCCTCCGGTGTTTCCTCCTCGACCTCCTCCTCCTCCTGACTGACCTCCTTTATTCCTATTCTTAGGGCAATCCCTAAGCATGTGTCCTTCCTCACGGCACCCGAAGCATATGATTCTGGGTTTCTTACAGTCCTTGGAGAAATGCCCCGTACCTCCACAGCTTCTGCAAACTATTTGATTTGCAGTTTGGAATGCTTGGTTCTTCCTACTACCGTAGTAGTTGCTGTTGTTGTTGTTGTTGTTGTTGTTGTTGTTGTTGTATCTGGGCTTGAAACTCAAGCTGGTATTAGGCTTGTTACTAACAAACCTCTTAGGCTCAAACTTGGCCTTTTTCCTCTTCTCCTCCTGTAGTTGCTTGAAATCATCTTCTAGAGTGATGGCTGCATCCACCAACTCTTGAAACTCCGTTGCTCTCATCATACGGAGCTGTACCTTGAATCGGGGACTTAACCCCCGTAAATCTCTTTTTCTTCTTGTCCTCGGTGTTGACTTCCTCAACAGCGTGCGGACGATTTAGAGAACTCCCCGACATAGGTCGGGATTGCCTTGTCCTTCTGCTCGAGACTCTCAAATTCTCGACGCTTCAACTCCACAATACTTTCAGGGACATTGGATTCCCTGAACTTCCTCGTGAATTCCTCCCAGGTAAATACCTTTCCAGCCGGGTAAACGGCTACAATATTATCCCACCATGATGCGGCAGGTCCACATAGCAGATGGGTAGCATAACGAACCTTCTCTTGGTCGTTACATCCAACGGTGTTGAGCTTGCGCTCTGTATCCATCAGCCAATCTTCCGCGTCCATTGGCTCGGGCGCGTATGCGAAAGATATCGGCTTGGTGTTTTGGAAGTCCGCTAATGTGACTCCCTGGTTCTCAGGTCTCTCCACCCTGTTTTGCTGCAACAAATCTTGAAAGAATTTGTTCTGCTGCTCCAGTGTTACACACTGTCGTTCCTCCACCAGCTGCATGTACTGGATGAAATTTTGCTGCGTCATGGGTGGTGGTGGTGGTGGAAACTGATCTCTGGCTGCACCCTCAGCCTCTTCCTTTTCTTTTGCTTCGCGCTCCATGCGCTGCGCTTGATCTCGTTTCCTAACGTTCCCGACATAATCCCCTAGTTACGCAACACAAGATGATACTCATAATTACTCCATGCGCAAGTTTTCTGAGCTCAACTTTGTGCACAGAACTAGTCACGCAATGGAAATCAAGAAGCAAATCCAAATCATACAAAACATATACCCTGTATATACATACATAAGTGGTCTTATTACAATACTCCAGTCGATGTGAGTATGCAAACTCACTTATTAAAGTATATGTACAAATTTATACAAATATTACAAACTATAATACACGTGGTACTTGTGTATTATAGCCTCGCCTCCCTTGGTGGACTCTAGTCGATCTTCACTCCCGGTACATCCCAGGCTTCCATCCGGTCGAACGTGTCGTCCTCCTGATAGACCCTGGAACATAAGGTCTCCCCGTTGGCTGGTAATCCGAATCCGATGATGATCCTAGGGAGAAATCAGTGTTCACAAACTGATCGTTGAGTGCATCATAGTCCACCCATCGGGTGTACTCTCCTGTAGCCCCACCATAAGGGTTACCAAAACTCATACCCGACTCCACTTGTGTCGGATATCCTCCATCCACTCCTTCATTACTGGGATAGCTCTGGTTCTGGGTTGTTGCGTCATCATTCATATCCCCATCATAATACACAGAAGTACTATGGGTTCCAGTATCGTCTCCCCAACGCCAACCCCTGGAATTCTCGATCGGAGTCTCGGAATGCTGGTTGTTTCTGGATTCCTCTCCGCCTTCGTATCCCCCATAGGAACTACCCAGATAGTTCCCAGGTGTAGCAGGTGTAGGTTCACGTGCAAGTGGATCAATACTGATGTAGTCACCAGCTGAATAAACTGGTGTGTGCACTACATTCTCCATAGGTTCTTTCCCCCTACTCTCCTCCTTGGGTTCAGTAAATTCCTCAAGCATCGTATCAATTGCTCCTATCAGATGATGGTTCAACTGAAAGAGTAATGATATGAAGTTGCGGCTATTATCCATATATTTTGCCGCTGCTATGGGTTTGCGTTTAGCATATTTGTAGTGGTTGAGCATGGGATCTTCTTCCTCCTGATTATGAGGAATATGGGAGAACTCGGAATCCATAAGCTCTTTTGTCTTATGTTCCCGTATGTCGGTTATGGCTCTCATAACCGCTATATGGTAGGCTGTGTTGGTTGTCCTAGCTTCTCCAGCTGGCATGACTACGCTCATTCCCAAAGATTCGGGAAGTCGCAGTCCTACCCTGCACTTGGCCAACACCGGTCCATCATAGAACATGTACTTCTTTACTGGAATCTGGGGATCGCACCCAAATTCCAATAACATGGCTCGTAGGATATCTGCAAGTCCTCCTTGGTATTCGTTCAGTGTGGAATCCATAACTTTCACGTTTCTTCCCGGTCGTGAACTTGCCATGTTGGCTGTAGAAATAGAAAGATTATAAGATTAGTAATAATGCATCATAATAGAGATAATAAAGAATTATCGCACTAAAAGATATGATTGTTGTATTCTCAATTGAATATACACCATATTTTTAGAGAATTCTTTACTAATCCTATTTGACTCCTAACGTTTGGTCCCATTTACTAGGTTCCAACCTAAGGTCAAAGCTTTTGCTCTGATACCAACTGTGGTGACCCTGCATACCACTGCATGTTGTAGTATGCCAGTCGTTGATATAACATTCACGAAGTACCATTCCGCAAATATTACATCCCTCAGAGTAGTACAACAGAACATAGCAAGGTCCATAACTCATTCACATATTATTACAATCAACATACACATGTCGTCTCGGAGCTCCTCTTGGGTCCTAAGAGGAATACTCCTGGGTTCGAGGCGAACCCAACTTAGTTTACAATATATCAGTCTCATTAAGTGATACATTTATTTCCTCGAGCAGCTAAATATAAAGAGTTCGTGCTGCTCGACTATAATTACTACTAGGTTCTTCTAGGCTTGATCTCCACCGGAAGCCTCCCCGGTTCCGTAGACTATAAGATAGTCTACGCCTTCAACTCCTCCTGAGAGGTCAGGTTCATCATAGCCGATAATCTCGGCTCCTTCATTGTTGTCGTAGTCCTCCTCCAGACGGTTCAGACAATCTAAGCATGGGATTTAAGAGTGGTATGAGTACGAGCGTACTCAACAAGTTCATTATAGATAAGAGGTGTTTAATGCACTAACTATGATATTAGACCAAAAAGTCTAATACCAATGCAAGTTTTGATAAACATTTCTTCAAGAGATTGCTTTTATTTCAAAGAGCTATGTCCGTCAGCCTTCACCGGTTTACTAGAACTTCATGGAGCTCCTTTCCGGCCGCGTTCGCAGTTCCTCAATCCCGGAACAGGGAGTGACAGGTCACAGTTCTTTACACTCTGCAGAGGTGTGTTGCTTTACCCATAAGAGATCTTAACCTTGATGCCAACCGGGCAGCTTTCCCGTCCACACTTCCTTAGGTGTGAGGCCCGGTATAAGGTCTAGCCAATCATGTTCCTCCGCTACCTCGAACACCCACCCTTTGTTGCATACTCCGACCCTGGGTCCACGCCGGCCCCATTATTCCCATATATTTCAGGGTGGACTCCGACCACGACGTCAATGCAGGGCTCTACCATACATTCCTACGCCGGCAGATGCAACCCATCATAGACCTCATTACCGTTGGGACTTCTACGGGTTCCCACCCCTGCATCAAGTCTCGCAAGATCATGAGCACCCGGTAATGAGCATCCATTGATGAACGAGAGGTGGAAACACTTTTGACTATTCCGTCCCACTCCGGATCTTATGGTTAACACGGGTATTACGGCACAAGAATCACTGGCGACATTTGTTGTTTAATCCTAGATGGATATAAACCCGTGCAATGGAACCTCCACCATATCAACACAATCCATGGTTCCATTGCCCACCACTTAGTCATATTCATAGTTATGAAAGTAGTGGTTTTGATTTTTGTGCAATAGTGATAACCATAATACTTTGCAAGTAATTTGATAAAAATACTCAAATGACATGAGCAAGTGATGAACTTGCCTGAACACTGCAAAGTTTTGCAGTTGGAAGGTGTGGACTGACCCTTGTCCTCTGTTTCTGAAAAATAGCATCATTGTCCGATAAGGGCAATGGTTAAAGAGGCAATTATGCATGATTCCATTTTTAGGGTTTGTTCCCCCCTTCCGATGTCGTTATTATTTCATGTAAGAGGTTAATACTAAGAATAATTTGGGAATACTTGATTTAAAGTAAAATACAACCTTGAAATGTTGTCAAGGTGTTTTTTTAAAGTCCAAATGCATTAATGGACTTATTCTCATTATTGAAAATAATATGTGTGATTTAAATCATTATTTAAATCATCAAATTAAGACTTATTCTTCTTTGTCTTCAAAAATTCTCTTTGATATTTTATTTAGATAGAGAATTTTATGCTGATTAATTTTCATATTTTTACTTATTTTTTTAGAGCTGTATTTTATTTTATAGAATTTTTGGAAATTCTCATGTAAATGGGTATTTTGGAAATGTCCAAAATACCCCTCGGGCCCACCTGTCAGGCGGCCGAACTGGTTAGGTTGGACCAGCCCACTGGGCTTGGTCCAACCGACCCAGTCGCGTCGTCTTCTCGCTGTGTCCTAACCCTAATCCCCCTTTCGGCTCCCGCGACGCCGAAATCGCCTCCGCCGTCGCCGCTTTAATCTGACCGTCTCCGGCCATCGCCGGCGACGAGATGGTGCGGATCTGGACCACCTCTCGACGGCGGACATGGTGGTCCGCGTCGATCTGATGCGTGCGTCCTCGTTCGCTCGCCATCGACTCTCCCGTGCGCCTGGCTTTTGGCGTCCGCCGCCACCGCGCTTTGGAGATGCCGTGGACCTTCCTCCTGGCGCTCCCCTGGGCGCGTGGTGCTGCGCTGGGGTGCTGTGGTGGTCGCCGTGGCTTGGCTTGGCCAGGCCTGGTGCCATCGTGTGCCCTGGCGTGCGCCGCCGTGGCCGCCGTGGTCGTGTCGACCACCTCCTCCCCGGTAAGTGCTCCTCCTTCTCCTCTGCTACCTATTCTACCTCTTCTCCTTCCTCTGGATGCCCTGGCATCCATCTGATTGTGCTGCTGCTTCTACTCCTATGTGCTCTGCTGCTGTGCTTGCTGTGAATGCGTGTATGCTGCTGTGCTCTCTGTTGTTGCCATGGATCTTAGCTGATGTGATGTCTTTGTCGCCATGCGCATCTTCTGTTGTGCATATCTTTGCTTACGTGTGTGCATTTCCTTGCCCCTGGCTTGATCATGATGCATGATCCTTGCATTATGCAAGTGCCAGTGCCCTGGGTGTGATGTGTATAGGGCTGTGAATCTTGGAAATGCTCAATTGAGCATGGCTGTTGACTAAATAACACCATCCCTTATTGGTGTGCTTCTGGATACAATTGTATTTAATTTATTTACTTATCTGTGATGCAATTATTTATGAGATGTGGCTATATAGTTGATCTGGTTAAATGTGTGGTTGCTAGGCTTGGCTCTAGCATGTCTTAGCATGCTCTAGCAAGCTTCTGATGATCATATGATCATCAGTTGCTTGTAAAAGCTGCTGTGTTATGACTGTGCCTCTCTTCTGCTCATCTTTGTGTCTGTGTGACACCAAAATCTGTACTGATGCATGCTTTTGCTTGCTCAAGCGATTCTTGATGCTTGCAATGATCCATTGGTTCAGCTGCAAGACTCTGGTGCTTTGATTCCTTATATGATTCACTTATCTGTGTTACCTGGATTTACTAAAATGGATAAGTGATGTGAACTGCTTGCAGTAATGATCATTTCATTGAGTTTGGCAGGGCTAGATGGATGCCACCACTTGGTTGGGTACCCTAGCCCTCCTTTTGAACCCATCTGGGTGATGATAACTGTGCATGGCTTATTAGTTTGGGCTGGTTCAGTGGTTGAGGTGACCTTGTGACAATTCATTGCTGTTTAGGTAGCTCCCACCCTTGTTGGCTTGCTATGGCTTAGTGAATGCATCCCTGGGTAATTCCTTGTTGGATTTCCAGTGATCTTTGATGTTGACAAACAAGAATAGACACATATTGTCTATCTATCTGATGGTGTGCTAGGTTTTAGGTGCTAAGTGGCTTTGGTTGAATAGATAGGATCATTTCCTTGCCGGATTGCCTTGGTTATGCCACTTGTTTTGGTCTAGCCAGTGTTCCCTTGGTGATTTCCTATTGGCTTCACCCATTTTTGCTTGCACCAACTGACTTGGTAGCCAGATGATGATACAATCTGGGTATTCTACCCTTCTGTGTTCCTGTGATGCATTGTATGCTTATTTATGAGCAAAAATTGGTTTTGCTCAGGTTGATCTGTTTATACCTCACTCCAGCTCCTAGAAAATGGTGTGCTGGTGTAGAGGTTTTGCTTCTTTGCTTTCTTGGCTTGCCTGCTCCTCCTTGTGGCTTGTGCTTGATCTACTCCATGGTTTACTTCCCAACGAAACAGTTCTTTGCTTGAGCTGTTCCTGGATGAAGTTCTGGCTATGTGTTCTTCCTGTTCTAAGTGTTCTTGTTTTCTAATGACTTACCAAGCTGCCTGCCGATGAATGAGCTAGGGTTTGGCTCAAAAAGGTTATATATGATGCCCTCTTGCTCTCTCTGGTCGACAGCTTGGCCTGGTCACTTTGGTGACTCTCCCTGGCTGTGTATGTGCTGGTGGACATGCACACAGCCTTGTGAGCTGCTTGTGTAGTTCCTGGTTGGAACTTGGTCCATTTGGTGGATCAGCTCGGCTGATCTTGATAATATCCTCTCAACTTCACATTTTCTTGCTAACCTGCCAAGTGGCAATGCCACTTGGCATAACACTTGTCTTTGTCTTTGTTTGTGTGATTACAGGGAACAATGTGATGCTCTGGATGAAGATCAAGATCCTCTTGGCAAGATCTCCATGATGATCATCTAGTGTAGTCTAGGATAGATCCTTCACTTGTAATTTTTCTTTATTTTCTTTCTTCTATTCTGCCCATTTATGTAATGTGTTGTATTAATCATTTATTTCACTTATGAATATTGTAATGACAATGTAATTTGTGTGATGATCAATAAAGCTCAAAGTTTTTTCTAATGAGCTTTACTTTATTATAATTGTTCATATTGTTTATTATTGTTTAATTACTTAATGAATTTCCTCATATTTGAATTATTTAGGGTTATTATTTAATGTTTGAATTTGAAATTCAAATTCAACATTGGTTTAAATTCAACCCTGTCACTTATCAAGAATTCAATCATGCACTCTCCCCTCTCTTCTTAAAACCCTAAGCTAATGATGTGAGATGCAAGTTTGTCGCACTCTCGAAACCCTAACCCTGTAAGGTGTCGAGAGAGAAACTTGTCCCCCTTCGATGCAGTTTTTGTTTAAAAGCGCGAAATTTCCCCAGAATTTACTATGCAATGCACATCCCTTTCTAAAATCAACCCCTCGATCGTCTCTAAACCTGGGACATTACATATCAAGCATCCCCAAGCTTAGTTCCTACTCGCCCTCGAGTAGGTAAACGATAACAAGGATAATTTCTGAAGTGACATGCTATCATAATCTTGATCAATCCTATTGTAAAGCACATGAGATGAATGCAGCGATTCGAAGCAATGATGAAGATAATGAATAAACAAATGAATCATATAGCAAAGACTTTTCATGAATAGTACTTTCAAGACAAGCATCAGTAAGTCTTGCATAACAGTTAACTCATAAGCAATAAATTCTTAGTAGAAAGCTTTGAAGCAACACAAAAGAAGATATAAGTTTCAGCGGTTGCTTTCAACTTCAACATGTATATCTCATGGATAATTGTCAACACAAAGTAATATAACAGATGCAATAGGTAAACATGTAAGAATCAATGCACACAGTTTACACAAGTATTTGCTTCTGGGATAGAAAGAGGTAGGTAAGCTGACTCAACAATAAAGTAGAAGAATGGCCCTTCGCAGAGGGAAGCATGGATTACTATTTTTGTGCTAGAGCTTTTCATTTTGAAAATAAGAAACAATTTTGTCAACGGTAGTAATAAATCATATGTGTTATGTATAAGATATCCTATAAGTTGCAAGCCTCATGCATAGTATACTAATAGTGCTCGCACCTTGTCCTAATTAGCTCGGATTAACACGGATTATCATTGAATAACATATGTTTCAACCAAGTGTCACAAAGGGGTACCTCTATGCCGCCTGTACAAGGGTCCAAGGAGAAAGTTCGCATTGGATTTCTCGCTTTTGATCATTCTCAACTTAGACACCCATAACGGGACAACATAGACAACAGATAATGGACTCCTCTTTTAATGCTTAAGCATTCAACAACAGGTAATATTCTCATAAGAGATTGAGGTTTTATGTCCAAACTGAAACTTCCACCATGATTCATGGCTTTAGTTAGCGGCCCAATGTTCTTCTCTAACAGTATGCATACTCAAACCATTTGGTCATGAAAATCGCTCTTACTTCAGACAAGACGAACATGCATAGCAACTCACATGATATTCAACAAAGGTAGCACAAATAAGAGATAATAGCTTTTGAATTGTTTAAAGGTAGCACATGAAGTATTTGCTTGGAATGGCAGAGAAATACCATGTGGTAGGTAGGTATGGTGGACACAAATGGCATAGTTTTTGGCTCAAGGATTTGGATGCACGAGAAGAATCCCTCTCAATACAAGGCTAGACTAGCAAGGTTGTTTGAAGCAAACTCAAGTATGAAATGGTGCAGCAAGACTCACATATAAACATATTGTAAGCATTATAAGACTTTACATCGTCTCCTTGTTGTTCAAACACCTCAACCAGAAAATATCTAGACTTAGAGAGACCAATCATGCAAACCAAATTTTAACAAGCTCTATGTAGTTATTCATTAATAGGTGCAAAGTACATGATGCAAGAGCTTAAACATGATCTATATGAGCACAACAATTGCCAAGTATCAATTTATTCAAGACATTATACCATTTACCACATGCGGCATTTTCCGTTTCCAACCATATATCAATGAACGAGGTAGTTCAACCTTCGCAATGAACATTAAGAATAAAGCCAAGAACATACGTGTTCATACGAAACAGTGGAGCGTGTCTCTCTCCCACACAAAGAATGCTAGGATCCGATTTATACAAAACATGATAGCACAATGAGGAGAAGACGACCATCTAGCTACTGCTATGGACCCATAGTCCAGGGGTGAACTACTCACACATCGATCCGGAGGCGATCATGGCGATGAAGAGACCTCCGGGAGATGATTCCCCTCTCCGGCAGGGTGCTGGAGGCGATCTCCTGAATCCCCCGAGATGGGATTGGCGGCGGCTGCTGATGTCTACGTGTGCTTCTATTCTTGTAGACAGTGTTGGACCTCCAAGAGCAGAGGTTTGTAGAACAATAGCAAGTTTCCCTCAAGTGGATCACCCAAGGTTTATCGAACTCAGGGAGGAAGAGGTCAAAGATATCCCTCTCAAGCAACCCTGCAATCACGATACAAGAAGTCTCTTGTGTCCCCAACACACCTAATACACTTGTCAGATGTATAGGTGCACTAGTTCGGCGAAGAGATAGTGAAATACAAGTGGTATGAATGAATATGAGCAGTAGTAACGGCGCCAGAAAAGTGCTTGCTGGCGTGCAGTTGATGGTAGTAATATTGCAAGAAGTAAACATGCAGCAGAACAGTAAACAAGCGGTGTTTGCAGTATTGGAAACAAGGCCTAGGTATCATACTTTCACTAGTGGACACTCTCAACATTGATCACATAAATAAATAAGTTTTCTTCCTTTGTGCTACATATACTCTTGTTTGATAATGAACACCATTCGTTGCGTAGGGCTACAAGAGCACCTCAATGCCAGAGTTAACAAGCTCCACAACATTCGATATTCATGTTTAAGTAACCTTAGAGCATAATAGATCTTTGCAACTTAAACCGAGTACTAACATAGCATACACACTGTCACCTTTACACTATGAAGGGGGAATAAATCACATCAATACTATCATAGTAATAATTACCTCCATAACCTACAAGGGATTATGATCATAGCCTACGCCAAGTACTACACGATGCACACACTGTCACCATTACACCGTGAAGGAGGAATAGACTACTTTAATAACATCACAAGAGTAGCACATAGACTAATAGTGATACAAAGCTCATCATATGGATCTCAATCGTGCAAGGCAATTCATGAGATCATTGTATTGGGGTACAGAGAGAGAGATTAACCACATAGCTACCGGTACAGCTAAGGATGGCAATGGGTAGGGTATGGGCAGGGTAGAGCAATACCATACCCATGCCCGTATAGTTAATGGGTACAAACTTCCACCCATACCCGTACCCGCAGGTATAAAACTTTACCCATACCCATACCCGGCGGGTACCCGTACCCATTGGGTACCCGGTGGGTAGGTCAAACTGTATACAAGTCACTCGCAATTTTACATTTGATTGAAAAAATGAATTATCTCAACTCAATAACAAGTAGTTGAGTACATAAAAATTAACAAAATATAAAAAGCACATTCTCATATTTTAACTCATAAGTGCACAAAATTTGATGTATCACATAAGAAACTGATAATAAACGGGCAGGGTATGGGTATACCTGCGGGTACGAGGCTATACACGTGCCCTACCCATGACTTAGCGGGCAGGGTATGGGTACTACCCATGGGCAAAAAAGTGTACCCATACCTTGCCCATATGGGTACGGTACCCGCGGGTACCCGTACCCATGGGTAAAATTGCCATCCTTAGTACAGCCCTTAGCCTCGATGGAGAAATACTCCCTCCTCATCACAGGAGACAGCAGCGGTGATGAAGATGGCGGTGGTGTTGATGAAGAAGCCTTCCGGGGGCACTTCCCCGTCCCGGCGGCGTGCCGGAACAGAGACTCCTGTCCCCCAGATCTTGGCTTCGCGATGGCGGCGGCTCTGGAAGGTTTCTCGTACCGTGGCTTTTCCGTCTCGAAGATTTAGGTCAGGGACCTTTATATAGGCGAAGAGGCGGAGTCGGAGGGCTGACGAGGCGGTGACACAATAGGGGGGCGCGGCCCAGGCCCTGGCCGCGCCACCCTGTCATCTGGTGTCCCTGTGGCCCCCCTCTGCTGGCTCTCGGGTGTTCTGGAAGCTTCGTGGAAAAATAGGATGCTGGGCATTGATTTCGTCCAATTCCGAGAATATTTCCTTACTAGGATTTATGAAACCAAAAACAGCAGAAAACAGGAACTGGCACTTCGGCATCTCGTTAATAGGTTAGTTCCGGAAAACGCATAAAAACATCATAAAGTGTGAACAAAACATGTAGGTATTTTCATAAAACAAGCATGGAACATAAGAAATTATAGATACGTTTGAGACGTATCAAGCATCCCCAAGCTTAGTTCCTACTCGCCCTCGAGTAGGTAAACGATAACAATGATAATTCCTTAAGTGACATGCTACCAACATAATCTTGATCAACATTATTGTAAAGCATATGAGATGAATGCAGCGATTCGAAGCAATAGTGAAGACAATGAGTAAACAAATGAATCATATAGCAAAGACTTTTCATGAATAGTACTTTCAAGACAAGCATCAATAAGTCTTGCATAACAGTTAACTCATAAGCAATAAATTCTTAGTAGAAGGCATTGAAGCAACACTAAGGATGATTAAGTTTCAGCAATTGCTTTCAACTTGTAACATGTATATCTCATGGATAATTGTCAACATAAAGCAATATAACAAGTGCAATAGGTAAACATGTAAGAATCAATGCACAGTTGACACAAGTGTTTGCTTCTAAGATAGAAAGAAGTAGGTAAACTGACTCAACATAAAGTAAAAGAAAGGCCCTTCGCAGAGGGAAGCAGGGATTAAATCATGTGCTAGAGCTTTTTAAGTTTTGAAATCATATAGAGAGTATAAAAGTAAAGTTTTGCGAGGTGTTTGTTGTTGTCAACGAATGGTAGCGGGTACTCTAACTACCTTATCAACCAGACTTTCAAGAGCGGCTCCCATGAAGGACGTTATCTCTACTAGCAAGGTAGATCATCCCTCTTCTCTTTTGTTTACACATGTATTTTAGTTTCATTATTGATGGATGACACTCCTCCCAACCTTTTGCTTACACAAGCCATGGCTAACCGAATCCTCTGGTGCCTTCCAACATTCACATACCATGGAGTGTCTATTTGCAAAATTAAGTTGCTTACTGATAGGTCAGAGCAAAACATGTGAAGAGAATTATTAATGCAAGTTAATTAATCGGGGCTGGGAACCCCATTGCCAGCTCTTTTTGCAAAGTTATTGGATAAGCGGATGAAGCCACTAGTCCATTGTGAAAGTCTGTCAGAAGTAAATGACAAGATCGAAAGATAAACACCACATACTTCCTCATGAGCTATAAAACATTGAAACAAATAAGAGATAATAGCTTTTGAATTGTTTAAAGGTAGCACATGAAGTATTTGCTTGGAATGGCAGAGAAATACCATGTAGTAGGTAGGTATGGTGGACACAAATGGCATAGTTTTTGGCTCAAGGATTTGGATGCACGAGAAGAATTCCTCTCAATACAAGGCTAGGCTAGCAAGGTTGTTTGAAGCAAACTCAAGTATAAAACGGTGCAGACGTGTTCATACTTGAGTTTGAAGCAAACTCAAGTATAAAACGGTGCAAACTCTGGAAGGTTTTCTGTCTCGTGGCTCTCGGTACTGGGGGTTTCGCGACGAAGACTATATGTAGGCGAAAGGGTAGGTCAGGGGGCGTCACGAGGGACCCACGCAACAGGGCCGCGCGGCCAGGGGCTGGGCCGCGCTGCCCTAGTGTGGCGTCGCCTCGTGACCCCACTTCGTATCTCCCTCTGTCTTCTGGAAGCTTCGTGGAAAAATAGGACCCTGGGCGTTGATTTCGTCCAATTCCGAGAATATTTCCTTACTAGGATTTCTGAAACCAAAAACAGCAGAAAACAACAACTGGCTCTTCGGCATCTCGTCAATAGGTTAGTGCCGGAAAATGCATAATAATGACATATAATGTGTATAAAACATGTGAGTATCATCATAAAAGTAGCATGGAACATAAGAAATTATAGATACGTTTGGGACGTATCAGCGAGGCGGCGGCGCTACAGACTTTTCTCTGGAATAACTTTGAACCCCATGGGGTTTTCTCGTGACGAGGATCTTATAGCCAAAAGGGGAGGCCGAAACGACGAAGGGGTCGGGAATAGACCCCCCAGGCGCGGCCAGGCCTGGGCCGCGCCTGGGCCATGTATTCCCAACTCCAGGCCCCCCTGCTCTTCACCTTCTGGCTCTGTGAGTTCCCCGGAAAAATAAGGCATTTGGGTATATTTCTGGGATTTTTCCCGAAAGTTGATTTTCTGCACAAAAACAAGACACCAGGGCAATTCTGCTGAAAACAACATTAGTCCGCGTTAGTTGCATTCAAAACACACAAGTTTGAGGGCAAATAATAACAAAAAGGTTCGGGAAAGTAGATACGTTTTGAACGTATCATGGTCATATGCATACCAAGGCAACCAGAGCACAAACCATTCCGAAATTCAGTGCCACTCAACCACTAGCAAGCCTAGTATACCACAACACCAACCAACACTCCACCATCCCACCATTATCATCACCAGGTGTTCACCTGAGTGTAGCGACATGCGGCATCACGCCAGCGACCGAGCCAGGCCACGCCGTGAAGGAGATCCAGTGGAGGGAGGTGCCAACATGTGCAGGGAGGCGGCGTCGTGAAGGAGATATAGTGGAGGAGTTTATGGAGGAGCCACGCCGGCGGACGGCGATGGCCGGTGTACCTCCTGGAGGTGGGTTAGGGTTTCTAGGGAGGGGCAGGGGGAGGGTGACTGCGTGGAGGTTGGCGGCGGCGTGGAGGCTGGCGGCGGCGTGGAGGTCGCACGAGGGGAGTTCCATGGCGTTCGATTTGGTGGCGTTCAAGGGGACGGTGGCGTACGGGCGAGGGAGAGGTTGGATGATATACGACTGTGGGAATTATTGGTTCTATTTCTGTGGCACACCAGGCAAGGTGCGCCACAGAATATCTTAATTTTGTGGCGCACCAGGGATGGTGCGCCAGAGAAAGCCCTAATTCTGTGGCGCACGTCGCCTTGGGCACCACAGAAATAGTGAAACCAATAATTGGGGCTGGCAGGGTGTGGGCCCCACCGTATTCCTGTGGCGCACCACGGAATAACATCCCATCTATAGCCATTTTCCTACTAGTGGTCGTGCAATCTTCTTTTTATGATATATATACACACTATACATATACATATGTTAAAAGTAGAAGTTTACTCAAAGCCCTCTAGTAAGTCGAGGTTCCAAATGGAGCAACTTTTGAGTATATATAACATCTATATTTGACCTACTTGACAAATCCAGTAGTTGTGGGTGTATTTCACTCAAACTCGAAACTTCCTTAGCTGGCCAACAGATAGAGGCGCACTAGAGAAGATCACGAACATGACATGCGGCCATGCAACAAAACAATCTTTTCTGATTAATATAGATCTTGCGGATCTAAATCGTACTCCTCTATAGATTCTGGTTGCGTTAATAAATGGGCCGATCTTGTTATGATTTATAAATTGGAGAAATGAGCCTACTCTACAAGTTCAATGGTGTAGATGCATTTCACTCTTATAAGTCGTTTTTAGCCCTAATTTCTGATTCCCACCATCCAATCCTCCCTCTCTCTCGCATCAAGAGATCCCACCCGTCCACGTGTCCCTCAATCTCCGTCTGGCTGATTGGCCCTTTTCCAGAAGCCTAGATCGATAGGAAGCAACGCGGCGCCGCCGCTGGCTGTGCACCACTCGTCGCCGGTCATGGCGGCCTCCGCCACCGGCACCGCCCATGATCCATCCATCCCCATCTACATCTCATCCGACGAAGACGACGAGGTAACAGTCCTTGGCTCCTCCCGCAGCCGCGAGGAGCTCCAGATCCAGCAGGCCATCCTCCTCTCCATCGACTCCTCGCGCGACCCGACCGCCATCCCGTCCTCCCCCTCCGCCTCGCCCTTCCCCTCAGGAACCGCCGGCGCTGGAATCTCCAAAGATTCCATTCCAAACCGAAAGGATAATCGCGAACTGCGATTGGGGTTACCCCGGTTCCCTGTGGCTTCCAGCAGATCCCTTTCAAAGCCGAAGACACCTCAAGTTATCGACTTAGATGATGATGACAGCCTTCGTCGAGTTATCGATCTGGATGGTGATGAAGACAGTTTGATCTTCAGCAAGGAGATCGGCAACGGCGGGAGGAGGAAGAAGCCGCGCAACGGCGCGCACTTCGAGATCGGCGAGTGCTCCCACAGCGCCAAGGACTTCGACTGCGCGATCTGCATGGAGACGGTGCCCGGCGTCGAGCGCTTCGCCGTCCCCGGGTGCGGCCACGCCTTCTGCGCCGGCTGCGTGCGGCAGTACATCGCCGCGAGGGTGGACGAGAACCTGCTGGCCGTCGGCTGCCCGGACCCGGGGTGCAGGGACGGCGTGCTGCACCCGGAGGAGTGCCGCCACGTGCTCCCCTCGCCGCTCTTCCACCGCTGGGGCGCCGCGCTCTGCGACATGGCGCTCGAGGAGGTCAAGTTCTACTGCCCCTTCAAGGACTGCTCCGCGCTGCTGGTCGACGACGAGCCTGGCCCCGGGACCGGCCAAGCCAAGGCCGAGTGCCCACACTGCAAGCGCGCGTTCTGCGCCACGTGCAAGGTGCCCTGGCACGACGGCGTCGACTGCGCCGAGTTCCAGCGGCTCGGCGACGACGAGCGCGGCCGGGAGGACCTGCTGCTCAGGAAGGTCGCGCAGCAGAGCAAGTGGCAGAGGTGCCCCAAGTGCAAGATGTACGTCGACAGGATCGACGGCTGCACATTCATCGCCTGCAGGTACTACCTCAACACTCTACCTGGATCTCCTTCATTTCCTTCCTGCACACCGACAGTTGGTTATTTTCCTCCGATTAATTTGCAGGTGCGGGCACTGCTTCTGCTACCTGTGCGGCAACACCATGGCCAGGAACAACCATTTTTGCAAACACTGCAACCGTGCACGGAGATGATTGGTGAATGGTCTGGAGATGCCAACGTTAATGCTGTTTTGGCCATCACTATGAGTGAGAAGTACTACTCAAGTAGTAACACCTAGTATAAGTAGTAATGACAGTTTGCAAGACTGTTGATTTGGAAATCGGAAATGCTTCACACACGACAACTCCCATCCGATGTGTGTACGATCTAGTTAATTCCCCTTCCCTCCCTAGTGGCTAAGTTAAGCCCAAACTCAAACCAGCAATACTGTTGAGCGTCTTTTTATGGTTCCCTAAATCCCGATCTGAAGCAATTTAACTTGTTCTTGCTGCGATTGGGATATATCAGTCCGCCATGGACGAAGAGCAAAATTGAGCGCCACAATGAGAATCTCTTATGTGCTAAGAGTATTTTTAACGGGGCGATGTAAACGGATCCATAGTGTTCGATCTATCCGGCCAGACGCAGACGCGCTCCAAAAAAATGCTCCGTGAATGCGTCTGGACGGATGGGCCACACAGATGTTTCGTCTTCAGCGCGGCATAACTGATGGGCGGCGCGTTGAAGTTTTTTGCGTCGCGTTAATGGCTTGCCTCACCTTCCGTGCGCGTGCGTGCGCTGATGGGCGGCGTCGCAGCGGCTTCAATGGCAGGGCAATGAAGACGAGGTGATATCCGAGCCTTCTTAAGGGCCGCTGGCGGCGCACATTTTCTACATGTGTTTTCTGCATGACCGGTAGTACCAGTCTTGGCAGCGGTAGTACCGCTACCACCCTCAACACCAGGTACACGCCAGCTAGAACCGCCTTGCCGTTACTACCGCTTCCCCCGTGGAACCGGTACTACCGCTGGCGGTACCGGACGTGTGGCCTTCGCTTCTGGAAAAGCTCCGGTACCAGAGCGGTACCGAGGTCGGAACTACCGCTTGAGTCACTCTTACGAGGTTCGAGTCCGATGGCCATGTCCAAGGCGAAGACAGCGACCACGATGACGGTGACCCGGCGTGGGATCCGGAGACCCAACCGCCGGACATTAGAGAGGATGAGGTCATTGCCATCGCAGTGGCCAATAGCGAGCTCGACCAGCTCGCTATGTTGGACGGCCTCGCCATCCAGCTTCGCGAGTCGTTGCTGGCGCAGGGGAGACCGACGACTCCTCTGGCCACGCCGACACGTACCCACATGTGTGGTCTCCTGATCCTTCGACGGCCTGGGATCCGTAGCCACCTTCACCACAGCCTCCTGCTCCTCATCATCGGTGTCAACGAGGTCAACGAATATCGGAGGAGCTGGCGGTGTGCATGCTTGGCTGCGACCAGGGTGACCAGACGGTGTCACTGGCCTGCCCTGAGCTAATGCGGAGTCCAGTAGCTGGACGGCGAGGCCGTGCCACTAGGCGAGCTCGTCCAGATGGTTTTGCGCGATGGCTAGCTCGATCACCTCCTCCTTCGTGAGGTTTGGTGGATGGACCTCCGGGTTCATGCCGACGGCGGAGCAGGCGTCCCGCCGTTGTTGAAGAGGTCATCGCCGTGGTCCTCTGTCTTCGTCCTCCTCATCATCGTCCACACCGACGCCTCACTCCCGGTTGCCGAAGCTCACGTCGCCAAGGTAGCCCGCTCGTAGCCCTCCGCGTGTCCATTTTGACCGGCGAGAGGATGAAGCGGCGGCGGCTGATCTCGTCCCACCGCTTGCCGCCTCGACATTCACTGCAACTGCTGACGAGACGAGACAAACCAACTTAGCAAATCTGGCGATGCTTCCAAGGAGGGAATGACGAAGTTGCCGGCCATCCGCTTTTTCGCTTATTTGAATACAACCCAAAATCAGATTAAAACATTAATAGACTATTTTGTAAGCGTGCTCTTGGCTTGAGTTCTTCAGCATTCCTTTTAGCCGAAAGAAGGATTAGCACAAGAGAAAATGTGGCTGGGCTTGGATTGGTAAGAGAAAAGGCAGAGTCCAACCGTTGCCCACGTGAAGGAAGCTGCCGCTACAAAGGATCGTACGGGTATCGGACATAAATTGTCGTGTGTATAGCAGCACTCTTTGGAAATTGCCATCACATCACAGGAGTAGGTTCCTCAGTCTTGTCAACTTGTGTTATGGCCTTACGGGGCAGCAGAAAAAGATGAGTCTTAGAATGAAACAATTCAATTCTGTCTTAAGCTTACAAGTTAGGTAGATAAGCTGATGAGATAACTGAAATTTCATGGTCCTTCCTGGTTGATGGGTTTCTCTGCTTTCTAGGTATGCCGCAGATGGTTTTATATCAACTTAATTTATACTGTATTCATCTATCAACATATATGATGGAAAATATCCACCCAAATACAATTAGCAACTGCCAACTGGTATTCTGCAATGAATTGACCTGCATGGTACTCACAATAAGCTGATGATATATGAGCAAAACAAATCCAATACCACCAACAACCGAGGATACTTAATAAAAATGAACAAGTTAAATGGGTTCAAAGGGCAAAGGAGCTAGAATTGATAGAGGAGGACATTAACTCAAAATATTATCATCCAAAAGCTATTGGACAAAGAAGGAAAAAAAACTATAGTTAGACTGAATCAAGCGGATGGGATAATTGAAGGCCAAACAAACTTAACAAAGTACATTATAGAATTTTATAAAACCCTTTTTGGGAAGTAAGAGATCTCTCATATATCTCTTGACCCGGAAGGAGTTAATAAAATCTCTTGGGATGATGAAAAATCCTTATTGGAAGGTTACTCGATTGAAGAAATCGAGGAGGCTGTATTTAGAATGAAACCAAATAAGGCAGCTAGCCTTGATGGCTTCAATGCAGAGTTCTACTAGAAGAATTGGAATCTGGTAAAGATTGATATCAAAAATATTTTTGATAAATTCCATGCCGGTGACTTGGATATTAGTAGATTTAACTATGACGTAGTCCCTCTAATCCTAAAGGCAAAGATGCGGAATGTATAAATAATATAGATCCATATGCCTCCTTAATGTGATATTCAAAATCTTTAGGAAAGTGCTTGTCAATAGATTAGTCAAGATAATTTGGAAGGTCGTTAGAATCTCACAAACTGTCTTCCTCAAAGGGAGGTATATTTTTAGAGTGAGTGGTGATCATGCATGAAACTTTAAATGAATAACATGTTAAAAAAGGTTCGTGGTTCTTTTTAAAATAGATTTTGAAAAAAACCTTCGATAGGTCAACTGGACCTTCCTTTTACAGATTGTTGAGATGAAAGGTTTTCCACCTGGCTGGAACGATTTAATCATGAAGAATGTAAAATGGGGGAAAGTTGTAATCAAGGTTAACGATGATGTTGGACCTTATTTCAACACGCACCAAGGATTGCGACAAGGCGATCCTCTTTCACCTCTGTTGTTTGACCTGGCTACAGATGCCTTAGTCATCATGATAAACCGAGCGGTAGATAGTGGGAGCTTAAAAAGTCTTGCATCTAGGCTTATAGAGAATGGTCTATTGATTCTGCAATATGCAGATGATGCGATCCTTCTTTTACAAAATGACCTAGAACAAGAAAGAAACCTAAAATTAATTTTGTGTCTTTTCGAGCAAATGTCGGGTTTGAAGATAAATTTCCACAAAAGTGAAGTTATCTGCTTTGGTGGTTCTCTAAAAAGACGCAAGGAATTTGAGAAATTTTTTAATTGCAAATCAGGAGAGCTCCCCATGAAATACTTAGGAATCCCAATTGATGAAAAAAGACTTCGCTTAAAAGAATCTCGCCGTTAACTGAATTCAGAATAGAAATATTATGAATAAACAAAGGATTCAAAATAACGTAAAGATAGGCGGGGAATAACCTTTTCTATGACAAGTTTCAAACTAGTAAAGTATATCCCCACTATTTTCTAGCTCTTTAGAGGAGGGGCTACTGCCTCCTCAACGACAAGCTCCTGATAATTCCCACTTCGTATTTGGGTTGCCATGACACTTACACTTGGCTTAATCATCAATCTTCTCAATCGCAGATCAATCAATGATTGCACTATACTCGCCACTCAGCCTCTTCACAATATCTTGTTCCCATCGAGATCCGTAAAATCGACTCCAGTATCCTCAAATAGACCATCAGGTGTCAACTAAAAGCATATCGCATCAGAACTTCGTCCTGAAAACCATAGCTTATCTGCCAGATTTGGCAACGGTTTGGCAACAATATTACTGCCGCACAGCCAGCAAACGCACCATTTGAAATCCGATACATAACTCTCTTCGGTCGCTTATTGATACGTCGAAAATGTATCTACTTTCCCGAACACTTTTGCTATTGTTTTGCCTCTAATTTGTGTATTTTGGATATAAACTAACGCTGTTTTCAGCAGAATTGCCGTGGTGTCTCGTTTTTGTGCAGAAACTCAACTTTCAGGAAAATCCCCGGGATTAATTCCAATGGGCCAATTTTCATAGAAGAGGGACGGAGCCAGAAGACCAGAAGGAGGGGGGCCACGAGGCGCCAACCCCATAAGGCGGCGCGATGGGCCCCTGGGCCGCGCCGCCCTATGGTGGCGACGCCTCGGGGCAGCCCCAGGTGCTCCCCTCTGGACTACTTAAGGGCTTCGACCTAAAAACGCACGGGGGTTAGACGAAATCGCCAGAAGACATCCAGAACACCGCCGCCATCGCGAAACTCCGTCTTGGGACCGGAAACTCCGTTCTGGCACTCCGCCGGGACGGGGAATTGGAGGAGATCATCGCCATCATCACCACCGACACCTCTCCATCGACCAGCCATGTTCCCCCCATCCATGTGTGAGTAATTCCCCCGCTGTAGGCTGAAGGGGATGGTAGGGATTGGATGAGATTGGTCATGTAATAGCATAAGATTGTTAGGGCATAGTGCCTAGTGTCCGTAATTGGTACTTTTATGATATTGTTGCAACTTGTTATGCTTAATGCTTGTCACTAGGGCCCGAGTGCCATGATCTTAGATCTGAACATGTTATCAATTCATGATGATATTCATTGCTTTATGATCTTACCTGCAAGTTGTATACACATATTGCTGTCCGGAACTGATAACCCACAAGTATAGGGGATCGCAACAGTCTTCGAGGGAAGTAAAACCCAAATTTATTGATTCGACACAAGGGGAGGTAAAGAATACTTATAAGCCTTAACAACTGAGTTGTCAATTCAGCTGCACCTGGAAAAGCACTAGTAACAGGGGTGATGTGAAAGCAGCAGTAATATGAGAGCAATAGTAACAGTAACACAGCAGCGGTAGCAATAACACAGCAATGGCACCAGAAAATAGTTGATACTACTTCTAATGACATATAGAACGAGTATATGATGATGAGAGATGGACCGGGGTTCCCAGCGATCTACACTAGTGGTAACTCTCCAATAACAAGTGACAAGTGTTGGGTGAACAAATTACAGTTGGGCAATTGATAGGATTGAAATAGCATTAAGACAGAACATCAAGATTATTAATCATGTAGGCATGTTTTCCATATATAGTCATACGTGCTCGCAATGAGAAACTTGTACAACATCTTTTGTCCTACCAGCCTGTGGCAGCCGGGCCTCTAGGGAATCTACTGGATATTAAGGTACTCCTTTTAATAGAGCACCGGAGCAAAGCATTAACACTTCGTGAAAACATGTGATCCTCATACCTACGCCTTCCCCTCCAGTTGTCCCAATTTCTGTCACTTTGGGGCCTTTGGTTCCAGACATAGACATGTGCATACAACTTGTAGATACAATCTAAGCAATAATTATAGAACTCAAATCTAAGATCATGCCACTCGGGCCCTAGTGACAAGCATTAAGCATAACAAGATTGCAGCAACAATAACTTCACAAACTTTATAGATAGACTAATCATAATGTATCATCCATCGGATCCCAACAAACACAACACCGATTACATCAGATGGATCTCAATCATGTAAGGCAGCTCATGAGACCATTGTATTGAAGTACATGGAGGAGAGAATACCAACTAGCTACTGCTAGAACCCGTAGTCCATGGGGGAACTACTCACGGAGCATGATGGAGGCGGTGGCGTCGATGGAGATGGCTTCCGGGGGCACTTCCCCGTCCCGGCAGGGTGCCGGGACAGAGACTTCTGTCCCCCGAATTGGAGTTTCGCGATGGCGGCGGCGCCCCTGGAGTCTTTCTAGAGTTTCGTCAATTGGTATCGAGGTTTTAGGTCGAAAGGGCTTATATAGGCGAAGAGACGTAGTCGGAGGGTGCCTGGGCCCCCCTCACAGTAGGCCGGCGCGGCCAGGCCTAGGGCCGCGCCGCCATGTTGTGTGGTGGCCCTGGCCCCTCTCCGACTCTCCTTCGGTGTTCTGGATGCTTCCGGGAAAAATAAGATGTTGGGTCTTCGTTTCGTCGAATTCCGAGAATATTGCCCGAACAGCCTTTCTGGAACCAAAAACAGCAGAAAACAGGAACTGGCACTGTGGCATCTTGTTAATAGGTTAGTTCCGGAAAACGCATGAAATCATCATAAAGTGCGAGCAAAACATGTAAGTATTGTCATAAAACAAGCATGGAACATCAGAAATTATGGATACGTTGGAGACGTATCAGCATCCCCAAGCTTAGTTCCTACTCGTCCTCGAGTAGGTAAACGATAAAAAGAATAATTTCTGTAGTGACATGCTACTTACATAACCTTGATCATACTATTATAAAGCATATGAGATGAATGCAGTGACTCAAGGCAATGATCTATAGTTGCTAATCAAATAGATAACATATAGCAAAACTTTTCATGAATAGTACTTTCAAGACAAGCATCAAAAGTCTTGCATAAGAGTTAACTCATAAAGCAATAAGTTCAAAGTAAAGGCATCGAAGCAACACAAAGGAAGATATAAGTTTCAGTGGTTGCTTTCAACTTTCAACATGCATATCTCATGGATAATTGTCAACACAAAGTAATATAATAAGCACAAATAAGCAAGTATGTAAGAATCAATGCACAGTTGACACAAGTGTTTGCTTATAAGATGGAAGGAAGTAGGTAAACTGACTCAACATAAAGTAAAAGAATGGCCCTTCGCAAAGGGAAGCAGGGATTAAATCATGTGCTAGAGCTTTTCAAGTTTTGAAATCATATAGAGAGCATAAAAGTAAAGTTTTGAGAGGTGTTTGTTGTTGTCAACGAATGGTAGTGGGCACTCTAACCCCCTTGCCAGACAGACTTTCGAAGATCGGCTCCCATGAACATTATCTCTCACATGTACTTTAGTTTAATTTATTTTTACTTTTGGGTGACACTCCTTCCAACCTTGCTTTCACAAACCATGGCTAACCGAATCCTCGGGTGCCTGCCAACAATCTCATACCATGAAGGAGTGTCTATTTATTTTAGTTTTATTTAGGTGACACTCCTCCCCACCTTTGCTTTCTCAAGCCATGGCTAACCGAATCCTCGGGTGCCTTCCAACATTTCACATACCATGGAGGAGTGTCTATTTGCAAAATTAAGTTGCTTACTGATGAATCAGAGCAAAACATGTGAAGAGAATTATTAATGAAGTTATTAATTGGGGCTGGGCACCCCGTTGCCAGCTCTTTTTGCAAAATTATTGGATAAGCGGATGAAGCCACTAGTCCATTGGTGAAAGCTGCCCAACAAGATTGAAAGATAAAACACCACATACTTCCTCATGAGCTATAAAACATTGACACAAATTGAGAAGCATTTTGAATTGTTTAAAGGTAGCACATGAAGTATTTACTTGGAATGGCAGGAAATACCACATAGTAGGTAGGTATGGTGGACACACATGGCATATGCTTTGGCTCAAGGTTTTGGATGCACGAGAAGTATTCCCTCTCAGTACAAGGCTTTGGGCTAGCAAGGTTATTTGAAGCAAACACAAGTATGAACCGGTACAACAAAACTCACATAAGCACATATTGCAAGCATTATAAAACTCTACACTGTCTTCCTTGTTGCTCAAACACTTTTACTAGAAAATATCTAGACCTTAGAGAGACCAATCATGCAAACCAATTTCAACAAGCTCTACGGTAGTTCTCCACTAATAGGTTCAAACTACATGATGCAAGAGCTTAATCATGATCTACTTGAGAGCTCAAAACAATTGCCAAGTATCAAATTATCCAAGACAATATGAGGCATTTTCTGTTTCCAACCAAATAACAATAAATGCAACAGCTTCCAACTTTTACCATTGAACATTAAAAGTAAAACGAAGAACAAGTGTTCATATGAAAAAGTGGAGCGTGTCTCTCTCCCACACAAGGATTGCTAGGATCCGATTTTATTCAAACAAAAACAAAAATAAAAGCACACAGACGCTCTAAGTAAAGCACATAAGATGTGACCGAATAAAAATATAGTTTCAATAGAAGAAACCTGATAAATTGTTGATGAAGAAGGGGATGCCCAAGGCATCCCCAAGCTTAGACGCTTGAGTCTTCTTGTAATATGCAGGGATGAACCACGGGGGCATCCCCAAGCTTAGACTTTTCACTCTTCTTGATCATATATCATCCTCCTCTCTTGACCCTTGAAAACTTCCTTCACACCAAACTTCTCATAAACTTCATTAGAGGGGTTAGTACTCAAAAAACTTGAATCCACTTTTAGTCCTGTAGTGACACATTGCAAGAACTCAATAAAACATTAGCTACAGCTCTCCACGTCTAGAAAGCCTCACTTAAAGTCCACAAGAGACAATGCAAAAAACAGAGACAGAATGTGCTAAAACAGAACAGCCAGTAAAGACGAATTTTAAAGAGGTACTTCCGTTGCTCAAATTAGAAAACTCAAAACTAATGAAAGTTGCGTACATATCTGAGGAACACGCACGTAAATTGGAAGATTTTTCTGAGTTACCTACAGAGAATCATACCCAGATTCGTGATAGATAGAAATTTGTTTCTGCGCAGAAATCCAAATCTAGTATCAACCTTCTATTAGAGACTTCACTTGGCACAACATTGCAATAAAATAAAGATAAGGAGAGTTTGCTACAGTAGTAACAACTTCCAAAACACAACAAAATAGTAGCAAAATAAAAACATGGGTTATCTCCCAAGAAGTGCTTTCTTTATAGCCATTAAGATGGGCTCAGCAGTTTTAATGATGCACTCGCAAGAAATAGTATTTGAAGCAAAAGAGAGCATCAAGAAGCAAGTATGAAACAAATTTAAGCCTAACATGCTTCCTATGCATAGGAGTTTTGTAAATAAACAAGTTCATGAAGAACAAAGTGACAAGCATAAGAAGATAAAACAAGAGTAAATTCAAAATTTTAAGCATATAGAGAGGTGTTTCGGTATCATGAAAATTTCTACCACCATGTTTTCCTCTCTCATAATAATTTTCAGTAGCTTCATGAACAAACTCAACAATATAACTATCACATAAAGCATGTTTCTCATGATCCATAAACACATAATTCTAATCAAGCTCAAAAATAGTGGGATTAAAACTTTCAAACCCACTTTTATCAATAATATAACAAGATGATTGATCAATCTCAAGAGATATGGGACTCATAGATAAAGTCAAGAACTCTCCAATCCCATTTTCATTAGTAGTACAATTAATATTATCAAGTAACATAGGACCATCATCTAGAGCTTTATCATAAACATTTGCCAAACAAAATTCTTTAGTACCATGCATTTCGACATCAGGCACAAACAAAGCATTATCATAAGATTTATCAAAATAGCATGGATTATCATAGATAACAGTAGCATAATTATTTTCACAAGTTTTAGTCATAGGGAATATTTCAAGAGAATCCACAGGAATATAACATTCATCCACCTTCGGTAAGTATGGAGGACAATCAATTAGTGTAAGAGATAAAGAGTTACTCTCATTAGAAGGTTGGCATGGGTAGCTAATCCATTCTTCCTCCTTTTGTTCATCACTCTCCTCTTCTTTTTAATCCAATGAGCTTTCAGGTTCATCAATTTCCTCCTCTTTTTCATCCAATGAGCTTTCAGGTCCATCAATTTCTTCTTCCACAGGTTCCTGCAAATTGTGAGTGCATTCTTGTGCATTAATGAGTCTCTCTTTATAATCAATGATATAAGGATTATCACTGTAACTTTCTATGCAAAAATTAAGGATAGAAGAGACATAATCTTTAAGGTCCTTACAAACAACACAAGTTTCATAATTTTTAGCCATGAAGGATTCTATCTCAGAGGCTCCCATAAATAAGACAAATTGTTCTACCTCTTCGAACCCAAGATGAATATAGCTATTCCAATTATAGTTCTTAATTAAAACTTCTTCACTAAAGCCACATTGAAATTTCAGATGTTTAGTATCCGCTTTAGAGCAACAATTTATATCATGGCATTTAAGCAAGATTTTAGCAATTGTATTCAATTTTTCTATCATAGCACTCATTACTTTACCAGTTCTTGATTCTCTATAATTATTATAATATTCTATAAGCTCCAAGTAGGTTATGGGTTCTCCCATAACATCAGTTTTTAATTTTTAGGGTTTTCAAATTTTTATGGATTTTTGGGTATATGAGAAAAAAAAAACAAGACAAAAAGAAACTAAGCAAAGTAATACTAGACAGAAAAAAACTAAGCATAAATAAACTAAACAAAAGTAAACTAAGAAAAACAAAATAAAATAAAATAAAAACAGAGAGAGAGGTAGAGTGTACTCCCCAGGTGAACTTATGAGTAGAGCTATGCCTCCCGACAACAGCGCCTTGAAAACAGTCTTGATAACCCACAAGTATAGGGGATCGCAACAGTCTTCGAGGAAGTAAAACCCAAATTTATTGATTCGACACAAGGGGAGGTAAAGAATACTTATAAGCCTTAACAACTGAGTTGTCAATTCAGATGCACCTGGAAAAGCACTAGTAACAGGGGTGATGTGAAAGCAGCAGTAATATGAGAGCAATAGTAACAGTAACACAGCAGCGCTAGCAATAACACAGGAGCAATGGCACCAGAAAATAGTTGATACTACTTCTAATGACATATAGAACGAGTATATGATGATGAGAGATGGACCGGGGTTCCCAGCGATCTACACTAGTGGTAACTCTCCAATAACAAGTGACAAGTGTTGGGTGAACAAATTACAGTTGGGAAATTGATAGGATTGAAATAGCATTAAGACAGAACATCAAGATTATTAATCATGTAGGCATATTTTCCATATATAGTCATACGTGCTCGCAATGAGAAACTTGTACAACATCTTTTGTCCTACCAAATGGCGTAGGAGCCTCTAGGGAATCTACTGGATATTAAGGTACTCCTTTTAATAGAGCACCGGAGCAAAGCATTAACACTTGGTGAAAACATGTGATCCTCATACCTACGCCTTCCCCTCCAGTTGTCCCAATTTCTGTCACTTTGGGGCCTTTGGTTCCGGACATAGACATGTGCATACAACTTGTAGATACAATCTAAGCAATAAGTATAGAGCTTAAATCTAAGATCATGCCACTCGGGCCCTAGTGACAAGCATTAAGCATAACAAGATTGCAGCAACAATAACTTCACAAACTTTATAGATAGACTAATCATAATGTATCATCCATCGGATCCCAACAAACACAACACCGATTACATCAGATGTATCTCAATCATGTAAGGCAGCTCATGAGATCATTGTATTGAAGTACATGGGAGAGAGAGTACCAACTAGCTACTGCTAGAACCCGTAGTCCATGGGGGAACTACTCACGGAGCATGATGGAGGCGGTGGCGTCGATGGAGATGGCTTCCGGGGGCACTTCCCCATCCCGGCAGGGTGCCGGAACAGAGACTTCTGTCCCCCGAATTGGAGTTTCACGATGGCGGCGGTGCCCCTGGAGTCTTTCTGGAGTTTCGTCAATTGGTATCGAGGATTTAGGTCGCGAGGGGTTAAATAGGCGAAGAGGCGGCGCAAAAGGGTTTCTGGGGGGCCCACACAGTAGGAGGGCGCGCCCCACCCCTTGGCCGCGCCGCCCTGGCGTGTGGGGCCCCCTGGCTCGCCTCCGACTCTCCTTTGGTGTTCTGGGGTCTTCCGGGAAAAATAAGATGTTTGGCGTTGATTTCGTCCAATTCCGAGAATATTGCCCGAACAGCCTTTCTGGAACCAAAAACAGCAGAAAACAGGAACTGGCACTGTGGCATCTTGTTAATAGGTTAGTTCCGGAAAATGCATGAAATCATCATAAAGTGCAAGCAAAACATGTAAGTATTGTCATAAAACAAGCATGGAACGTCAGAAATTATGGATACGTTGGAGACGTATCAGGAACCCGAGGCCCCAAAGTGACAAAAATTGGGACAACCGGAGGGGAAGGCGGTGATATGAGGATCACATGTGTTCACGGAGTGTTATTGCTTTGCTCCGGTGCTCTATTAAAAGGAGTACCTTAATTTCTAGTAGATTCCCTAGAGGCCCGGCTGTCACCGGCTGGTAGGACAAAAGATGTTGTGCAAGTTTCTCATTGCGAGCACGTACGACTAAATATGGAACACATGCCTATGGATTGTTTAGTACTTGGATACTGTTTTATTACTATCTGCAAATGCCCTACCTTGATTGTTATAGGATTTCTCTCATCCATGCAGCGCCCGTTCATCCATCCCTGTGCCTACAGTATTTTAATCCTGCTGTTTACTATAATCACTACTGCTGTCTTTGTTACACTGCTGCTGATATTTCACTACTGCTACTGCTATAAAACTGTTGCTACTGATAAACTCTTGCGAGCAAGTCTGTTTCCAGGTGCAGCTGAATTGACAACTTCGCTGTTAAGGCTTACAAATATTCTTTGGCTCCCCTTGTGTCGAATCAATAAATTGGGTTTTACTTCCCTCGAAGACTGTTGCGATCCCCTATACTTGTGGGTCATCAAGACTATTTTCTGGCGCCGTTGCCGGGGAGCATAGCTTTATTTGCAAGTTCACTTGGATTGATATTGTTCGCTGCAAATTCTCCATCATGGATAAACCTCGCGATACTAAAGTCGCCATATTACCATCCACTACAAGAAAAGGTACAACTCTGAGTACCTCTGCTGCTCTTGATTCACCATCTGGGATAAGTCAACTTGTTTCACCACCACAAGCTTCACATGCTGGTACTTCTGCTGAATCTGAAAATTCTTATAATTTTGATGATGCTTCTGCTGTGCTTGATGATAGTGGTTCGTTAGGATCTTTTCTAGATGCTACAATTTCTAGGTCTAGACAAATTGAAAATACTGAAACTCCTAATGAAAATATTGTTACACATGTTAATTCACCTGAGTCTGAATACTCTAGTGATGATCTTGATGAAGATTATGTGGAACTTGATGATGATTTTATTGTTAAATGCAATGCTACTACTGATGCAAGTAAAATTAAAAAGCTTATTGCACAACATACTGTTAGGTATAAACTGTCTCCTGATCCTAAATTTGCCACATCTCCTATAAACATTAAGGATAAGGATTATGATTTTTCTCTTGATTTATCTCATATATCTATTGTTGAGAAAATACCTTTTTGTGGTACTGAAAAAGAAAGTGCTGTAGAACACATGAATGAGCTTTCAACTTTGAGTAGCTTGTTTTCTGATGATATCAAGAAGCGTACTTATTTTGTTGCTAAAATTTTTCCTTTCTCATTAAAGGATGATGCTAAAACTTGGTATAATAGTTTGCCTCCTGATTCTATTGATAGTCCAAGTGGTTTGCTTGATGTTTTCTTTCGGAAATATTTTCATGCTAGTGCTCAACACATTGCTTTGCAGAAAATTTATAGTTTTGACCAGGAAGATGGAGAGAAATTGCCTGAAGCTTGGGCAAGATTTTGCTCTCTTATCAGAGCTTGACCTGGACATGATTTAGAAAAGCATGATTTACTTGATATATTTTATAGTGGACTAACCATTGAGTCTAGGGCATACCTGGATAGTTGTGCTGGTTGTGTTTTCAAGAAAAGAACTCCGGATGAAGCTGAAGAAATATTGGCTAGAATAGGCCGAAATCATGATGATTGGACTACACCTGAACCAACCCCGACGCCAATACTGAAGAAGAGGGGTTTGATTAAATTAAATGATGAAGATATGAGGGAAGACAAGAAATCTCTTAAGGAGAAAGGTATTAAATCTGAAGATGTGAAGAACTTACCTCCCATAGAAGATTTATGCAAGATAACTCCCCATTCATCCATGATTGAGGTACATTCTCTTCAATGCTTTACTAGGGAAGATATTCCTTATTCAAAACCTCCTGCTCAATGTTTAGATGAGTTTGATAATTATATTGTTAAGCAAGATAATTTTAATATGAGAGTAGAGAATCATTTAATGGAAAATTCTCAAGCTATTAGTAATTTGCATGATATTGTGGAGAGAACCTCCAATGATGTTAAGATGCTTGTTAAACATTTTCATATGGTTCAAACTCAAATTGACCAACTCACTAAAGTGCAAAATGACTTGTTGAAAAATAGTTCTAAAGAAAAACATGCTTATGAAGTAACAATTAGAGGCGGTGTTTCTACTCAGGATCCTCTATATCCTGAGGGGCATCCCAAAAGAGTTGAACAAGATTCTCAACGAACTGAAACTAGTGCTCCTTCTAAGAAAAAGAAGAAGAAACATAAAACTGTTGTAGAATCCTCTGAGCCTGTTAATGATCCTAATAGTATTTCTATTTCTGATGCTGAAACTGAAAGTGGTAATGAACATGATAAAGATAATGATAAGAATGATGCTTCTGACAAAGAAGAGGTTGAAGATGAACCTGAAAAGCATGCTAAAAATAAAAAGTATACTAAAGAAGATTTTATTGCTAAGAAACATGGTAATGAAAGGGAACCTTGGGTTCAAAAGAAAATGCCTTTTCCTTCTAAGAAACTAAAATCAAAGGAAGAAGAACACTACAATAAATTTTGTGATTGGATGAAACCTTTGTTCTTGCAAATCCCTTTGACTGATGCTATTAAATTGCCTCCTTATTCAAAGTATATGAAAGATATTGTCTCTAACAAAAGGAAAATTCCTAATGAGGAGATTTCCACTATGCTTGCCAATTACTCTTTCAATGGCAAAGTTCCAAAGAAGCTGGGCGACCCAGGTATACCGACTATTCCTTGCTCCATCAAGAATAATTATGTTAGAACTGCTCTATGTGATTTGGGAGCAGGTGTTAGTATCATGCCTTTTTCTCTTTATAAGAGACTCTATTTAGATAAGTTGATACCAACTGATATATCTTTGCAAATGGCTGATAAATCTATTGCTATTCCTGTTGGTATATGTGAGGATGTTCCTGTTCAAGTTACTAATAATTGCTTAATATTAACTGATTTTGTTGTGTTGGAAATGCCTGAAGATGATAATATGTCTATTATTCTTGGAAGACCTTTTCTTAACACTGCAGGGGCTGTTATTGATTGCAATAAAGGAAAAGTTACTTTCAATGTTGATGACAAGGAGCATACTGTTTATTTTCCCAAGAGGATTGATAAAGTATGTGGAGTTAATACAATTTCTAATGTGAGAACTATCAAAGTGGGAGTTATTGATTGTCCTATATATGAGCCTAAACAAGGATATCAAAATATTATGATTGGATCCATATCAATACAATACAAGGTAACATGATTGATTTGAGGTTTATTTCTTCTTATGTCATGTAAAATCTATTTGGTGGCAAGACTTGATCAACCTTGTTGACAAGTACATTTTATATGCATAGAGGAGCTAAACAACATTTCTTTCTTCCTCCACTTGTTTTACTTGCTGTAGCACTACTTGTTTTGCAAGATGCTTAGTTGTTTAGAGGTTTGAAAATCTTTTTCTGCCCTATAATAATAATTTTAACACCCAGAAATGTGCATTTTTCAAAGTTTTAAAAAATTCACAAAAAATATATCGTTGGTCTTATTTTTCGAAGAGCTACCTGGGAGCACCTGGGGCTGACCAGTGGGGCACTCCAGGGCTGCCCCCCATGTGCCGGCGCGGCCAAGGTGGGGGGCGCGCCACCCTGTGGTGTGGGCCCCTCCTTGCCCCACTAAGTCATCTCTTCCTTCCATCTCACTCTCTCTCCCGAAAACCTCGTACCAACTTTCTCTCACTCGCATTTTTGCTCAAGAGCTCAGGATTCTTCGATCTCTTTGCTCAGCCCAGATTTCTGTCTGAAATTTGGCACATTTGCTCTCCGGTATGTGACTCCTCCGATTATCCAAATAGAATTTTGTTTGGTTGAGTATATCTTGAATATTTTGCTGCTGTAGGTAACATGTTAAGTGAGCTTGCATGCTTGTTCTAAGTTGTAAAAATTAGTTTTGATGCATGTTTAGTACTCTATCAAGTTCCTATAGTAGTTTCCCTCAATTATATGTCTCCAAATCAACTTTTATAATGTTTGTTGAAAAATTTCAGAAAAGGAAGATGCATAACCATACCTTTGGAGAAGTGTTCGAAAGATAGATGACAAGCACGGGGAGGCCCTCAAGGGCAGCCACTCGAATTAGACGATCCTATAATGAGGATGTCATCGCACCGAGCTTCGAAGTTGAAGAGGATAATGGAGTTCCTAATGCTTCATCCTTTCCATGTTATAACTTTTTGCGTAATGCAGGGCTGCTTGATGACTTCTTGTTCCTCATCAATAATGTGGGCTTATCTACCTATATGGAAGATGAGAGGAGTCAATACTACATGCTAACTAAAATCTTTGTTGAAAGCTTTCAGTTCAACAACACACACTTCCAACCATCAGTTACATTCAGGATTTATGATAGGCCTATTACTATGAAGTTGAAAGATTTTTGTGCTGCATTGAATATTGCTCCTGTAGGTACAACGAAGAAGATCGAGAAAAGTCCCAAGGCTTTGATGGAGCTCTATCGAGAAGTTACCAATGATGACAGCCGCACCATTCAGCGCGGCAAGATAAGAAACATTCAACTCCCTGCCATTAGATATTTTGCTTACTATCTTGCTACTAGCATTCTTGGTAGGGAGAACACTAGCAACATTTCTAGTTATCATCTTGCTTTTCTAGTTGCTGCACTTACTGGAAAGACACCTTATCATCTTGGTGCTCTTGTTGCTCGTCGTTTAGCTAATAAAGGACCCATTTTTGGAGGAATTATCGCCTTACGTATTATTACATATCTAGATCTTCCTCTTGATCCTAGTGATGAGCCTATAAGGCTTGATATTGCTGCTATGAAGAATCACCAATTTTTTACAACCGACTCTAGTTTAGAAAATATTGTCTATAAAATGTTGTTTATTGACGGGGATGAGAGGGAAATCCCTTTGCCACAGACAGATTTGTTCAGTATTCACAGGAGACCGTGGTCGCGCTCTAAGGAGGAGGTGGATGAGCAGCTGAGGATACATGGCTTCCACCAGCAGCATGACTCCGAGGACACCGAGCCCTCCTACGGGTACACGGTTGATACGTCCAAAACGTATCTACTTTCCCGAACACTTTTGCTATTGTTTTGCCTCTAATTTTTGTATTTTGGATGCAACTAACACGGACTACACGGACTAACGCTGTTTTCAGCAGAACTGTTCTGGTGTCTCGTTTTTGTGCAGAAATCCAACTTTCGGGAAAATCCTCGGAATTTATGCAGAAGGCCCTATTTTCCCAGAGAACTAACGGAGCCAGAAGGACAAACCAGGTGGAGGCCCGAGGGCCCCACACCATAGGGCGGCGCGGCCCAGGGGGGGCCCGCGCGGCCATGTGGTGTGCCCCCCTCGGCCGGCCTCCGATGCCCTCCTTCGGACTATTTATCGGCCTCGACCTAAAAACGCACGGGGAGAAGTCGAAGTCGCCAGAAACCCTCCAGAACGCCGCCACATCGCGAAACTCCGTTGCGGGAGCCAGAAGTCTCCGTTCTGGCACTCCGCCGGGACGGGGAATTGGAGGAGATCATCGCCGCCATCACCGCCAACGCCTCTACATCAACCAGCCATGTTTCCCCCATCCATGTGTGAGTAATTCCCCCGCTGTAGGCCAAAGGGGATGGTAGGGATTGGATGAGATTGGTCATGTAATAGCATAAGATTGTTAGGGCATAGTGCCTAGTGTCCGTAATTGGTACTTTGATGATATTGTTGCAACTTGTTATGCTTAATGCTTGTCACTAGGGCCCGAGTGCCATGATCTCAGATCTGAACATGTTATTGTTTCATCATGATATTCATTGTTTATTGATCTTACCTGCAAGTTGTATACACATGTCGTTGTCCGGAACCGATGGCCCCGAAGTGACAGAAATCGGGACAACCGGAGGGAATGGTAGCGATGTGAGGATCACATGTGTTCACGGAGTGTTAATGCTTTGCTCCGGTACTCTATTAAAAGGAGTACCTTAATATCCAGTAGTTTCCCTTGAGGCCCGGCTGCCACCGGCTGGTAGGACAAAAGATGTTGTGCAAGTTTCCCATTGCGAGCACGCACGACTATATATGGAACACATGCCTATTGATTGCTTTGTACTTGGACACCGTTTTATTATTATCTGCAAATGCCCTGCTATGATTGTTACATGAGTTTCTCTCATCCATGCAACGCCCGTCATCCGTCCCCGTGCCTACAGTATTTTAATCCTGCTGTTTACTAAAATCACTACTGCTGTCTTTGTTACTCACGCTGTTATTTCACTACTCTTGCTATAAAACTGTTACTACTAATAAACCCTTGCGAGCAAGTCTGTTTCAGTGCAGCTGAATTGACAACTCCTGTTAAGGCTTCCAAGTGTTCTTTGTCTCCCCTTGTGTCGAATCAATAAATTGGGTTTTACTTCCCTCGAAGACTGTTGCGATCCCCTATACTTGTGGGTCATCAAGACTATTTTCTGGCGCCGTTGCCGGGGAGCATAGCTTTATGTGGAAGGTCACTTGGATTAATATTGTTCGCTGCAAATTCTCCATCATGGGTAAACCTCGCGATACTAAGATCGCCATATTACCATCCACTACAAGAAAAGGTACAATTCTGAGTACCTCCGCTACACTTGATTCACCATCTGTGATTGATAAACTTGTTTCACCGCCGCATGCTTCACATGCGGGTACTTCTGCTGAATCTGAAAACTCTCATAATATTGATAATGTTTCTGCTGTGCTTGATGATAGTGGTTCTTTGGGATCTTTTCTAGATGCTACAATTGCTAGGTCTAGACAAATTGAAAATACTGAAGCTCCTAATGCTACTACACCTGTTAATTCACCTGAACTTGATTATTTTAGTGATGATCCTGATGAAGATTACGTGGAGCTTAATGATGATTTTATTGAAAAATGCAATGCTACTACTGATGCAAGAAAAATTAAAAAGTTACTTGCAGAACATGCTGTTAGATATAAACTGTCTCCTGATCCTAAGTTTGCCACATCTCCCATAAACATTAAGGATAAAGATTATGATTTTTCTCTTGATCTATCTCATATAGCTATAGTTGAGAAAACACCCTTTTGTGGTACTGAAAAAGAAAGTGCTGTTGAACACATGACTGAGTTATCTACTCTAAGTAGCTTGTTTTCTGATGATGTCAAGATGCGTACTTACTTTGTTGCTAAAATCTTTCCATTCTCATTAAAGGATGACGCTAAAACTTGGTATAATAGTTTGCCACCTAATTCTATTAAAAGTCCAAAAGAATTGCTTGATGTTTTCTTCCGTAAATACTTTCCTGCTAGTGCTCAACATATTGCTTTGCAGAGAATCTATAATTTTGACCAGGGAGATGGAGAGAAATTGCCTGAGGCTTGGGCGAGATTTTGCTCTCTTATTAGAGCTCGGCCTGATCATGATTTGGAAAAGCATGATTTACTTGATATATTTTATAGCGGACTAACCATTGAGTCTAGGGCATACCTGGATAGTTGTGCTGGTTGTGTTTTCAGGAAAAGAACTCCAGGGCAATATTTGAAGAATTATTGGCTAAAATAGGCCGGAATCATGATGATTGGACTACGCCTGAACCAACTCCAACGCCAATATTGAAGAAGAGGGGTTTAATTAAATTGAATGATGAAGATATGAGGGAAGCCAAGAAGTCTCTCAAGGAGAAAGGTATTAAACCTGAAGATGTGAAGAATCTTCCTCCCATAGAAGATATATGTGAGATAATTCCCCCTTCATCCATGATTGAGGTAAACTCCCTTCAACGCTTTACTAGGGAAGATATTCCGTATTCGAAACCCCCTGCACAATGCTTAGATGAGTTTGATAATTATATTGTTAAGCAAGAAAATTTTAATATGAGAGTAGAGAATCATTTAATGGAAAATTCTCAAGCTATTAGCAATTTGCATGATATTGTGGAGAGAACCTCCAATGATGTTAAGGTGCTTGTTAAACATTTTCAAATGATTCAAACTCAAATTGATCAACTCACTAAAGTGCAAAATGACTTGTTGGGGAATAATTCTAAAGAGAAACATGCTTATGAAGTAACAACTAGAGGTGGTGTTTCTACCCAGGATCCTCTATATCCTGAAGGGCATCCCAAAAGAATTGAACAAGATTCTCAACGCATTGAACCTAGTGCTCCTTCTAAGAAGAAAAAGAAGAAGAAACATAAAAATGTTGTAGAATCCTCTGAACCTGTTAATGATCCTAATAGTATTGCTATTTACGATCTGAAACTGAAAGTGGTAATGAACATGATAAAGATAATGATAAGAATGATGCTCCTGATAAAGAAGAGGTTGAAGAAGAACCTGAAAAGCATGCTAAAAATAAAAAGTACACTAAAGAAGATTTTATTGCTGAGAAACATGGTAATGAAAGAGAACCTTGGGTGCAAAAGCAAATGCCTTTTCCTGCTAAGAAACTGAAATCAAAGGAAGAAGAACACTATAATAAATTTTGTGATTGGATGAAACCTTTATTCTTGCAAATCCCTTTGACTGATGCTATTAAATTGCCTCCTTATTCAAAGTATATGAAAGATATTGTTACTAACAAAAGGAAAATCCCCAATGAGGAAATTTCCACTATGCTTGCTAATTACTCTTTCAATGGCAAAGTTCCAAAGAAGTTGGGTGACCCAGGTATACCTACTATTCCTTGTTCTATTAAGAATAATTATGTTAAAACTGCTCTATGTGACTTGGGAGCCGGTGTTAGTGTTATGCCTTTTTCTCTTTATAAGAGACTTTACTTAGATAAGTTGATACCTACTGATATATCTTTGCAAATGGCTGATAAATCTACTGCTATTCCTGTTGGTATATGTGAGGATGTTCCTGTTCAAGTTACTACTAACTGCTTGATATTAACTGATTTTGTTGTGTTGGAAATGCCTGAAGATGATAATATGTCTATTATTCTTGGGAGACCTTTTCTTAACACCGCAGGGGCTGTTATTGATTGCAATAAAGGAAAGGTTACTTTCAATGTTGATGATAGGGAGGATACCATTTATTTTCCCAAGAGGATTGAGAAAGCGTGTGGAGTTAATACTATTTCTAATGTGAGAACTATCAAAGTGGGAACTATTGATTGTCCTATATATGAGCCTAAAGAAGAATATCAGACTCTCGTGATTGGATCCATATCAATACAATTCAAGGTAACATGATTGATTTGAGGTTTATTTCTTCTTATGCTATGTAAAATTTATTTGGTGGCAAGACTTGATCAACCTTGTTAACGAATACTTTTTATATGCATAGAGGAGGTAAACAACATCTCTTTCTTCCTCCACTTGCTCTAGTTGCTGTAGCATTTTTAATTTGCAAGGTTCCTTAGTTATTTGGAGATTTCAAAAAATTTCCTGGCCAGTATTAATAAATTAAATACCCAGAAATGTGCATTTTTCAAAGTTTTCAAAAATTCACAAAAATTATACCGTTGGTCCTATTTTTCGACGAGGCACCTGGGAGCACCAGAGGATGACCTGTGGGGCACCAGAGGGTGCCACACCACAGGCCGGCGCGGCCAAGGAGGGGGGCGCGCCACCCTGTGGTGTGGGCACCTCCTTGCCCCACTTTGCCATCTCTTTCTCCCAGCACCTTCTCTCTCCCGAAAAAACTCATACCAGGTTCCTCTCACTCGCGTTTTTGCTCAAGAGCTCCAGATTTCTCGATCTCTTTGCTCAGCCCAGATTTCTTGCTGAAATTTGGCACATTTGCTCCTTGGTATGTGACTCCTCCACCCATCCAAGTAGAATTTTGTTTGGTTGAGTATATCCTGAATATTTTGCTGCTGTAGGTAACATGTTTAGTGAGCTTGCATGCTTGTTCTAAGTGGTAGAAACTAGTTTTGATGCATGATTAGTACTCTAGCAAGTTCCTATGGTAGTTTCCCTCAATTATATGTTACCAAATCAAATTTTTATATTGTTTGTTGAAATTTCAGAAAATGGAGTGGAATAGATATCAATTGAACCAACAAGAATTGGAAGTCCAACAAGTTATGAGAGTCAATCGTGAAGAGGGAGTATACCCCTCTTACTACCCGTGCGCGGATTTCATGAGAAGCGCGGGAATATTTGAAGATGTTCAAAGTCTAATTTCTCGTGCAGGGCTGAGTGACTTTGTTGAAGGAGAGCCAAGACAATATGCAAAATTAACTATGTCTTTTGTGCAGGACTTTAAGTTCAATTGGTCGCGATCTAACCCTACGGTCCAGTATAAAATTTACAATAAAGCTGTCAACTTGCCATTCAGTGATTTTCGTGCAGCAATTAGAGTACCGCAATGGGGGTCATGCGAGAAGATAAGGGGATCGCCGCAAGAACTCTTGGACCTCTTCAAGATGATTTGCTATGGAAGGAGTTTCTCAGAGGATAGTGGTAAAATCACTAGCATTCAACTCCCGGCTATCCGCTACTTTGCCTATTTTATTACCAAATGCGTTCTTGCTAAAAAGATTGGTGGTAAACTTTCTATCCCGGATTTAGCTTTTCTAGCTGGGGCACTGCAAAGTAGTAGGACTTATAATTTGGGGGCATTGATAGCTTATAGACTTGCTACTAACCGTGAGAAAGGTGGAATTTGTGGAGGTCTCATCGCCTCTCGTTTACTAGCTTTTCATAATGTAGAACCTCATCATTTTGATATTCCATTCCCCATAGAAAAACTTGACATAGCCTCTATGATTAAACATGAATTTGTTTCAGATTCCTCCAACTTGGGTAACCTGTTTTACAAGATGACATTTTATAAGAAAGTCTGGAGAATAACTAAGAAAACTGAGAAACTAGTAAGATTGCCTGCGCCTGTTCTGTCTAACCTTGATTCCAGGGGAGATTGGTCGGTCACAGAAGGTGCACTGGATGCACACATAGAGAGAGGAGGTCAACATGCAAGAGACGACACGGAGGTCGAGGAGCACCTCGACTCATCATCCGATGCAGCAAGTTCCTCGCATCAACATGTTGGACATGTGGAGCCTCCACGCTTTTCTTCTGCACAGGAACTTTACTATGACTACTCCATGAATTACCCACCGGCAAGGAACAACGATCCTCGTTGGGGTTGAACTCCACTTAGGCCAAAAGCCTAAGCTTGGGGGGAGGTATACCGGCATCACTCATTCTTTGCATATTATGATTGCTGGATACTTGTACATACTTGTTTTGTTCGTTTGAGTGGTTTTCTAATGAGAGGAAGATGATATTTGGGGAAGTGCTGCCTGAAAACAGATTCTGGACTGTTACTAGAAAAATTCGTGCGCACAGCCAGAGCGTTATTTTGAGTTGCAAATTTTTGTGCAGGTTCCCCAGGTTGTTATCTAACTTTCATTAGTTGAACACTTTTCGAGCTGAGCAACGTAATATTTTTGTAAAAATCGATTTCTGTACTGCTGTCAGGTTTTGGCAGATTTCTGCCATCTCGCTTTTCTGTGTTTCTTTTGGTTGGCTATTTCTTGTTTTTGCTTTGTTTCTTTCCCAAAACACAAAAAGACCAAAAATATTTCTGTTGTTTCTCTTCACCATTTGTTTGCTTTGGTTTCTTGCATTTGTTTCGTTTTATTTGCTATTGCTAGTCTGCTATAAGAAAAACCCAAAAAGATTTTGCTTTGTTTGTTTGTTTCCTCTTGTTCTTGTTATCAAATTTGAAAACACCAAAAATATTTGCTGTTCTTCTTTGGTTTTGTAAAGTTCTTTATGAGTTCAATGGTCTTCGGTGGCTGGAGCGTGGTTTTCATTTCATATTATCCAAGCTACACAAGTGAAAAGGCAATAATGACGATCTACAACAATCTGATTGTGGTGAGAGGCTGGTATGAACTCTATTTGTTTTGATTTTTGTACATATACTCATCCATGTGAGCATGCTTAGTTGGTTCATGTGAGGTATATGTTATTTGAGAAAGTCTAGTAGTTTATGATCTCTCATGTTTAGCTCCAATCTATTAATATGAGTAGCATGTCATGGATGTTTGCTTGCATTGTTTTATTCATAAGTAAGTATGGCATTGTGGTACCCTCCTCTGAATAATTCATTTATATCGACTTGGCACATGCTCACGCATGCATATGACTGAACCAAAGTCAATTAAGCCTCGATGATTTATATTGCTTCAGAGTTCTTGTATCACTTTTATGCCTCTGTTAATTTATTTTGCCGCAAGCATGATTATGACAGTTACTGCTCTCTTGATTTGTCGCTCCCTAGTCTATTGCTAGCCTTCACTTGTACTGAGCGGGAACGCTGCTCGTGCTTCCAAACACATGAAAACCAAGTTATTCCAGAGTGTCCACCATAAATACCTGTGCATGGCATTTCAAACCATTCCAAGTAAATTCTCATGCGCTACCTTTAAAACCTTCAAAATGCTTCTCAATTTGTGTTTATGTTTCATAGCTCATGAGGAAGTATGTGGTGTTTAGCTTTCAACCTTGTCATTTACTTTTGACGGACTCTCATATGGACTAGTGGCACATCCGCTTATCCAATAATTTTGCAAAAAGAGCTGGCAATGGGATTCCCAGTCCCGAATTAATTAACTTAATAGACACTCCTCCATGGTTTGTGATTGTTGGACGGCACCCAAAGGATTCGGTTAGCCATGGCTTGTGTAAGCAAAGGTTGGGGGGAGTGTCATCATCATAATAAAACTAAAATAAAAAGGCACTCCTTCATGGTATGAGATTGTTGGCAGGCACCCAAAGGATTCGGTTAGCCATGGTTTGTGAAAGAAAGGTTGGAAGGAGTGCCAAATAAATATGCAATAATTCATGGGAGCCGCTCTTGAAAGTCCGATTGGCGAGGTAGTTAGTGTACCCATTACCATTCGTTGACAACAACAAACACCTCTCAAAATAATTTTACTCCTGATTTCAAAAATGAAAAGCTCTAGCGCATGTTAATCCACAACTTCCCCTCTGCGAAGGGTCAATCTTTTACTTTTATGTTGTGTCTCCATTATTTCTTTGAGCACTATCTTGAGAGCACAACTGTCATTCTTAGTATAATATGCTTGTCTCAAAATATGATTGATTGTGGTATAACTTTGATGCTTTTATCTTTGACAATCACTACTTCTAGTCTTTCTATGAACTCCAGAGGTGCCTGGGCATTTATGTTTTGCCAATCAAATACAGGCAAGCGAGATACCACTTTATCATACTCTCTTATGAACATTGCAATCCTGCTTACATACATGATTCATGATGCTTATTATTAATTGTTGGTACCTCTCCATGATTGACATAGCTGTTAGATGATCTTATTTGCATGTATCTCATTATGAATTGCTTAAGTATTAGCCATAGCATGAGAATATATACATCATATGAGCAAATGTGTTCGTGAAAGTTCTTTTATCGCTCAGTTGTTAACTGAATTGCTTGAGGACAAGCAATAAGCTAAGCTTGGGGGGAGTTGATACGTCCAAAACGTATCTACTTTCCCGAACACTTTTGCTATTGTTTTGCCTCTAATTTGTGTATTTTGGATGCAACTAACACGGACTAACGCCGTTTTCAGCAGAACTGTTTTGGTGTCTCGTTTTTGTGCAGAAATCCAACTTTCGGGAAAATCCTCGGAATTTATGCAGAAGGCCCTATTTTCCCAGAGAACTAACGGAGCCAGAAGGACAAACCAGGTGGAGGCCCGAGGGCCCCACACCATAGGGCGGCGCGGCCCAGGGGGGGCCCGCGCGGCCATGTGGTGTGGCCCCCTCGGCCGGCCTCCGACGCCCTCCTTCGGACTATTTATCGGCCTCGACCTAAAAACGCACGGGGAGAAGTCGAAGTCGCCAGAAACCCTCCAGAACGCCGCCACATCGCGAAACTCCGTCGCGGGAGCCAGAAGTCTCCGTTCTGGCACTCCGCCGGGACGGGGAATTGGAGGAGATCATCGCCGCCATCACCGCCAACGCCTCTACATCAACCAGCCATGTTTCCCCCATCCATGTGTGAGTAATTCCCCCGCTGTAGGCCGAAGGGGATGGTAGGGATTGGATGAGATTGGTCATGTAATAGCATAAGATTGTTAGGGCATAGTGCCTAGTGTCCGTAATTGGTACTTTGATGATATTGTTGCAACTTGTTATGCTTAATGCTTGTCACTAGGGCCCGAGTGCCATGATCTCAGATATGAACATGTTATTGTTTCATCATGATATTCATTGTTTATTAATCTTACCTGCAAGTTGTATACACATGTCGTTGTCCGGAACCGATGGCCCCGAAGTGACAGAAATCGGGACAACCGGAGGGAATGGTAGCGATGTGAGGATCACATGTGTTCACGGAGTGTTAATGCTTTGCTCCGGTACTCTATTAAAAGGAGTACCTTAATATCCAGTAGTTTCCCTTGAGGCCCGGCTGCCACCGGCTGGTAGGACAAAAGATGTTGTGCAAGTTTCTCATTGCGAGCACGCACGACTATATATGGAACACATGCCTATTGATTGCTTTGTACTTGGACACCGTTTTATTATTATCTGCAAATGCCCTGCTATGATTGTTACATGAGTTTCTCTCATCCATGCAACGCCCGTCATCCATCCCCGTGCCTACAGTATTTTAATCCTGCTGTTTACTAAAATCACTACTGCTGTCTTTGTTACTCTGCTGCTGTTATTTCACTAGTGCTACTGCTATAAAACTGTTACTACTGATAAACCCTTGCGAGCAAGTCTGTTTCCAGGTGCAGCTGAATTGACAACTCCGCTGTTAAGGCTTCCAAGTGTTCTTTGTCTCCCCTTGTGTCAAATCAATAAATTGGGTTTTACTTCCCTCGAAGACTGTTGCGATCCCCTATACTTGTGGGTCATCAACGGTCACGTATCCTGGTGAGTCTTCCAGCACATACCCAGAACAGGATCCTTCTTCGTCATACTACGGAGGTGCCACTTCGTGGGCACCATGGGATTGATCTCCACTTAGGCCAAAAGCCTAAGCTTGGGGGGAGGTATGCCGGCATCACTCATTCATTGCATATTACAATTGCTGGATACTTGTACATACTTGTTTAGCTTCTTAAAGTGGTTTCTAATAAGAGGGAGATGATATTTGGGGAAGTGCTGTTTGAAAACAGATTCTGTTCTGATACCAAAAAAAAATCCCAAAAACAGCCAGAACGTTATTTTAAGAAGCCAATTTTTGTGCATGTTCCCCAGGTTATTATCTAACTTTCATTAGTTGAGCACTTTTCGAGTTGAGCAGCGGAAGATTTTCTTAAAAATCGATTACTCTACTGCTGTCAAGTTTGACGAATTTCTGCTACTTTGTGTTTATGTGACTCTTTTAGTTTTTAATTTCTTGTTTTTGCTTTGTTTCTTTCCTAAAACACAAAAAGTCCAAAACTATTTCTGTTGTTTCTCTTTACCATTTGTTTATTTTGGTTTCTTGTTCCTATTTTGCTTTATTTGCTATCGTTGGTTTGCTATGAGAAAATCCAAAAAGATTTTGCTTTGTTTGTTTGCTTCCTTTTGTTCTTGTTTCCAATTCGAAAACACCAAAAATATTTGTTGTTCTTCTTTGGTTTTGTAAAGTTCATTATGGAGTTCAGCGGTCTTCGGTGGCTGGAGCTTGGTTTTCATTCCATATTATTCAAGCTACACAAATGAAAGACAATAATGACGATCTACGACAACTCGACTGTGGTGAGAGGCTTGTATGAGCTCTATTTGTTTTCATTTTTTGTACATATACTCATCCATGTGAGCATGCTTAGTTGGTTCATGTGAGGTATATGTCATTTAAGAAAGTCTAGTAGTTCATGATCTCTCATGTTTAGCTCCAATTTATTAATATGAGTAGCATGTCATAAATATTTGCTTGTATTGTTTTATTCATAAATAGGTATGACATTGTGGTATCCTCCTCTGAATAATTCACTTGAATGGACTTGGCACATGCTCACGCATGCATATGACTGAAGAAAAGTCAACTAAGCCTCGATGATTTACTTTGCCTCAGAGTTCTTGTATCACTTTTATGCCTCCGTTAATTTATTTTGTCGCAAGCATGATTATGACAGTTACTGCTCTCTTGATTGTCGCTTCCCAGTCTATTGCTAGCCTTCACTTGTACTGAGCGGGAACGCTGCTCGTGCTTCCAAACCCCTGAAAACCAAGTTATTCCAGAGTGTCCACCGTAAATACCTATGCATGGCATTTCATACCATTCCAAGTAAATTCTCATGTGCTACCTTTAAACCTTCAAAATACTTCCCAATTTGTGTCGATGTTTTATAGCTCATGAGAAAGTATGTGGTGTTTATCTTTCAACCTTGTCATTTACTCCTGACAGACTTTCATCAATGGACTAGTGGTACATCCGCTTATCCAATAATTTTGCAAAAAGAGCTGGCAACGGGGTTCCCAGCCCCAATTAATTAACTTTCATCAATAATTCTCTTCACATGTTTTGCCCTGATTTATCAGTAAGCAACTTAATTTGCAAATAGACACTCCTCCATGGTATGTGAATGTTGGAAGGCACCCGAGGATTCGGTTAGCCATGGCCTGTGTAAGCAAAGGTTGGGGGGAGTGTCATCCATAATGAAACTAAAGTACGTGTGTAAACAAAAGAGAAGATGGATGATTTACCTTGCTGGTAGAAATAACGTCCTTCATGGGAGCCGCTCTTGAAAACCTGGTTGATGAGGTAGTTGGAGTGCCCACTACCATTCGTTGACAACAACAAACACCTCTCAAAATAATTTTACTCCTGTTTTAAAAAAATGAAAAGCTCTAGCGCATGTTAATCCCTGCTTCCCTCTGCGAAGGGTCAATCTTTTACTTTTACATTGAGTCACCATCCTTTCTTTGAGCACTTTCTTGAGAGCACAACTGTCATTCTTAGTATAATATGCTTGTCCCAAAATGTGATTAACTGTGGTATAACTTTGATGCTTTTATCTTTGATAATCTCTACCTCCAGTCTTTCCATGAACTTCAAAGGTGCCCGAGCATTTATGTTTTCCTGTACAAATATGGGCAAGCGAGATACCACTTTATCATATCCTTTTATGAACATTGCAATCTTGCCGATAGACATGATTCATGATGCTTATTATTAATTTTTTGGTACCTTTTCCATGATTGACATAGCTATTAGATGACTTTATTTGCATGTATCTTATTATGAATTGCCTAAGTACTTGTCCATATCATGAGAATATTTACATCATATGAACAAATGTGTTCATGAAAGTTCTTTTATCGCACTCAGTTGTTAACTGAATTGCTTGAGGACAAGCAATAAGCTAAGCTTGGGGGGAGTTGATACCTCCAAAACGTATCTACTTTCCCGAACACTTTTGCTATTGTTTTGCCTATAACTTGTGTATTTTGGATACAACTAACACGGACTAATGCTGTTTTCAGCAGAATTGCCATGGTGTCTCATTTTTGTGCAGAAACTCAACTTTCAGGAAAATCCCCGGGATTAATTCCAATGGGCCTATTTTCATAGAAGAGGGATGGAGCCAGAAGACCAGAAGGAGGGGGGCCACGAGGCGCCAACCCCATAAGGCGGCGCGGTGGGCCCCTGGGCTGCGCCGCCCTATGGTGGCGGCGCCTCGGGCAGCCCCAGGTGCCCCCCTCTGGACTACTTAAGGGCTTCGACCTAAAAACGCAGGGGGTTAGACGAAATCGCCAGAAGACATCCAGAACACCGCCGCCATCGCGAAACTCCGTCTCGGGACCAGAAACTCCGTTCTGGCACTCCGCCGGGACGGGGAATTGGAGGAGATCATCGCCATCATCACCACTGACGCTTCTCCATCGACCAGCCATGTTTCCCCCATCCATGTGTGAGTAATTCCCCCGCTGTAGGCTGAAGGGGATGGTAGGGATTGGATGAGATTGGTCATATAATAGCATAAGATTGTTAGGGCATAGTGCCTAGTGTCCGTAATTGGTACTTTTATGATATTGTTGCAACTTGTTATGCTTAATTCTTGTCACTAGGGCCCGAGTGCCATGATCTCAGATCTGAACATGTTATCAATTCATGATGATATTCATTGCTTTATGATCTTACCTGCAAGTTGTATACACATATTGCTGTCCGGAACCCGAGGCCCCAAAGTGACAGAAATTGGGACAACCGGAGGGGAAGGCGGTGATATGAGGATCACATGTGTTCACGGAGTGTTAATGCTTTGCTCCGGTGCTCTATTAAAAGGAGTACCTTAATTTCCAGTAGATTCCCTAGAGGCCCGGCTGCCACAGGCTGGTAGGACAAAAGATGTTGTGCAAGTTTCTCATTGCGAGCACGTAAGACTAAATATGGAACACATGCCTATGGATTGTTTAGTACTTGGATACTGTTTTATTACTATATGCAAATGCCCTACCTTGATTGTTATATGATTTCTCTCATCCATGCAGCGCCCGTTCATCCATCCCTGTGCCTACAGTATTTTAATCCTGCTGTTTACTATAATCACTACTGCTGTTACACTGCTGCTGATATTTCACTACTGCTACTGCTATAAAACTGTTGCTACTGATAAACTCTTGCAAGCAAGTCTGTTTCTAGGTGCAGCTGAATTGACAACTCCGCTGTTAAGGCTTACAAATATTCTTTGGCTCCCCTTGTGTCGAATCAATAAATTGGGTTTTACTTCCCTCGAAGACTGTTGCGATCCCCTATACTTGTGGGTCATCACTTCTGCACCTGACTTGAGAAGGGCGAAGCCTTCATGACTGGTACCGGTATCTGTTCAAGAAGTCAGTACTTATGCGGCACTGAACAAAGGGTGAGATCGATGAAATGCAATACATGTTTGAATATTTCCTATCTTCTTCCAGCCATCAAACTTGTTCAATTCGTTTTCTTGAGATCTGTGGAATAGTGATATCATACTTGAATCCACATTCCCAGTATTTAAGGAAGAAGTAGAATCTTAGTCAAGTAGAATTTCTAAGTTGGGAATTTTATATCGACTAAATCAAGAAACTCGATTTCACCTATATTAGAGAAACATGAAAACAAAATAAGTTGTTGGCAAGGAAAAAGTTAGTTATTAGTGGAAGATCCACTTTAATTAATTGTTCCCTGACAAGCATTCTTTTGTACATGCTTTCCTTCTATAGGATTCCTATTGGAATTAAGCACAAAGTTTTCATGACAAAATCTCGTTTCCTTTGGAGTGGTGATAAGAATAAACAGAAGTATCATATGGTGAAATAGTCAAATGTTTGCCTCCCTAGAGACCAAGGTGGCCGAGGTATCCTAGATCTAGAGATCATGAACATTTCCTTGCTGTCTAAATGGCTATGGAAATTGTTTAATGACACAATACCATGGCAATATCTTCTTTGGAAAAAAAATACTTGAGTAAAACCACTTTGGGCCAAGTCATAGCCAAAACGAGGGATTCACATTTCTAGCGAGGCCTTTTTATGGATGCTAATATTTTTTTGGCCATGTTGTTGGATTAATGTGGGGGAATGGAGCTAGAACTAGATTCCTGGAAGACATCTGGCTTAAAAACAAATCTTTAGCTCACTTCTTTCCTGATTTGTATCTTGTCTTATAAAACCAACATGTGATGGTGCAAAAAGGCGCCCATCTGGCTAAATCTAGACTGAGCTTAAAAACCTTTGGCATAATTTTTCACTAATAGAAAATGCCGAAGACAGCTGGACACTCTCCTCATATGGGATTTTAGTGTCAAATCCTCTTATGTGGCTCTGCAAAATTGTGGAAAGATTCCCATTAAATTTATGTGGCGGGTTAAAACACCTCTACGAGTTAAGACTTTCCTCTAGATGGCTTTAAAGAAAATTATCCTCACAAGGGATGTATTGCTCAATCCAGGAGGATCCTGCTCTAAAAATTGTTTGTTTTGTGGCAATGATAAAAAAATTAAGCATCTCTTTTTTGAGTGCCCTGTAGCTAGGTACATTTGGAGCATTGTAAGCTATGTGACTGACTACCCATGTCAGTTCACAGATGTAGATGATTGCTTTATAGGATGGATGAAGGGTTTCCCAAAAAAGAAAAGGAGGCTAGAAAACACGAAACAAATGCATGCTTCGACCAAAAATGGCATGCTGAACCAATTGACATTATTTACAAGATAGTATACTAGATTGATTACTGGAGTGGTTTGCAGGTGAAGGAGGACGTAAAGCTAGAGCTACAACGGGGCGCAAGGTTGCTGGGAAGAGTCGCCGAGGAGATCTTCGCGACTAGAGGGAGATGGAGACCATGGATCCAGAGGATTGGTGCATAGTAGTAGGAAAGGGGGAAATGAAGAAAAATTGAGGAATAGACGACATAAAGAGTCGGATGTTGTTGTGTAATGTTAGAACTTGTTTGGAAGTTGATTTGGATGCGTTGGTGATGTTTTTCATCCTTTATTTTGATATTCTTTGCAAGCTGGGTCTTATTCAGAAAAGCAGCTACTAGAACTATCTGCGGCCTTGACAGTGTTGATTTGTTGCAGATGTAGCAAAACTTGATTTCTATTAAGTGAAATCGGGGCACAATTCCCTTTTCATAAAAAAAAGGATCGGTGCCGTTCAATCTGAAGGAGATTATGGGAGTACATCACTACATGGGCACGACATATTTGTTTCACAAGCTTCAAAGTGCGTGTAAAAGGGAATTGTTTCCCAGCCTTTTGTTTCGTCATTTGGTCTCTTTGTGTGTCCTTTATAAAGAAAAGAAGCGGCAAGATAATTTATGTATGGTCAAAATCTGAATCAGGTTCCTTCATCTTCATCAGAAACAGGTGATGGGTCTTTTCCTCATATTGGACCGTTTCAAGGCGTTTGATTCTATATAAGTTGGGTTTACCTCTCGCCTCTCGGTGGTTATTGGGCAGCTTGGTTTTGGCCATAGAAGGAGAGATTGGATTGGTACTATTTGTGGGAAGTGCCGCTTAATGATGTTTTTGGAGTTCTTTTCATCATGCTCAAGGATTGCATCATGATGATCCTCTTTTGCCATTTACGTACCTCGGATTACCTCTTGGAACCACGAAGCCATCTGTCCAAGACATGTCCCCAATTGTGGATCAAATTGAGAGGCGGCTTAATGCCAGTGCACGCTTTCTTGATTATGGCAGCAGGCTTACCTTACTAAACTCTGTTCTCTCATCCCTGCCAATTCATTTTTTGTGCTCTCTCAAGGTATACAAGTCTGTCCTTAAGATTTTTGATCGATCTAGGCGACATTGTTTGTGGGCAAAGAAAGAAGACTCTACTTCTGTGAACGATCTTGCTGCTTGGGCCGTAGTGTGCAGGCCAAAACGAGCAGGTGGTCTTGGAGTCACTAATCTTGAGATCCATAACAAGGCTCTTCTTTTGAAGCAGCTCCATAAATTTTATAATAAAGAGAATATACCTTGGGTTTCTTTGATCTGGTCGTTATATGGACCTGGTGCACCGCATGCACAGTCTAGCAGGGGCTCCTTTTGGTGGAAGGATATCTTCAGTTTAGTTAATGACTATAGAAGTATTACTCACAGCAAAAGTGGAGACGGTACTTCCACTCTTTTCTGGAAAGATTTCTGGCACAAGGGTGAATTATTATGTGACAAGTATCCGAGACTTTTTTCGTTCGCTCTGAATGAAGATGCTACTGTGGCCGATATTGTGTCGGTGGATAGAAGGGCCTCGCTTTTTTCCCTCCTGCTTTCGGTTGAAGCTTTCAGTGAATTTGGCGAGATCAACCAGATTATTCAGGAGACTACTTTTGACCCTAACAGCCACGACTCTAGGTCCTTTGTGTGGGGAACTTCAACATATACATCTGCAAGATTTTATAAGTTTATATTTGAGAAATTTCCGGAAGACAAGGGTCTGCAAGCTATTTGGAAGTCTAAGTGCTTACCTAAGCTCAGAGTTTTTGCGTGGCTTTTATTCAAGGATCGTCTCAACACCAAAGACCTAATGCAACGCAAGCAATGGAATATTGATGAAGGAACTCATTGTGTTTTGTGTGCATCTCAGCTGCTGGAAACAAGAGACCATTTATTTTTTGCTTGCAGGTTTTCAGCAAATTGTTGGGCGTCTATTGACATTCATTGGGATCTCTCCTTGCCAATTACTCAGAGATTTTTGGCTGCTCAATCTGCCTTTAGGGGACCCTGCTTCATGGAAGTGGTTGTATGTGCTGCCTGGAACATCTGGAAAGAGCGTAATGATTTCATCTTCTCAAGTCAGCAGCCCTCTTTCGCTCGTTGGAAAGTCCGTTTTAAAAGTGATCTGCTTCTCCATCAGTTTAGAGTAAAGTCGGACCTAGTTCAACCTCTCCTTGACTGGGCCTTTTCTGTTTTCTTATAATGAAGTTCTCTCATGTTTTCCACTTCTTCCCCCCTTGATGTTTCTTTGATACTTTGTACTGGTTTAATGTTTATAAATAAAATATAATATCACACCGTAGGGGCATACCCTACGGTAAAGGTGTCAAAAAAATGATCCTCTTTTGCTGATGCTTTTTTTTATGTTGGCCATTATTTCTCTCCAAACGTCCAACGGCTTGTCCATATAGCCTCTTTGTGTGCCCTTCGCTGCCAAATTTACCGGTCCTGTTGACTGTTGAATTCTCGCCAGTTACACTACGGGAAAGCCGTGCAACTATTTGCATGACAAAGGACCCTATTTGCACGCCTTTGCCGTGAGACGCCGCACGGCAATGCTATTGACGGGTGCCAAACGTTTTTTATCTAAAAAAATGCCTCAAACTATTCGGTCTGGGATTCAAACCTAGGACATAGAGTAGGGAAAGCATGCAACCTTTCCACTGGGCTAAGTGTTCATTTGTTGATAACTATACCACGCCACGCCTTTTGAGCGGAGAAGAAATTCAATTTTTACATCTTTGACATGCGCTTACACTAGGCAAAGGCTTCTTTGTCGTGCGTTTGTTAAAAACACTAGGCAAATGCTTGCTTTGCCGTGTTTGTTAAAAACACTAGGCACAGGCGTGCACGACGATGCCTTTTTTGTGCTTTGCCATATTCGGCGGCTTTGCCGTCGACATTTTCTTTACCGTGCGCCCTGAGGGGTCTTTGCCGTGTTTCTTCATTCTTTGCCATGCGGCTATTCTTTGTCGTGCAGTTTCGTGCCATTGCACGGCAAAGACTTCTTTGTCGTGTGCATGCGCAAGGCAAAGACGCGCCGCACGGCAGTGCCATTTTTTCCCGTAGTGTTAGTCCTCAAAATCAAATTACTTTTATAATAAAATAAGCAATTCAAATTCAAATAAAACATACTTACAAGATGCCAATGTCCGATTTTATTTTGGCTACTACCGCAGAGAAGAACCAATAACTAAATCTAGTGCATATACTCCCTCCATCCCAAAATGTAAGGCGTCTAAGGATTGGTCAAAAGTTAAACTTTACTAACTTTGAATAAATATTTAGAAAAATATATTTACATCTACAATATCGAATGGATTAATTAAGAAAATATACTTTATGGTGAATCTATTCATATTGATTCAGTACTGTAAATATTTATATTTTTATATATAAACTTGGTCAAACTTAAAAAAACGTTGATTTTTGACTAATCCTTAGACGCATTACATTTTGAAACGGAGGGAGTATTAGTTAAAAAATGAATTCACTTTAAATAGACTATATCTTCAAAGATTTGGTTTTGTTGATTCTACGTTGCGATGTGGTTAGAGTTAGTTCACGCTTGGCTTGAAATGATCTCTACTTAGTCTTGAGTTTTTTTTCGACCGTGCTTCCTTGTAAGACAATAAAAAAACTCACCCACCTTTCATTCATCAATAATAATAGAACATAAACATATGTTTTAATTTTAATTTTTCGTATCACTTTTCTCAGTTATTCCTATGTCAAGTCAAAGGCTCAGTTCTTTTGACGTTTTAAAACATACACGGCCCTTCTCGAGCTTCTTTCATTTAAGGGCATGTACAACACGAGGTCCGTTATGCTCTATTCCCTGACGATCCCGGGAATTTGGCTTGCAGGTAGCGTACAAAACTTCTTTCGCGTACAAAACTTTATCCAACTCCACTGTTTTAGCGCATGCAGGTAGCGTTTTTTTGTTGGAGATCCAGGCGCTTAGCATTCTCTGTTAGGATATTTATTTACTTTTGTCTACTCAAGCGCCCACGCAAGAGCCCAGCTTTGTACATGCCCTAAGCCTAATCTGCCCGCCTGGGTCACAGTCGACTGAAAAACTCTTAAGTCTCAGTCGACGCCCAGAACCGTCGATCACGCTCGGTCATCCCTGTCTCCTGATCCCTTTCTTCTGTCTTCTGTTTTTATCATCTGGGCCCATATTAAATGCTGGACTCCTGCTGCTGTGCCTTTATGTGGGCTTCTGTCTGATTTTGACTAATCAATGCTGGGCTCCTATGGGCTGACCAAGTCACCAGCTGAACCCCTTGCGCAAGAAAAAGAAAGGAAAGGCACAGATCAGATCATACCATCGTCTCCACCTCCCGTCGAGACCTTGCTGGCCATGGGGAGAAGAGATCCCAGTAAGCCCTAGCAAAATTCTTCCCCAAAAACCTCCAGGCGGAAAAGGATCTCAAGTAGATGGAGAATGGATCAGGATCTTACAAAGGTATGATCTGCTCTGAATCTGTGAAATTTTTTCTCCTCAATTTCTGTTGAAAAACTCCTCCCAGATCTGTAGTGTAACTTGTGCGTCAGAAAAGAAGTTGGTTGAGAATCATGTCCTCTTCTCAATTGTTGATTCCTGTGTTGAAAAAATTGATTCCAATTCAGTTGCAGTTCAAAGAAAAAGACATATCACATATTCAGAGTTATCAGTAAGAATAACAATTGCATGGAAGATTATAACACAATTGCTTAAACATATATAATGCTATGATAAAACAGCTAGAACAAGGCAAACACAGCGATATCGGCATCCACCACAACCCTAATTTTAGTCTACAGCTCTAACTTCTCTTGTGAGTGTTAGTGTAGTACAGTTAGCAGAACATTTCTTATGACTACATTTCTTATATACTTGCTAAAAATCGTCATGCTGCTGCATAAGAAGCTCGAGTAGGGTAACTGGATGGCCATCAGGCCAGTGGTTGTGTGGGTAATGCCTGTAGTTTGAATAGGCAAGAATATATGCATCATATACAACACGAAAAAATAACAGATTTTCACAAATTTGTAAAAAATGCAAGAGCATTTGAAGAGGCAAGTATATATGCATCATATGGTTCATTCCTCAAAGGCAAAAGTCAGGTAATCCTTTGTTGACATATGGCAGAACTTGCAATTTTCTATAAGTATGCTGTAGAAACAAATTGACAATTTAAAAATGATCTTAAAAATGTAGGTTTCATCTTACACACCTTTGCATGGGAAACCTCAAAATTTCGAACAATCATCAAGATATTCAGAGCAGCTTCTCTTTAGCAATTCTATTGTATCATCTTCATCTGGTCCACAGGTAACAAGATAAGTCAAACTTTTAGTTCTCTGACTGGTTTCAGTAACACTTTTACAATCTTGAATCTATTTGTCTGAATCTCTTTCTTGAAACAATACAACATGTTTTGCTTTTATTCAGGTTGAATTCTTTGAAGATCAACAACATGTAGAGTGTACACAGGTAAACGCACTATAAACACAAAAGGAAAACTTTCGATTTGCACGTACAGTCTACACAGGTGGTTTGCACTTAAATAGTGAACACATAGGCAGTATTGAAGAATTTTCATTTTATATGATCATATGGACTACACTATAGTTAACTTAACTTCTATTCCTGTAGCTGACATTTTGAATGACAAATGTTTGTCCTTTCTACAGGTTCCTCCGCCCTGTCACTTAGACCTACAGCCTGCAAGCATAGATACCCAAGAAAATGCAGTGAGTGTAGAACCTAAAATTATGAAGAAATGAAAGTAGTATATATCTGATTGTATATATCTGATATTAACATGAAAAATGCAGCTGAACCTATCACAAGGCAGTGGCATGACATACTCTCAAATGATGCAGAGCATTGAATCGATGCAACTTTCTCAGGTTAATGCACAAACAAAAAGTTCTATATGTTCTGCCATTATTGAAAAAAATAATGCAAAAATTGATTGAACTGATGTTTTCATATTTTCAGCAAGGTGAAGGTAGTTTCATGGATTTGCTTACTGGACCAATGGGTACTGAGGTAATAAAATGTTGATCAATTTTGACAAGACCTACAAAAACATTTCATGTTTAACACGTATTATATTTCTCTAATTGTCCTTTACTGTGAAATTCCAGAATCAAATGTTCATGATAACTGGCAGAAGTGAATATGTTCATAACAGTGATGAAGATTATGCTCATGGAGGTAATGCCTGCAGTTTGAATGACACATACTTGAGAAATGGCCAACCAGATGAGTATTCAGATGCTCAAGGGGATAGTGCATACAAATACAATGATACATGGGTTAATCCCCCTTGATCGAGTCGAAGTCGGACAACAGTGATGGTGCGGAACAAGAATGCTCTCAGCCTGACATTCCTGATAATCGAGAGGAACCGAATGTTGCTAGCACTGTTGATTTAGAAGGAGAAGAAAGTGATGGTGAAGTAAGGTCAGTGGGAGAAGATGTTGTACAAGAATTGTCTCAAGAAGATATCGAAATATTTCTTGAGAATGAAAGTCTAAAGGCCGCTCAAACATGCAGTCAGGAAGTGCGTAGCCACCATGTACCACATATTGATCAGGTTTTTGATGCACATGAGGCTGCTTTTGAGTTCTACAATACTTACTCAGAGATAATTGGGTTTTCAGCTAAAATAGCAGGAAACTATCATTGCAGAAAGAATAATAAAGAAACTAGGTATACTTTCAAATGCAACCACTCTGGGAAAGTTTTGGATGAAGAAACTAAAGCAGAAAGGAAGAGAAAAAGAGATCTGAAGAGGCAAGAAACTAGAAGGAAGAAAATGCAAGAGAAAGGAGAGACTGAACCTTTGAAGCCTTCACCACCGCCAGGCGTTCCACCTAAAGATCAACCTAAAAAGAGAAAAAGAAACAATGTGGAAATTACAGGTTCTCTTGCTGAAATGATTGTGACTCTCAAAGGAGATAAATGGGTGATAACTAGTCTGAATATGGAACACAACCATGAGTTGAGCCCGCCTGAAGAATCTAGATTTTTGAGGTCACATAAACACATGACAAATAAAGAGAAGCTTTTCATAAGGACATTTAATTCAGTGAAGCTTCCGACTAGAAAAATCATGGCAATACTAACTTACTTGAGAGGTGGTTGTTCCAGGGTTGTTCCATATACCAAAAAATTTGTGAGCAACTTAAGAACTGCAATGAGAAAAGAGAGCAGGCTTAATGACATGATGCAATCTCTTGAATATTTTAAGAAGAAACAATCTGATGATCCAAGGTTCTACTATGATTTCAAAGTGGACAAGAAAACAAATACAGTGGAGAACATTTTCTGGTGTGATGCTACATCTAGAAGAATGTACGAGCTATATGGTGATTGTATCAGTTTTGACACCACATTCAAGACCAACAGATACAACATGCTGTTTGCCCCTTTTGTTGGAGTAACGGGACATGGCGACAACTGCCTTTTCGGTTGTGCCATCCTTCAGAATGAAAGTGCAGAGACATTTGAGTGGTTATTCATAACTTTCTTGAAATGCATGGGAGGAAAGTCTCCAAAGACAATTATAACATATCAAGATGCAGCTATGGCAAAAGCAATTCCTGCGGTTTTCATACACACTGTACACAGAAATTGCCTTTTCCATGTTGTAAAGAAAGCTGAAGAGAAGCATCCAAGAAGTTTTGGAAAAATACCTAATCTACAAAATGAATTCAAATAAACTATCCATTTCTCATTGACAGTGGCAGAGTTTGAAGCATCATGGCAAGAAATGATACAGAAATATGAAGTCGGCAACCTTAAGTACTTGAAAACAATGTGGGAGAATAGAAAGAAGTTTGTACCTGTATTCTTCAAGAATGACTTCTTCCCGTTCATTCACAGTACAGCAAGGAGCGAAGGCACCAATGCTATTTTCAAAGATAATGTTGGATCAACATACAGTGTGACTTTTGATCGAGTATGATAAGATAGCAGAAAATATTGAACAAAATGAGATACATGAAGATTCCATCACAAGGACAACAACACCTACATATTGGTGTGGAAATGATATGGAAGTGCATGCTGGAAAGATATACAATAGGAAGATATTTTATAGGTTTCAGAAGCAGCTGAAATTTACTTCCTATCTACATGTACAAGAGGTTGAGACAAACAAGAAATATGAAGTGTACAAATCTGGCCTGGCTGCAACGAGAGATTACAGGACAAGAAAATACCTAGTTATTGTTGATTTATCAAGTGAAGATTTCAGATGCATTTGTTCCAAGTTCAACAAGGATGGAATTTTATGCTCTCATGTTCTTAAAGTTCTTATCCATCTAAACTTCGTACAAATTCCAGAAAAATATTTTATTGCTAGATGGAAGCCAAGAGAGAAGAAAGATATAAGAGATTTGAGGTACAATGTACCTTTGGAGATGACAGGAGATTGCAGCCAACTGAGATTTAATGTGCTATCCAAGGTTTGCATCAATGTAGCATCTGATGGCTCAAAAAGTAATGAGAAATACCTGTTTGTCACACAAGAAGTCAAGAAGATTGCAGAGAAATTAGATGCAATGACATTGGCTGAGGACAAAGCAAAAGAAGTAGATCCCAAAGATAAAACTAATGAGCAAGTTGGTGATCTTGGTGATATTCAAAGTGAATATGGTTACTTAAATGATCCCAAGGTTGTGAAGTCTAAGGGAAGACCAACTAGTTCAGCAAAGCAAAAGCCAGATGGAAGGTACATGACATTTGCAGAGGAGTTTTTGGGGAAACAACAGATTACATGCAGCCACTGCGGCTCACATTACCATAATATTCAAACATGTGAAAATTTACACTTGGATGCATCATTGTTTCCAAACAACAAGAAGTCGAAAACTAACCCTAGAGGTATAAACTATGTGCATAAAGAAGTTGGTTTAATTTTGTCACATCTATTTTTTCATCTAACAAGTTTGGTACTAAATGTATTTCAGCGAAGAAAAATGATACAGATGCAAGTAGCAAGAAGGCAAGAAAGACAAAAGAGAAGTAATGGAAGACTTACATCATACAGACATCATGATTCGTCTGCATGGTTGAGTGTGATACTTCAGATTCAGAAAGTGAAAAAAGGAACAGTTAGAACAACTGATATAAGTTGTAGTAAAAAAGAGATTTAAACTATGATTGAGTATGAATTGTAATTTTTAATATTTCACTTTGTGTGTAAGAACTATTCTATGTCTATTATAAGTGATGTCCTATGCATTATGTTGAATGATATGTTCTTAAGATAGGACACACAGATTAAAACCATATGATGTACTAAATGATATGTACTGAATCAAGTACAGAAAAGAAAATGTTCCAATTCTTGGCACAAACTTTTATGTAGCAAGATGGCAGCCTTTTCAATTCTCACTAGATAAGTACTCTAAGTGAGGAGCTAAGTATATTTTGCAAGAAGCACAAAACAACCGACATGCTAAAAAGGTGTTTCCTAGCACATACGTTATTTGCCTTATAAAATAGCTTGCGTAAAACAGTATTTTGAACGATTAAATTTTTTGGACAAACAAGCACATTTCCAACTACATGTAGCCATTTCCTCAGAAAAGTTATATCAAGAAATATCAGCACAAGGAACAGATTTGCTAAGATCACCATGCATTCGGGAGTAAAATGTGACAGTAAGTAGATAATGAAGGACAAAACAAACCTGGAAGTTTTGACAGTAAGTAGATAAGGCAGCGTCCGATATGCTTAAACAGTGGCACAACGCTGGAACTCAGCGCTGAAACTCAGCATATCTTTTTTGAATAGTACAAAATTAAAACAACATTGCCAAAGAGCAAAGGAAAATGATTGCAGAAAAAATGTATGATGTGCCAAATTTACTTAGAATTATAGAAAAGAGAAACTCTATATATATATTATGAACATATATGAACACACATAGTTGTAGTGTGCAACAGATATAACTAAAAGAACGATTGTAAGTTGCCCAAAACATAACATCAGCAGATGGGGTTGTGTCAACTCATAAACCTAGAAACTATAGCACATAGTGGTTGTGCATTTAGCCAAAAACTATATCTTCGATTTGGCCCTCAAAATCTACCAGTGAGTTCGACGCAAAATCTCTCTTTACATGAAAATAAAATAAACTTGGAACTACTAATGCCTTTTTCTGACATATTGAAAATACACAGGAGAACTTGATTTCTTTATCACCCCATCCTTGCATATGTGCCATGAACCTGGAAAAAAACAAACAGACAAAGCAGTCAGTTACTGGAGTGTAATAAAGATAGTAGAAAGACTTATGACTAAACAGCTGACAGCTCATGATCATAAGCTCTCCACTTCATATTAATCATAACCATTGTATGTACCCATTTGCATAAACTATTATAAGTTGAAAGCATGAACATGTCTATTGATGTTAAATTCATATTGGGAATCAGAAAGTAACAAAATTGGAAAAATTAATGAAAGCAAAAAAGGCATAGCCTGCCATACTACTAATAAATAAGTTGCATATTGGATTAAAATTTAATTCAGATGATTAGGAAACAAAACAAAAAATTACAAACAGAAATATCTTACATGAGGTTTAAATGTCTTCATAGCTTCCTGGATTTCATGCATCTCGTTGTGTTCGCAGAACATCATCTCATTAGCCATCTGAATTCGAAAATCTGGAATATCTTTGTGTGAGAATTTTCCCATCAAACTAGTTCTTGGCTTAAATAGTTCGATACTTTTCATCAAGTGTATTCCGCAGTCTTTCCTGATATTGACAAAATAGAGAAAGAGCAGATTCCAGTCATATAAACAAAACAGTAATGAAGACAAGTAGAAATGGTTGAAGACTGTAAAAACATAAACGTACCCATTTCTTTGCTTTGGTACAGGTGGATAGATGACTTCAAATTCTTGGAAGTTAATGTCTTTCAAGCGGCATTCACTCCAAGTTCTTCCAAAGTTCATAATCTTCCACATAACACAAGGTAAATGTATTACAAATAACCATTAGATATAAAATCATTTGTGTTTACTGGAAAAAAGTAAGAAAGAAACCATGATAGAAAAGGTACCATTCGATTATCAACTTCTTGGTGTAAATCTGAATTCTTGTCAAAAAGGGAGTCCATAAAGATGAACTTTTTGTCCCTTATGTCAACAGTGAATAGGAACCAGTGGTAGTTGTACAGGGATGGGAAGTGCAACTGTCCAAACAAGGAAAAGTGGTTTGGTTAAACTTATAAAGGAAAAAGATTTATGAAAAAGCAAAAAAACAATGAAAGATTAAAAATAAAAAATACCGAATCTGTCAAGTGTAGTTTCCTTGCTTTTCCAGCACCTTCAAAAGCTTTTATGGCTTGATCTTTCATGTACAATCTTCTTGATTCATTCTCCCATTTTTCAAGAAAATATTCCTATTTCAGTTTGTTATTGCAACATGACAAAAAATATCAGTCAGTACTATATAGAAGATAAATTAGATTGTTATGCAGTAACTATTAAGAGGACATAGATTAAAAATATATAGAGAAATAACTTACACTTGATGTATGGAAGAATGTGTGTCTGTTTGAGGTTTTTGGGTGGTTAGACAAGAATAGGATACGTCAATACAAGTTTATGACCCAAGCTTCAACAGTTCCTCCTGGTTTGAAAGAATTCCCAAAAGTTTCCACACTGACCTTACAGTTACCAATTTGAATAGACATCTTACTATTTTAGATAGTATAAGAAAAACATGTAAGGAAAAATAGAATGTTCAACAACTAAATAATATGTGAAAAAAAGATAGAAATGGTATATTGGTCTCTACTTACTGCTTGTAACCATCCATATTTGCGAGACGGATAATTGCTTCATAGTGCTTTTTTTGATCTTGATCTTGTTCATAACTCGATATGTTTTCATTGTAAGGAGATGAAACATATCTGCTTGGCATTGCTATACGCCTTGGTGGCAATATTGATGAGGAGCTTGCTTGGGATTTCTGGTTAGATAGGTTGTCCTTGTCATACATGGCATCAATGGCCTCAGATGTATGCCTCCGGACTGGGCTTAGCCGATGTTTTCCAATGTAAACATCATCATAACTGTCATGCGAGTTGTTAATTTTACTGCCTCTGATTTCCTTCAGAAAAACAACCTCTGGAGATTCTTGCGAGCTCTGGTTTTTGAAAAAAATCAACATCAGTACAGCATAATATCTATAGATGTTAATTCTAAAGGAAGATAGCCATATAGAGTTAAAAAATATATGAAGCCCAAAATTAGCATAATATATATAGATGCATATATTACAAACTTAGAGATACACCATGTATATAAGAATTAAGATAAACAGAGAATTTGTTATATGCACACATACTATTGATATTATGTCATTTCCTCCGTTTCTTGCAGGTGAATTGGGGTTGGGAACAGAATTTGTCCTTTGTGGAGATGTTGTTGTTCCAAACGAATCAACCTTTCGAGCAGAAGGTACATGAACAGCATGGAAAGTGGATTGAGGATGTTGGAATCCTTCTTCATTTATACTTACAGATTGCCTTTGTGCTAACTTTCTCATATGTTCATGTCTAAGCAACTAAAAAAACCAATCCATGTTATGTGAGTGTGATACAGAGAGAAAAGAAAAGGGATTTCTATTTTCGTGCCCTCGGTTTCTTAGTTGTGCTTAGTTTTCCCCAGCTCCTGAGTTTTTCCTCAGTTTTCCCCAAGTGCTTGTTTGAAACCCGCAGAAGCAGCTCAGACGGCAGGATTCCCGTTAAGTTGACCGTTCCGTGCTGACGTATGGGGCCGCGTCGTGTGGGCCCGCATCGCGTGGGGCTAGTAGAAAGGGACCGCGTGGGACAGGACGAGATAGCGTTTGGTTTCACGTGAGCAGGAGGTGGGTTTTGTCTCTCTCGGCCCAAATTGGCATTTCCCTTTTAAGAGTACCTTTTCTGCCTCCTTCTCTCTGCCTTTTTAAACCTAATTAGTATCAAATCTAGAGAAGCTTGCATTTATGTCTTTCTTCAATTATTATTTGTGCCTTTTGGCCCTCGTTGTTTGCCCAATATGGCAGCAAATCTAGTAGGGAGCCCAATCTAGTACTCCATCTGGTCCATATGTATGTAGTTAAATCTAGAAGAAAATCTACAGGGAATGTACGATAAATTCACAAGGTCATATAGTAGAATAGGGATAGATAATAGGGATCCCTCCCTAGATAATAAGCTGCATTCAGCAGCCAAACATAGTAGGGTTCGAGGTTCTTCACAGCACCATCATACTAACAACATAACAACGAGGGATCCCTAGCTAACAACAAAGGGATCCCAACAACAAAATGGAGGAGGCATCAGCAGCACACGTCCAGGACTCCGCCTACCCCATCTGCCTCTGCCTCCACTTGTTGCTCCCCTTGGGAGCCTTGGGCTTGAGCGGAGGCATGCGCCCGGCGGAGATATCCACCCGCTGGATGCTGCGGAGGTGCATGCCGAGCGCCAAGTGCTTGGCGCGGAAGGAGTGGGGGTTCACCGACGCGCCGACCTTGGGGTTGGTGTTGCCGATGTTCTCGGCATGCGTGAGGAGGCAGTTCAAGTCAGTGCCGCCGAGCCTCCTAGTGCAGAAGGGGCACCTGTAGACACCCTTGGTGATGGCGAAGTAGGAGACGTACTGGCCGACCTGCAGCCTCCGCAGCACCTGGCGAGTCTTGATGTCAAGGTGCTCGTCGTCGCTGCCGACGTCGCTGCCAGACAGCTGATCTATATCAAACGGGAACTATTAGTGAATGAGTTGCAACGATGACTAACGTGCATGATAAGAAAGTTAGGAAAAACAGAGGCAGCCTCAGTTAGAGTGGACACGATTATATGTCTACAGGGATGTAGTCAGCGAACCAAAGCTCATGCACAATAGATTTGTACACAGAAATGATTCGCTGAACCCTCCATGTAAAAATCTGTGCCCACCGATTCATCATAGGCAAAGAAACATATTCCAGATCTGAACTTGAACACATTCCAGATTATTTGCAAAATTAAACGGTTGATATCTTTTGATTCGTGCATAAAATAACTGATTGAGATCCTATGATTACTTGCATAAATAAACTGATTGAGATCCCATTATTACTTGCATAAATTAACCGAACGGCCGAACCCCAAATCTTAAACGAAATCAAGGAGGGATCAAAGCAAAATGGAATAAAATCGGCGCAAATATTAGCCCAATACTCATCCATCCACAGATCCATCTACACCAGCAAAAATAGGGTTCAAAAAGGAATGGGGAACAAAAAAGGAAGCAAACCGTAGTTACCTCGTTCCATGCGTCTTCCGGGGAGGTGTCGTAGGGGTTCGGGGGCGGGACGTACGGCACCTCCTCGTAGGGGTTCCATCCCGACGGGATCTGAGCGCCACCGGCGACAGCAGCCTCTGATGCACCAGCGGAGGAGGCGGCGACGTCCGTTGAGGGGACGACGGCGACGTCCGTTGAGGGGACGGCGTCGAAGAGGGAGGGGTCGCGCTTGGAGCCGATGGCGCCGTGGACGATGGGATTGGCATTCTCCTTGTCCATCTTGACGGCAGAGGAGAGGGAGAGGGAGAGGGTTTTTTACTTTGGAGAAGATGATGGGACGTGAGAGAGGCGGCGTTGCGTAGGCGAGTGAGAGTGACAGAGATAGTGGGAGGAGGCGTCTATAAAGGCAAGGGGTGGTTAATGCGACCCGCGTCCTATGCGTCCACCGCTGCACGTCTGCACGTCTTGGACTTCTGCAATGCGACACGCGTCCACGATTGCACGTCTTCGACTTCTGCACCGCGACCCGCGTCTACGCGTCAACAATTGCACGTCTTCCATTTCTGCACCGCAACACGCGTCCTCGAGTCTAACCCTGTAAATTGAGATATACTCAGGTATAACCTCGAGTATTATACTAGCATTTTTTGTGTGCTCAGTTTTCCCCTTGAGTGCTAATACTGGCTAGTGCAATATGCTCAGTTTTACCCTCAAGTAGTTGGTCAACAGACAGTCAACAAATGGGATTAACTAGTTAAATGAGTCATTTAATGTGCAAAAAATTCCGAAAATAGTGGCACATACTCATGGAGTCTTTACCACAAATTGTCAGTTCTCAAAACATAGATAAGTCATAGATAAATCAAGTTTTACCACAAATTGCCACTTCTCAAAGGCCTTCTCAAATCACCTAGTAGCTATGAAGGTGGCATGGTTTTCCACAATAAGCCCTTCCCAAAACAGCTTTCCCCAAAACATACTTTGTCTAAATGAGGCCACAATTCTCACACTCATGTATATTTGTATTGCAAATAGTTTGAGATAGGCCAAGATGGGTTTCATTGTACAAAACACGCATTTTCCATTTTTTAAATCTTATATTTGAATCCCTTAGTCTGTTTATTACATAGGTGCCCTTGGTTTCTTGATACTACTCAGTTTTGCCCTCTCCCTCCACAAATTCTCTAACACGTGCAACATTGCCCTGATTGGTTTAGCCCATGTCACGCGGATCGTGCCCGCCGACCGTTGATCGTATGATCTAACGGGCATGATAACCCCTCTCTCTCTCTCTGTCGGCGGTTACCTTCCACTCTCTAAGTATGCTAAAGGGCGGTTTTCTGTATTCATTTTCACGCGCTAAAAATTATAAACTCTTTTAGGCATTAATTTTCACGCAAAAAATTATAAACCATCACCGATTTGTTGTAGCCATTAATTTTCACGAAAAAATGATAAACCATCACCGATTTTTTGTAGCCATTAATTTTCACGAAAAAAATGATAAATCATCACCGATTTGTTGTATCCATTACTTTTCACGCAAAAAATGATAAACCATCACCGATTTCTTGTAGCCATTACTATTCAAGGTAAAAATGATAAACGAACCAATCTATCTATCTCTGTATTTGAAGTTTGGAAGGGTTCACCATTTACTTATGTTAACTTTCGAGGTTTTGACCTGAAAACAAATGGGTATTATAAAGGGAAATAAAAGTTCAAAAAAATGTAAAAACGAAACAATCTACCTATCTTTGTATAGAAGATCGTCTGTATGATTTTTGAGGTCATTTAGAGAAGGTAGAAAAAATCCCTTTTAAGAAGGTCGAAAAAACCTAACTTGTTACAAAAGATGGTTTCAGTGAGACCTAACCAAATTTGGCATACATTATGCCATATCTATAACAACAAGGAATATCTAAAAGGGAAAGTTTCACAAAATTTGAAATTTAGGGCGAAAATGATGCCATACATGATGCTGTTTTTCGAGGTTTTGACCTGAAAATCAATTGGGTATTATAAAGGGAAATAAAAAGTTCGAAAATATAAAAATGAAACAATCTATCTATCTATGTATAGAAGATCAGCTGTATGAAATTTGAGGTCATTTAGAGAAGGTAGAATAAATCACCTTGTTAGAAAAGCTGGTTTCAGTGAGACGAAATGGCATGCGTTTAAGCAAAGTGATTTTTTCGAACATCTCCAAATGACCCCAAATTTGCCATACATGATGTCATACGTGTAACAACAAGGAACCCTATCTAAGTAGTGTCAAAAAAGTTTGCCCAACCGTATAGCTCTATCAAAAAGAACCTCACCATGGCGCTAGTATAATTTTGGGCTTAGTTACAAACTTTCGTTACCTAACCGTAAACACGAAACTTGTTTCAAATCACTTTTGGCGTACAAGAAACAAATCCCACCTTGATTCAAGCACCACAGCCTCCAAACGATGCCGATGCCGATATCGGCATGGTCAGAACGGCTATGCTCGCCGCCACTGTTAGGTCACCGTCGGGATGCACCCTCAATCACGTCCCCTCATTCGATCACTGACACACTGATGTCTACGGGAGCTTCTATTCTTGTAGACAGTGTTGGGCCTCCAAGAGCAGAGGTTTGTAGAACAGCAGCAAGTTTCCCTTAAGTGGATCACCCAAGGTTTATCGATCTCAGGGAGAAAGAGGTCAAAGATATCCCTCTCATGCAACCCTGCAACCACAAAGCAAGAAGTCTCTTGTGTCCCCAACACACCTAATAGGTGCACTAGTTCGGCGAAGAGATAGTGAAATACAGGTGGTATAAATAAGTAGTAGCAACGGCACCAGAAAAGTGCTTTGCCCGGGACGATAAACAAGCGATAGTAACGTGACGGTAGTGTGATAAAACGATAAACAAGCAGCGATAGCAGTATTTAGGAACAAGGCCTAGGGATTAGACTTTCACTAGTGGACACTCTCAACTTTGATCACATAACAGAATAGATAAATGCATACTCTACACCCTCTTGTTGGACGATGAACACCATTGCGTAGGATTACACGAACCCTCAATGCCGGAGTTAACAAGCTCCACAATATTCAATGTTCATATTTAAATAACCTTAGAGTGCATGACAGATCAACACAACTAAACCAAGTACTAACGTAGCATGCACACTGTCACCTTCACGCTACGAAAGGAGGCATAGATCACATCAATACCATCATAGCAATAGTTAACTTCATAATCTACAAGAGATCATAATCATAGCCTACGCCAAGTACTAACACGGATGCACACACTGTCACCATTACACCGTGCAGGAGGAATAAAACTACTTTAATAACATCACTAGAGTAGCATGCAGATATATTGTGATACAAAACACATTGCAATCATAAAGAGATATAAATAAGCACTTCACTATGCCATTCATAACAGTGAATAAGTATTCTGTGAAATATAGCCTAAGAGACCCACACGGTGCACACACCGTCACCTTTACACACGTGGGACAAGGAGTCTCCGGAGATCACATAAGTAAAATTCACTTGACTAGCATAACGACATCTAGATTACAAGCATCATCATATGAATCTCAATCATGTAAGGCAGCTCATGAGATTATTGTATTGAAGTACATAGGAGAGAGATTAACCACATAGCTACCGGTACAGCCCCAAGCCTCGATGGAGAACTACTCCCTCCTCATGGGAGACAGCAGCGTTGATGAAGATGGCGGTGGAGATGGCAGCGGTGTCGATGGAGAAGCCTTCCGGGGGCACTTCCCCGTCCCGGCGGCGTGCCGGAACAGAGACTCCTGTCCCCCAGATCTTGGCTTCGCGATGGCGGCGGCTCTGGATGGTTTCTCGTACCGTGGCTTTTTTTTTATCGAGGTTTTAGGTCGAGGGGGCTTAAATAGGCGAAGAGGCGGCGTCAGAAGGTCAACGAGGCGACGACACCATAAGGCGGCGCGGCCAGGGCCTGGGCCGCGCCGGCCTATCATCTGGGGCCCCTGTGGCCCCCCTCTGGCGACTCTCGGGTGTTCTGGATGCTTCCGGGGATTCTAAGATGCTGGGCGTTGATTTCGTCCGATTCCGAGAATATTTCCTTACTAGGATTTCTGAAACCAAAAATAGCAGAAAACAGCAACTGGCCCTTCGGCATCTCGTCAATAGGTTAGTTCCGGAAAACGCATAAATATGACATAAAGTGTGCATAAAACATGTAGAAATCATCAATAATGTGGCATGGAACATAAGAAATTATCGATACGTCGGAGACGTATCAGCATCCCCAAGCTTAGTTTCTGCTCGTCCCGAGCAGGTAAACGATAACAAAGATAATTTCTAGAGTGACATGCCATCATAACCTTGATCATACTATTGTAAACACATGTAATGAATGCAGCAATCCAAACAATGGTAATGACATGAGTAAACAACTGAATCATAAAGCAAAGACTTTTCATGAATAGTACTTCAAGACAAGTATCAATAAGTCTTGCATAAGAGTTAACTCATAAAGCAATAATTCAAAGTAGAGGCATTGAAGCAACACAAAGGAAGATTAAGTTTTAGCGGTTGCTTTCAACTTGTAACATGTATATCTCATGGATAGTTGTCAATGCGAAGCAATATAACAAGTGCAATATGCAAGTATGTAGGAATCAATGCACAGTTCACACAAGTGTTTGCTTCTTGAGATGGAGAGAAATAGGTGAACTGACTCAACATAAAAGTAGAAGAAAGGCCCTTCGACGAGGGAAGCATTGATTGCTATATTTGTGCTAGAGCTTTGGTTTTGAAAACAAGAAACAATTTTGTCAACGGTAGTAATAAAGCATATGTATCATGTAAATTATATCTTACAGGTTGCAAGCCTCATGCATAGTATACTAATAGTGCCCGCACCTTGTCCTAATTAGCTTGGATTACCGGGATTATCACAATGCACATGTTTTAACCAAGTGTCACAAAGGGGTACCTCTATGCCGCCTGTACAAAGGTCTAAGGAGAAAGCTTGCATTGGATTTCTCGCTATTGATTATTCTCAACTTAGACATCCATACCGGGACAACATAGACAACAGATAATGGACTCCTCTTTTATGCATAAGCATGTAGCAACAATTAATTTTCTCATTTGAGATTGAGGATATATGTCCAAAACTGAAACTTCCACCATGGATCATGGCTTTAGTTAGCGGCCCAATGTTCTTCTCTAACAATATGCATGCTCTAACCATAAGGTGGTAGATCGCCCTTACTTCAGACAAGACGAACATGCATAGCAACTCACATGATATTCAACAAAGAGTAGTTGATGGCGTCCCCAGGAACATGGTTATCGCACAACGAGCAACTTAATAAGAGATAAAGTGCATAAGTACATATTCAATACCACAATAGTTTTAAGCTATTTGTCCCATGAGCTATATATTGTAAATGTGAAGAATGGAAATTTAAAGGTAGCACTCAAACAATTTACTTTGGAATGGCGGAGAAATACCATGTAGTAGGTAGGTATGGTGGACACAAATGGCATAGTGGTTGGCTCAAGGATTTTGGATGCATGAGAAGTATTCCCTCTCGATACAAGGCTTAGGCTAGCAAGGCTATTTGAAACAAACACAAGGATGAACCGGTGCAACAAAACTCACATAAAAGACATATTGTAAACATTATAAGACTCTACACCGTCTTCCTTGTTGTTCAAACTCTTTACTAGAAATTATCTAGACCTTAGAGAGACCAATTATGCAAACCAAATTTTAGCAAGCTCTATGTGCTTCTTCATTAATAGGTGCAAAGTATATGATGCAAGAGCTTAAACATGAGCACAACAATTGCCAAGTATCACATTATCCATGACATTATAGCAATTACTACATGTAGCATTTTCCAATTCCAACCATATAACAATTTAACGAAGAAGAAACTTCGCCATGAACATTAAGAGCTAAGAACACATGTGTTCATATGAACCAGCGGAGCGTGTCTCTCTCCCACACAAGCATTTATTCAAACAAAAACAAAAACAAAAGCACACAGACGCTCCAAGTAAAGTACATAAGATGTGACCGAATAAAAATATAGTTTCAGGGGAGGAACCTGATAATTTGTTGATGAAGAAGGGGATGCCTTGGGCATCCACAAGCTTAGATGCTTGAGTCTTCTTGAAATATGCAGGGGTGAACCACCGGGGCATCCCCAAGCTTAGACGTTTCACTCTTCTTGATCACATTGTATCATCCTCCTCTCTTGACCCTTGAAAACTTCCTCCACACCAAACTCAAAACAACTCATTAGAGGGTTAGTGCATAATCAAAAATTCACATGTTCAGAGGTGACACAATCATTCTTAACACTTCTGGACATTGCCCAAAGCTACTGGAAGTCAATGGAACAAAGAAATCCATCCAACACAGCAAAAGAGGCAATGCGAAATAAAAGGCAGAATCTGTCAAAACAGAACAGTCCGTAAATACGAATTTTATTGAGGCACCAGACTTGCTCAAATGAAAATGCTCAAATTGAACGAAAGTTGCGTACATATCTGAGGATCACTCACATAAATTGGCATAATTTTCTGAGTTACCTACAGAGAATTTTGCCCAGATTCATGACAGCAAAGAAATCTGTTTCTGCGCAGTAATCCAAATCTAGTATGAACCTTACTATCAACGACTTTACTTGGCACAACAAAAAACAAAACTAAGATAAGGAGAGGTTGCTACAGTAGTAAACAACTTCCAATACACAAATATAAAACAAAGTACTGTAGCAAAATAACACATGGGTTATCTCCCAAGAAGTTCTTTCTTTATAGCCATTAAGATGGGCTCAGCAGTTTTAATGATGCACTCGCAAGAAATAGTATTTGAAGCAAAAAGAGAGCATCAAGAGGAAAATTCAAAACAAATTTAAGCCTAACATGCTTCCTATGAAAAGGAATCTTGTACATAAACAAGTTCATGAAGAGCAAAGTAACAAGCATAGGAAGATAGAACAAGTGTAGATTCAAAAATTTCAGCACATAGAGAGGTGTTTTAGTAACATGAAAATTTCTACAACCATATTTTCCTCTCTCATAATAACTTTCAGTAGTATCATGAGCAAACTCAACAATATAACTATCACATAAAGCATTCTTATCATGAGTCTCATGCATAAAATTATTACTCTCCACATAGGCATAGTCAATTTTATTAGTTGTAGTGGGAGCAAATTCAACAAAGTAGCTATCATCAAATATAGGAGGCATATTGTAATCATAATCAAATTTACTCTCCATAGTAGGTGGCACCAAAAGGCTACTATCATTATAATCATCATAAATAGGAGGCAAAGTATCATCAAAGTAAATTTTCTCCTCAATGCTTGGGGGACTAAAAAGATCATGCTCATCAAAACCAGCTTCCCCAAGCTTAGAATTTTCCATAGCAACAATAGTGTTCAAAGCATTCATATTAATAACATTCCCATTAGCATGCATATAAAGTTCCATGGGTTTTTTAATTCTCTCTTCAAACACATCATGTCCTAATTCAAGATAAAGTTCATAAAGATCTCTCATATTTTTGTTGTTTTCCATTATGCCTAACTAGTGTAAACAAGAAACAAAAAGATGCAATTGCAGGATCTAAAGGAAATAGCTTCGAGCACAAACACAATGGCGCCAGAAAATCTTGTTACAGGAACCGGAGTATGAGTGCCTTTTACCTTTCCTCCCCGGCAACGGCGCCGAGAAAAAGTGGCTAGTTGGCGGGGTCCAGGGTGTGTGTGCCGTTTACCTTTCCTCCCCGGCAACGGCGCCAGAAAAGTGCTTGATGTCTACGGGAGCTTCTATTCTTGTAGACAGTGTTGGGCCTCCAAGAGCAGAGGTTTGTAGAACAGCAGCAAGTTTCCCTTAAGTGGATCACCCAAGGTTTATCGATCTCAGGGAGAAAGAGGTCAAAGATATCCCTCTCATGCAACCCTGCAACCACAAAGCAAGAAGTCTCTTGTGTCCCCAACACACCTAATAGGTGCACTAGTTCGGCGAAGAGATAGTGAAATACAGGTGGTATAAATAAGTAGTAGCAACGGCACCAGAAAAGTGCTTTTCCCAGGACAGTAAACAAGCAGTAGTAATGCAGCAGTAGTAACGCAGTAAAACAGTAAACAAGCAGCGATAGCAGTATTTAGGAACAAGGCCTAGGGATTAGACTTTCACTAGTGGACACTCTCAACTTTGATCACATAACAGAATAGATAAATGCATACTCTACACCCTCTTGTTGGATGATGAACACCATTGCGTAGGATTACACGAACCCTCAATGCCGGAGTTAACAAGCTCCACAATATTCAATGTTCATATTTAAATAACCTTAGAGTGCATGACAGATCAACACAACTAAACCAAGTACTAACGTAGCATGCACACTGTCACCTTCACGCTACGAAAGGAGGCATAGATCACATCAATACCATCATAGCAATAGTTAACTTCATAATCTACAAGAGATCGTAATCATAGCCTACGCCAAGTACTAACACGGATGCACACACTGTCACCATTACACCGTGCAGGAGGAATAAAACTACTTTAATAACATCACTAGAGTAGCATGCAGATATATTGTGATACAAAACACATTGCAATCATAAAGAGATATAAATAAGCACTTCACTATGCCATTCATAACAGTGAATAAGTATTCTGTGAAATATAGCCTAAGAGACCCACACGGTCACCTTTACACACGTGGGACAAGGAGTCTCCGGAGATCACATAAGTAAAATTCACTTGACTAGCATAACGACATCTAGATTACAAGCATCATCATATGAATCTCAATCATGTAAGGCAGCTCATGAGATTATTGTATTGAAGTACATAGGAGAGAGATTAACCACATAGCTACCGGTACAGCCCCGAGCCTCGATGGAGAACTACTCCCTCCTCATGGGAGACAGCAGCGTTGATGAAGATGGCGGTGGAGATGGCAGCGGTGTCGATGGAGAAGCCTTCCGGGGGCACTTCCCCGTCCCAGCGGCGTGCCGGAACAGAGACTCCTGTCCCCCAGATCTTGGCTTCGCGATGGCGGCGGCTCTGGATGGTTTCTCGTACCGTGGCTTTTTTTTATCGAGGTTTTAGGTCGAGGGGGCTTAAATAGGCGAAGAGGCGGCGTCAGAAGGTCAACAAGGCGATGACACCATAAGGCGGCGCGGCCAGGGCCTGGGCCGCGCCGGCCTATCATCTGGGGCCCCTGTGGCCCCCCTCTGGCGACTCTCGGGTGTTCTGGATGCTTCCGGGGATTCTAAGATGCTGGGCGTTGATTTCGTCGATTAGAGAATATTTCCTTACTAGGATTTCTGAAACCAAAAACAGCAGAAACTTGACAAGCGGCCCTTCGGCATCTCGTCAATAGGTTAGTTCCGGAAAACGCATAAATATGACATAAAGTGTGCATAAAACATGTAGAAATCATCAATAATGTGGCATGGAACATAAGAAATTATCGATACGTCGGAGACGTATCACACACCAGAGATACCACCGAGGCCAATGCCGAACGTACATGCTGATGCCAATGCCGAACATGCATGCACGCCGCTGTGGGCACGGCCGCCGCCCCGCTATGTTGGACGCCACAGACCACCGCGAGGTCTTTCCCTTCGCCACCACACTCTTCTAGCACCCATCTATACACGCCAGAAAGGAGAGACACTAGTTTTCTCTACGTTGCTCGCGTTCGTGTCGGACACGGTCAGTCAAAGTTTTGAGGTAGTCGTCGATGTCGTCGACCATTTATTCTCTTCTTTGCATGGTTAAACGCGTCTAGTTCATGTCTATCTAATGTGTCTGGTCTCGCCTCATGCAGTTCTTTGTGGATGTCAATCTCATCTCGGCACCCCGCATGCCACCTCCTTTGTGCCATCGCTGTAGAGCTCCGTTTAAAAATCTATTCCTACCCGTATATTGCCCCTTATATCAGCGACATGGCCCACTTGTCATTCGATATACCGAAGCCCCACTCGTGCGCGTTTTGGTCAGGGATATAGCGATGCTTACGGTCAAACAAAGATGGATGGTCTGACGTGTCTTTGCAGGCTCTACGTGGCCCCACTAGTCAGAAGATAACGGTCAACCGTCGGGCAACCGGCCGTTACAGCACATGTGATGGTTTCAGACAAGGTCTTGGGGAAAACTGAGGAAAAACTAAGGAGCTGGGGAAAACTGAGCACAACTAAGGAACCGAGGGCACGAAAATAGAAATCCCAAAAGAAAATCATACTTGATTGTATTAAAAACAAAAATTTAGAAAAAACAAATCACCTGTCATCTTGGACTTGCAAGCCAACTTTCCCTCAATGATAATGATGGTCTACCATCAACAATCTATTATGCAGAAATAGATAGTTCAGATAAAACATATGTCAAATAAAAATGTGAAAGCACACACACCAAAGCAAAGTCAAACCGCAAAACTGATGTTCACAACAAATGTAGAAATCATATTTGAGTTGCATGCTTCTTGAAGAAATTTGCAACTCAAATATGTGCAACTCTTATTGGGTTGCACGTTTCTTTGAGAAACGTGAAACCCGGGGTTGAGTTGCATGTACCTCGATGAAAGGTGTAACCGAAGATAGACACTACATCCACATATTTCTCGACGATAGGTGTAACTTGCAAACCACAAAAACAATGAAGAAAAAGTGCAAGTGAACCCGTGATTAGTTGCATATTTCTTGAAGAAATGTGCAAGTACACAACAATCCAATAATTATATAGGACAAGCAAGTCAAACTGCAAAAACTTATGTTCACAACAAATGTAGAAAACATATTTGAGTTGCATGCTTCTTGAAGAAATTTGCAACTCAAATATGTGCAACTCTTATTGGGTTGCACATTTTTTTGAAAAACGTGCAACCCGGGGTTGAGTTGCATGTACCTCGATGAAAGGTGTACCCGAAGATAGACACTACATCCATATGTTTCTCGACGATAGGTGTAACTTGCAAACCACAAAAACAATGAAGAAAAAGTGCAAGCGAACCCGTGATTAGTTGCATATTTCTTGAAGAAATGTGCAAGCACACAACAATTGTAGAAATCATATTTGAGTTGCATGCTTCTTGAAGAAATTTGCAACTCAAATATGTGCAACTCTTATTGGGTTGCACGTTTCTTTGAGAAATATCGGGGTTGAGTTGCATGTACCTCGATGAAAGGTGTAACCGAAGATAGACACTACATCCACATATTTCTCGACGATAGGTGTAACTTGCAAACCACAAAAACTATGAAGACAAAGTGCAAGCGAACCCGTGATTAGTTGCATATTTCTTGAAGAAATGTGCAAGTACACAACAATCCAATAATTATATAGGACAAGCAAGTCAAACTGCAAAAACTTATGTTCACAACAATTGTAGAAATCATATTTGAGTTGCATGCTTCTTTAAGAAATTTGCAACTCAAATATGTGCAACTCTTATTGGGTTGCACGTTTCTTTGAGAAACATGCAACCCGGGGTTGAGTTGCATGTACCTCGATGAAAGGTGTAACCGAAGATAGACACTACATCCACATATTTCTCGACGATAGGTGTAACTTGCAAACCAAAAAAACAATGAAGAAAAGTGCAAGCGAACCCGTGATTAGTTGCATATTTCTTGAAGAAATGTGCAAGCACACAACAATTGTAGAAATCATATTTGAGTTGCATGCTTCTTGAAGAAATTTGCAACTCAAATATGTGCAACTCTTATTGGGTTGCACGTTTCTTTGAGAAACGTGCAACCCGGGGTTGAGTTGCATGTACCTCGAAGAAATGTGCAAGTGCACAACAACAATCCAAAAAATAGATAGGACAAGCAAGTCAAAGTGCAAAACTCATGTTCACAACAATTGTACAACCCATATTTGAGTTGCATGCTTCTCGAAGAAATTTGCATCTCAAAAATGTGCAACTCTTATTGGGTTGCGTGTTTCTTCGAGAAACGTGCAACCACATATTTCTCGACAAAAGGTGTAACTTGCAAACCACAAGAGACAATGAAGAAAAAGTGCAAGTGAACCATGGATTAGATGCATATTTTTTGAAGAAATGTGCAAGTGCACAACAACAATCCAAAAATAGATAGGACAATCCCACCCCACCCACCGCCACATCCACGTTTAGTTTCATATTTCTTTGAGAAAACATGCAACCCAGGGTTGAGTTGCACATATCTTGACTAAAAGGTGCACCTCAACCCTGTATTTCTTTGAGAAACATGCAAATCCGGGGGATGAGTTGCACATATCTTGACTAACCCAGGGTTGAGTTGCACATATCTCGATGAAAGGTGTAACCCCAAAGATCATGTAGACACTACTTTCACATATTTCAAAAAAAGGAAAAGTGAAACTAGATATAACTCTCTTCGAGAAATTGTTGTGCAACCCGTTTGGGTTGCCGGGTTGCACGTTTCTTGATGCAATGTGCAAGTGAATCCGTGATTAGTTGCATATTTCTTGAAGAAATGTGCAAGTGGACATGACTTGCAAACAACAACAACAATAATCCAAAAAAATAGATAGGACAACCCCCCGTGTTTAGTTACATATTTGTTTGAGAAACTTGCAACCCAGGTTGAGTTGCACATATCTCGATGAAAAGGTGCATCTCAACCTCGTATTTCTTCGAGAAATATGCAACCCGAGTTGAGTTGCATGTATCTCGATGAAAGGTGTAACCCAAAGATAAAAACATGTCATTTGTTAATGTAGGTACTACTTGCACATATTTGAGAAAACATACAAACTCGGGTTGAGTTGCATGTATCTCGACGAAACGTGCAACTCAACCCCCGTGCTTCTTCGAGATACGTGCAACCCGGGTTCAGTTGCACGTATCTCGACAAAAGGTGCAAGTAGACATCAATTGAAAAAATGACATAGCAAAAAGTCAAAAGTTGCACGTTTCTCAAAGTTATATGTATATCAACGATTTGTGTAACCAGATAGAAGTTGCATATTTATCAAAGAAATATGCAGAAGTTGGTTTGAATGTCACGTTTGTTGAGCAAATTGTAATAATAAATTAAAGTAGACAGTAGTTACACATTTCATATGTTTATTTACACAAAACTCTTCAAAAGAAAATATGCAACCCTGTTAGGGTTGCACTTTTCTTCAATAAAAAAAAGAAAGAGGAACTATACCCTGCATTGGCAAAACAGAAGCAAAAATGGAAAAAGAATATAACATACCTCAAAATCATCAATGTCGATATTCTCAAAACCATCATACTGATGACTCGAATAACTTTGAATTCTTGACTCAGAACTTAATTCTAGATTGTTTTTGGTTGCAGATAACTTGTTGTTTATGTTTCTGCCTGACAATAACTGGGCTTCATAGTTATGTGTTCTCTGACCACATTGGATGGAACTGCTCTTGCGACCAGATGAATTGTCTTTTGCTGAATTTTCTTTTCCTTCTTAGAAAACAGCAAATGAAATAATTAGATACAAGTATTTGGGATAAATGTGGTCAAATTCAAACCAAGTATTTAATATTAGCAAAACTGAAACACAAAAGTTATCTCTTACCCATGTTATTGATTCCTGTAAACATTGCATGAAGTTTGTGTGGAGTGGTAAACTCTGAGTTGACAATTTCTTCCGCTTCGTCCTTCTTGTGCGATAAGTCATGATCTGTGTGAACTGGATAAAAGAAATGTAAAAAATAGAAGTTATGAGGTTAGTTCTAAGAGTAGTGAAAATAAAGAAAGCGTGGTGGAAAAAATAGAAGGTTTGGCACATCAAAAATTACCTCTGGATGTGTGGGCATCACAATTCAAACCTGCAGCATCTTTTCCATTGTTCAACATGTGGTCTAAGCTAGCGCTATTACCATATGATTGTTCAGCAACAAATTTTTCTTTGCTTTCATACTTGAGATAATAAAGACAAAATAAACATGAGATATGAACATAAAAAGAATTATTCAGAAAGAAAATAAAAACATATGTTCTTCCAACCTTTCTGGTTTGATGTGGTAGCTCTGGGTCTTTTATTTGTAGGTTAAACAATGCACTATTAACATCGTGCATAGGTTCAACAAGTCGTGAAATTATCTGTATTCATTTATTTAGAAGAAGGATAACATATTAAAAAAAGCTATTAGAATGTAGAACTATTTGAAAAACATACAGATAGTGGTATAGAAAGATAACTAACCTGATCTGTTGTTGCAATCATTGGATCTTTTTGAAGTTGCTTGGTCTCTGGTAGTTGTTCTTCATGAAGCAAATTAGTTGCATTTGCCAAATTGTTGGAATGTTGGCTGCCAGAACATCTAACTGAGTTCCCTGTGATGATGAAAAAAGAGAGAGAAGAAAAAGGTTTAGGCATAAAATAACTGAAATGTGGTAGCTCTGGGTCTTTTATTGACAAAACCAACCTTGGTTTCCTTCCTGGTTTTTGCTTGTATCAGTTGAGGGCAGTTTCAAAGTGTCACCAGATTCCATATTAGTACCAACTGGTATGTTTTCATCTTGTGAATAGCAATTCAACTTCTCAGTGCTTTGTGAACATATGCATTTATTCTCTACCAGGCATTGTAGTACATTTATGAGAAGATCTTGAACTTTGGAACAATTTGAGTGTGTTTCATTTTGAGCAAAGTCCTCAAACAATGAGGAGATACTGGTTTTTACCTGCTTGAAATAGAAACCAGAATAAATGTAAGTGCACGAAAACAATCAAGTAATGAAATTATTTCAGAGAAAAGAAATGTGTTGTAACTATTAAAAAAGAGGGGGAAAAGAGTAACCTTATCACCCAAAGAGGACTATTGGAAAGAATCAAGAGACAATCTAAAATGCTCGATAGAGAGCCCACTGGAAGCAGCACTGAACAAAGAAGCTTGTCCATAACATGTATCCTTAATATCATTGATCTTTTTCAAGAAAAGAAAAGGGTAATGACAGATTAATTTCTCTTACATATATACCAGAAACACATTTGAATTGATAAGAAATTGATAAGCAAGCAGTAACTCAAACAAAATTCATCCCATTCCTTGTTGTTTGATGGATACATATGAATTGATATTATACTTACTTGCAGCTTGCCATAAAAGTTGTCCTCATCCATGTCCCACTTGATGTATTCTTTAATCATATCTCCTTTCCACACTGATATCCTTGGGAGAGAAGATTAAATTTGGACAGATTCAAAGTCTAGAAAATCAAGATATCGCACCTGATGTAGGCAGATTGACAAATGTTATACTTGAAATGAAAAACTAGGAATAAACAAATTAAGATAAAATAGTACATATAGAAGATCTGAAAGGCTCACCGCGATATAGAAGTTGCATACAGCTAAGGTTGATGATGAATTCTGGTATTTCTTGATATACCATAAATTCGACTCTTGAAAGTATTTTGCCCAATTGTAACTATTGATGATCTCAACATCCATAAGGGCAGCAAGATAAGCTGTGCTCGGCTTTGTACTTGAAGTTGGACAGTAGAAAGATGAAAGGGCTACAATCATGAAGCACCTTATGAACTCAACCTTCTCTTGGCCCTTTTTTATCTTATCGCGAAAGAACTTGATGGGTGGCATTTCTGATAATCCAAAAAACTGAAGGAATTCAGCTGTCGTGAACTTGGATTCTGGAGGGACAGGAATACCTATGGCTGGAACACCAAGGACATGACCAAATGATTCTGGACTGATTGGAATAAATTTCTGCTGAAAAGCAAATCCTTCTTTCTTTACATCAACATGATCAGCTAGCCATTGAACAAAGGACCATGGAACAGTACCACTAGTGAGATCAAGTATGGCTCCAAAATCTATTTCTCTTAGATACCCCTTCTGGATTTCATCAAAATCTTGCATTATCTGAACCAGTGAACTCACATTACATCTGCTTTTTGCTGATAAAACATCTTTGTCAACAACGTGTCTTCCTTGTCTTCTATCTCGAACAATTTTCTAATATATTAAAATACAACAAAAAACTATGAGTTGTATGGTACAGATCATAAACAGAAAATCAAAAAAGAATAAACTGCAAATATTAGAAAATAAATTAAGCACAGATTGACAACTCACCATCCTTTTCTGCTTGTGAATATTACTAGGTCTGCGCTTTCGTTTTAGACTTCTTTTTATCTGAACAAGGTTATATTAACATGAATAAGGTTATTCTTTTCATATATATACTTTGACCAATAGATGAACAATAGAAATTGTAAAAAACAAAAAGTGGATGAATCTTACAATTGAACTCACAGCCTCAAGTACAATTATTTCTTCTTCAGAGTCACATCCATCCTAAGAAGTTTCAAAGAAAGTATAAATTGCATGAAAAAAACCAATTGAATGGCAGAAACAAATAAAGTTAATAATAAGCAGAGTTATAAAAAAATTCTTACCTCATCGCTACTAACAGAGTTACGGTTTCTCTGCACAAGATGTGTGTCATTCTGATTGATCATAGAAATCCCTTGTTCTGTAGCTTTTTTCCATTGTTCTAGTCCAATTCAAAAATACAAACACAAAATAAGGTCTTCTACATACTTTTCTAGATCAGTAAACCACATGATAATTAAAAAGAAAAATACAAAAACAAAAGATGTAAGTCATGAGGAATCAGCTAGATATCGGTCATGAAAAAATAACACATAGAAAACATGCCACAGACAAAGTCGCCCTCATCATAGAACTCCGATTCTAAGTAGTTCGCTAGTGATGTCCCACAAGTATAGGGAGTGTATCCTAGTATCTTCGATAAGTAAGAATGTCGATCCCAACGAGGAGCTGAAGGTGTTGACAAGCAGTTTCGATGAAGGATTCACTGTAAATGCTCACAGACAAGTATTCAGGGGGTTTTGATGTAGCAGATGAATAAAGTACGAGTAAGTAAAGTGCGAGAGTAATAATTGCAGCGAGTGGCCCAATCCTTTTTAGCACAAAGGACAAGCCGGTTTGTTTACTTATAATGACCAAACGTTCTCGAGGACACACGGGATTTTAGTCTAGTGCTTTCGCTACATACGGCTAATTAATCTTCATTGTTTTGATAAGTGTTGTGTGGGTGAACCTATGCTAATGTACCGCCCTTCCTAGGACTAATACATACTTGTGATTATACCCCTTGCAAGCATCCGCAACTACAAGAAAGTAATTAAGATAAATCTAACCACAGACTTAAACTCTGAGATCCTGCTATCCCTCCTGCATCGATATACCAACGGGGGTTCAGGTTTCTGTCACTCCGGCAACCCCGCAATTGGCAAACGAGTACAAGATGCATTCCCCTAGGCCCATAAAGGTGAAGTGTCGTGTAGTCGACGTTCACACGACACCACTAGAAGAATAACACCACAACTTAAATATCATAACATTGAATATTACTCAACCATACTTCACTACTAACATTTAGACTTCACCCATGTCCTCAAGAACTAAATGAACTACTCACGAGACATCATATGGAACATGATCAGAGGTGATATAATGATGAATAACAATCTGAACATAAATCTTGGTTCAACGGTTTCACTCAATAGCATCAATAACAAGTAGAAATCAACACCGGGAGAGTTTCCCCTATCAAACAATCAAGATCAAACCCAAATTGTTACAGCGGTGACGATGTGCAGCGGTGGAGACGGCGGTGATGATGATGGAGATGATGATGATGGTGATGGAGATGATGTCCAGCTCGATGACGGTGACGATGGCGTTGATTTCCCCCTCAGGAGGAATTTCCCAGCAGATCTCAGCCTGCCGGGAGAGCTCTTTTCTCTTTGGTGTTCTCCGCCCGCGAGGCGGCCGTGACTCTTCGCGACTTACTCCTGGAGCTTAGGTTTTCGGGACGAAGAAATACGCGAAGGAGAGGAGGCCGAGAGGGCTGTGGGCCCCCTCCCCATAAAGCGGCGCGGCCGGGCAGGGCCCGCGCCGGCCTATGAGGGGGCCCATGGTGGCCCTCCTCGGCTCCTCCTTACGGCTCTCGTCATCTTCTGGAAAAATAGGATTTTTCTTATTACTTTCGTCAATTGTTGATCTTCCGAAATATTGCATTCTGACGGCGCTTTTTCCAGCAGAATCCTGACTGCGGTGCGCGATCCTCCAATAGTCATGAAACATGCAAAATAGATGAAATAACATAAGTATCATCTCCAAATATGAAATATATCAATGAATAACAGCAAATTATGATATAAAATAGTGATGCAAATTGGACGTATCAACTCCCCCCAAGCTTAGACTTCGCTTGTCCCCAAGCGAAACTGAACTCGATAAACAGGACCACATGTTTATGGAGTGAAGAGTCGATAAATAAAATACGGACAAGAAGCATCATATTCATTCACACAAGACATTCTAGTAAACAACTTCCTCATATAATCGAACTTGAAACAAGTATAAGGTAATCACAAATAAAGGTGCATAAGAAATCATAGTTGGTGATGGCAAACTTCGTTCTTGGTCAAAGAACAGTTAACAGGTTATACTTATCTGTCGAGCAGCGCTCTTATGTTAAAGTTTATATGGCACAACTTGCATACTCAATCATAATAATCTCCTCATAATCCTTGATAACTTTCAAAGCTATATTCATTCAGATAAAACTCATACTAAACAAGGAAGAGTAAAAGACATGATGAAGTGAATCACAATATAATGGTTTGATCACAACAACTCAAATGCTTGCTTAAGATGGAGGGAAATAGGTTTACTGACTCAACATAAAGTAAAAGACAGGCCCTTCGCAGAGGGAAGCAGGGATTAAATCATGTGCTAGAGCTTTTTCAGTTTTAAAATCATATATAAAGAGAATAAAAGTAACATTTTGAGAGGTGTTTGTTGTTGTCAACGACTGGTAGCGGGTACTCTAACCCCCTTGCCAGACAAACTCTCGAAGAGCGGCTCCCATAAAGTTTTATTTTAGGTTGGCACTCCTTCCAACCTTTGCTTTCACAAACCATGGCTAACCGAATCCTCGGGTGCCCGCCAACAATCTCATACCATGAAGGAGTGCCTTTTTATTTTAGTTTTATTATGATGACACTCCTCCCCACCTTTGCTTTCTCAAGCCATGGCTAACCGAATCATTCGGGTGCCGTCCAACAATCACATACCATGGAGGAGTGTCTATTTAGGTTAATTAATTTGGGACTGGGAATCCCGTTGCCAGCTCTTTTTGCAAAATTATTGGATAAGCGGATGAAACCACTAGTCCATTGGTGAAAGTTGCCCAACAAGATTGAAAGATAAAACACCACATACTTCCTCATGAGCTATAAAACATTGACACAAATAAGAGATAATAAATTTTGAATTATTTAAAGGTAGCACACGAAGTATTTACTTGGAATGGCAAGAAATACCATGTAGTAGGTAGTTATGGTGGACACAAATGGCATAGGTTTGGGTTAAGGTTTGGATGCACGAGAAGTATTCCCTCTCAGTACAGGTTTTTGGATAGCAAGGTTAATTAGCAAACATAAGAGTCGAGGGAAACAAACAAATATACATGTGATAGAAACAATCATGCATCTTCCTTGTAAGCACAAACAATTTTAACTTCAGAATAATAAGCTATGAGCTAACAAGAAAGGAAGACAATGAAACAACTACATGTATTTCTTTTTTCTACTTAAACCTCAAAGTGTTGTTGCTATTGACCAATGCTAAGTTTGCCAAAACCAAATAGATTTATTCAATGCTCCCAAAGTGATACCAATACTAATAACAAGATCAATCATATAATAGGGATTGCAAACTAAAATAAGATGTGCAATATGTAAATGATAAGACTTCTCATTAATATTCCATAACGATAACTCACACCAAGGGATACATAGACAACCAACTAAAGGAGAGATACTTCCACACTGCAACCCATCTTATATGATAACTTCCCTACTCATGATATGACACTACTTGATAGTAAAAAGTAAAAGGTAGTGATGATGTGATACCGCGGCACACCCCCAAGCTTGGAACAAACCAAGGGGATGCCAATACCGACGATGAGTTACTCCTTCGGCGATGGTGGTGATGAATTCTTCCCGCGCTTCTTACAGATCTCCTTCAACTTCAGTTTCTCAGTTTGGCAATTCTGCACTAAGACTCGAAGAGATTCATTGTTATCTGAAGTTGGCGGTGGCGGCCTTGTGATGGGAATCGAGTAATATTCCAGCATTCTATGGAGTCGGTAATTCTCCTCCTGAAGTATCTCCACTTCTCTTCTTAGAGCACGGTATTGATCACAAAACTCATCGGTAGTCCGTAGAGCTTCTTCCAACACAGGGAAAGAGTCGAGGCTAAGAGCAGATGGTAAGGGTCCCTGCAAGTTATGAGAAAAAGAACGTCGAGTGTCAACAGATCCCACCAAGATTTGCTCACTCCCAACGGCTTGTTGCTCTTGGTTTGACGACACCCCCTTCACTTCTTCCTCCGAAAGCCCCTTGCCCTTGTTGTTCGAGGCCATGGTGCTTCTAGATTGAAAACAGATCCTGGTGATAACCCACAAGTATAGGGGATCGCGGCAGTCTTCGAGGGTAGTAAAACCCAATTTATTGATTCGACACAAGGGGAGACAAAGAATATTTGAAAGCCTTAACAGCGGAGTTGTCAATTCAGCTGCACCTGGAAACAGACTTGCTCGCAAGAGTTTATCAGTAGTAACAGTTTTATAGCAGTAGCAGTAGTGAAATAACAGCAGCAGAGTAATAGAGACAGCAGTAGTAATTATAGTAAACAGCAGGATTAAAATACTGTAGGCGCGGGGACGGATAACGGGCGTTGCATGGATGAGAGAAACTCATGTAACAATCAAAGCAGGGCATTTGCAGATAATAATAAAACGGTGTCCAAGTACAAATCAATCAATAGGCATGTGTTCCATATATAGTCGTACGTGCTCGCAATGAGAAACTTGCACAACATCTTTTGTCCTACCAGCCGGTGGCAGCCGGGCCTCAAGGGAATCTACTGGATATTAAGGTACTCCTTTTAATAGAGTACCGGAGCAAAGCATTAACACTCCGAACACATGTGATCCTCACATCACTACCATCCCCTCCGGTTGTCCCGATTTCTGTCACTTCGGGGCCATTGGTTCCGGACAGCGACATGTGTATACAACTTGCAGGTAAGATCATAAAACAATAAATATCATGATGAAACAATAACATGTTCAGATCTGAAATCATGGCACTCGGGCCCTAGTGACAAGCATTAAGCATAACAAGTTGCAACAATATCATCAAAGTACCAATTATGGACACTAGGCACTATGCCCTAACAATCTTATGCTATTACATGACCAATCTCATCCAATCCCTACCATCCCCTTCGGCCTACATCGGGGGAATTACTCACACATGGATGGGGGAAACATGGCTGGTCGATGGAGAGGCGTCGGTGGTGATGATGGCGATGATCTCCTCCAATTCCCCGTCCCGGCGGAGTGCCAGAACGGAGACTTCTAGCCCCCGAGACGGAGTTTCGCGATGTGGCGGCGTTCTGGAGGGTTTCTGGCGACTTCGACTTCTTGGTCGCGATTTTTAGATCGAACCCCTTAAGTAGTCCAGAGGAGGGCATCGGAGGCCAGCCGAGGGGGCCACACGCTAGGGCCGCGCGCCCCCCTCCTGGGCCGCGCCGCCCTATGGTGTGGGGCCCTCGGGCCTCCACCTGGCTTGCCCTTCTGGCTCCGTGAGTCTTCTGGAAAAATAGGACCTTTCGCATAAATTCCGAGGATTTTCCTGAAAGTTGGATTTCTGCACAAAAACGAGACACCAGAACAGTTCTTCTGAAAACAGCGTTAGTCCGTGTTAGTTGCATCCAAAATACACAAATTAGAGGCAAAACAATAGCAAAAGTGTTCGGGAAAGTAGATACGTTTTGGACGTATCAACTCCCCCCAAGCTTAGCTTATTGCTTGTCCTCAAGCAATTCAGTTAACAACTGACGCGATAAAAGAACTTTCACGAACACATTTGTTCATATGATGTATATATTCTCATGATATGGCTAACACTTAGGCAGTTCATAATAAGATACATGCAAATAAGATCATCTAATAGTTATGTCAATCATGGAAAAGTACCAACAATTAATAAGAAGCATCATGAATCATGTCTATAAGCAGGATTGCAATGTTCATAAAAGAGTATGATAAAGTGGTATCTCTCTTGCCCATATTTGATCAGCAAAACATAAATGCCCAGGCACCTCTGAAATTCATAGAAAGACTAGAAATAGTGATTGTCAAAGATAAAAGCATCAAAGTTATACCGCAATCAATCATATTTTGGGACAAGCATATTATACTAAGAATGACAGTTGTGCTCTCAAGATAGTGCTCAAAGAAAGGATGGAGACACAACATAAAAGTAAAAGATTGACCCTTCGCAGAGGGAAGCAGGGATTAACATGCGCTAGAGCTTTTCATTTTTTTTTAAACAGGAGTAAAATTATTTTGAGAGGTGTTTGTTGTTGTCAACGAATGGTAATGGGTACACCAACTACCTCGCCAACCAGACTTTCAAGAGCGGCTCCCATGAAGGACGTTATTTCTACCAGCAAGGTAGATCATCCCTCTTCTCTTTTGTTTACACATGTACTTTAGTTTTTATTATGAATGACACTCCCCCCAACCTTTGCTTACACAAGCCATGGCTAACCGAATCCTCGGGTGCCTTCCATCAATCACATACCATGGAGGAGTGTCTATTTGCAAAATTAAGTTGCTTACTGATGAATCAGAGCAAAACATGTGAAGAGAATTATTAATGAAGTTTGATTAATCGGGGCTGGGAACCCCATTGCCAGCTCTTTTTGCAAAATTATTGGATAAGCGGATGTGCCACTAGTCCATAATGAAAGTCAGTCAAGAGTAAATGACAAGGTTGAAAGTTAAACACCACATACTTCCTCATGAGCTATGAAACATTAACACAAATTGAGAAGCATTTTGAAGGTTTTAAAGGTAGCGCATGAGAATTTACTTGGAATGGTTTGAAATGCCATGCATAGGTATTTATGGTGGACACTTTGGAACAACTTGGTTTTCAGGTGTTTGGAAGCACGAGCAGCGTTCCCGCTCAGTACAAGTGAAGGCTAGCAAAAGACTAGGGAGCGACAAATCAAGAGAGCAGTAACTGTCATAATCATGCTTGCGGCAAAATAAATTAACGGAGGCATAAAAGTGATACAAGAACTCTGAAGCAATGTAAATCATAGAGGCTTAATTGACTTTTTTTCAGTCATATGCATGCGTGAGCATGTGCCAAGTCGATATAAATGAATTATTCAGAGAAGGATACCACAATGTCATACCTACTTATGAATAAAACAACTCAAGCAAACATCCATGACATGCTACTCATATTAATAAATTGGAGCTAAACATGAGAGATCATGAACTACTAGACTTTCTTAAATGACATATACCTCACATGAACCAACTAAGCATGCTCACATGGATGAGTATATGTACAAAAATGAAAACAAATAGAGTTCATACCAGCCTCTCACCACAATACAATTGTCGTAGATCGTCATTATTGCCTTTCACTTGTGTAGCTTGGATAATATGAAATGAAAACCACGCTCCAGCCACCGAAGACCATTGAACTCATAATGAACTTTACAAACCAAAGAAGAACAGCAAATATTTTTGGAGTTTTCGAATTGGAAACAAGAACAAAAGGAAACAAGCAAACAAAGCAAAGTCTTTTTGGATTTTCTTATAGCAAACCAAAGATAGCAAATAAAGCAAAATAAATGCGAGAAACCAAAACAAACAAATGATGGAGAGAAACAACAGAAATATTTTTGGTCTTTTTGTGTTTTAGGAAAGAAACAAAGCAAAAACAAGAAAGTGGAAACTAGAAGAGTCACATAAACACAAAGCAGCAGAAATTCGTCAAACTTGACAGAAGTATAGTACTCGATTTTTAAGAAATTCTTCCACTGCTCAAATCGAAAAAATTTCAACTAATGAAAGTTAGATAACAACCTGGGGAACATGCACAAAAATTGGCTTCGCAAAATATCGTTCTGGCTATTTTTGAGAATTTTTTCGGTAACAGTCCAAAATCTGTTTTCAGGCAGCACTTCCCCAAATATCATCTCCCTCTCATTAGAAAACCACTCAAAGAAACTAAACAAGTATATACAAGTATCCAGCAACCATAATATGCAAAGAATGAGTGATGCCAGTATACCTCCCCCCAAGCTTAGGCTTTTGGCCTAAGTGGAGTTCAATCCCATGGTGTCCAGGAAGTAGCACCTCCGTAGTACGAAGACGGATCATATTCTGGGTATGTGCTAGAAGAAGCACCCAGATACGTGACGGTGTAGTCGTAGGAGGGCTCGGCGTCCTCGGAGTCATGCTGCTGGTGGAAGCCTTGTATCTTCAGTTTCTCCTCCACCTCCTCCTTAGAGCGCGACCATGGTTTCCTGTCAATACTGAACAAATCTGGCTGGGGCAAAGGGATTTCCTTCTCATCCCCGTTAGCAAACAACATTCTATAGACCAAATTATCTGAAGTGGAATCAGCGGTAACAAAATGATGGCTCTTCATTGCAGCAATATCAAGCCTCCTAGGAGTTAATGTCACATCATTAGAGTCAAGAGGAAGTTCTAAATGTGTTAAAATGCGCAATGCAATAGTTCCTCCAAAAATAGGCCCCTTGTTAGACAGGCGGCGAGAAATAAGGGAACCAAGATGATAAGGTGTCTCTCTAGTAAGTGCAGCAATTAAGAAAGCAAGATGGTAGCTAGAAATATTGCTAGTGTTCTCCCTACCAAGAATGCTAGTAGCAATGTAATAGGCAAAATACTTAATGGCGGGGAGTTGGATGTTCCTTATCTTGCCACGCTGAATGGTGCGACAATCATCATTGGTGATCCCTCGATAGAGCTCCAACAAGACCCTGGGGTTGTCCTCAATCTTCCTTGCTGTACCTACAGGGGCAATACCCAATGCAACACAAAATTCTTCCAATTTCATAGTAATATCATCACCATAAATCTTGAATGCAACTGTCGGGCCATAGTGCTTGTTTTGGAACTTGAAGCTCTCGACAAAGATTGTGGTGAGCATGTAGTATTGCTCCCTTTCATCTCCCACGTAGGCGGCTAAGCCCGCCTTGTTGACGAGGGTAAAGAAATCATCCAACAACCCTGCATTACTCAAAAAATCATAACATGGGAAAGATGAAGCGTTAGGAACTCCATTGTCTTCTTTGGGTTCGAAGCTTGGCGCGATGACATCCTCATTGTAGGATCGCCTGAATCGGGTGGCGGTCCTAGAGGGCCTTCCGGTGCTGGTTGTCTCTCTCTCAAACACTTCTCCAAAGTTGAAATTATTCATCTTCCTTTTCTGAAATTTTTCAACAAACAATATAAAATTTGATTTGGTGACATATAATTGAGGGGAACTACCATAGGAACTTGCTAGAGTACTAATCATGCATCAAAACTAGTTTATACAACTTAGAATAAGCATGCAAGCTCACTAAACATGTTACTTACAGCAGCAAAATATTCAAGATATACTCAACCAAACAAAATTCTACTTGGATAATCGGAGGAGTCACATACCGGAGAGCAAATGTGCCAAATTTCAGACAGAAATCTGGGCTGAGCAAAGAGATCGAGAAATCCTGAGCTCTTGAGCAAAAACACGAGTGAGAGAAAGCTGGTGCTGATTTTTTCGGGAGAGAGAAGAGTGTGGGAGGAAGAGATGCTGAAGTGGGGCAAAGGGGGACCCGCACACCAGGGTGGCGCGCCCCCCTTGCAGGCCGCGCCGGCCTGTGGGGTGCCACCCTGAGGTGCCCCACTGGTCATCCCCAGGTGCTCCCGGGTGCATTTTTGAAAAATAGGACCAACGGTATAATTTTTGTGAATTTTTGAAAACTTTGAAAAATGCATATTTCTGGGTATTAAGTTTATTATTACTGGCCAGGAAAAATTTTGAAATCTCTAATTAGCTAAGGAACTTTGCAAAACAAAAGTGCTACAACAAGTAAAACAAGTGGAGGGAGAAAGAAATGTTGTTTACCTCCTCTATGCATATAAAAAGTATTTGTTAACAAGGTTGATCAAGTCTTGCCACCAAATAAATTTTACATAGCATAAGAAGAAATAAACCTCAAATCAATCATGTTACCTTGAATTGTATTGATATGGATCCAATCATAAGATTTTGATAACCTTCTTTAGGCTCGTATATAGGACAATCAATAGTTCCAACTTTGATAGTTCTCACATTAGAAATAGTATTAACTCCACATACTTTATCAATCCTCTTGGGGAAATAGATGGTATGCTCCTTATCATCAACATTGAAAGTAACCTTTCCTTTATTGCAATCAATAACAGCCCCTGCGGTGTTAAGAAAAGGTCTCCCAAGAATAATAGACATATTATCATCTTCAGGCATTTGCAACACAACAAAATCAGTTAATATCAAGCAGTTATTAGTAACTTGAACAGGAACATCCTCACATATACCAACAGGAATAGCAGTAGATTTATCAGCCATTTGCAAAGATATATCAGTAGGTATCAACTTATCTAAGTAAAGTCTCTTATAAAGAGAAAAATGCATAACACTAACACCGGCTCCCAAGTCACATAGAGCAATTTTAACATAATTATTCTTAATAGAACAAGAAATAGTAGGTATACCTGGGTCGCCCAACTTCTTTGGAACTTTGCCATTGAAAGAGTAATTAGCAAGCATAGTGGAAATCTTCTCATTGGGGATTTTCCTTTTGTTAGTAACAATATCTTTCATATACTTCGAATAAGGAGGCAATTTAATAGCATCAGTCAAAGGGATTTGCAAGAATAAAGGTTATCCAATCACAAAATTTATTATAGTGTTCTTCTTCCTTTGATTTTAGTTTCTTAGCAGGAAAAGGCATTTGCTTTTGCACCCAAGGTTCCTTTTCATTACCATGTTTCTTAGCAATAAAATCTTCTTTAGTATACTTTTTATTTTTAGCATGTTTTTCAGGTTCATCTTCAACCTCTTCTTTATCAGAAGCATCATTCTTATCATTATCATTACCATTATCATGTTCATTACCACTTTCAGTTTTAGCATCAGAAATAGAAATACTATTAGGATCATTAACAGGTTCAGAGGATTCTACAACATTTTTATGTTTCTTCTTCTTTTTCTTAGAAGGAGCACTAGGTTCAATGCGATGAGAATCTTGTTCAATTCTTTTGGGATGCCCTTCAGGATATAGAGGATCCTGGGTAGAGACACCACCTCTAGTTGTTACTTCATAAGCATGTTTCTCTTTAGAATTATTTTTTAACAAGCCATTTTGCACTTTAGTGAGTTGATCAATTTGAGTTTGAACCATTTGAAAATGTTTAACAAGCATCTTAACATCATTGGACGTTCTCTCCACAATATCATGTAAATTGCTAATAGCTTGAGAATTTTCCATTAGATGATTCTCTACTCTCATATTAAAATTTTCTTGCTTAACAATATAATTATCAAACTCATCTAAACATTGAGCAGGAGGTTTTGAATACGGAATATCTAGTAAAGCGTTGAAGGGAGTTTACCTCAATCATGGATGAAGGGGGAATTATCTCACATATATCTTCTATGGGAGGTAGATTCTTCACATCTTCGGATTTAATACCTTTCTCCTTGAGAGACTTCTTGGCTTCCCTCATATCTTCATCATTCAATTTAATTAAACCCATCTTCTTCAATATTGGCGTTGGAGTTGGTTCAGGTGTAGTCCAATCATCATGATTCCGGCCTATTTTAGCCAATAATTCTTCAGCTTCGTCTGGAGTTCTTTTCCTGAAAACACAACCAGCACAACTATCCAAATATGCTCTAGACTCAATGGTTAGTCGACTATAAAATATATCAAGTAGATCATTCTTTTCCAAATCATGTCCAAGTCGAGCTCTGATAAGAGAACAAAATCTTGCCCAAGCCTCAGGCAATTTCTCTTCATCTCCCTGGTCAAATCTATAAATTTTCTGTAAAGCAATATGTTGAGCACTAGCAGGAAAGTATTTTCGAAAGAAAACATCACGCAAATCAGTTGGAATTTTAATAGAACCAGGAGGCAAATTATTATACCAAGTTTTAGCATCATCCTTTAATGAGAAAGGAAAAATTTTAGCGACAAAGTAAGTACGCATCTTGACATCATCAGAAAACAAGCTACTCATAGAAGAAAGTTTAATCATGTGTTCTACAGCACTTTCTTTTTCAGTACCACAAAAGGGTGCTTTCTCTACAATAGCTATATGAGATAAATCAAGAGAAAAATCATAATCTTTATCCTTAATGCATATAGGAGATGTGGCAAATTTAGGATCAGGAGATAACTTATGTCTAACAGTATATTGTGTGAGAAACTTTTTAATTTTTCTTGCATCAGCAGTAGCATTGCATCTATTAATAAAATCATCATTAAGCTCCACATAATCTTCATCAGGATCATCACTAGAATAATCAAGTTCAGGTGAATTAACAGGTGTAGCAGCATTTTCAATTTGTCTAGACCTAGCAATTGTAGCATCTAGAAAAGATCCCAATGAACCACTATCATCAAGCACAGCAGAAACATTATCAATATTATGAGAATTTTCAGATTCAGCAGAAGTACCAGCAAGTGAAGCTTGCAGCGGTGAAACAAGTTGACTTATCACAGATGGTGAATCAAGAATAGCAGAGGTACTCAGAGTTGTACCTTTTCTTGTAGTGGATGGTAATATGGCGACTTTAGGATCGCGAGGTTTACCCATGATGGAGAATTTGCAGCGAACAATATCAATCCAAGTGAACTTCCAAATAAAGCTATGCTCCCCGGCAACGGCGCCAAAAACAGTCTTGATAACCCACAAGTATAGGGGATCGCGGCAGTCTTCGAGGGTAGTAAAACCCAATTTATTGATTCGACACAAGGGGAGAGAAAGAATACTTGAAAGCCTTAACAGCGGAGTTGTCAATTCAGCTGCACCTGGAAACAGACTTGCTCGCAAGAGTTTATCGATTAATGCTGATTTATAACGTTAGCTGAGTGAAATAACGACGGCGAGTAACAGAGAGACAACAGTAGTAATTATAGTAAACAGCAGGATTAAAATACTGTAGGCGCGGGGACGGATAACGGGCGTTGCATGGATGAGAGAAACTCATGTAACAATCAAAGCAGGGCATTTGCAGATAATAATAAAACGGTGTCCAAGTACAAAGCATTCAATAGGCATGTGTTCCATATATAGTCGTACGTGCTCGCAATGAGAAACTTGCACAACATCTTTTGTCCTACCAGCCGGTGGCAGCCGGGCCTCAAGGGAATCTACTGGATATTAAGGTACTCCTTTTAATAGAGTACCGGAGCAAAGCATTAACACTCCGTGAACACATGTGATCCTCATATCACTACCATCCCCTCCGGTTGTCCCGATTTCTGTCACTTCGGGGCCATTGGTTCCGGACAGCGACATGTGTATACAACTTGCAGGTAAGATCATAAAACAATGAATATCATGATGAAACAATAACATGTTCAGATCTGAAATCATGGCACTCGGGCCCTAGTGACAAGCATTAAGCATAACAAGTTGCAACAATATCATCAAAGTACCAATTACGGACACTAGGCACTATGCCCTAACAATCTTATGCTATTACATGACCAATCTCATCCAATCCCTACCATCCCCTTCGGCCTACAGCGGGGGAATTACTCACACATGGATGGGGGAAACATGGCTGGTCGATGGAGAGGCGTCGGTGGTGATGATGGCGATGATCTCCTCCAGTTCCCCATCCCGGCGGAGTGCCAGAACGGAGACTTCTGGCCCCCGAGACGGAGTTTCGCGATGTGGCGGCATTCTGGAGGGTTTCTGGCGACTTCGACTTCTTGGTCGCGATTTTTAGATCGAACCCCTTAAGTAGTCCAGAGGAGGGCGTCGGAGGCCAGCCGAGGGGGCCACACGCTAGGGCCGTGCGCCCCCCTCCTGGGCCGCACCGCCCTATGGTGTGGGGCCCTCGGGCCTCCACTGGCTTGCCCTTCTGGCTCCGTGAGTCTTCTGGAAAAATAGGACCTTTCGCATAAATTCCGAGGATTTTCCTGAAAGTTGGATTTCTGCACAAAAACGAGACACCAGAACAGTTCTGCTGAAAACAGCGTTAGTCCGTGTTAGTTGCATCCAAAATACACAAATTAGAGGCAAAACAATAGCAAAAGTGTTCGGGAAAGTAGATACGTTTTGGACGTATCACCTGGCAGAAACAGCTCGAAACAAAACACGTCGAGAAAACGATATACGGACCTCCAGGGGTCCGGGGGATTATATAGCAGGATTTTTTACGACAAAAGGAAAGTACCAGGTCGAACCAGAGTCGGAGAGGGGCGACGAGGCGGCCAGCTCATAGGGTGGCGCGGCCAGGCTGGGGCCCGCGCCGGCCTATGGGGGCACGCCCTCGTGCGTCTCCTCCACTCCGTTTCGATCTCGTAATTTTTCATATATTCCAAAAACACCAAAAATATTGTTTGGAAAGTAAATTGCGAACTTTTTATTACCAGTACTGTTACCTATTCAAAGTTGAGTTCTGGCGGACTGTCAATTTGACCTTTGATGAAAGCCTCCGGTGTTTCCACTCGAATAACATCAACATCTACATTATAAGAATCACCTGAGATATAATGCTTGAGTCTTTGTCCATTCACCCCTTGTGTGGCATTGCCTTGGAGAGAGCTAATTTTAATTGCTCTTGAACGATACACCTCCTCAACAACATATGGTCCTTCCCATTTCGAGAGTAATTTCCCTGCAAAGAATCTGAGACGAGACCGATACAATATGACTTTATCCCCAATATTAAATTCTCTTTTGATAATTCTTCTATCATGCCATTTTTTAACTTTCTCTTTAAAGAGTTTAGCATTTTCATAAGCTTCACTTCTCCATTCATCTAGAGAACTCAATTGTAGCAACCTCTTCTTACCAGCTAGTTTAGGATCTTTATTTAGTTCTCTAACAGCCCAATAAGCTTTGTGCTCTAGTTCTAAAGGTAAATGACAAGCTTTTCCATAAACCATTTTATAAGGTGACATTCCCATGAGATTTTTATAAGCAGTTCTATAAGCCCATAGTGCTTCCTTCAATTTACTAGCCCAATTCTTTCTAGTTTTATTAATAGTCTTTTGCAAGATAGATTTAATTTCTCTATTTGATAGTTCTACTTGCCCACTAGTTTGAGGATGATAAGAGGAAGCAATTCTATGATTAATACCATATTTAGCAAGAGTTTTTCTAAAACCACCATGAATAAAATGAGAACCTCCATCAGTCATAATATATCTAGGAACTCCAAATCTAGGAAAAATAATATCTAAAAGCATTCTTAAAGAGGTCTCACCATCAGCACTTTTTGTAGGTATGGCTTCCACCCATTTAGTAACATAATCAACAGCAACAAGTATATGAGTGTTACCTTCTGAAGAGGGAAAAGGTCCCATGAAGTCAAATCCCCAACAATCAAACGGTTCAATAACAAGAGTATAATTCATAGGCATTTCATTGCGTCTGGAGATATTACCAACCCTTTGGCATTCATCACAAGATAAGATAAACTTCCTTGCATCTTTGAAGAGAGTCGACCAATAAAAACCTGATTGGAGAAACTTTTGCGCAGTTCTTTCTCCGGCGTGATGTCCTCCATAAGCACTACCATGACATTTACTCAATATCTCTTGCTGTTCATATTCTGGAACACATCTTCGCAGAATACCATCCACTCCTTCTTTATATAAGTGTGGGTCATCCCAAAAATAATGCCTCAAGTCATAAAAGAATTTCCTCCTTTGCTGAGCTGAAAAGGTTGGAGGCAAGTACTTGGAAACAATAAAGTTAGCATAATCAACATACCAAGGACTGTCTCGCGAGCTCACCTTTATTACAGCCAATTGTTCATTTGGAAAACTATCATTAACAGGAACAGGATCATAAGCAATATTTTCCAATCTAGACAAATTATCAGCAACAGGATTATCAACACCTTTCCTATCTACAATATGTAAAACAAATTCTTGCAATAGAAGTACCCATCTAATAAGCCTTGGCTTAGCATCTTTCTTTTGCATAAGGTATCTGATTGCAGCATGATCAGTATGTATAGTTACTTTTGAATCAACAATATAGGATCTAAACTTATCACAAGCAAAGACTACAGCTAACAATTCTTTTTCAGTAGTAGCATAATTTCTTTGAGCAGCATCAAGAGTTTTACTAGCATAATGAATAACATTCAATTTTTTATCTACTCGCTGTCCAAGAACAGCGCCTACAGCAAAATCACTAGCATCACACATAATTTCAAAAGGTAAGTTCCAATCAGGAGGTTCAACTATAGGAGCAGTTGTTAAGGCTTTCTTTAGAGTTTCAAAAGCTTCCTTACAATCATCATCAAAAACAAAAGGTACATCTTTTTGAAGAAGATTAGTAAGAGGCTTTGAAATCTTGGAGAAGTCTTTAATAAACCTCCTATAAAACCCAGCATGACCAAGAACACTACGAATACCTTTAACATCCCTAGGATAGGCTGTTGGAGATATGCCCAAGAGGCAATAATAAAGTGGTTATTATAATATCTTTGTGTTTATGATAAAAGTTTGCATACCATGCTATAATTGTATTAACCGAAACATTGATACATGTGTGTTATGTAAACAACAAGGAGTCCCTAGTAAGCCTCTTGTATAACTAGCTTGTTGATTAATGGATGATCATGGTTTCGTGATCATGAACATTGGATGTTATTAATAACAAGGTTATGTCATTAGTTGAATGATATAATGGACACACACCCAAATGAGCGTAGCATAAGATCAAGTCATTAAGTTCAATTTGCTATAAGCTTTCGATACATAGTTGTCTTAGTCCTTCGACCATGAGATCATGTAAATCACTTACACCGGAAGGGTACTTTGATTACATCAAACGCCATTGCGTAAATGGGTGGTTATAAAGATGGGATTAAGTATTTGGAAAGTGTGAGTTGAGGCATATGGATCAATAGTGGGATTTGTCCATCCTGATGACGGATAGATATACTCTGGGCCCTCTCGGTGGAGTGTCGTCTGATTAGCTTGCAAGCATATGATTTGATCATAAGAGATGACATACCGCGGTACGAGTAAAGAGTACTTGTCAGTAACGAGGTTGAACAAGGTATGGAGATACCGATGATCAAACCTCGGATAAGTAAAGTATCGTGTGACAAAGGGAATTGACATCGTATGTAAATGGTTCAATCGATCACTAAGTCATCGTTGAATATGTGGGAGCCATTATGGATCTCCAGATCCCGCTATTGGTTATTGCTCGGAGAGGAGTCTCGACCATGTCTACATAGTTCGCGAACCGTAGGGTGACGCGCTTAAGGTTCGATGTCGCATAAGTAGATTTGAATATGGTATGGAGACGAAGTTTGTTCGGAGTCTCGGATGTGATCCAGGATGTCACGAGGAGGTCCAGAATAATCCGGAGAATAAGATTCATATAAGGGAAGTTGATTTCTGGGTTTCGGAAATGTTCGGGATTTTTCCGGTGGTTGACTAGAAGGTTCTAGAAGGTTCCGGAGGGGTCCTCCATGGGGCCCACGACCTAGGAGGCCTAGCATGGGCCGAGGGATGCTCCTGGCCTAATGGGCCAGGGGCACATGGCCCCCAAGGCCCAGCCGGCCAACCCCTAGGGTTTCCTAGGGGGATCAACTTGGGGAGGGGAAAGCCCTCTCCCCCTCTTGGCCGCCGCCCCCAACCCTAGATGGGAAGGGGGCCACCTTGGCCGGCTGGCCCCCTATATAAAGAGGGAGGGGTGGCCGGCCACACATCCCATCCATTGCCTCCTCCTCGGCCGCCTCTCCCTCCACCATACGCGCTCCGGCCAGGCGAAGCCCTGCAGCTTTTCTTCCTCCACTACCACCACCACGCCGTCGTGCTGCTGGAATTTGGAGGAGATCTACCACACCTCCGCTGCCCGCTGGAACGGGAGAGGAAGGAGCTTCATCGACACCGTACGCGCGACCGAGTACGGAAGTGCTGCCGGATTGCGGCACCGGGACGATCGTCTACACCAACAACGAGATTAATCTCGTAGGCTTTGGAATCTTCGAGGTTAGTCTCATCTCCATCTCGTTGCTTAGATCTTGTAGATTAGATCTTGGGTGTTCCATAGATTAGATCTTGGATTTATTCGTCTTGCGGTAGGAAATTTTTGTTTTCTATGCTACGAACCCCATCGTGGTATCGAGCCATGTCTATGCATAGATCTGTTGCACGAGTAGAACACAATGGTTTTGTGGGCGGTGATGCTCTTGTTGCTTTAGTTTGTGTACTTTGCTTCTTGCGGGATGGTGGGATGAAGCGGCCCGGGCTAACTTTACATGACCGCGTCTCATGAGACTTGCTCCACGCTTGACATGCAACTTGTATTGCATAAGTGGCTTTGCGGGTGTCTGTCTCTCCCACCATAGTAAAGATTGTAATTTACACTTCTATTGTCAACACTAGTATCACCGTTGTGGTTCATGTTCGTAGGTAGATTGGATCTTACTCAAAACCCCTAAACCACGTAACAAAGGCACACCAAATTAGAGGCGTCTAACTTGTTTTTGCAGGGTTTGGTGATGTGATATGGCCATGATGTGATGATGATTATATTTGATGTATGAGATGTTCATTATTGTATTATGGCAACCGGCAGGAGCCTAATGGTTGTCTTTAATTTTGTTAAAGACCTGCGTGTCTATTCATCATGTAATAGCTTTATTTCAAGTAGTTGTTATAGTAGCTATAAGTGATGGACAACCATGAAGCGGCGCCATCGACCTTGACGCCATCTTTGGTGATGATGGAGATCATGTCCGTGCTTTGGAGATGGAGATCAAAAGCACAAAGAAGAAAGGCCATATCATATCACACATTATGAATTGCATGTGATGTTAATCCCTTTATGCATCTTATTTTGCTTAGATCGCGACGGTAGCATTATAAGATGATCCCTCTCACTAAATATCAAGATAATAAAGTGTTCATCCTTAGTATGCACCGTTGCTAAGACTTGTCGTTTCGAAGCATCTCGTGATGATCAGGTGTGATAGACTCTACATGTGCATACAACGGGTGCAAGCGGATTTGCACATGCGGATACCAAGGTTGCCTTGACGAGCCTCGCATGTACAGACATGGTCTCGAACACGGGATACCGAAAGGTAGAGCATGAGTCATATGAATGATATGATGAACACTTTGAGTGTTCGCCTTTGAAGCTACATCTTTTCTCGTGAAGATCGGACTTGGTGTAGTGGATTTGGTTCGTGTAATCACTAAGACAATGCGAGGGATGTTGTTTTAAGTGGGAGTTCACCTAGTTAATTTCAGAATTAAAATTGAACTCAATTTATCATAAACTTAGTCTAAACTCTTTGCAAATATGTTGTAGATCATGGCGCCCTCCATCAATTTTAACCAGTTCCTAGAGAAAGAAAAGCTTAAGGGCAATGGCACCAACTTCACCGATCGGTTCCGTCATGTGAGGATTTTCCTCACCGGTGGAAACCTGCAATTTGTGCTCGAAGTACCGCTAGGTCCCCCACCACCTCTGCCGGTGTCCGAGGACATAAAGAATGTTTATGAGACTCGGGCAACTCGGTACTCCGAAGTTCAGTGTGCCATCTTGTGCAGCTTAGAGGCAGAGCTCCAAAAGCGTTTTGAGCACCACGACCCCTGTGAGATGATGCGTGAGCTCAAACTTATCTTTGAGACTCATGCGGCCGTGGAGAGCTATGAGGCCTCGAAGCGCTTCTTTACCCGCATGATGGAAGAAGGCAGCTCCGTTAGTGAGCACATGCTCGTCATGTCCGGGCATGCGAAGAAGCTCAATGACTTGGGGATGATGATCCCTAACCAGCTGGGTATTCATCGTGTCCTTCAATCACTGCCACCAAGTTACAAGAACTTCGTGATGAACTACAACATGCAGAACATGAATAAAGATCTACCTGAAATCTTTTCCATGCTGAAATCTGCTGAAGTAGAGATTAAGAAGGAGAACCAAGTGTTGATGGTCAAAAATACCAACCGATTAAAAAAGCAAGGCAAGCCTAACAAGGGTAACTTCAAGAAGGGCGGCAAGAAAGTTGCACCGCATCCTGAGAAGCCTAAGGCTGGTCCTAAACCTGAGACTGTGTGCTATTACTGCCAGGGGAAGGGGCACTGGAAGCGCAATTGCCCCAAATACTTGGCCGATCTGAAGAGCGGCCACGTCAAAAAGAAAGGTATATTTGATATACATGTTATTGATGTCTATCTTACTGGTTCTCGTAGTAGTGCTTGGGTATTTGATACTGGTTCGGTTGCTCACATTTGTAACTCGAAACAGGAACTGCGGAATAGATGAAGCCTGGCAAGAGACGAGGTGACGATGCGCGTTGGAAATGGATCCAAAGTCGATGTGATCGCTGTCGGCACGCTCCCTCTACATCTACCTTCGGGATTAGTTTTAAACCTTAATAATTGTTATTTGGTACCTGCGTTGAGCATGAACATTATATCTGGATCTTGTTTAATGCAAGACGGTTATTCGTTTAAGTCTGAGAATAATGGTTGTTCGATTTATATGAGTAATGTCTTTTATGGCCATGCACCTGAGATGAATGGTTTATTCTTGTTAAATCTCGATAGTAGTGATACACATGTTCATAACATTAATGCTAAGCGAATGAAATTGAATGATAATTCTACTTATATGTGGCACTGTCGTCTTGGTCATATTGGAGTGAAGCGCATGAAGAAACTCCATTCCGATGGACTTCTTGAGTCACTTGACTTTGAGTCACTTGACAGATGCGAAGCATGTCTAATGGGAAAAATGACTAAGACTCCATTTTCTGGTACAATGGAGCGAGCTACAGACTTATTGGAAATCATACATACCGATGTGTGCGGACCAATGAGTGTAGCATCGCGCGGTGGTTATCGTTATGTTCTAACCTTCACGGATGATCTGAGTAGATATGGATATGTTTACTTTATGAAACATAAATCCGAGACTTTTGAGAAGTTCAAGGAATTCCAAAGTGAAGTAGAAAATCAACGTAACAAGAAGATTAAGTTTCTGCGTTCTGATCGCGGAGGCGAATATCTGAGTTATGAGTTTGGCATGCATTTAAAGAAATGCGGAATACTTTCACAGTTGACACCGCCGGGAACACCACAGCGTAATGGTGTGTCCGAACGTCGTAATCGAACTCTGTTAGATATGGTTCGGTCTATGATGTCTCTTACCGATTTGCCGTTATCGTTTTGGGGTTATGCATTAGAGACAGCCGCATTCACTTTAAATAGGGCACCATCTAAATCCGTTGAAACGACACCGTATGAACTATGGTTTGGAAAGAAACCTAAGCTGTCGTTCCTTAAGGTTTGGGGTTGCGAAGCTTATGTAAAGAAGTTACAGCCTGACAAGCTAGAACCCAAAGCGGAGAAATGCGTCTTCATAGGATACCCTAAAGAAACAATTGGGTACACTTTCTATCACAGATCCGAAGGCAAAATCTTTGTTGCCAAGAACGGATCCTTTCTTGAGAAGGAGTTTCTCACTAAAGAAGTGACTGGAAGGAAAGTAGAACTCGACGAGGTTAATGAACCTTCTCTCATAGATCGAGTAGCGCAGTCTTGGAAGAAATTCCTGCACGGTCTGCACCGATAGGAGAGGAAGCGAATGATGATGATCATGAAACTTCGAACGAGGAAGCCATCGAACCTCGCAGATCGACGAGGGAACGTACCACTCCTGATTGGTATGATCCCTGTCTGAATGTCATGATTGTGGACAACAATGATGAGGACCCTGCGACGTATGAAGAAGCAATGATGAGCCCAGATTCCAACAAATGGCAAGAAGCCATGAAATCCGAAATGGGATCCATGTATGATAACAAAGTATGGACTTTGGTAGACTTACCTGATAGCCGCAAGGCTGTCGAGAATAAATGGATCTTTAAGAGAAAAACAGATGCCGATGGTAATATTACTGTCTATAAAGCTCGACTTGTCGCAAAGGGTTTCCGACAAATTCAAGGAGTTGACTACGATGAGACTTTCTCACATGTAGCGAAGCTAAAGTCTGCGAGGATTTTGTTAGCAATAGCTGCATTTTTCGATTATGAAATCGCGAGATGGATGTCAAAATGGCGTTCCTTAATGGTGATATTGAGGAAGAGTTGTATATGGTACAACCCAAAGGTTTTGTCGATCCTGAAAATGCTGACAAGGTATGCAAACTTCAGCGTTCCATTTATGGACTGAAGCAAGCATCCCGGAGTTGGAATCTACGCTTTGATAGAGTGATCAAAGACTTCGGTTTTATACGGACTCATGGTGAGGCCTGTATTTACAAGAAAGTGAGTGGGAGCTCTGTAGCGTTCCTGATATTATATGTAGATGACATATTATTGATTGGGAATGATATAGAACTATTAAGCAGTGTTAAAGGTTATTTGAATAAATGTTTTTCAATGAAAGACCTTGGTGAAGCAGCATACATTTTAGGCATCAAGATTTATAGAGATAGATCAAGACGCCTAATAGGCCTTTCACAGAGTACATACTTGGACAAGATTCTAAAAAAGTTTAGAATGGATGAAAGCAAGAAAGGGTTCTTGCCTATGTTGCCAGGTAAGGTCTTGAGTAAGACTCAAGGTCCAGCTACAGCAGAAGAAAGAGAGAGGATGAGCAAGATCCCCTATGCTTCGGCAGTAGGCTCTCTCATGTATGCCATGCTGTGTACAAGACCGGATATCGCACATGCTGTTAGTTTGACCAGCAGATATCAAAGTGATCCAGGAATGGAACACTGGACAGCGGTCAAGAATATCCTGAAGTACTTGAAAAGGACTAAGGATATGTTTCTTTGTTATGGCGGTGACCAAGAGCTCGTTGTAACTAGTTACACCGATGCAAGTTGGAACACGGATCCCGATGACTCTAAGTCTCGATGCAGGTACGTGTTTATATTGAATGGTGCGGCAAAGTAAGCTGGAGCGATTCCAAAGCGATGCACGGTGGTGAAATCTTCAACAGAATCTGAATATATAGCGGCTTCAGAGGCTTCATCGGAAGCGGTATGGATGAAGAGGTTCATTGTTGAGCTTGGTGTGGTTCCTAGTGCATTGGACCCGTTAGTCATTTATTGTGACAACACGGGTGCCATCGCCAATGCAAAGGAACCAAGGTCACACAAGAAGCTAAAGCATATCAAGCTGCGTTTTCATTCGATTCGTGAGTACATCGAAGATGGTGAAGTAGAGATTTGCAAAGTACACACAGATCTGAATGTTGCAGATCCGTTGACTAAAGCTCTCCCTAGGGCAAAGCATGACCAACACCAGAATGCTATGGGTGTTAGGTACCTTACAATGTAATCTAGATTATTGACTCTAGTGCAAGTGGGAGACTGTTGGAGATATGCCCAAGAGGCAATAATAAAGTGGTTATTATAATATCTTTGTGTTTATGATAAAAGTTTGCATACCATGCTATAATTGTATTAACCGAAACATTGATACATGTGTGTTATGTAAACAACAAGGAGTCCCTAGTAAGCCTCTTGTATAACTAGCTTGTTGATTAATGGATGATCATGGTTTCGTGATCATGAACATTGGATGTTATTAATAACAAGGTTATGTCATTAGTTGAATGATATAATGGACACACACCCAAATGAGCGTAGCATAAGATCAAGTCATTAAGTTCAATTTGCTATAAGCTTTCGATACATAGTTGTCTTAGTCCTTCGACCATGAGATCATGTAAATCACTTACACCGGAAGGGTACTTTGATTACATCAAACGCCGGCCATTGCGTAAATGGGTGGTTATAAAGATGGGATTAAGTATTTGGAAAGTGTGAGTTGAGGCATATGGATCAATAGTGGGATTTGTCCATCCTGATGACGGATAGATATACTCTGGGCCCTCTCGGTGGAGTGTCGTCTGATTAGCTTGCAAGCATATGATTTGATCATAAGAGATGACATACCGCGGTACGAGTAAAGAGTACTTGTCAGTAACGAGGTTGAACAAGGTATGGAGATACCGATGATCAAACCTCGGATAAGTAAAGTATCGTGTGACAAAGGGAATTGACATCGTATGTAAATGGTTCAATCGATCACTAAGTCATCGTTGAATATGTGGGAGCCATTATGGATCTCCAGATCCCGCTATTGGTTATTGCTCGGAGAGGAGTCTCGACCATGTCTACATAGTTCGCGAACCGTAGGGTGACGCGCTTAAGGTTCGATGTCGCATAAGTAGATTTGAATATGGTATGGAGACGAAGTTTGTTCGGAGTCTCGGATGTGATCCAGGATGTCACGAGGAGGTCCGGAATAATCCGGAGAATAAGATTCATATAAGGGAAGTTGATTTCTGGGTTTCGGAAATGTTCGGGATTTTTCCGGTGGTTGACTGGAAGGTTCTAGAAGGTTCCAGAGGGGTCCTCCATGGGGCCCACGACCTAGGAGGCCTAGCATGGGCCGAGGGGTTGCTCCCTGGCCTAATGGTCCAGGGCATCATGGCCCCCAAGGCCCAGGCCGGCCAACCCCCTAGGGTTTCCTAGGGGGGGATCAACTTGGGGGAGGGGAAAGCCCTCTCCCCCCTCTTGGCCGCCGCCCCCCCCCAACCCTAGATGGGAAGGGGGGCCACCTTGGCCGGCTGGCCCCCTATATAAAGAGGGGAGGGGGTGGCCGGCCACACATCCCATCCATTCCCTCCTCCTCTGGCCGCCTCTCCCTCCACCATACGCTGCTCCGGCTTAGGCGAAGCCCTGCAGCTTTTCTTCCTCCACTACCACCACCACGCCGTCGTGCTGCTGGAATTTGGAGGAGATCTACCACACCTCCGCTGCCCGCTGGAACGGGAGAGGAAGGAGCTTCATCGACACCGTACGCGCGACCGAGTACGGAAGTGCTGCCGGATTGCAGCACCGGGGACGATCGTCTACACCAACAACGAGATTAATCTCGTAGGCTTTGGAATCTTCGAGGGTTAGTCTCATCTCCATCTCGTTGCTTAGATCTTGTAGATTAGATCTTGGGTGTTCCATAGATTAGATCTTGGATTTATTCGTCTTGCGGTAGGAAATTTTTTGTTTTCTATGCTACGAACCCCATCATAGGCATCTTCTCAATTGCTTTAACTTTAGCTCTATCAACTTCAATACCTCTCTCGGAAATTTTATGTCCCAATACAATTCCTTCATTAACCATAAAGTGGCATTTCTCCCAATTAAGAACAAGGTTAGTTTCTTCACATCTCTGCAAAACTTTATCAAGGTTCCGCAAGCAATTATCAAAAGAATTCCCATAGACAGAAAAATCATCCACGAATACCTCTACAATACTCTCGCAAAAGCCATGAAAAATAGCAGACATGCATCTTTGAAAAGTAGCATGGGCATTACATAAACCAAAAGGCATACGTCTATAAGCATAAGTTCCATAGGGACAAGTGAAAGTGGTTTTCTCTTGATCCTTAGTTTTAACAGCAATTTGTGAAAACACGGAATAACCATCAAGAAAGCAAAAATGAGTATTTTTAGATAACCTTTCTAACATTTGATCGATAAAAGGTAAAGGGTAATGATCTTTCTTAGTAACTTTATTAACTTTTCGATAATCAATGCACATTCTATACCCTACAACTACTCTTTGAGGTATGAGCTCATCATTATCATTAGGCACAACAGTCATTCCTCCTTTCTTAGGAACACAATGCACAGGACTAACCCATCTACTATCAGCAATAGGATATATAATACCAGCTTCAAGAAGTCTTAATACCTCATTTCTTACCACATCCTTCATCTTAGGAATTAGACGACGCTGAGGTTCAACAACAGGCTTCGCATCATCTTCCATATTAATGGCATGTTGGCAAATAGAGGGAGAAATCCCCTTCAAGTCATCAAGAGTGTAGCCAATAGCACCTCGGTGTTTCTTCAATATTTCCAATAACCTTTCTTCTTCAAACTCTGAAAGCTTAGAACTAATAATAACAGGATATATTTCTTATCATCAATATGAGCATATTTAAGATTATCAGGCAATGGTTTTAAATCAAAGACAGGATCTTCCTTTGGTGGTGGTGTTGTACCCAGATCTTGTACCGGTAAATCATGCTTAAGAATAGGTTGACGAAGGAAAATTTCATCAAGCTCATTTCTTTCTTCCCTAAAAACTTCACTCTCACTATTCTCCAAATGCTGCTGCAAAGGATTATTAGGAGCAAGAGCAATAGATGCACACTATTCAACTCTAAAATCATTATTAGGCGAATCAGCTTTATAAGGAGTTTTGGCAAATTTAGAGAAGTTAAACTCATAAGATTCACCAGCAAATTTAGTCAAAATTTTCTCTTTCTTGCAATCTATAACAGCTCCACAAGTATTTAGAAAAGGTCTACCAAAAATGATAGGACAAATTTACTAGCAGCAGAACCAAGTACCAAAAAGTCAGCAGGATATTTAATCTTACCGCATAGAACTTCCACATCTCGAACAATACCAATTGGAGAGATAGTTTCTCTATTAGCCAGCCGAATAACCACATCAATATCTTCAAGTTCACAAGAACCAATTTCGTGCATAATCTCCGTGTAAAGCTCATAAGGAATAACACTAATACTTGCACCAATATCACATAAACCATAATAACAATGATCTCCAATTCTAACAGATAGCATAGGAACACTAGCTTTCTTAGACTTATTAGGATGTGAAACAATATTAGAAGCATCTTCACAGAAAATAATATGACCATCCTCCACATTTTCAGTCACAAGATCTTTAACTATTGCAACAGCAGGTTCAACTTTTATTTGTTCTTCAGGTTCTATAGGTTTCTTTTCACTTTTATGAACCGCACTATTTATAACCGAGTACTCCTTCATTTTAGCAGGGAAAGGAGTTTTTTCAATATAAGCTTCAGGAATAACATGATCAACAGTTTCAACTACAACACATTTATTTATAGATGAATCAGTTTTATCTTTATACGGTTCATGATACTTATCAAAGTTCTTCTTAGGCAATTCATAATGAGAGGCAAAAGCTTTATAAAGATTTGCAGCAACTTGAGAATCAAGACCATAAGTAGCACTCATATTAGGAAATTTATCAGTATCCATAAAAGCTTCAATGCATTTATAATCATAATTTATACCTGATTCTCTATCTTTGTCGTTCTCCCATCTTTCAGTATTTTCCTGGATCCGATTAAGAAGGTCCCTTTTAAACTCTTCTTTGTTGTGCGTGAATGATCCAGAACAAGAAGTATCCAGCAAGGTCTTGTCTTGAAAAGAAAGTCTTGCATAGAAATTATCAATAATAACATTACCAGGAAGCTCATGAATGGGGCATTTGAGCATTAAAGACTTCAATCTCCCCCACGCTTGGGCAATACTCTCTCCATCATGAGGCCAAAAATTATATATGCGGTTCCGATCTTTGTGAATTTCACTTGGAGGATAGAACTTAGAATAAAACCGGGGCACAATATCATTCCATTCAAGAGAATCCCCATTATCCAGTAATTTATACCAATGCGCCGCTTTACCAGACAGCGATATAGAGAATAGTTTCTTCCTCATTTCATCCATAGCAATACATGCACACTTGAATAAACCGCATAATTCATGTAAGAACAGTAAATGATCTCCAGGGTGGACAGTTCCATCCCCTGTATAACGGTTATCCACTACACGTTCAATAATTTTCATAGGTATTTTGTATGGTATTTCTTCCTCACCTGGCGCCTCATCCACTACCTTTGCAGTAGTAGTAGATTTTCCAAATAAAAACTCAAGAGAAGATCTCTCCATAATGAATTATGGCAGCAGGCAGAAATAAAATCAGCACAAATAGTAGAAATTTCCCTTACCAATTCCACTTACCAATAGCGCTTCACTCCCCGGCAACGGCGCCAGAAAATAGTCTTGATATCCCACAAGTATAGAGGGTGTATCGTAGTATCTTCGATAATTAAGAATGTCGATCCCAACGAGGAGCAGAAGGTGTTGACAAGCAGTTTCGATGAAGGATTCACTGTAAATGCTCACAGACAAGTATTCAGGGGGTTTTGATGTAGCAGATGAATAAAGTACGAGTAAGTAAAGTGCGAGAGTAATAATTGCAGCGAGTGGCCCAATCCTTTTTAGCACAAAGGACAAGCCGGTTTGTTTACTTATAATGACCAAACGTCCTCGAGGACACACGGGATTTTAGTCTAGTGCTTTCGCTACATACGGCTAATTAATCTTCATTGTTTTGATAAGTGTTGTGTGGGTGAACCTATGCTAATGTACCGCCCTTCCTAGGACTAATACATACTTGTGGTTATACCCCTTGCAAGCATCCGCAACTACAAGAAAGTAATTAAGATAAATCTAACCACAACTTTAAACTCTGAGATCCTGCTATCCCTCCTGCATCGATATACCAATGGGGGTTCAGGTTTCTGTCACTCCGGCAACCCCGCAATTGGCAAACGAGTACAAGATGCATTCCCCTAGGCCCATAAAGGTGAAGTGTCGTGTAGTCGACGTTCACACGACACCACTAGAAGAATAACACCACAACTTAAATATCATAACATTGAATATTACTCAACCATACTTCACTACTAACATTTAGACTTCACCCATGTCCTCAAGAACTAAACGAACTACTCACGAGACATCATATGGAACATGATCAGAGGTGATATGATGATGAATAACAATCTGAACATAAACCTTGGTTCAACGGTTTCACTCAATAGCATCAATAACAAGTAGAAATCAACACCGGGAGAGTTTCCCCTATCAAACAATCAAGATCAAACCCAAATTGTTACAGCGGTGACGATGTGCAGCGGTGGAGACGGCGGTGATGATGATGGAGATGATGATGATGGTGATGGAGATGATGTCCAGCTCGATGACGGTGACGATGGCGTCGATTTCCCCCTCCGGGAGGGAATTTCCCCGGCAGATCTCAGCCTGCCGGAGAGCTCTTTTCTCTCTGGTGTTCTCCGCCCCGCAGAGGCGGCTGTGACTCTTCGCGACTTACTCCCTGGAGCTTAGGTTTTCGGGACGAAGAAATACGCGAAGGAGAGGAGGCCAGAGGGGGCTGTGGGCCCCCTCCCCACAAGGCGGCGCGGCCAGGGCAGGGCCCGCGCCGGCCTGTGAGGGGGGCCCATGGTGGCCCTCCTCGGCTCCTCCTTCTGGCTCTCGTCATCTTCTGGAAAAATAGGATTTTTCATATAACTTTCGTCAATTGTTGATCTTCCGAAATATTGCATTCTGACGGCGCTTTTTCCAGCAGAATCCTGACTCCGGTGCGCGATCCTCCAATAGTCATGAAACATGCAAAATAGATGAAATAACATAAGTATCATCTCCAAATATGAAATATATCAATGAATAACAGCAAATTATGATATAAAATAGTGATGCAAATTGGACGTATCAGCTAGCCTCGCAGACACATAAATCCTAAGAATTGCAGTTTTAGAACGAGTAGACAGTAGGAATCCAATATGCATGCTCATATAAGCTATTGGTACTCTTACTTACTTTACTAATTTCCTGTGTCCCTGTGATTCTAGTTACATGTTGTGTACCAACTTCTCAAGAGACAAATAAAATTGGTCACATAATATATGACAAAAACAAAATCAATGTTACTGAGGCACATCACAAAAACCATACTCTTATAGCATGCTAAGCTGGCTAAAAATTAAGCAATGGTACACAAACAAATGACAAGAGCAAAAAATGCACAACAATTAATTACAGCCGCACGCACAAGTAGAACTAACTTGAAACATTCGAATCACTAGCAATCTTACACATGCAGAAGATGTAGAGTCTAGTCATAAAACTACTGAATCTATGCTAAAACAGTCAGTAATTCAACCTCGCGCACAAGATCTTAGCCCGTCCGCTCTCTCGGGAAAAAATATATCGAACTGGATCTCACAGCTAATTTAACAGGCAGTAGCATAATGAAATGCAAACGACATATGCAATAACACTAGACATCGTTCGACCGCTTAACCACAGACAGCAACGAACAATTTTATCCCGCTTGGTCCAATCGTCAAAACAACTACTAGACGTGATGTGATGCGTGATGTGATGCAACGGAAGGGAGCTAGGAAGTACCTCATGGTTGCCGCAAGGCAAACACAAACCGACGAAAAATAGTGAGATTAAGGGAGATCTACCGGGAACAGGCGCACGAGAAGTATACGAATCGAGGGAGAGAGAGGGGGGCGGCGGAGAACTTACGGATTCTGTCGAGGGTGCGGCGGCGGCGGACGAAGGCGACGGCGACGGGGAAGGCGATGGCGATGGGGAAGGCGACGGCGATGGCGAGCTCGCCGACTGCCTTCACCGCGGAAGGGGAATGCTTATGTCGTCCGCTACGCGGAAGGCGAATGTTTCTCCATTGAAAATGAACACCGACAAAAAAAAACAGGTCCAGACAGGCAGACAAGGCCCAACAGGCCGATATTGCGTAACGGACAACCCAGACAAAGGGATACAGACACTTTGATCAGCGCGAATCTTAAAGCACGATCCAACGGCGGAAAAAATCGACTGAGACATAAGGTATTCTCATTCACCTGAGACATAGCAAATCCGCTTATTAATTGGGCTTTCAAACTAGTTATTCCGAGTGAGTTATCCTCTGCTCAAACACAGCTTATTAACCAAGATATAAAACAATGGCGATAATCGGCTCGTATATTTTTTAGTCGATCTCAAATCTAGCTACTTGAATACACATAGTATGAGCGATCTCGAGTGGCTCACCAGCGACGAGCCTCTCGTCGCCGTAGATGGCGATCCCGGCCCAATCTTCCTTTTTAAAGGCCAAAACTTGATTTTCCGACGATTCTACTGCCCGCCGTTTAATTTCCCCAGTCGTCGCATCAAAGAGATCGCACCCGCCCACGCGTCCCGTAATCTCCTCCGGATTAAAATGGCCCCAATCAACAGTTCCACAAGCCAAAACCCCAGACGCCACGCCACACCACACAGATGGGAAGCAAGCCAGCGCCGCCGCTGGCCGAACACCTGTCGTCGCCGGTCATGGCGGCCTCCACCACCACCGACGATCCATCCTTCCCCATCTACATCTCATCCGACGAGGACGACGACATAGCAATCCTTGGCACTTCCAGTGGCTCCGACGAGATTCAGATCCAGAAGGCCATCCTCCTCTCCATCGACCCCTCGGCCTCGCCCTCCGCCACCAGAACCTCGAAAGAATCCATTCCAGACCGCAAAGGCAAGCGTGCAAAGTTCCCGCGTCAAGTCATCGATGTGGATGATATAGTTGAAGTCGTCGACGTGGATGACGATGACAGCGTGATCTTGCTCGAAGTGGTAGCCAACGGAAAGGTGAAAAACCCGAGCAATGGCGCGGTGTTCAAGGTCGGTGGCAAAAGCTCCCGCAGAGCCACGACCATCGACCGGTTCTACTGCACAATCTGCACGGAGACGGTCTCCGGCATACAGCGCTTCCCCGTCGCCGGATGCGCGCACGCGTTCTGCGCCAGCTGCGTGGGGCAGTACATCGCCGCGAGGGTCGAGCAGAACTTGCTGTCCGTCGGCTGCCCCGATCCGGGCTGCAAGGGCGGCGTGCTGCACCCGGAGGACTGCAGGCGCGTGATCCCGCCTCCGCTGTTCGACAGGTGGGGCGCGGCGCTCTGCGAAGCAGCGCTCCCTGGGGAGCTCAAGTTCTACTGCCCCTTCAAGGACTGCTCGGCGCTGCTGGTCGACGACACCAGCCCTGGGGACGCGGCGGCGGTATTAACGAACGTGGAGTGCCCCCACTGCAACCGGCTGTTCTGCGCGCGGTGCAAGGTGCCGTGGCACGACGGCGTCCAGTGCGCCGAGTTCCAGCGGCTCGGCGAGGACGAGCGTGGCCGGGACGACCTGCTGCTCAGGAAGGTCGCGCAGCAGCGGAGGTGGGGGAGGTGCCCCAGGTGCAGGATGTACGTCGAGAAGGTGTCCGGCTGCGACTCCATGCGCTGCAGGTAACTATATATACTGCTTTACCTGAATCTTCTAGTACTCACAAACCCATCATTTATTTTCATGCGCGCGCACCCAAAACAAAATTACGGCGAGGCTGGTTCCTGTTTCATCCATCTGTTTTGCAGGTGCGGGCGGAACTTCTATTACCGTGCGGCTTTGTGACGATCGGTGCACATGTATACAGGCAATTTGAATCAATGGCGAGTGATCTAAGGATGGATGAACCAAGCCCGACGCTACTTTGAGGCAAGGAAGTAACTAAAAGCTGAGCAATTAGCAAACATCACAGAAGCGCTATTGGTTGAAGTTGATGATGATGATGCCGCATAAATGAGACTCGGGTTTGTGACTATCTGTAATACCATAAGTCTGTTATGGCTTGTGACACCTGATACTCTCCATTTTGCTTTTTATATATTATTAATGGTTCTGTCATCTATCAAAATGGCTTTCGAAATAGTAATAAAAGATGGCTTGTGACATCTCTCGATTTGTTTTTCATATATCGCAAGATTTCTTGATTAAACTTGTACATGATTTTAGTAGTAATAACTTACCTTTCATTATTGGGGGCGTTTCTAACATAATTAGAAAAGCTAGCGAATGCAACAAAAGTAGATTGCCTAAGTGGACTCATTTGTCTAATGCTATTTTGGAAAATTGGGAGCTGAAGGAGGTAGAGAGTGATGGTAGATTGTTTACTTGGTCTAACAATGAAGAAATCCTACTTTGTTTAGATTACATAGAATTTTAATGTCTGATTTTTAAAAGCATGTACCCCTTGTTACTTATGTATGAAAACTTTGCCTAGAGTTATTTCAAATCATTCTGCAATTATTTTGGACTTGGGTTTTTGAGAGGTGATTTAGATAGTGTAGTCTTGTGGAATAGCTTTTATCCTGGCAGAGACATCTCAATTAGATGGGAAAATAGAGCTAGAGGTAACTTCTTAATTAAATGAAAAAATAGAGCTACAAGTATAAGGAAAATCTTCAAGGTTGGAATCTAAATTATGTGGTTACATAAGAGACAAAAGAAATTGTTTGTTGCTATAGATGAAATATATATGTTTAGTGTGCGTGGTGGTTTACCTTTGGATAATTGTATTCTTAGAAAGAAACATGATGATTAGTTTCATAGAATTTATAAAGAAAAGGAATTACTAAAAGGAGATGTTTGTATTGCTTACAAAATGAGGGTCTAATTCAAGGTGATAGGAATTACTAGAAGGAATTATGGCTAGAGCTAGTTATAGGAGCAGGAGAAAGAAAATTAGTTTCTTGAATCAAGATGAGGGTCTAATACAAGGTGATAGGCACGTGTTGTTGTTTGCTACTTCCTTTTATAAAAATATGTTTGGTCCTAGTAATGTTGATATGGGTATTGGTTTTGATGATTTAGTTTCTAATGTTTTAGATGACAATGATAGAGAGTTGCTAGGGAAGCCTTTTACAGTAGGAAATTAAGTTTTCTCTTTTTTCAAATGAAACATAATAAGAGCTCACATCCAAATGGGTTTCTAGCTGAGTTTTATCAACATCATTGGCCTCTAGTTTCTGGTGATTTATGTTTTTTTTGTGTTCCTTCATTGAAGAGTAGATATTTCTAGTTAGCATTATGGTGTCTTCACTCTTTTACCGAAAAGTGTTGGTGCTGATAGGATTCATTAATGTACATTAGTATAGAACAAACATTCACACATGGCTGAAATGGCCCGTCGCACACGGTATGCCTGACCTCACTACGCAATGGCGGGTGATGCTCTTCTACAACGCACATGGTTAACGTGTGTGATGGGGCCTCCTTTCAGACGCGGTCTTTTCCTATAACCGTTTGCGATTCAAAGGGCCAACACAAACGTTTTGTTCCACCCGATCGTAAGCCACTTGTAAGAACGCATACCATGTGCTTTTAAGTAGTCATATGTGTTTATATCAGATGTCACACATCCATATTGACTAGCCATATGCTTTTTGCAGACATTTTATCTATGTAACAAACATTACTCGGATGTACTCAGTAGCCCATAACTCAAAATAGCCCATAACTCGGTGATCGCGGGATTTGAGGTCTCCCGCACATTCATAGATGGAGGAAGCACTCTAAATCTCATATACGCGGATATGTTGCGGAAGATGAATATTTCTCTGGCAAACCTGACACCAACAGACACGCGTTTTCATGGCATCACACCCGAAAAGCCAAATTATCCTTTGGGAAAGATTCTACTCGACGTACAATTCGGGACAAGAGAGAACTTCAGGAAAGAGAAGTTGGAATTCGAAGTTATTGATTGGTCGTCGCAGTATCACGTGCTATTAGGATGACCCGCATATGCCAGGTTCATGGCCGTGCCGCACTACACATGCCTGTTATGGAGAATCCCTGGACCTAAGGGCCCAATAACAGTCAAAGGAAGTTTCGCTCTGGTGGATAAATGCGACAAGGATTTCCATGAACTTTCTGAAACCTTCGGAATGCAAGCGGAATATGATGCCGCTGATCAACAACTACGATGTATTACCCGACGGTGGTAGATCCTTGCAGGAGCAAGCTTTCGACACCTCCAAGAACTCCAAGGAAGTATAGATCCACCCGACAGATCTCAAGAAGACGACGTCCATCGCAACAAACTTGGATAGCGCATAGGAAAGCGCTCTCGTCGAGTTCCTCCGTAAGCGCTGGGAAATCTTCGCATGGTGTACAACTGACATGCCAGGAGTACACAGGGAACTTGCCGAGCACCCTCTTAATTTAGATCCAAGAGCCAGACCAATTCGACAACCTTTGCGGCGTTTCTCCGAGCCAAACCACAAAGTTATGCTATCTGAAATCCGTCGACTCAAAGAAGCGGGTTTCATCAAAGAACTACGCACCGAGGCCACTTGGGTCGCCAACCCAGTGTTGGTCCCGAAGAAAAACACTGAAGTCCTTCGCATGTGCGTCGATTTCACGTGTCTGAATAAACATTGTCCAAAGGATCACTTTCCCCTCCCAAGGATCGATCAAATTATCGACTCCATAGCGGGTTGCGAACGTCTTTCCTTCCTAGATGCGTATTCTGGTTATAACCAGATCTGCATGAAAGAAGATGATAAAATCAAAACAGCTTTTATAACCCCTTATGGTGTGTTCTGTTACAAGACAATGCCCTTCGGGCTGAAAAACGCGGGAGCCATGTATCAGAGGATGATGCAGAAGTGTCTTGCCACGCAGATTGGCAAGAACGTCCAAGTATACATCGACGACGTTGTCATCACAACACAGAAAGTATCATCCCTTATCGATGACCTGCGAGAAACCTTCGACAACCTCGACAAATTCTGCTTCAAGTTGAACCCGACGAAATGTTATTTTCGTGTTCCTGCGGGAGAACTCATCAGATACTTGGTGTCAGCTAGAGGGATCGAGGCCAACCCAGAAAATATACAAGCTATCTTGACGATGAGGAAGCCAACCAAGCTTAAGGAAATATAGCAGTTAATTGGGCGAGTCGCAGCGCTAAGCAGATTCGTCGCAAGGTTGGGAGAAAAAACGTTGCCTTTCTACGCCCTCATCAAGCAAGGTGAAAAGTTCAAGTGGAACGAGGAAGCAGACAAAGCTTTTGAACATTTAAAAAGGACTATCTCAACACCACTATTATTGGTGGCACCCCGAGAAAAAGAACCCTTGCTGTTATATATTGCGGCTGCACCTCAAGTAGTCAGCACAGTTCTCGTGGTAGAATGATAGGAAGAAGGAAAAAATCCATGGAGTTCAGCGGCCAATATATTTCCTCAGCGAGGTCCTGGCACCATCCAAGCAGCGTTATCTGCAATATCAGAAGTTGGAATATGGAGTTTTCATGTAAGCAAGAAAGTTAAGACACTATTTATTGGCACACCCTATAATAGTGGTCAACGAAGCGCCTCTCTCGAACATCTTAAACAATCCAGAAGCCACATGATGTGTCTCCCTTTGGGGAATCGAGCCTTCCCCGCTGGACATCACATATGAAAAAAGGAAGGCAATCAAGTCGTAAATCTTGCAAGACTTTGTCGTAGAGTGGATGGAACTCCAAAACAGAGGACCCCCAGATTTTTCGGGTACCTGGCATATGAAATTCGACGGATCAAAGAGGCTAGAAGGAGCTGGAGCAAGCGTGGTACTTGTCTCACCACAAGGCGATACGATGAAATATATACTACGGATGAATTTCCCCAATGCGCGAAACAATGAAGCAGAATATGAAGCACTCATACATGGGATGAAGATGGCAAAAGCGTGCGGCGCTACTCACTTAAAAATCTTTGGCGACTCCCAGTTGGTGGCTCCACAATTGATGAATAAGTGCGATGCAGTCAATGACAGTATGATAGCATACAAGGAAGTGTACAATAAACTCGAGAAAACCTTCGATGGCTGTGAAGTTAATCACGTTAGCAGGTTAAGCAACGATGAAGCCGACGTTTTGGCTAACATCGGCTCGCAGTGTCTGCCGGTGCCACCTGGGGTTTTTTGGGAGGAAATCAGCGAAAGATCAACCAAGGCAAAGAAAACACACAAATAGCCGAAGAAAAGGGAGAAGGCCAAGAGAGACTCGGGGGCTACAACAGCTCCAGAAACACATACATCAGATGACGAGGAAGATCCAGAAGAGGTCATGATGATCCAAGTCCCCTGGATGCAAGTATACTTGGCATATATCACGAAGAAAGAAATACCCTAGGATCCGGTGGAGGCAAGGCGAGTTATTCGACGATCCAAGGCGTTCACCGTGGTAAAGAGAGAACTATACAAATGAATCATATCAGGAGTGTTGCAGAGGTGCCTTACATCCGAAGAAGGGCGAGCTATATTAAAGGACATACACGAATGAATATGTGGCCACCACGCAAGTAGTCGAGCAATAGCAGCCAAAGCTTTTCGCGTAGGATTTTACTGGCTGAAGGCAATAGAGGATGCAAAGGACATAATGCGCACTTGAGACGCTTGCCAGAGATTTACATCCAAACCTCACTCTCCAGCAGCAGAATTAATGTCAATACCATTGGCATGGCCTTTCGCACAATGGGGGCTTGACATGGTGGGAAAGTTGCACAAATCCTGGCCAGGAGGACACGTGTATCTGTTGGTGGCTATCGACAGATTCACCAAGTGGATTGAAGCAGTACCAGTAACTTCGCCCGACGCAACATCAGCGGTAAACTTCATCAAGGGAATAGTTTTTCGATTTGGCGTCCCCAACAGCATAGTCACGGACAACGGCAGCAACTTCACCTACCGAGAATTCAAGGATTATTGTGAAGGTGTGGGAATTAAGCCGCAGTTCTCATCGGTGGCGCACCCGCAAACCAACGGTCAAGTCGAAAAAGCTAACAGACTCATCTGCAACGGCATCAAGAAGCGTCTGTTGACACCACTTGAAAAAGCGCGACATACCTGGATCGATGAACTGCCCAACGTATTGCGGAGCCTATGAACAATGCCTAATGCAGCAACTCAAGAAACTCTACTCTTCTTAGTTCATGGAGCCGAGGCAGTACTCCCGATAGAAATAGAGCACAACTCCCTCGAGTCATGGAGTATAACAAAGAGATCTCGTAGAAGGCGCTCGAAGACGATGTTGATGCAATTGAAGAAGCCAGAGATGTGGTACTATCGAGAGTAACGGCGTATCAGCAGAACGTCAAAAACTACCACAACCGACGTTTGCGACCCAGATCATTTGAAGTCGGCGATCTAGTACTTCGACTCAAGAAAGACGGACACGAGAAATTCGAGTCTCCATTGGTGGGACCATACATTATTACCGAAGTTATTCCGAGAGGAGCTTATCGACTGAAGGACAAGAAGTCAGGCAAAGACGAACCAAACCCGTGGAACATTACGCAGCTGCGGCGTTTTTACGCCTAGAAAGAAGTCAATACAACACAAACCATGTAAACATACATTGTATATGAAGAGCTCGTAAGTTTCCACACGCACTCTTTTCCTTTCAGGGCACCGAGTGGGACTGAAATGTTTTTAATGAGGCGGACTTGCGATGATGCAATATAGCATGGTTGAAATAAATATAGTGATGACATATACCTCTCCTTCTTCGGGCAACACTCGGGGGCTCGAACCCGACAAACGCACAACATATTCAACTTCAGTACACTTATCAAATATACACGCCTTGGTTACACAAAAACCTCACGAAACATAAAAATAGTATGCCAAACAAAATACCGGGGGCTCAAAGAAAGATCGTAACATAATTAGAAGAACTTGCCTTGACTTTGCACATGTCTCGCAAGAAACTTACAATATACATGACAAATAAACATATACAGCTCTGCGTTTGGTCCAAACCTAAAGCATTGAGAAAAAAGAAACAAAGAACTCCTATATCAAGTTATCTATGTTATGTTTTGTCTTGCATCACGGACATTTTGAGTGGAATCATCGTATCGAAACTCCTTGAAGAAAGTTGTATCTACCCGAAGAAGCTCATCAACATTACTTTGGCGACAGGAGACACAGCCGCATCATGTTTGTCAACTTTTATTCTCCTCTTCGACGCCTTAAGGTAAAAAGTGTCAACGACCTTGTCAAAATCCAACTTCGAGTGGCAAATCTTCAACCAGATCAAGGCCAACTTAGCACCAGCAATCATCTAAGCCTTCATGAAGTCGTGGATGCTGCGCACGTCCTTGAATTTGCCCATAATCTCAAGAAGATTTTCAGGTTGTGGGTTCCGAGGAAACATGGCATTATACACCATGGCCAAGGTACTGGTGCAGAAGTCAAAAAATTCCTGAATTTGGGCGGCTCGATCCTGAAATTGCACAATACGGCGAGTGCGGTCTCTATCCGCCCAAAAATCGACGTCATTCGCCTTAGCAAGTCGAAGAAGGGCTTTAACTGGCGAGTTCACTCTTTGTTCTTCGGCGGCAGCATCCAGAAACGAGCCTATGAGCAACATAAGGAAAAAACAATGTAGCACAATACAGGAAAATATCAAGGAAACAACAAGATAAAAATAACATACCAGTCATATCCTGACTTGCACCAGTCATCAAGTCAAGCATATAGCTCTCGCGTTGAGCAGAGCGTGTGGTGTTAGTAGTCGCGGATTCCTTCAATTCAAGAGCCTCCTACGCCTGACGAAGAGCAGCTTGCTCGCGATCCGAGGATCTGCGAGATTGATCCAGAACTGTTACAGCATGTTTCTTCATCGCCTGCAACTTTATCGTAGATCAGCCATCTCTTGGTGAATCGAATCAGGACACGATGAAACATCCAAGGAAACGTCGCTAGGTACTCTCGCAGAATGAGAAGTAGCGGGACAAGCGTTGGAAGGTCCATGTCCAGTATAGTTATCAAAAATCAACTGGAAGACAAGAAAAAATATCGATATCAATCATTCGGCAAGACACATTTTTCCATTCATATTCAGCACATTACATAAAAGTGAGTCCTTACAAAATACGGCTCTTAGAGAACCCATACAAATCATCGGGAGCAGCAAAAGGCGGCAATATTTACAAAAAGGTAAAAGAAAAAGGAAGCGCAAGATTGGTCTACTTGACCTCCATCCGAGTGGTGCTAGCAGAAGCGGAGGACTTCGGGTCAAGGAACGCGATGAGTTTGTTCGAGTAAGCTATGGCGTCCTTCGCAAGAGCCTTCCACTTCTCCGAGTTCAAGCCCTTGGGGTACCAGCCTTCGCCCAGTCGACTTTTTGGCCGCTGGCCGCTACAAGGGAGATGGTCTCTTCGACTCCAATCTTCAAGCTAGCCCGATGATAGGCCAAAGCTGGATCATCATTCTCCAGGAACTGTTGGGCAAGCTAGGAGAAAATCTCCGGTTGGGTGTCCTTCAGGAAGAAGTGGGGGAAGACGCGCTTCAGGGCATTCCGCGCGGAAGTTATGCACTTGCGCGCTATGTCACAGTTTAGCTCAAGAATATCGACAGTGTCTAGGATACGGTCATCTGATTCTTGGCTTAAAGTGTACTGCTCACCCATTTTCCCTGCTGGAGAAAAGCAGGACTTCGTCAACACCAAAGATAAATTTAGCACAACGAAAAGAGGAACGACAGAAAGAAAGATAGTATTACTCGAAAATCTTTGGGATTGCGTCTCGAGGCGCGTGCTTATTTAATTCTCACGCTCGACCTGCTTGGCCTCCTTGTCACTCAAAGCATCTTCAGCGGCTTGAAGCCTTTGGCGGAGATCTTCGACAGCGGCAACATCTTTTTCAACCTTTTTGCGAGCTGTCTCGCTGGCTTTGAGCTTGGCCTCAAGATCGTCGGCGCGTTCCTCGGCACGACAAAGTGCATCTGAAAGGAAAAAAGTAAGAGGACGCAGAATCAAGATAGGGATAGGTAACATGTTAAGAGCATCAAAGTTTTACCTCTTAAAGTCGTGGCTTCGTCGTGAAACCCGATAAATCGGGAGCCCAAGTTGACCAGCTCTTTCATCATGGGCTGCAAAAAGTCGACAAGACAGAAATATAGCGTCGGGGGATACAAAATCTTTCGAGCCAAGACAAAAAAGCCGACAAACAGGAAAAGGAAACTTACATCCTCAAGAAGGGGACCCGACGTACTTCTGGTGACAAGCTCCTATGTGCTAGCAGCCCCGGTTTTAGCTTTCTTTGGCTTAGGCGCTCGGGAGCTGGGCACTGGAGTTGGTGCTCCTGGATTATGTTGCGGAGGAGGAGAGGCTTCCGAAGTGACACGGCAATCCTCGGAAAGGACCAACGTGTTGGAGGTGTTCGTAGGAGCTGGCCCATGAGCTTCGGGTTCTTCTTCCTCCTCGTCAGCTCTGTCAGTATAGTGGCAGAATAAATATAAGAACACCAATAAAAAGAAGATAGGAAAAAATAACAAAGAACAACTCATGAGCTAACGGCGCCAGTCATGGTGAAGGGGTCGAAGACTTTCTGATCTTCGGGAGAAGATTTTTCGGCAGCATGTTTGGCGAGTTTGGACGCGCCGGAATCTTCGTCGTCTATCTTCCTCTTGGGCTTGTCCGGAGAAGCGGCAGGAGGAGGGGAGACAGAATGAGCAGATTCGGAATGTTGATCTGATTCTAAATCCTTGTCGGAGGAACCCGCAGTTCTTTGAGATCATCTCAGGAACTAAGGATTCTTGCGAGTCGTCGGCGACAACGGTTCGCTCGTCCACTTCCCCGCCCTCAGGTAGTGGGTGAAGAGAAGAAATAATTTGATGTTTCTGCAAGCATAAAAGCACGAGAAGAAAAGAAATTTAAAACATAAAGGAAAAAATAGCAGCAGTCAAAAAATAGAAAGGTACAACTCGAAATAAAGAACTTACTTCGGGAAGGGCGTGGCTACCACTGAATGGTTCCACGCGGTAGGATGAAGGGACTTCATGGTTCTTGCTCAAGGAAGTGAGGCGGCGAACGAGCTTCTCCAGATCCTTCACAGAAATATCTTCGGAGATCCGGTCAGCATCCTCCGCACCCGAGTACATCCAGAGAGGTCTTTTGCGAGCTTGCAGGAGCTGCACTCGAATCCGAAGAAAGTGTGCAATAATTTGCACACCCGACAGTTCTGCCCCATCAGTATTCTGCAGCTCTCGGATGCGAGCAATGAGAGCGTTAGTGGCCGCCTTTTCTTCGGTTGTAGCTTCTGCGCCCAGGACTTGCGCCTCTAAATATCTTCGGCAACATTGAAGGGTGCAAGACCATATTCTTGGGCATTAGAAGACTCGTCCTTGATGTAAAGCCACTTCCTGCGCCAGCCTTGGACGGAGTCGGCAAATTTCACATCAAAATACCCGACTTCGGGACGAACACAGGTGCAAACGCCACCTACGTTGTTGATGACATTTTTGAGTTGTTGCGATGGAGTAGAAGATGCGTTTCCAGAGGCCCCAGTGGGTGTGGATGCCCAGGAAACATTCACAAAGTGTGATTAAAATGGAGATGTGGGGAAGAGAGTTTGGGGTTAGCTGGTGCAGCTAGATCCCGTAGATAAAGAGCATGCAACGAAGGAATTCGTGGACACGAACAGAAAGTCCGCGAGTGAGGAAGTCAACGAAAGTTACCCGGAAACCGATAGGAGGATGATGAGAGCTCTCGTCTCCAGGCATCCTCATTGCCTCCTTGCTGAGCAGACCCATCTTCTTCAACAGCTTGTGATCTTGCGCGGAGAGCTTCGACCTCTCTCAGCCGGAGATCTTGGCCTTCTCCACGCGCTCTTCGGTGCCTGGGGCATGTTTTTTGCATTGCTTGGAGCGCGGAGCCATGGCGGAAAGCTCGGTGGAGAAACCAGGGAGAAGAGGCAGAGTGCGTGCGCGAGGAGCTCGAGGAGGAAGAAGGGCAGATAGAGAAAGAGAGGAGTTGTGCGACGCAGCGAAGGGGATGAATGAGGAACAAGGGTCAAATTTATAGGAAGAAGATGATGCTTTGGACCGTCGGATGAGGGGAGAAGAGTTCTGAACCCTACGCATGTCCAAAGGGTATAATGGTCTTACCGCTTCAATTTACTGGAGGGAAGTTACTGCGCGTGTGCCGGGAATTCCGGAGGACGTGCGTGCCCCACTTGCGCGACATGTCGAAGGTGCAGAGTTTTGGACCCACGAAACAGTGGATTGCCAGGAGTCGTGGCTTCCCAAGGTGGCCATACGTGGTTGTCGTCAACAATGACGTCATTGTTAAGAAAACTTCGAGTGGTGGAACAAAATATAGCGACAAGTGACATAGGCATCCCCAATGGGCCTGCCGAAGATAGTACCCGGGGTTTACTGAAGGCCCACGACTCGGGGAATAAGAAGAATCGGAAGCCCAAATTGCTATTAAGGAAAGCTAGAGTTGTATTAGGAGATAATGTTTGTAATCTTGCGGGATGAGTTGGAAACCCTCCCGGACTCTGTAACTTGTACAATACGAATCCCTCGGCTCCACCTCCTATATAAGGAGGAGTCAAGGGACAAAGAAAGTATCGAATCATTGTCTCACAAACCCTAGTTTTCATATCGTCGAGTACTTTTCGGCTGAAACCTTCGAGATCTACTTGCCCTCTACTTCTAACTAAACCCTAGTCTACAGCCCGTAGGCATTGACAAGTTAATACCTTGTCAATTGGCGCCGACCAAGTGGATAGAAGCAAAGCCGATAAATTCACCAGAGGCAGCGTCAGCAATAAAATTCGTGAAGAGCATCGTTTTTCGATTTGGAGTACCTCACAGCATCGTCACAGACAATGGTAGCAACTTCACATCCAAGGAATTCAAGGCGTACTGTGCGGATGTAGGCATCAAATTGCACTTCATGTCAGTTGGGCACTCGCAAACCAATGGTCAAGTCGAGAAAGCCAATGGTATCATCTGCAATGGTATTAAAAAGCGCCTGCAGGGACCGCTTGAAAAGGCTCGACATACTTGGCCAGAAGAATTGCCAAGTGTTCTGTGGAGTATTCGAACAACACCAAATACGGCAACACAAGAAACTCCGCTCTTTTTAGTCCACGGAGCTGAGGCAGTACTACCGAATGAAATAGAGCATGACTCCCCAAGAGTCACAGAGTATGACGAGGAAACTTCAAGAAGAGCTTTGGAGGACGATGTGGATGCACTCGACAAAGCTCGAGATGAAGTACTCTCACGAGTCACCAAGTACCAGCAAGACCTAAAAAACTATCACAGTCGACGATTGCGGCCAAGATCTTTCCAGGTCGGAGATTTGGTCCTACGGCTCCATCAGCAAAGTACTGAAAAGCTCGAGTCACCATGGCTGGGCCCTTACGTCGTCACAGAAGTAATCGAAGGAGGAGCGTACAGGATCAAGGACAAGAAGACAGGGGTTCCCGAGAAAAACCCATGGAACGTGGCGCAGCTCAGGCGGTTCTACGCTTAGAGTCGAAATATAGTCCTCCTTTGTAAAAATACAATGTACTGAAACGCCCGCGAGTTTTTAGACGCACTCTTTTCCTTTTCAGGGCACCGAGTGGGCTGTAAAGGTTTTTAATGAGGCGGGCTCGCGGTGCTGCAATATAGTAAAAGATAGTGATGATATACATCTTTTTCTTCGACAGGCTCGGGGGCTTCGCAATATAGACTACACTTCACAATATAGAAAACTCCATCAAATACAAAGAATTCGATAAAAAATATAGACATAACCTTTCGCAATATAATACGACTCAGTCAAAGCCTAATATACTATTTATTCGCAGCAGTTGTCTTGTGATCAGCATAGCTCCCCTTGACAAAGAATTCAGAATCCATCCGAAGAAGTTCATCCATCATCGCTTCAGCTACAGGAGTCACCATGTCATTGATTTCGTCGATGTTATTTTTTCGTCTTGATTTCTTGGCCAGGCACTCAGAGACAATCTTCGTCAGATCTAATTTTGGATGGCAGATATGTATCATGATCATGGCGAATCTTGCTCCAGCAGTCAATTGAGCTCGTACAAAGTTGTGAATACGAGGAGCATCCCGAAATTTTTCCATCAAACCAAGAAGAGTCTCGGGTGCCTCGTCTCGAGGAAACATCGTCTTATAAACAAGGGACAATGTTCTGGTGGAGCGATCAAGGAAATCGCGAACTTGACAGGCGCGGTCTTGAAACCTGACAATCTGTCGGGTCCGTTCTGGAGTGGCCCAGAATAAACAACCATGATCAAGAGAAAGGCTAACGAGAAGATTGGTCCTCGCGTTTACCCTTTCGTCTTCAGCAGCAGCGTCGAGAAAGGAACCTATTTGGCGACAGCACGAGAAATTCAAAGAAAGATATAGCAGAAAGATAGAAAAAGTTTGGGTTTGTATAAACTTACCGGATATATCAGCACTGGCTTCATTCATCAATTCAAACATGGAATTTTCTCGAGTGGTTGCCTTTTCAGCTTCGGAAACGGCGGCTTCCTTGGCAGCTATGGCTTCTCGAGCTTGTTGAAGAGCAAGTTCCTCCCTTTCGGATGCTCTGCGGGATTGCTCCATCATCACAAGAGTTTGTTTTTTCATGGATTGAAGTTGTTGACGAAGCTCTTGCAAATCTTGCGAGAAGTGTTTACTTGAAGAACCTTCGATAAGGTTATCCCCGACAAGTGTTTTCTTCGAGAAGGAGGAAGAAGGAAAAAGTATCGGCAGGATGAGGATTTGCGGAGTAGTTATCAAATATCAACTGAAAAAGAAAATTTCAGTATCAATGATCACGCAAAGCAGAATTCCATTAACCTTCGGAAATTTTACACAGCTATTACAGAAGGAGTCTTCAAAAAGAACTACTACGACAGTTGTCGCCAAAGCTATTGTGATGACAACATCAAAAGAAACAGTAAAAAAAGAAGATAGGGCATTCTACTAGACCTCCGGCTTTGACGAGCTAGGAGCGGGAGTCGGCTTGCATCCAAGATAGGCGAGGATCTTCTTTGAGTTGGGCTTTGCAGCACTGATCAGCGATTGCCACTTCGTGGTCTCCATCTCCTGTGTGTCACCGACTTTGGTCCAGTCGACGTTCTGCTGGCTGTTAGCAACCAGGGCAATAGTGCTCTCAACAGCAATCTTCATATTTTCTTGGCGAAGCTTTAGCCCAAGATCTTCTGGGGGATTGAAGCACTTGGCAAGAGCAAGAAAAGTTGCGGGCTCCTTTTTCTTCGGGAAGAAGTAAGGATAGAGCTGCGACAGTCCTTCCCTGGCCCCATCAATGCCTTCGCGCGCTTCATCTCCGTGAAACTCAAGGAAAGCAAGCGCGTCAAGAAGGGGATCATTGTCGGGATCTTCAAGTTCATATTCTTGAGACGTTTTCCCTGGTGAGGCAAAAAATTATTGATCAACAAATGAGTAAAGAAAAGCAAGTCCAAGGAATGCAAAAAGTTCAGGCACTTATTGACAAAGCGACGGTTTTGCGATTCCAAGCGCTTAGTAATTGCTTCTTCACGAGCAGATTGTGCGGTTATATGCTCGCTCAAAGAAGTTTCCGCCTCATGAAGCCTTTTTCGGAGGTCTTCAACAGAGGCAGCATCTGCTTCAGCCTTCTTACGAGCTGATTCGCTTTGCTCTAATTTCCTTGCAAGAACGTCGGCACGTTTGTTGGCTTCGGCAAGACTCTCTGAAGTAAACAAACAACGATAAAATGTTACGACGGATACACTAAAGGAGTATGCAACAAAGTGAGACAAGATAAAGACAATACCTTCTAGTTTATTCGCATGATCACGGTACCCGATGAATTAGGTACCGAGGCGAATAAATGACTGCATCACGGGCTGGAGAGCGAACCAAAGGAAAAAATAAATCAATATAGAAGGTGAAAAATCGACAGCAATTTAAATAAAACAAAGGGAAGACGCAAATATCGACAAACGTCAAGACGAAAAGAAAGAAGAGAAATACTTACGTCATCCAGTGAAGGAGTGGCAGACGTATTGGCCACCAGGACAGGGTCCGTGGATAGTTCTGTCCTAGCCCTCTTCGGTGAAGAGGCTCGGGGGCTTGCGACTGGTGTCGGAAGTTTTGCATCTTGAGGAGGAGGCAAAGATTCATCCCCATCAGGGTGAGCTTCGGAAATAACTAAACTACGCGACGTACTTATTCGAGTAGCCGCGTCAATAGGTTGAATTTCATCCTCGTCATCACTACAAGAAAAGCGGCAGGACATTAATCAATATAGACAAAATAAACAATGGCGAGCAATAAAACAGAGATAGGAACTTACGAGCTGATGAGAGCATCGGCGTAAGGGTCGAAAGTTGTCCTCTTTTCAGTAGGAACAACTTCTTCGGCATCAGGAGTGTTGGTCTTGGAGGGGCCAGAGTCGACAACCTCATCCCTTTTCCTTTTGTTCCTCGGGGAAACAGCGGGAGGAGGAGAGTGTGCCGATGCGGTAGCCTCGGAGTCAACATCCTTTTCAGAGGACACCGCAGATTTTTGAGAACCTGCGGGTTCACTCTCAGGGCAAGGAGCACCCTGGTTGTCATCAGTGACAACGGCTCGTTCTTCGACTTCTCCACCTTCAGGAAGGGGAGGAAGAGAAACAAGATCTGGATGGTTCTATAAAAAACAACGGGGGATGTCAATAAAAGAGTTATGCAAAGGATGTTAAACAAAAATTAGCAAGTCGACAAAGGTTACCTTGGGGAGCGCATTGGTGGCGCTATATGGTTTTACGCGACAAGAAGAGGGGACAGGATCTTTCTTGCTAAGGGAAGAGATTTTCCGGACAAGTTTTTCTAAGTCCTTGACCGGCAAATCCACCGACAGGCGATCCACATCATTGTCGCCAGTATACTTCCAAAGGGGATTTTTGCGAGCTTGCAGAGGCTGCACTCTGATCCTAAGGAAGTATGCTGTGATTTGAATACCCGACAATTCTTTGCCGCGGGTACTTTGAAGCTCGTGGATGCGAGTCATCAGTGCCGCCGTCGCCGATTTCTCTTCGTCGGTAGCTTCTGCATCCCAGGATCGACGGCGATAGATTTTATCTTCACCATCGAAAGGAGGAATGTTGTCTTCGGCAGACCCATGATTCTCCTCGTGGATATACAGCCACTTTTTGCGCCACCCTTGAACTGAGTCAGGGAATTTGACATCGAAGTACTCGACATCAGGGCGAACGCAGATAACAACTCCGCCTATGTTATAGGCGACATTGGGAGAGCCATTATGGCGACAAAAAAAGATACGTTTCCACAACGCCCAGTTAGGCTGGACGCCGAGGAAGGATTCGCACAGAGTGATGAAGATGGAAATATGGAGGATAGAGTTGGGAGTGAGATGATGAAGTTGCAACCCGTAAACGAAAAGCAACCCCCGCGGAAAATTGTGAATGGGGGCATAGAGGCCACGGATGAGATGATCAACGAAAATAACCCGATACTCCATTGGAGGGGTTGGGTAGCTCTCTTCGCTGGGCAAGCGTAGTGCGTCTGGCTTCTTGCTGATCCCCAGTTTCTTCAGCAAGTTAATGTCTTGGGCAGAGATTTTGGATCTCTCCCACTCAGCGCTCCCCAGATCTGCGGAAGCCATCTTCGATTCAGGAGTGATGTGCCTAGTCAATCTGCGCGGTGGCATCAACAATGGCGCAGGAGTACAGCGTGAGAGTGGTTGAGCTCAAGGAGTTATGGGGCGCAAGAGGGGATTTTTGCAGAGGAGAGCAGAGGAGCGGCGCGAGCGAAAGTGCTGAAGGAAGAAGATGGAGACCTTAAATAGAGGTGCGGCGAAGCGGCGCACCGTTGGATGGAAAAAGTGTGAGGCAGATGATGTACACGTGGAATAGGGGTAAAAAAGTAATTTTGCCCTGCACGCGTTACAGTGCGTGCGCCAGGAAAAGCGGAGAACGTGTGTCCCCCACTTGCACGACGTGTCAAATTGATGAAGTTTCTGGGCCCGCAAGGCAGTAACAGAGAACTTCTCGCGTTTTCCGGGAACAGCGGTCGTGGCTATCGTCAGCATTGATGTCACATTAACAAGAGGAAGTTTTCGACTAAGCAGCTTCATAAAAAAAAGCGACAGCAGAGGATGATGGACTATTTGGAGAGCTTTTGATCAAATACAAAGTTTTTGATCAAATGCTCGGGGGCTACTTTGGAAAAATGAAAATTCGAGAAAAGACAAAATAGAAATGGCGTGAGCCTATGATCAAATACAAATATTTGCTCATAGCCTCGGGGGCTACTCCCATCGGGAGCGCTGTTCGCGCACCCGAGAGATTTGAAAATATCGAGAGAGAACGAAAATATAGCGACATAAGGTGTGGAGCCTACACCCAAGCACAAGTCCTTGGCTGTAGCCTCGGGGGCTACACCCATCGGGAACGCTGTTCGCGTACCCGACGAAATTATAAAAAAGAAAGATAGTATATTTCGAGTTATAAGTAACTCTACATATACTCCCATCGGGAGAGCAATATAAGTCATCCGTTGACTCAATAAAATGTGCTATTCCAGCAGCCGAATAAGCACTCAACAATATATTCGCAGAACACCAAAGTTGAGAACAATTTCTGAATGCCGCAAAACTTTGCGAAGGTAAGACCCCAGATCCGTTTTGTGTGGCGTGGCGCCGTCTCTGACGTCGGTTTGATACTTTTATCCGTATCAACAGATACGAAGAAAAATCCTAACGGACGCGTTAGGTACCCGATAAATATGACTGGGACTCGACAGAATGGTAAGACCTTAAGCGGCACCTGTCGAAGTTTACACCAGTATCCCGAGATCATGTCTAGGGACGTGATCTTGAAGTAGGTTTTTGCGGATTGCCACTAGAGCAGTTAACTAGTACCTGATCCGTCAGATGAACTAGCCCCAACTACTATTATCCCTGTACAATATAGAAATTCATATGCAAAGAAATATGGAGAAGTTCAAAGTTATCGAGTAAATATAACGGTGGAGATTTTCCCTGACTCTACGATTCAAGCAAAATCTCGGGGGCTACTGACATAGGCATCCCCAATGGGCCTGCCGAAGATAGTACCCGGGGTTTACTGAAGGCCCACGACTCGGGGAATAAGAAGAATCGGAAGCCCAAATTGCTATTAAGGAAAGCTAGAGTTGTATTAGGAGATAATGTTTGTAATCTTGCGGGATGAGTTGGAAACCCTCCCGGACTCTGTAACTTGTACAATACGAATCCCTCGGCTCCACCTCCTATATAAGGGCGAGTTGAGGGACAAAGAAAGTATCGAATCATTGTCTCACAAACCCTAGTTTTCATATCGTCGAGTACTTTTCGGCTGAAACCTTCGAGATCTACTTGCCCTCTACTTCTAACTAAACCCTAGTCTACAACCCGTAGGCATTGACAAGTTAATACCTTGTCAACAAGAAAACTTCGAGATTTAAAGAAGTGCATGGCTAAAAAGAAAAGTTGAGAGCCTATGTTCAGATGCAAGCATCTTTTCATCTGCTCGGGGGCTACTCTTATTAAAAGTATTGTTTATATTTCCGATAAGATCACGAGGCTAATAATTGTTATTTGGATGTTAATCTTGCTGATAATTCTACAAAGAAAACTTTGGGGAGGATTGATAATGTTCGCATTACGGTTAACAATAACCTTTTCCCAGTTGATTTTGTTGTCTTGGATATTGAATGCAATGCATCTTGTCCCATTATATTGGGAAGACCTTTTCTTCGAACTGTTGGTGCTATTATTGATATGAAGGAAGGTAATATTAAATATCAATTTCCTCTCAAGAAAGGTATGGAACACTTCCCTAGAAAGAGAATGAAGTTACCTTTTGATTCTATTATTAGAACAAATTATGATGTTGATGCTTAATCTCTTGATAACACTTGATTCACACTTTATGCGCCTAGCTGAAAGGCGTTAAAGAAAAGCGCTTATGGGAGAAAACCCATGATTTTACTTCTGCACTTTTGTTTTATATTTGAGTCTTGGAAGTTGTTACTACTGTAGCAACCTCTCCTTATCTTTATTTTATTGCATTGTTGTGCCAAGTAAAGTCTTTGATAGTAAGGTTCATACTAGATTTGGATTACTGCGTAGAAACAGATTTCTTGCTGTCACGAATTTGAGTAGTATTCTCTGTAGGTAACTTAGAAAAATCTGCCAATTTACGTGCGTAATCCACAGATATGTACGCAACTTTCATTCAATTTGAGCAAGTCTGGTGCCCCTCAAAAATTCGTCTTTACGGACTGTTCTGTTTTGACAGATTCTGCCTTTTATTTCGCATTGCCTGTTTTGCTATGTTTAATGGATTTCTTTATTCCATTAACTTTCAGTAGCTTTGTGCAATGTCCAGAAGTGTTAAGAATGATTATTTCACCTCTGAACATGTGAATTTTTGATTATGCACTAACCCTCTAATGAGTTTGTTTTGAGTTTGGTGTGGAGGAAGTTTTCAAGGGTCAAGAGAGGAGGATGATACAATATGATCAAGGAGAGTGAAAACTCTAAGCTTGGGGATGCCCCCGTGGTTCATCCCTGCATATTTCAAGAAGACACAAGCTCTAAGCTTGGGGATGCCCAAGGCATCCCTTTCTTCATCGACAACATTATCAGGTTCCTCTAGTGAAACTATATTTTTATTCCATCACATCTTATGTGCTTTACTTGGAGCGTCTGTATGTTTTTGTTTTGTTTGAATAAAATTGGATCCTAGCATTCATTATGTGGGAGAGAGACACGCTCCGCTGTTGCATATGAACACATATGTTCTTAGCTTTATTCTTAATGTTCATGGCGAAGGTTGAAACTGCTTCGTTAATTGTTATATGGTTGGAAACAGAAAATGCTACATGTGGTAATTGGTATAATGTCTTGAATAATTGATACTTGGCAATTGTTGTGCTCATGTTTAAGCTCTTGCATCATATACTTTGCACCTATTAGTGAAGAAATACATAGAGCTTGCTAAAATTTGGTTTGCAAGATTGGTCTCTCTAAAGTCTAGATATTTTCTAGTAAGGGTTTGAACAACAAGGAAGACAGTGTAGAGTCTTATAATGCTTGCAATATGTTCTGATGTGAGTTTTGTTGTACCGGTTCATACTTGTGTTTGCTTCAAACAACCTTACTAGCCTAAGCCTTGTATCGAGAGGGATTACTTCTCATGCATCCAAAATCCTTAAGCCAAAAACTATGTCATTTGTGTCCACCATACCTACCTACTACATGGTATTTCTCTGCCATTCCAAGGTAAATTGCTTGAGTGCTACCTTTAAATTTCTATCCTTTGTCTTTGCAATATATAGCTCATGGAAAAATAGCTTAAAAACTATTGTGGTATTGAATATGTACTTATGTATCTTATTTCCTAATAAGTTACTTGTTGAGCGATAACCATGTTTCTGGGGACGCCATCAACTATCTTTGTTGAATATCATGTGAGTTGCTATGCATGTTCGTCTTGTCTGAAGTAAGGGTGATTTATCATGAGTTGAATGGTTTGAGCATGCATATTGTTAGAGAAGAACATTGGGCCGCTAACTAAAGCCATGATCCATGGTGGAAGTTTCAGTTTTGGACAACAATCCTCAATCTCTTATGAGAATATTATCTATTGTTGAATGCTTATGCATTAAAGAGGAGTCCATTATTTGTTGTCTACGTTGTCCCGGTATGGATGTCTAAGTTGAGAATAATCAAAAACGAGAAATCCAATGCGAGCTTTCTCCTTAGACCTTTGTACAGGCGGCATAGAGGTACCCCTTTGTGACACTTGGTTAAAACATATGTTATGCAATGATAATCCATGAAAATCCAAGCTAATTAGGACAAGGTGCGGGCACTATTGGTAATATATGCATGACGCTTGCAACTTGTAGGATATCTTATACATAACACATATGCTTTATTACTACCGTTGACAAAATTGTTTCTTGTTTTCAAAATAAAAGCTCTAGCACAAATATAGCAATCCATGCTTCCCTCTTCGAAGGGCCATTCTTCTACTTTTATGTTGAGTCAGTTTACCTACTTCCTTCTATCTTAGAAGCAAACACTTGTGTTAACTGTGCATTGATTCTTACATATATACTTGCATATTTGCATTCATCATATTACTTTGTATTGACAATTATCCATGAGATATACATGTTACAAGTTGAAAGCAACCGCTGAAACTTAAATCTTCCTTTGTGTTGTTTCAATGCCTTTACTTTGAATTTATTGCTTTATGAGTTAACTCTTATGCAAGACTTATTGATGCTTATCTCGAAAGTACTATTCATGAAAAATCTTTGCTATATGATTCAATTGTTTATTCATTGTCTTTACCATTGCTTCGAATCACTTCATTCATTACATATGCTTACAATAGTATTGATCAAGATTATGATAGCATGTCACTTCAGAAATTGTCTTTGTTATCGTTTACCTACTCGAGGACGAGTAGGAACTAAGCTTGGGGATGCTTGATACGTCTCAAACGTATCTATAATTTCTTATGTTCCATGCTACTTTATTGATGATACTCACATGTTTTATACATACTTTATGTCATATTTATGCATTTTTCGGCACTAACCTATTAACAAGATGCCGAAGAGCCAGTTGCTGTTTTCTGCTGTTTTTGGTTTCAGAAATCCTACAAAGGAAATATTCTCGGAATTGGACGAAATCAACGCCCAGGGTCTTATTTTTCCACGAAGCTTCCAGAAGTCCGAAAGGGAAACGAAGTGGGGCGACGAGGCGGCAACACAGCAGGGCCGCGCGGCCAGGGCTGGGGCCGCGCCGCCCTGGCGTGTGGGCCCCTCATGACGCCCCCCTGACCTACCCTTCCGCCTACTTAAAGCCTTCGTCGAAGAAACCCCAGTACCGAGAGCCACGATACGGAAAACCTTCCAAAGACGCCGCCGCCAATCCCATCTCGGGGGATTCAGGAGATCGCCTCCGGCACCCTGCCGGAGAGGGGAATCATCTCCCGGAGGACTCTTCATCGCCATGATCGCCTCCGGAGTGATGTGTGAGTAGTTCACCCCTGGACTATGGGTCCATAGCAGTAGCTAGATGGTTGTCTTCTCCTCATTGTGCTATCATTGTCGGATCTTGTGAGCTGCCTATCATGATCAAGATCATCTATTTGTAATTCTACATGTTGCGTTTGTTGGGATCCGATGAATATGGAATACTATGTTATGTTGATTATCAATCTATCATCTATGTGTTGTTTATGATATTGCATGCTCTCCGTTGCTAGTAGAGGCTCTGGCCAAGTCGTTACTTGTAACTCCAAGAGGGAGTATTTATGCTCGATAGTGGGTTCATGCCTCCATTAAATGGGACAAAGGATGAAAGTTCTAAGGTTGTGGATGTGCTGTTGCCACTAGGGATAAAACATCAATGCTATGTCTAAGGATATTTGTGTTGATTACATTACGCACCATACTTAATGCAATTGTCTGTTGTTTGCAACTTAATACTGGAAGGGGTGCGGACGCTAACCAGAAGGTGGACTCTTTAGGCATAGATGCATGCTGGATAGCGGTCTATGTACTTTGTCGTAATGCCCAATTGAATTTCACACTACCCATCATAATATGTATGTGCATTGTCATGCCATCTTTATTTGTCAATTGCCCGACTGTAATTTGTTCACCCAACATGCTATTTCTTATTGGAGAGACACCACTAGTGAACTGTGGACCCCGGTTCATTCTTTTACATCGAATACAATCTACTGCAATACTTGTTCTTACTGTTCCCTGCAAACATCATCATCCACACTATATATCTAATCCTTTCTTACAGCAAGCCGGTGAGATTGACAACCTCACTGTCACGTTGGGGCAAAGTATTTTGGTTGTGTTGTGCAGGTTCCACGTTGGTGCCGGAATCCCTGGTGTTGCGCCGCACTACACTCCGCCACCATCAACCTTCAACGTGCTTCTTGACTCCTACTGGTTCGATAAACCTTGGTTTCTTACTGAGGGAAACTTACTGCTGTACGCATCACACCTTCCACTTGGGGTTCCCAACGGACGCGTGATGTACGCGTGTCAGCCACAAGAGCAGTTAACTGGTACCTGATCCGTCAGATGAACCAGCCTCATTTACCAGTATCCCTGTACAAAATAGACATTAAGCAAAATATTCATTATGATTCGAAGGTTTTGTAAATATCCGACTCAGTTCTACAACGGAGATTTTACTCGACTCTGTGATTCAAGCAAAATCTCGGGGGCTACTGACATAGGCATGCCCAATAAGCATGCAGAATAAGGCACCCAGATTATCTTGCAAGAATACAAGGCCCACGACTTGAAGCTTTGAAGGCCCAGAAGCCCAAGGAATCTCGGAGAAGCAATATAGAGTTGTATTAGGAATCGTGTAACAATACGGGAAATGCCCGATAAACCTTCCCGCATTTTGTAACTTGTACGACACACAATCCCTCGGCTCTGCCTCCTATATAAAGGAGAGACGAGGGAAGAGATGGGAATCGAATCCATTGTCAACACACCACCCTAATTTCTGAATCGAGCACCTTTTCGGCTGAACCTTCGAGATCTACTTGCCCTCTACTTTCTACGAAACCCTAAGTCTACAATCCATAAGCATTGACAAGTTAATCCCTTGTCAACCACGAAGATCCTTGGAGGCTCAAGCATAATGCTTATCGCCATCACCACAGTCGTCTTCAATATCTACATCAATTTTCCTCCATTCTTGTTATAATCCCTAGACCCCATTGTGGATTTGCACAAGTATCTGTCCATCCATTTGTGTACCATGCATATTATTATGATAATGTTGATTACCTCCATGAGTGAGTAGTTTGCCTTGCTATTGGGGAGATGGAGACACCCTAGCAATATTATGATGTGAAATAAAGATGATTCATTCCTTAATTTATGATTGTATGTATTAGTAATCTCTCTTGATCTTGTGTGAAGTCGACCACACAAGATTTTCCTTCGGGATGGGAGAGGGAATTACTCTTGGGCAGTGGGTATTGTTGAAGGTGCTAAGTGACATGTTGCATCAGATCTTCATTTTACCTATCCAAGGGGGGTATGCTGAGACTCACTGAACCTATCCATAATCACATGAAAACCCTTAATTATAGTCGGATTGAAGTGACTGACTATCAATCGCAATGATGATTATGAGGGATGACAACTGATGGATGATCCGTTGTCATCCAATTATGGAGCTCCACCCCATGCATACACATGAAGGATGGGAAATCATCCCAGTTATGACTAATACCTTGTTAGCGGTATATCCGCACCTCCCTAAGAATTCTTTAACCTATTGTAGTTTCACTAAAACCTTTATAATCCACCCCTAGGTCAGCCAACCAATGAAAGCATAAAAAACAATGTCATGTCAACCAATGAAGCATTGCAACCAGCGTGAATTGCTAAGTACCTCATGAATGGACACCATGGTCCCCTGGTCGGCCATGGGCCACTGAAGTTGTGAACTACCGCCAACGAGGTATGATCAGTCCGATCCCCGATCGATCAAAGCTTTAAGTTATTTTTACGAGAAATCTCTAAGTTTTTTTAGGAACAATTAAAGTTATTTCTAAGAAGGTAGGTCTGAAGTTTAGTCAACGCTGGCATATACGCTTACTGATCCAATTAAACAGAACTTGTCACTTGATTTAATCAACGGTTATGAAAATTCGAACTCAACGGAGCCAAATTTAACTCAGGTTCGATGCCAATTAGCGTAAAAGAGCGCAAATGAAAAGGAGAAACGTGGTAAATGGAAAGGAGATGTACAATAATCAATAAAATTGATAATCTAAATGCACATGCTTATCTTCAAAGAGTTTTTTTTAATCTTCATGTTTTTCGGATTTCTTTCGAACCACTTTTGTCTTCAATTTGGAACTCAACGTGTGGTTAGAAATCAAATTCAATAAAAGTTAGTAGACGCAAAACAAAACCTTAATTCTTTTTGCGCATCTGATAAAAAAACATACAAATACTCATATTGAGCTAATAATAGAAAAAAAATTGTCACTTCGTAAAAGACGATATATATATTTTATACATACAAATTTTTTTTAACCAATCTCACACTGTAGTTTTCAGAGCACCCTATATTTTCACTACATATTTTCTTTAGCTGCAAAGCGCGGGCTACTTACTAGTTAATCTTCAAAATCAGATGTTGAGGATGTAGTACTTGCTCTTCGAACAATGTTTGCACTAGACTTTTGCACGCTTAGAGCATCTCCAACAGGCGCGCTATATCGGCCGCGCTGCAAAAAAACGGCCGGTATACCGCGCGCGGGAGGGAATCAGGCGCTCCAGCAGGTGCGGTAAACGGCGCGGTGCTGTAAAAAATTTAGAGCGCGCGGCGTTTTGCACAAACCGGAGCGGCATATCTGACGCGTCGGCTACAGCGCGTGGCATCGCTCGTCCAAGCGCGAAAGAACCCCCGCGCTGAAACTTCCTCTTCCGCGTCGCCGCACGAGCGTCCAATCCGTCGTCTTCGCGCGCCGCCGGCGAAATCCCGACGATGGACGACCCCTCCGGCAGCCCACCGACCCCTCCCTACTCCGTCCCACCCTCCACCGCCGCCACCACTTACGCCGCGCCGCCGCCAAACCCTAGCGGCGGTGCCGACGGCGGTAATGCAACGGTTGCTGCGCGCGCGCTCTTCGTCCCGCCGCGCGGGGCGCCGAGCGCAGCCGCCACAGATGGCAGCGCAGGCGCCGGCGCAACGCGTGGCCCGCGCCGAGGAGGGGGAAGGCGTCGTCGACCAAACGGCCGCACATCGGTGCCGCCTCCGTCGCGCCACCGAAGAAAGCGAAGGCGCCCGCCACCCGCCGACCGCAGCCTCCTCCTCCGACGACGAACCAGGCGCCTCCTCCTCCTCCGACGACGAACCAGCCGGCGCCTCCGTCCGGCAACCGCGCGGGCGCATATATGGTGCATGATGCTATTGAAGCTAGGAAACTTGGAGAAAGAGGCTATGGATGCTATTGAAGCTGGAGAGCCGCTTTGGAGGAGAGGATTGCCGCCAACGAGGAGAGGAAGTTGGCTTTGGAGGAGAAGAGGCAAGCCACCGAGGAGCATGCACGCCTAGCGGAGGAGGAGAGGAAGATTTTCTTGATGGATACTTCCCATATGGATGAGAGGCAAAAGAAGTACATCAACCTTCTTCGCGATGAAGTGTTGGCCAAAAAGAGATTGTTGGTAGCCAACATGAACACTTCCACGACCGGCATGTTTGGAGGAGGCATGCCGACGTTTGGAGGAGGCATGGGAGGCATGACCGGCATGGGAGGCATGTCCGGCATGGGAAGCATGCCCATGGCCGGCATGGGAGGCATGGCCGGCATGGGAGGCTATGGAGGCATGGCCGGCATGGAAGGACCAAGCTATGGAGGAGTGTTTGGAGGGACTATGGGAGGCTCGGTGAGTGGTGTGTATGGGAGTATGGGAGCACCACCAGGAGGCTTCGTGTCTTCCATGAATGCTACTATTCCTCCTTCAACCCAAGATGACGAGGAACAAGAAGAAGGTGTTGACTTGGAAAATGCGGAAGTGTGATATGCAAATTATGTGTTCCACTTTGTCCATTTGAACCATATGTCGTGTGTCATTGTTGAACTACGCCATTTTGTGTGTCGTTCTTGAACTATGTGATGTATGTTGCACTTTGTGTTATTTGTTTCATGAATTATGTGTGATTATTTGATCTTTGTGAATGCAAAATAGTCTATAAAACTGTATTCCGCGCTCGCGCGTGGTGTATTTTGCCGCGTCCGGCGGAGGACCATTTTTTCAGCCCGCGCACGCGCTGCATATTAGCGCGTCCGGCGGAGGAAAAAACGGCACAGCGCGCGCAAGCTGTTTACCTCGCGCAGATTCTGAGTTTTTACCGCGCCGCGATATAGCGCGTGTTGGAGATGCTCTTACGATCCCTACCGTCCAACGTCTGTGTCCACGGAATCCAGTCCGTCCACGCGTCCCATAATCTTCTCGCGACAAGGACGAGGGCCCCACGTCCAATCCCAAACGGATCACGATTCACCAACCGCCGCCGCTCCACTCCTCGACGGCCGGCGATGGAGGCCACCGCCACCGCCGACGACACAGACTTTCCCGTCTACATCTCCGACGAGGAGGAAGACGGCCTCTCCATTCTCGGCGCCTCCTACAATGCGGAGGAGATCCAGATCCAGGAGGCCATCCTCCTCTCCATCGACTCCTCCCGCGCCGCAACCGCCGCCCCCTCCTCGTCCTCCTCCGCCTCCTCCCCGGTACCCCCCGCCGGACCCGACGTCGCCGGGCCCTCCGGAGAGTCCACCGAAGAATCCCCTCGCGACCGCAAGGGCAAGCGCCAGCTATCATCGGAAGGTACACAGATCCACTCTCTTCTCGATGCGTCAACCCCCCTTGCCATTGCCAGTCGCCTGACCATTGTTCCACTCTGACACGATCTAGAAGATGACCCGAGCGAGTCGAGGAAGCGGCGGAAGCGCAGCCGCTTCAGGTGCGCCATCTGCATGGAGAAGGTCCAGCTCTCGGAGCAGTTCCTCGTGAGCCACTGCCAGCACGCCTTCTGCAGGGGCTGTGTGGGGCGGTACGTCGCCGGCAAGGTCGGCGAGAACGCGGGCTCCATACCGTGCCCCGACCCGGAATGCGCAGAGGGGCTCGTCGAGATGGAGCCGTGCCGAGGCATCGTGCCGCCGGAGCTGCTCGACCGCTGGAGCGTCACCCTCTGCGAGTCGGCGCTGGGGAATGAGAAGTACTACTGCCCGTTCAAGGACTGCTCAGCCTTGCTGATCAAGGACAGGGACGAGCCGGTGAAGATCAGGGACACCGAGTGCCCGCACTGCCACCGGATGTTCTGCGCGCGGTGCCGCGTGCCGTGGCACGATGGGATCAAGTGCAAGGAGTTCAGGAAGCTTGGGGATGATGAGAAAGGGGAGGTTGATCTGAAGCTGAAGAAGCTGGCCAACAAGAAGAAATGGCAGAGGTGCCCCAGTTGCCAGATGTACGTCTCCAGGGTCGACGGATGCTTGCTCATGCAGTGCAGGTAGTTTATCTATCTATCTAATCAAATAATCATGTTCCTGTTGCAACCCATGCCCCTTTCTTGGACTAAGGTAATACTAGATGATAGAAACACAAAAGGGTGGAGTACGGTTAGAAAAAACGTTCCTGTTTCAATTGTTCGTGTACACTGATAAGGCACGAGGCAGACTAATCTGACCTTCTGTTTTATACGTGTTGAAATCCACCTTTAGCAATTTCTGTTTCTGAAAGTGATATTTGCAATACGTCCTTGGTACTGTAGAAACATAACCGTGATCACAAAGTCCAAATAGCACGTAGTACTGTTCAAGGCCTGTTATAATGTTGCTAACCAGGCGGTATACAGTTTAGGTGCAATTCTGCCATATTGTTGCTATCTTCTTCGGTAAACATTTTACTGATATGGGCAGCAACTGATTTGGTTTATGACCTTTTCTTCAAAGATTTACTTATTTTTTAGTTCAACTTCAGCATGAGTTATTTTAACCAGGTGCACAGATTAAAGATGCCCTTAATTCAAGGGAAATATGGAGAAATACTTGAATTAACCCCTTATATGAGATTAAGATTTTTTGGGGTATCTAAATGTGAATTTAACAGGAAAAACATCATTTGCATGCACAACCTATACCTTGCAAAAGGGAAAAGGCTAGTAAACTTATTACGTAAAATAGGTAGTACTTGACAACTTTCACCCCTTAGTCCGTGGCAAATGCGATTGGCACATGGGTGCGTGCACACCTGGTTGCTTTTGCCTACTTGTAATTTCCAAAAAAAAACTTTTTTTTACATGTGGATTGGTGTATGGAGCGTGAATATGTAAATATTGGTCCATAATCAAGTCCCTCCCGTTCAAACTCGAAAAGGCAATAGTTTTCAATAACTCATCTATCATTTTGGCCTTAAAAGATATCCCGGAAAAACAAATAGTCTACAATTATAGGTGGTGTTTCAGAGCCTAGAAACTTTTTTTGGAGCACACTAATTGATCTATTGTTGTCCCATGTTTACAGGTGCATAAATAAACAATATACCTCTACAGAGGAAAAATACCCAGTTATGTAGAACTTCTAAATGTGCTATTGAAATTTCTAAATTAGCCTCTTGTCTGCGCATTCATGTGCGAAATCCACTCTGTCTGAGCTCATCTTCTATTTGATATAGACTCTAGGTGAAGTGGTATTTTATCTATATATGTACCAATATAAAAGATGCAAGTTTGCGGGGTCGGAACAATCTGAACCATCCATCCAACTCTAAATCCAGTGGCTCGAGGATTTAGCCTAACCCTCGTGAATTCAACCATAATTGCAGACTAACTCCTCTGTTAAATCTTGTAAATTTAACAACTGTGCATTTATTCGCCTACCTGCAAGTAGCATTTTTGTACTAGATTGCTGGGTCATCAATGAGGATATGATGGTTATTGAATGATTTTAATGGAAAATTTCTGGCCATGTATCATGTATTTTGCAATTTGTGTCATTCTTATGAATTTTTAAATATCTAACTACGGTCCTTTGGTATCATGTGTTTTGTAATTTCCATGATGATCCCGATGATTCTATTTGAATGTCAGAGGTATGTTATAGTGTTTCCTGCAAATGTGCATTTCAGTGTACAGCTAGTTTGGTTAAAGTTTCAAAACTAGTAGAATTAAGATCTACGAGTAGGACATTTGAATTAATTAGAGATCTGTTTCGCATATAAACTAGTTAAGTATCGTGTTAGATGCGGTGGGGACTTGAATTAATTAGAATTTTGTAACACATGTGGTTTTGTTGTCCTAATTTCTTTTACTAGTTCTGTTGGGATTTTATCATCCATAGTTCCAATTGGGGTTTGTTGTTTTAGGTTTCCATAGTTCCTCTTGGGAGTTGTTGTTTTAGTTTTCCATAGTTCCTTTTGGCAGTTGATTGATTTAAGTTTGTCTTCCCGTAGACCTATGCTGCCAAAACTTGTGCCAAGAAAATTAACTATGAGTAAGCAACTTCAGACTACCTTCCAGCGCATATCAGACCAAATGTGGTTGTTTCAATGTCAAATCGAGCAATAGGATTCTGTAAACAGTTATAACAACCAGTATCGTGTTAGATGTGGTGAGGACTTGGATCGAGTACAATAGCAGAAGACTCAATCATTCGCTATCAACTTTTATGGTTATAGAAATTTGTATCATGTGTTTTTGTTGTTCTCACAATTTGTTTTTGCTAATTCCGTTGGGAGTTCATCTTTCCTAGCTCCAATCTAGGTTTGTTGATTAGTTTTCTATGGTTTCTCTTGGGAGTTGTTTTTGTTTACCATAGTTCCTCTTGGGAGTTGATTGATTTAGTTTGTCTTCCAGTAGATTTTTTCTGCCAAAAGTTTGTCCTAAGAGTATGAGTTAGCAACTTGAGACTACCTTCCAGCATATGAGATCCAATGTGGCCGTTTCAATATCAAATCAAATAATAGGGTTATATATACAGTAAACACAAATTTATCACTATTTATATGTATTCATACTTCATCACGTTACTAACAGAGTATTATTTGTTCTATTTTGAAGGTGCAAACAATACTTCTGTTACCATTGTGCTGCTCCAATGAGAAAAGATCTTCACTATTGTAAGAATTGCAACCACTAGTGAAAGGTCAAACAGCTCAGACTTTGTATAGGTAGCATCTAAGCACTAAGTAGATTATCATCTCCTTGAAGTGGAGATGCAAATTTTTTTTATGGCTGTACTCAAAGTGAAGGAGTGGATGAGCAGATCCCGGTTTCTGCTATCCCTCTTTAAAGTTTTTTTTTTTTTTTTTACAATTTTGTATAATGATCACATAATATTTACATTATGCAGCTATTGTTTTACTATACTATATCACGGAAAAGGAAGAAAACCATATTACCTATGCTTATGTGGAGTTACATTATCCTTGATAAGCTGGTGTGGTTCATCTGCAAAGATGTGGCAATTCATGTCTCTTCTGTTACAGCTCAGCAGTTCGATTGGGTAATGTTATATGTTGTGCTGAAGTTCATAAGAATTTTAATGTGCATATTGAAGTGGTGCAAATAATGCATCTATCTGTAGTTTGCCTGACCATGGTTTTAAGCGACGCCTAGGCGCCTAAAGTTGGTAGATTGTCTGAGGAGGGGGCGCCTTGACGCCTATGCGACGCCTTAGGGATTCCTTCAAAACCATGTGGCTCACTCTTTAAAACCGCATGTGGCAGATATGTTTTGGTACGTACCGTGTTTTGTCACTGCAATTACTCTGTTGTCTTGTAGGTTATTGCTCAGACTTTGCTGGCCTACAACCCTCCGAAGGCCTTCCAAAAGTAATCCCCTCATCTCACAAAATTCTGAACGTGGGTCATGCCTAACTTTAATTTAATTAGAGTGCTTATACCCTGCAATATGGCAGTTGTGATAGTGAGTACAAAAAGATCAGTGTTTTGGAACTAGAGTGGTACTCGTACTTGATAGAGGATTTCTCAATATCAGCGGGGTCAGCTGATACCAACGGTGTGCCAATGCTTTGGCTAATGGTGCTCCTTCTCTTGCGTTCCATATTCCCATTTGTGAAGCTCTCAAAAGCATGAGACCGACAGGGCAACGGCTCACTTTACTGATATATAGAATAAGCATACTTGCTCTATTTTCAGCCACGTCCAAGTGAGATCAATCAAACAAAAGCGCAACAATCGGACTTTTATTCTTTTGTGTATAAATGTATCAATCAGAGAACAATCTCCCAACTTTACAATATCAGCCTCGCCCTTGCCCTGTAAATTGTTAATGTCATGAAACAACTCTTCCTGCGGTTTAGCTGCCCATCCTTTTTTTTTCATGAACACCACTCTCACTCACAAAACTACCCAATCAAACACATTTCTCAAACGGTCAAACCGCAAATCAAACAAACATATACACAGAAGCACATCCACTCTTGATCGCTAGCTACGGAAATGCAGATCACGGTGGTGGTCATTGAATTCTCCAAGCTGACACAATAGTGAAAGGTTAAACAACTCAGACTTTGTAGAGGTAGCATCTAAGAAATAAGTAGATTGTCATCTCATCGAAGTGGAGATACAGAAAACGTTTGTCTGTAGTCTAGTGAAAGAGTGGATGAGCATATCCTTTCTGCTGTTCATCTTCAAAGTTTTTTTTATCAATTTTATAGCATGCTGTCCTGGAATATTCACATTCTGAACCCGTGCGTTTCCTATGCGTATGTTTATGGTATTTTTGATAAGCTAGTGTGGTTCATCTGCAAAGATGTGGCAATTCTAGTCTCTATCTGTAGTTGACTTGACTTTGTCTGAAAATCATGGTTTTAAATAGCCGGCTATAGCCTGGCTATAGCCTTTCAGGAGACCTGCCGCTGCGGCTATGCCCTTTGTAGGCTAAATGAGAAAAAACCGCTAATAGCCGGTATAGCCTAATTTAGCCCCTATATAGCCTCTAATTTAGCCGCTAAACCTACTGTATTTTGAATTTATCTTCTGTTTGATTTTTTATTTCTTGTTTTCCGAATTTACATTCAGTATGATTAGATAAAACTTGTGAGTTGAATATCTGAATACTTGTTTGCCTTGAATAGTTAAATAAGTTGTATCACGAATCGTATTTGAGTGGTAGTTTTCCTCTTATTTTGGTAAGATATGACAAAAATATTTCAATTTTTTGAAAAAAGGCTAAATGGAATAGCCCGCTATAACCTGGCTATAGCCTTTTATAGCCTCTAAAAAAAATGCGGCTAAATGAGATAGCCCGCTATTTTAAACTATGCTGAAAATCCATGCCTGTGGCAGATATATATGTTTTGGTAGGTTCGGTTTTGCGTTTTGTCACCTTTGTCACCGCAGCTACTCTCGTCTTCTTGTGGGCTATTGCTACACTTAACTTCAGTTTCATGATATAACCTGATCTTGCTACCACTAATTTTTGTTTCCAGAGTCTCCATGGTTGCTGACCTACAACTACAACCCTCCGAAGGCCTTCAAAAGTATAATCCCCTCAGCTCACAAAAGTCTGAATATGGGTCATGACTAACTTTAGTTTTAATAGTAGATGACTTCTACCCCGAGATATGGCAGTTGTGACCTCTGAAGGCCTTCAAAAGTATGATCCCCTCAGCTCGCAAAAGTCTAAACATGGGTCATGACTAACTCTAATTAATTTTAATAGAGGACTTTTACCCTGAAATATGGTAGTTGTGATAGTAAGTTCAAAAGATCAGCATTTTGGAACGACAGTGATTACTTAGTAAAGGGTTCGTACGTAATAATGGGGTCAAAGTAATACCAATGGCCATGCTTTGGCCTACCCAATGGCGCTCCTTCTCTTGTGTTCCATATTCCCATGTGGGCAAAGCTCTCAAAAGCTATGACGCTGACGGTGCAGCGGTTCACTTCACTGATATAGTATAAGCATTTCGCCTCTATTTTCAGTCACGTCCGAATGAGAATGAGATTGATCAAACAAAAGCCTAACAATCGGACTTTTCTTCTTTTGTGTATATATCAATCAGAGAACGCAATCCCTCACCTTTACAATATCAGCGTCGGCCTTGCCCTGTAAATTGTTAATGTTATGAAACAACTCTTCCTGCGGTTTAGCTACCTATCTTTTTTCTTTTTCCCATAACACCACTCTCACTCACCAAACTACCCAATCAAACACATTTCTCAAACGGTCAAACCCCAAATCAAACAAACATATACACAGAGGCACATCCACTCCTGATTGCTAGCTACGAGATGCTGATCACGGTGTTGGTCATTGAACTCTCCAAGCTGACACACTCTACCATGCCACACATCTTGCTCATCTCCTGCTCTTTCACCAAGGTGTTATCATGCCCGCCGTCACAAGCTTCGGAGCACTCCTCGAGACGATAGCACGTCACCAGGTGGTCGTTTGCCATGCCGACGGCCTGCATGAAGGCGTAGATCACCGTCGGCCCGACGCCGCGGAGGCCCCTCCTCATCAGGTCCTGGCTAAGGGCCTCGGCTTTCGGCGTCCTCAATGGCACCTCCCTGGGGGCACGGTATCTGCCGATCATAGGCTTGTGGTTCAGAAAGCCCCAGCAGTACTCGTCAAACGATCCAAACTCCTCTATGACCTATCAACAGCAAGATTCAGACATAATTGCAGAAAGAAATAGGGAGGCATGAAGTCTAAGAGTAAACAAAAAAGTTGTTGAGCAGAATGAATTGGCTGTCGATGCTGTTCAGACTATGAAGATCAAGATATGAACAGGTGGAAAGGATCATAGAATGACTGTTAAGGTTGAATGAATTACCTTTAATAACTCATGCGCGTTTTCGACGATCGTACGAAGCCTGTGCTCTGACAGCAGGGACCTAGCCGGGCTGCATGGCCCCAAGAATTTCTTCTCATTTAACTTTGACACCAACTGAGGATCAAAATCCATGAAAACTTCCCTGTGGAATGCAGATGGTGATTGATGATATTTGAGTGTTTGGTGAGTTGTTAGACTCTTCAGTACGTTGGATAAAAAGATTGCTTACCTGAAGGTGTCCCTCTTGCTGAGGATTACAGGCCATGCCATCTCTGCCAACGCACCAGATAGAACAAGCATCTCAAACAGTTTCCTGTGGATTTAGAACTGAAAATTGTAACTTTATAACTAATTTGTTTCTTAACACTTCAACACTAGATGTTCTGATTAGGCTTAGAGCGTACTTGTCGTCATGTACCGGGACTCCCCACTCTTCGTCATGAAAAGCAGCATAGCATGGATCTGTTGAAAATGTAAATTCAAATTTCATTATCTCCATGTGAAACCAAGTTGCAATCCAATCAGAAAGTTAAAAATCCATTGAAAGTTTGCAAGGTTGGAGCAAGATGATTTAGACTGAAGGAGTTTTAATTTAGACAACACCATTAAGCTCGATGCTCACAGTACTGTAGACTTGACATTACAAGCAGAATGTTTTTCTCCATAAGAGAAGGGGTCCCCACTTAACAGTTAATTAGGTGTATGATCACCAGATAGCAGGTAGGACTGGTGAGTATGAAAAGGCAGAATAGCTGTTATGTACTTCCGAAACAATAGTAGTATATAGGGTTCGTTGTCTAACTCTTGCTACAGTATGTGAACAAAAAAGATGGCACAGATCTACAAATAGAAAAATTAAAGCTGCAAATGAATTAAAACCAATACCGAATAGCAAAGGGAACACCAGAGAAATTAGAATATATTTCAACTACCTATCGCGTTGCAGAAAAGATGCAAAGTGCAACTGACATAAAATTAAAGAAAAATGATAAGCACTTCAAAGAAAAGAGAACATAGAAGAAAGAAACATAGCCTGGTCCACACCATTGCTTAAAATTGCAAGTTTGCTACAGAATATGAAAAAAAAAATCAGGTAAAGGTAAAGCCTGAGCATCACTGAATTGGTTACCCTTAATTAGGCGCCAAAACATTGTCACCAACCAATTTATCAACAAAAAAAAGGTACCAATGCAACTAGGTTTATTCAGTCAGGAGTTAAACAAGTTGATGATTACTTTCAGAAATATAGTGCCGACAGTTTAGTGGGTAATGGAATCCTTTTGGGAGATAAAATTGACAAGTACTTGCTAGATAGCAGACACGCTACCAAACATCTGAGTGCATCTTTTATTAATTGTGCATTGTCAATTGTGCACCACCAAACATTTCTGATTCCAAATGAGCTAATTAATCATCATTAGCATCACTCCATTTTAATTAGTACAATATGGATACATTTTCTCTTTCTCCTCTGAAAGGTAAAACGTTTATGTCAGTGCAATAATATGCAGGTCCTGTGTGCCACAGACCAGCGTTTGGCAGCATATATGGATGCAGCAGCAGCGTTATTTGAGACAGCTATGTTACAAAGCAATCACTGTTTGGACGTGAGTTCACAGGTTGATTGGGACAAGGGTCTCTCTGATAAGTACAGTGAAAGACATGATTTTAGCAAATACTAGGATGTATACTTCTGTAGTAGACACGCAATAGATACTCAAAACCTCAAAAAATAATCAGTTTACTTTGGGAGTTACACTTAGGAAACATCACAAGTCAAGACCGCTCGTATTCCAGGTCCAAAAAGCTAGCTAGGTCAAGGTAGGTTCAGCTTTAGATAATACTATAGGTCTTTGTGCTTCCTGTACAATTTTTTGAATAAAAGCTCCCAGTTTGAGTTGTTAAGATATCAAGCTAGCTAGCTGGTACGACTGATCATTGATCTTTTTTGTCCTTTAAGCTGATCAGGACCTCATGTATATCACCAGTAACTGTCAACCAGTATATATTGCAGAAATATGTCCCGAAGTACTTTCAAATTTTCAAATTCTTGGATATTGTTTCCGAATATTTAGGCTACATACTTGAAAATTGTACGCTCAAATTTTTCGTGAAAAGCACATTCACAATGTATAAAGTTGTGAGATTTTGTTATTATATATTGGAATAGGCGGTCAAAATTATGCTTTTGAAGACTACTCTAACGTTCAAAATGACGGTTTTAGGGAACGTAGTGAAGTATATACAACCCATTGTTTTCAAGATTTAGAAGTTCATTTAGTGCCTAAAATAAAAGAAATCCTATCTTTTAGGAGAATAATAAAATAGATGGTATAGGTGCATCACCGAGGACAACAGCGCAAGGACCTTCGTTGGTGTCAAGGTTCAAAATTTATGCAATTTCGTTTTATTAATTGTTGAAGCTCATAAGTCATAAGTACTTGGAAACCTAGAGGTGGAAATGATCGAGGTAAGGGAATTAGGGTAGCATGTGCATGAATGGCAGCAAAAGAAGAGAAAACATAAATATCCACTTGCATATACACATCTAACTGCATTAGCATCCTCTTTTGTCTTTGCCTTAATGAAAAGAAGCCATGATCACATGATTAGTGCTAAGATTAATTTGGAGTTTCGGACCACCTACCGGTATTACGGGTCACCCAGGGGCATCTCGGCGGCCCCGGCGGCCCCGGCGCCATCGCGGCTTCCCCGATCATCATCGGCGCAGCAGCTGCTCCAGTGCCATCCGGCGCAACGCTGGCCGCCTTCCGTACCGCCGGGCGAGCAGAAGGAGGCCCCACCGACGACCCGGCCGCCCTCCGCCGGGCAGCTCCCGCGTGGGGCGCCATGGGCGGGCGGCCGATCCTGCCGGTGGACCCCCGGCTGCAGAAGGAGTCGTTGGACGCCTCCGAGGCGCACGACACGCTGAGCGACTGCAGGCTCCCGTTGCCCTTGGCGCCGGCGCGGCGCAGCAGCTCGGACCGGCGCAGCAGCATGGACGGGAGCGCGCCCCTCGCGGCCGCCGCGGCGGACGGCAGCCGCTTCTTGGCGACCTTGCTGTCGGCCGCCGGCGACAGCGACACCCGCGGGTTGTCGTCGCCTCGGGGCGCCAGCTGCGGCCTCTCCCTGCCGCCGGCCGACGGCGGCCGCTTCGGGGACGACGGCCTCCGGGCTGCGCCCGCGACCCTGGGCCCGACCGCCGACATGCCAAGCGTACGTAGCTCGTGTTCCGTCCCGCCGGCGATATGATCGACGTGGTCTCTCTCTCTCGCGCGCGCACGAACTTCTGGTAGGAGGACGATCGACGAGCGAGAGGCAGACGAGCGCGCGGCCGGAGATGGATCGAGCGAATGGTCGATGATTGATGAGCTCTCACGCCGTTTTGAGCGGTACAGTACAGTGTCTGGGAGCTCCTGCAAGTTGTGGGTTGTGTTGTTATAAGGTGGTTTCTCGTGTACGGACGTGGATTGGTGGGTGGCGGGTGAGCCGCGTTTCACGTACGTACGTTCCGCGCGCGCGCCATCGGGCCGGGGGCGACGGGGGTGGATTTGCGCGCGAGACCGGCGGGCGGTTGGTGGCACGTCGAGGGAGCTACAGTGGCTAGCTAGCGTTGTCATGGGAAGCGGGGAGGGCTTTGGCGGGGGGACGTGTAAGCTGAAGTACGTCCACGTCGATCACGCCGGCGCCAGCGGAGGCCGCCGGCGAAATACCATCGGTCGTCGGTCGACCTCTCGTGAGCGAGGCAGAGAACGAAGAAGCACGGCGGTTAGATCCGGCCGCCACCCTCCTGACGTGTCCGGTGGGTGCGAGGTGAGGTTGACCGATCGATCGAATTAAGGATGGTGCATGAGGTAAGTTACAACAATGGCGAGACTGTTAGAGCAAGTACAATAAGACTGACTCACCAGGCTATAAGAATTAAAATAGTGTTGTTTTGCTTAGGTGGATGAGAGAGAAGTGGAGAGAGAAGAGAGATGAGCTCTCATGCAAGAGTATGTGTGGTGGGCTTTTTACATATAAAGTTATCAATCTTTAAAGCCAACTATTGTACAAGTTAGCTATAAGCTGACTTGTCTCAAAAAAAGCTATAAGCTGACTATAGCTGGCCTTATAGCCAGCACCCGGCTGCACTATTGGAATTGCTCTTATGGGCAGGCTGAACGGTGTGTGGCGCCAACAACCCAACTTTAAATTTGCCGTGCCACGCCTCGGGCTTTGCTGAAGAATTGAGCTCGTTATTAGGGTTTGGAGCATTACGGTCCACGTGGCCAGGCGCCATCGTGGCAGGGGTTCAAATCTTTGCCATGTCTATCGAGAAAACACTCGGGAAATGACCAGGACACGCTTGTTCAAAAAAAAGGACACGTGTCCAAGACGTTAGGGCTGGCTCACCGTCAAGTCACTATTGTTTATCGAGATGGGAAAAAAGCACACGGTAAAAGTTTTCCCCAGAGTTCAGGAAAAAGCACTCGGCAAAATCTTTCACAAACATCGGTTGCATAATACGTTTATTATATATGACTGCTATGGATTAAGTTTCTGCTGAATTTTTCACAAACATCGGTTCATTTCCTGTCAAAAAGAAATATTATTTCTTTAAAAAATTAATGCATAGATAATCAAAGGGACGGTAAAGTGTGAATTTTTGGATCCCTAAGCTCTTGTATGATTGTTTCTTCTCTTGTATGGAATTGTGCCAAGAAAGAATTCAGTTTCTTCTGTTGGTAAACTTGTCCAAATTCCGTGAAGAAAATGATATGGAAGAAAAAAAACGTGCTGGAAAGAGAAAGTTAGATATGTGCTGTAGGTATGAATCGTGCAGATATCAGAAACGATAAGAGAATAATTTTTTTGACAGAAACTCGAATAAAAATTGTATTAATACTCTTGTCTGAATTATTGAGTGAAACAAGGCCATGCAAAGAGTTTTCTTGAGATCTATACTAGGAAGGGAAAAAATGACGTCTGTTATAAATCTGAAATGAGGATATGAAAAAAGTTAGGGGGTGTTGTATAAATATAGGTTGGACTTAAGAATTTGGTGGAAGGGGCATTCTGAGAAAGTTTATCCAAGAATCTTCGACAAATCAATGCTACAGATAGTCCTGGGGGACCTTCTTACATGAGGAGTTGCATTTCTCTTTGTTGTCGTGCGGTTTTTACCGAGTCCAAACACTTGACAAAGTCCTTGTCGAGTTCTGGGCAGCCTTTGATGTGAGTTTGGCCCAGTCGGCAAAGCCTATTTCTCTCGTAGTGTGTAGACATGGATCAAGGCGCACTAGTATGACAAGTGATGCACTAGGGTAAATTCAGCACCGTCCATTGGCAAGTCGAAGACAATCTGTTGTAGTATCATAGATTTTAAACAATTTTAGGCGAGGTCACGTATCCTACATGGCGAATTGAGAAAGTCAAGATAGCTCAACCAAAGTATATACCCCTTCTCATGGTGTAAAGATAAAGAGGAATGCCTACTAGCCAACACGTGCGATGGTGTGCTAGACAGCCAAAGTTTGAAACTCGCCACTATACCTTAATAAAATACAATGTTGTTCATCTCTCTATTGCTAGTTTTTTTTAAGATAAAGTATAAAGGTAAAAGAAGGCCTAGAAGATGCAAAAGGTCCATCATAGTGGAGGAATGAAAGGGTTTGGTCCATCGATCATGGACCCGCTCTCTCCCTCTCCCTCCCCTACCTCTCTCTCTCATCATGGACCAAGTGGACCATAGAGCCCTCACGATATCATCCCAACAAGATAGTCTTGGTCTGTTGTGGGTATACTTTATGGGTATATCAACGGCATGGCCTAGATCCGGCAAGCCCGGGTGGCCCATAGTTGGTGATGAGGCATGTGGCCCATCGGGCGGCCCAGTTGCTGTAGATCATGAAGGATGAAGTCCAGCCCAGGAACAGGAAGCAGGATCTCAACCGACCTACGAAGGAGGCCGGATCCGTGACAGCCCATGAAGTATCCGGATCCAGCACGTATTTGGAGGAAGGCGGATCCTTGACGAGCACGGCAAGACATTGTACCGTAGTTAGGCAACTTGTATTCCGGCTAGGACTCTCCATGTAAACCCTAGATCCGTGCGCCTTTATAAGCCGGATCCCGGGAGCCCTAGAGGGACAACCACAACTCATTGTAACAACGCGAAAGCGCCCAGATAATTCCAGACAAGCAGCAGTAGGCCCTGTCATCGTGCAGGTGTTCTGAAGCTGGGTAAATCGCGTACCACCGTCCCGAGAGCACTCCGCCCTATGGCCCCTACTTCTTCTCCCCCTCGTGAGGATCCCTCCTCCGAGGTACCATCGATTAGGCAACGACAGTTGGCGCCCACCGTGGGGCCTGTGGCGTCTGGAGGCCGGAACCGGGAGGGTTCCGCCATGGGAAGCTACGACGACACCATCGCTGTGGGGCGCGTCCTCTACGCCGGAAATCTGCCGATCGTCCCTCCGGATGAGTGTTGGATTCCGGCTAAGACAAACCCCGTCAAGCTCTCCATCGTCCCAATTGGCGGCATACACATCTTCATCGGGGAAACCGTCGATTCCGACGGAAACCCACTGGTAAGTAACGCAGACGCGACCGCCGCAGAGCTGGACGCTGTCGCGAAGATCCGATCTGAGATGCAGGAGCTTCCCAAGAAAGATTCCGCCTCGGATCTGGAAATTTCAAAACCCACCCAATCCGCCCCTGAGCAGGAAACAACGGTGGAAGACCAATGCGGATCCGCCCGGGTCTCCTGTGTGTTAGAAAAGCAGAGGTGCCACTTCGTACACTTCTTGGCCCATACCGCCGGAACCGCCCCTCAAGAAGACGGAGCTGGTCCTGAGCAGGTAGAGGCACCGGAAAACGACGCGGATCCGGATCAGGCTGAGCCTGTCGGAGAAAGCGAAACTCCGGTTGAAGAGTCGATTTTGGGCAATCTGAGCCCAATTTCCGGAGATACCCCCTCCATGGATACTGACGAGTTTAACCGCAAGCTAGGGGAGTACGGTTTCGGTGATCAGCCTGAAGTCGACTCCGCCCAGCCTAGGCAGGTTCTCGCGACCGTAGCAGCGCTGGGACAACCTGGATCAGAAGAGGCAACCAACCAATCTGACCCTCAGCCATCCTGCCAAGGATCTCCAATGTCACGGGAGCGACCCCGCAGGGATTCTTCCTCGGAGGAACTCCTGTCACCTGAAGAGATGGTTGCACGAGCAGTTCTTAACAAACCTATAACCTCGGGCGACGCCGCAGATCCGGAGGCTCTAGAGGCCACTAGAAAGGAAATGCTGGCCACAGCCAAGAAGCTCGCCAATACCGCAGCCGCATTAAGGGATGAAAGGGCAGAAGCTGCAAGTTTGATGGACCACTTCGACAGACAGGATCGCGAAATTGCTGACACACTCGAGCATGTCAAGAGCATGAGGCAAGAGTGGGAAGTAAAGATGACTTATGCGCAGGCGGAGGCTGATCGAATCGTTAGAGAAGCAATTCCGCCTCGCAGAATCAACTTCGCCACGCCCGCAGAACAGCAGCCGCTGGAAACCCCAAAGGACAACATGCTAAAAGCTGCGGAGCTATTGAAGAAGAAGGACGAAGAGAAGGACGCTCGCGCCGATCGGCATCCCGACGATGAATCACACACCGGATCCTCGGAGCGCAGAAGAAAAACCAGGGAACACCCAAATCCGATCCCCGTTCCGTCAAAGACGCCTTCGTCAGATCCAAGAAAGGGAAAGGATGCAATGTACTCTGGACGAGACAAATATCGCAACCCTTCTCCTCAGCCTAATGGTTACCCGCGACCCCCTCGCCGCCGTAGTCCAGCCGGAAACACCAGGCCCCCAGGGCATGGTGGGATTGTTATCCGCGACAACGTGCTGCCAAGAAACAGAAACAGGGAGCGCTCGCCGGAACCTCGCCGGAACCAGAACAACGATCGTGAGCCCGAGCCCATGAGGAGTCGGAATGAGGAGCGCGACCCAGAGCCTCGCCGGAGCCGCGACCCGGAGCCTCGCCGGAGCCGGAACGACCAGGGCAGCCAGCGCCATGGCGAAGGCAGCCACCGAAGCCGGAGCCAGCACCGGGAAGGCCGAGGAGAATCGGAAGGCGGAAGCAAGAAATCGGACCGACCACCTCGCAGGTCTCCCTCACCACCACCTAGCGGTGGCGGTGGAGGTGGAGGCGGAGGCGACGGCCGGAGATCTCGCTCTCGCTCACAATCTCCTCGCCACGGCCCGCGCGACGCGCGGGAACGCCTTAACGAATACAGAACCGACTACATTGGTCCGAAGTGCTTTGGCAGGATGATTCGGGAGGAACCAAAGCCAAGGATGAACCTCAAGCTACCCGGAAACCTGAAGCATTATGATGGCACCGAAAGGCCGGATACCTGGATTGAGGACTACTATAATGCAGTAACCTTTGCCGGAGGAACCCCTAACATCGCCTGCCGCATGCTCCAGTTGTACCTTGTAGGTCCAGCCCGGATCTGGCTCAGTGACCTCGAGAAGAACTCTATCTTTTGCTGGTTCAACCTGAAGACCGCTTTCGAGAAACACTTCAGAGGCACCTACAAAAGACCTGCCACGGCAAGCGACCTGCAAGCCTGCATCCAGAAGAAGGGAGAAACCTCAAGAAACTACCTCACACGATGGTTGGCATGCAGGAACGAGTGCGAAAACATCGACCACACCACCGCCATGTACGCCTTCATTGGTGGACTGCAGAGGGGAGGATTGCTGAGGCATACGCTCACTCGTTTGGCTAACTCAAACAAGCTGACTTTGGATGAAATGATCTCCATTGCCAGTGATCATACTGCCGCCGATGATGACGCAGGCGGTGATCTCGCAGCTCTGACAATCCCCCTACATCAATAAAAGAAGAACCGTGATAACGGCAATGCAGCAGACCATAAGCGCAAGAACCACGATGACCGAGAAGAGTGGCGGATCCGAGATGGTCGCCATGGCGTTTCAACGCGGAGGTTCAGGGGAGGCGGAAGAGGGCGCGGACGTGGAGGCGGAGCCGCGGGGGTCGGCGACATGCCACCGAGGTCACGGTGGCGGATCCCGCGCCCGCAGACCTACGAGGAGTACAGAGACATGCCTGCACGGCCCACCTGGATCCGGTTACAGGGAAGTCAACTCACACCAACCGCAACTGCAAGTGGGTCAATGATCTAAAGAACGACCCGGAGGCAGGGTACAAGCGAGCCCGGAAGCACCGCCCACGCGGCAAGGGAGGCAAGGGCAAGAACAAGGACAAAGAGGAAGATAGTTCCGAGGCGATGGATGAGGATGATAACTCGCCGGATCCCAAGGTAGGATCCGCAGGTAAATCCAACCCATTCGAGAAAAAGAGCGTGGGGACTTACCACACTTTCCTCGGAACCCCAACGATCCCGCGGCGCCAAGTCCGCTACCCGGATCCCGAACGCCACGATTCCGCCGTGCCGCGATATGTCGAGTGGTCGGAAGTCCCGTGCACATTTGATAGGGAGGATCACCCTGCCATTGTGCCCAAAGAATGCTACGCCTTGGTTGTAAGTCCCCGCATAGACGGGTATGACTTCTCCAAGTGCCTCATGGATGGTGGAGCCAGCTTGAACATCATGTACCTGGAGACTCTAGAGCGGATGAACCTCACCAAGGAACAGCTCAAACACAGCAACACTGAGTTTCATGGCGTGGTTCCGGGTAAGAAGGCGAATTCCCTCGGCAGCATCACACTTCCTGTGGCTTTTGGCGATGTTCACAATTTCCGCGAAGAGAAGATCACGTTTGAAGTTGTGCCCTTCAAGAGCTCCTACCACGTCATGTTCGGCAGGCCCACCTACCACAAGTTCCACGCAAGAGCGTGCTACATCTACAACAAGCTCAAGATTCCGGGTCCTAAGGGTATGATTACCGTATCCGGAGACTACAAAAAGGCTCATGAGTGCGAGTTAGGCGAAGCCGCCTTCGCAGAGTCTGTGATATCTGGAGAGGAGCTACAAGGCTACAGAGCCGCGGTGGATCCGACTGAGATGCAGACCACCAAGAAGCAAATCTCCGAACAGAAAACCTCCTTCAAGGCCGCGATAGAAACCAAGAAGCACGACCTCATCAAAGGCGACCCTTCCAAGCAGGTTTCAGTCGGAGCCAACATGGACCCCAAATAGGAAGACGCGCTCGTCGAGTTCCTTCGCGCTAACATGGATATCTTCGCATGGCAACCTTCTGACATGTCCGGAGTACCTAGGGAACTCGCCGAGCATTACCTCAACATAAATCCGGGGGCTAAACCGGTGAAGCAAGCTATGCGACGCTTTGGAGATAAGAAGCGCCGCGCCATAGGAATGGAACTAGCTAAGTTACTAGAGGCAGGTTTTGTGATAGAAGTTATCCACACCGATTGGGTCGCAAATCCCGTCCTTGTACCCAAAAAGAACACTGAAATACTAAGAATATGCATCGATTACTCTGGCTTGAACAAGCATTGCCCGAAGGATCCGTTCCCCTTGCCGCGCATTGACCAAGTCATTGATTCGACGGCGGGGGCGGAACTTCTGTGTTTTCTTGATGCGTATTCCGGGTATCATCAGATCCAGATGAAGGAGTCCGACCAAAAGGCGACTTCATTCATTACCCCGTTTGGTACTTACTGCTATGTTACTATGCCTTTTGGTTTGAAAAACGCAGGTGCCATGTAATGTCCCAGGTTTAGAGACGATCGAGGGGTAGATTTTTGAAAGGGATGTGCATTGCATAGTAAATTCTGGGGAAATTTCGCGCTTTTACACAAAAACTGCATCGAAGAGGGACAAGTTTCTCTCTCGACACCTTACAGGGTTAGGGTTTCGAGAGTGCGACAAACTTGCTTCTCACTTCACTAGTTTAGGGTTTTGAGAAGAGAGAGGAGAGTTGCTTGATTGAATTCCAAATGATATGACATGGTTGAATTCAAACCAAGGTTGAATTTGAATTTCAAATTCAAACATTAAATAGTTACTTAAATAATTCAAATGAAGAAATTCATTAAGTAAATAATCAATAATAATCAAGATAAACAATAATATTAAAGTAAAGCTCATTAGAGAAAATTTTGAGCTTTATTGATCATCACACACATTACAATGTCATTACAATATTCATAAGTGAAATAAAAGAATAATACAACACATTACATAAATGGCAGAATAGAAGAAAGGAAAATAAAGACAAATCACAAGTTAATATCCTAGTCTAAATTTCTACAAGAACATCTTCACTTAATCTTGGACTTGATGATCTTCTGGATCATCTTGATCAATTCCTGATTCCTGCATACAAGCACAACAAAGAAAGAAGTTATGCCAAGTGGCATAGCCACTTGGCAGGTTAAAAAAAAGAATGGAAATAGAGGATAATATCAAGTCTGCCGAGCTGATCCTCTCCAAAGCCAAGTTCACAGGATCTGGTTCACACAGACACACAAGCAGCACACACATCAGGTGTGCATGCTCAACACCCAGGCACTGCCTGTGCATGTGGCACAACACACACACAGCATCAGTGAGTCACCAAAGTGACCAGAGCCAAGCTGTCGACCAGGGAGAGCATAGAGGCACCATACTTAACCTTTTCAGTGCTCAAACCCTAGTCATTTGCTCATCCATCGACAGCAGCAGTGGTAAGTTCACCAAGAACAGCAAAGCACACCAAGAACAGGTGAACAGCTAGAGCTGTCTCATCTATTCACAATCACCAGAAATTAAACCAAGATCTCAAGCTTGCTAGGAGGAGAAGGGCAAGCAAACCAAGCATCACAGAAGAAATCCTCTACAACAACACTTAATTCTAGGAGCTGGAGTGAGGTATACCACACAAAAGCCTGAGCAAGATCATACCTTGCTCATAATTAAGCATACAATGCATCACTGGAGCACAGAAGGGTAGATTACCCTGTGTGTGTCATCATTTGGCTGCCAAGCCATTTGGTGCAAGCACAGATGGGTAAGACCAATAGGTTAACATCCTAAGGGAACAACAGCTATGCAAATCCATGCATAACTAGAGGAATCCAGCCAAGAATGCAACCATAGTTAGCCTAAACCACTCACTAAGCACCTACAGCTAGCTAGACCATCAGATTATAGACAATTACTTGTCTATATATTTTTGTCAACACCAAAAGGTCACTGGAAGTCCAAGATTGGATCAAGCCAGTGAACAATTATTCCATTCCAGTCAGCCAACATAAACCATGGCAAATCACAGATAGGGGAGCAACCAGGACAGCAACACAAGTGCTTGCCGGGGCCACCTCAACCCCGAGCCAAAGACAAGAACCTATACCTCATTATCCATTTGGATTCAGTAGAGGGCTAGGGTACACAACTGAGAGCTGGCATCCATCTAGCCCTGTCACAATTAATTAGATGATCACAACTGCAAAGCAGCTCACATCACTTATCCACTTCAGTAAAATTCAGGCAACACGGATAAGTGAACAAAACAAATAAATCAAAGCACCAGGGCTTTGCAGTGATCCAATGGACCAGTGCAAGCAACAGCAGTTGCTTAAGCCAACAACAATACACACCAGGTTAAGTCTGTATGATACACACACGGCCTGAGTGAGCAACGAGTGAGCCACAAACACCAAAGAGCAGCTTTTACAAGCAACCGGAGATCATATGATCACCGAAGCTTGATAGAGCATGCTCCGCATGCTAGAACTCATTCTAAGCAAGTAACACATGAGCAGATAATTAAATAATCGAATAATTGCATCACGAGATAAGGGCATCAGGCTTTATAATTGTATCCAGAAGCACATCAAAGGCTTGATGAACCAAAGGATCACAATGTACAAGAAAAGCACATGACAATTCATCACTGAATCACACTGCTAAGCCAACAGTACAGCTCAATGGAGCATAATCATGAACCAGAACTCAATGAACTAGCCCAGAGGCACTGGCACTTGTTAATATACAAGAATTAACCACCACAATCAAGCCAGGGACAAGATTAAGCACAGCAGTAAGCTAAGCACAGCAGTAAGCTAAGCACAGCAGAGCATCAAGCAACAGCAGGAGCTACTAAATTACACAGGGCATCACAGCATGCTCATAAGCACTAATTCATGAATCGCCACAGTGAGCAATTGAGCAAGAACAACACAGCAGCAGCGCATGGTCACGGCAAGCATCTCAACATGGAGATGCGGGCCGATGGGCTGAGCAAGACAAAGTAGATGAGGAGAAAAGGAAGCAGAGCAGAGAGGGAGAGAAGGAAGCTACGGTTACTCACCGGGGAAAGGAAGAGCGAGCTCGGCCATGGCGGCTAGGGCGGCACGCGCGGAGCACGGCGGCGCCTGGCCAAGCCGGGCCATGGTGGTGCCACGGCTGTTCGCGCCCACGGGGCGAAACCACGGCAGCGCCGTGGCGCTTGGACGTCGGCGGCGACGAATCGCCGCGGAACTCCACGGTAGACGAGCAGAGGCGAAGGGGGCACGACGAGGAAGCGGCGAAACGCAGATCGGCGCGGACCAATCGATGCGCCGTCGTGCGGCCGTTCGACTGCGTCCGATCTCGCTGGCGGGAACGGCCGGTGGCGGTCGGAATAATTCGGCGACGGCGAGGCGACCACGGTGTCGCGAGAGAAAGGGAGAGATTAGGGTTTACGCGCGAGGAGAGGGGAGAGAACGAATGGGCCGACCGAGCCCAAAGGGTGGCTCGGGTGCGACCTAACCCGTTGGGCCACCACGACGGGTGGGGCCCAAGGGCATTTAGGTCCTTTCCTAATTCCAAGAAATACGTAAACTTTGAAATTTTGTAAGAAATGTTGAATAGCTCTAAAAAATAATTAAAAATATGAAAATAGATCAGCATAAAATTCTCTAATTAAATAAAATGTCAAAGAGAATTTTTGAAGACAATTAAGAATGAATCTTAATTTGATGATTTAAATAATAATTTAAATCACACATATTATTTTCATTAATGCAAATAAGTCCATTAATGAATTTGGACTTCAAAACACCTTGACAACATTTCAAGGTAGTATTCTACTCTTAAACAAGTATTCCCAAAGTATTCTTAGTACTAACCTCTTACATAAAATAATAACGACATCGGAAGGGGGGAACAAACCCTAAAAATGGAATCATGCATAATTGCTTCTTTAACCATTGCCCTTATCGGACAATGATGCTATTTTTCAGAACAAGAGGACAAGGGTCAGTCCATACCTTCCAAGCTGCAAAACTTTGCGGTGTTCGAGCAAGTTCATCACTTGCTCATGTCATTTGAGTATTTCTATCAAATTACTTGCAAAGTATTATGGTTATCACTATTGCATAAAAATCAAAACCACTACTTTCATAACTATGAATATGACTATGTGGTGGGCAATGGAACCATGGATTGTGTTGATATGGTGGAGGTTCCATTGCAAGGGTTTATATCCATCTAGGATTAAACAACAAATGTCGCTTGATGATTCTTGTGCCGTAATACCCGTGTTAACCATAAGATGCGAGTGGGACGGAGTAGTCAAAAGTGTTTCCACCTCTCGTACATCAACGGATGCGCTTACCGTAGACACTTGACCCAGGTTGGGCAAGCGGTGGGGTGGGGATCCCATTCTAATTCCCCACGGTAAGTGGTCTATGATGGGTTGCAGCTACCGGCGAAGGAGTTTGGTTAACGAGTCCCAAACTGTTGTCGTGGTCGGGGTCCATCCTTAAGTGGTATAAGAGGACCGACGAGGACCCGTGGTCGGGGTATGCAACAAAGGGTGGGTGTGCGAGGTAGCGGAGGAACATGATTGGCTAGACCTTATACCGGGCCTCACACCAAAGGAAGTGTGGACGGGAAAGCTGCCCGGTTGGCACCAAGGTTAAGATCTCTTATGGGTAAAGCAACACACCTCTGCAGAGTGTAAGAAGCGTGACTGTCACTCCTGTTCCGGGATTGAGGAGCTATGAACGCGGCCGGAAAGGAGCTCCATGAAGTTCTAGTAAACCGGTGAAGGCTGACGGACATAGCTTTTTGAAATAAAAACAATCTCTTGAAGAAATGTTTATCAAAACTTGCATTGGTATTAGACTTTCTGGTCTAGTATCGTAGCTAGTGCATAAAACACCTCTTATCTAAAATGAACTTGTTGAGTACGCTCGTACTCATACCACTCTTAAACCCCATGCTTAGATTGTCCGAACGATGCGGAGGAGGAGGACTACGACAGCAATGATGGAGCCGAGATCATCGGCTACGAGGAACCAGACCTCTCAGGAGGTGTTGAAGGCGTAGACTACGTCATAGTCTACGGATCCGGGGAGGCTTCCGGAGGAGAACAAGCCTAAAGATATCAGGAGGAGTAGTAGTAGCCGAGCAGCGCAAACTCTTACTATTTAGCTGCTCGATAAAATAAATGTTTGGCTTAATAAGACTATGGTATTGTAAATTAAGTTGGGTTCACCTCGAACCAGGAGTTATCCTCTTAGGACCCAGGAGGAGCTCAGACGACTTGTGTATGCTACTTGTAATAATATGTGAATGAGTTATGGACCCTGCTATGTTCTGTTGTACTACTCTGAGGGATGTAATATTTGCGGAATGGTACTTCGCGAGTGTTATATCAACGACTGGCATACTACAACATGCAGTGGTATGCAGGGTCACCACAGTTGGTATCAGAGCAAAAGCTTTGACCTTAGGTTGGAACCTAGTAAATGGGACTAAACGTTAGGAGTCAAATAGGATTAGTAAAGAATTCTCTAAAAATATGGTGTATATTCAATTGAGAATACAACAATCATATCTTTTAGTGCGATAATTCTTTATTATCTCTATTTGATGCATTATTACTAATCTATTAATCTTTCTATTTCTACAGCCAACATGGCAAGTGCACGACCAGGAAGAAACGTGAAAGTTATGGATTCCACACTGAACGAATACAAAGGAGGACTTGCTGATATTCTACGAGCCATGTTGCTGGAATTTGGGTGTGATCCCAGATTCAGTAAAGAAGTACATGTTCTATGATGGACCGGTGTTGGCCAAGTGCGAGTAGGACTGCGACTTCGAATCATTGGGAATGAGCGTAGTCATGCCAGCTGGAGAAGCTAGGACAACCAACACAGCCTATCATATAGCTGTTATGAGAGCCATAACCGACATACGGGAACATAAGACAAAAGAGCTTATGGATTCCGAGTTTTCCCATATTCCCCATAATCAGGAGGAAGAAGATCCCTTGCTCAACCACTACAAATACGCCAAACGCAAACCCATAGCAGCGGCAAAATATATGGATAATAGCCGTAACTTCATATCATTACTCTTTCAGCTGAATCATCATCTGATAGGAGCTATTGATACGATGCTAGAGGAATTTACCGAACCCAAGGAGGAGAGTAGGGGGAAAGAACCTATGGAGAATGTAGTGCACACACCAGTTTATTCAGCTGGTGACTACATCAGCTTTGATCCACTTGCACGTGAACCTACACCTGCTACACTGGGAACTACGAATAGTTCCTATGGGGGATACGAAGGCGGAGCGGAATCCGGAAACAACCAGCGTTCCGAGACTCCGATCGAGAATTCTAGGGGTTGGCGTTGGGGAAATGATACTGGAACCCATAGTACTACGGAGTATTATGATGGAGAGATGAACGATGATGCAACAACCCGGAACCGAGCTATCCTAGTAATGAAGGAGTGGATGGAGGATATCCGACACAGGTTGAGTCGGGTATGGGTTTTGGTAACCCTTATGGTGGGGCTACGGAGAGTACACCCGATGGGTGGACTATGATGCACTCAACGATCGGTTTGTGAACACCGATTTCTCCTTAGGGTCATCATCGGATTCGGACTACAAGCCAACGGGGAGACCTTACGTTCCGGGGTCTATCGGAGGACGACACGTTCGACCGGATGGAAGCTGGAATGTACCGGGAGTGAAGACCGATTAGAAGTCCACCAAGGGAGGCGTGGCTATAATACACAAGTACCAAGTGTATTATAGTTTGTAATATTTGTATAAATTTGTACATATACTTTAATAAGTGAGTTTGCATACTCACATCGACTTGAGTATTGTAATAAGACCACTTATGTATGTATATACAGGGTATATGTTTTGTATGAGTTGGATTTGCTTCTTGATTTCCATTGCGTGACTAGTTCCGTGCACAAAGTTGAGCTCAGAAAACTTGCGCATGGAGTAATTATGAGTATCATCTTGTGTTGCGTAACTAGGGGGATTATGTCGGGAACGTTAGGAAACGAGACGGAAGCGCAGCGCATGGAGCGCGAAGCAAAGGAAAAGGAAGAGGCTGAGGGTGCAGCCCGAGATCAGTTTCCACCACCACCACCACCCATGACGCAGCAAAACTTTATCTAGTACATGCAACTGGCGGAAGAGAGGCAGCGTGTAACACTGGAGCTGCAGAACAAATTCCTTCAGGATCCGATGCAGCGAGAATAGGGTGGAGAGACACGAGAACCAGGGAGTCACATTAGCAGACTTCCAAAACACCAAGCCGATATCTTTCGCATACGCGCATGAGCCGATGGACGCGCAAGAGTGGCTGATGGCTACCGAGCGCCAGCTCAACAACGTTGGATGCAATGACCAAGAGAAGGTTCGATATGCTACCCATCTGCTATGTGGACTGCCGCATCATGGTGGGACAACATTGTAGCCGTGTATCCGGCAGGAAAGGTATTCACCTGGGAGGAGTTTGCAAGGAAGTTCGGGGAATCCAATGTCCCCGAAAGTATTGTGGAACCGAAGCGTCGAGAGTTTGAGAGTCTCGAGCGAAGGATAAGGCAATCCCGACTTATGTCGGGGAGTTTTCAAAGCTGTCCCGGTATCTGTTGAGGAAGTCAATACCGAGGACAAGAAGAAAAAGAGATTTACGAGGGGGTTAAGTCCCCAGTTCAAAGTACAGCTGCGGATGATGAGAGCAACGGAATTCCAAGAGTTGGTGGATGCAGCCATCACTCTTGAAGATGACTTCAAACAACTGCAAGAAGAGAAGAGGAAGAAGGCCAAGTATGAGCCCAAGAGGTTTGTTAGTAACAAGCCCAATACCAGCTTGAGTTTCAAGCCACGGTATAACAACAACAACAACAACAACAACAGCAATCGAGGAGGAACCAAGGATATCGATCTGCAAATCAGATTATATGCCATTCCTGTGGTTTCAAAGGTCATGTCATGAAGGATTGTAAGAAACCCAAGATCATATGCTTTGGGTGTCGTCAGGAGGGGCACATGCTGAAGGACTGCCCCAAGAAGAATAGTGGAGGAGGAGGAAATCGAGGAAACACCGGAGGGAATTGGAAGAATAAGAAGCCCTTCGGCAAGCTGAATTGTACCAGTCTGGAGGAGGTGGTCAATTACGACCAGGCGATGATAGGTACGCTTGAGATACTCACTCATCCTGGCAAAGTACTTTTTGATCTTGGTGCAACTACATCATTCATTTCTCAACAATTCATCATCAAACATGGGATTAGTTGCACTAAGTTAGATACACCCATAACCATACTTTACTGCGGGGAACGATATTAGTAACCCATGCCAAACAAAAACAAGTCATTATGATCAATAAGTGCGCGTTTGACGCGGACCTGTTCATTTTACTGATGAAGGACATTGATGTCATTCTTGGTATGAACTGGTTAGAAGCTAATGGAGCATTGATCGACTGTGTAAACAAGACGGTGTCATTGAAAAGTCCCGATGGAAGTAGAATGATCTACCAAGGCGACAAACATACTCAGATTGAAGTGGAGCTGCAGTTGAATAGCATGAAGGAGGTGAAGTTAGAAGATATACCTGTAGTAAATGAATTCCAGGATGTGTTTCCTGCGGAATTACAGGTATGCCACGAGAGAGGGAGATAGAATTCACTATCGACCTAATTCCAGAACAGCTCCGATTGCCAAAGCACCATATAAGATGGGGCCTAAGGAATTGAAAGAACTTAAGGAGCAATTGGATGACTTGGAACAAAAGGGATTCATTCAAGAGAGTGTTTCACCATGGGGATCACCTGTGATCTTCGTGGATAAAAGAGATGGAGGAAGAAGGATGTGCGGAGACTACAGGAATCTGAACAACGTCACAATCAAGAACAAGTATCCACTTCCAAGAATACAAGATCTATTTGATCAGGTTAGAGGAGCGGGAGTCTTTTCCAAGATTGATCTAAGATCGGGTTATCACCAGATAAAGATCAAGAAGGAGGACGTTAGAAACTGCCTTTGTCTCAAGGTATGGACACCATGAATATCTTGTAGTACCTTTTGGATTAACCAATGCTGACAATATTCATGAATCTCATGAATAAGATTTTCATGCCATATCTAGACAAGTTTGTCATCGTATTCATCGATGATATTCTGATATACTCCAAGAACAAGGCAGAACATGCCGAACATTTGAGGTTAGTGTTGCAAACACTAAGGGAACACCAACTTTATGCCAAATTCAGTAAGTGTGAATTTTGGCTAGATCAAGTGGAATTTCTTGGTCATGTCATTAGCAAGGATGGAATCGCTGTCAACCCGAGTAAGGTAGCAGCAGTTCTAGAATGGGAAGCACCCAAGACTGTCAAGGAAATCCGAGGATTCCTTGGAATGGCAGGATACTATCGGAGATTCATTGAAGGATTCTCTAAGATAGCAGGACCTATGACAAAGTTGCTAAGGAAGAATACACCATTCGTGTGGTCAGAGGAGTGTGAGAAGAGTTTTCAAACTCTGAAGGAGAAACTCACCACGGCACCGGTGTTAGCAGTTCCGGAAGTTGGCAAGGATTACACCGTGTACTGTGACGCATCCAAGCATGGATTGGGTTGCGTACTCATGCAGGATCGGAAAGTGATATCCTATGGATCGAGGCAACTCAGACCTCATGAAGTGAACTATCCAACACATGACTTGGAATTAGCAGCTGTCGTGTTTGCATTAAAAACTTGGAGACATTTTCTCTATGGAGCTAAGTGTGAGCTCTATACAGATCATAAAAGCCTCAAATATTTCTTCACTCAGAAGGAACTCAATATGAGGCAGAAAAGATGGCTAGAATTGATCAAGGATTATGATCTGACAATCAATTACACACCAGGGAAGGCTAATGTAGTAGCAGACGCCCTGAGTAGGAAGAGTACCGGAGGAGTGGAACAAGAAATATCACCGGAGTTGAGAAAGGAAATAAGTCAAGCCCAAATACAACTTTGGGAGAAGGAAGCCCATGAAGGATTATCGGCGTTGCAAGTAGCCGATGAACTTAATGTTAACTTGAAGAATGAGATAATGATGGGTCAGATGGACGATCCATTTATTGTAGAGGAGATGAGGAGAATAGATGAGGGAAGACCATCAGAATTTCACCGAGGAGAATCTGGATCTTTGTGGTTCCAGAAGAGGATTTGCGTTCCGGATATTGCTGAAATTAAGGAAGTAATACTCCGGGAAGCTCATCAAACCCCATACTCAATACATCCGGGAAGTACAAAGATGTACATGGACTTAAAGGAACTATTCTGGTGGAATAACATGAAGCGGGAGATAGCACAATATGTGGCAGAATGCCATACCTGCCAGCGAGTGAAGGCTGAACATCAGAGTCCCGCAGGGAAGTTACAACCTCTACCTATTCCAGAGTGGAAATGGGAGGAGATAGGGATGGATTTCATCACCGGACTACCCATGACCAGTAAAAAGAAGGACATGATATGGGTAATCGTGGACCGGTTGACGAAAAGTGCACATTTCTTAGCGGTAAACCAGCAGGATAAAGGAGAGAAACTTATCGATCTTTACATCAAAGAGATCGTAAGTAAGCATGGAGTGCCAAAGAAGATCGTATCGGATCGAGGATCCGTGTTCACATCAGCATTCTGGAAGCAACTTCACGAAGCTTTAGGATCCAAGTTGGATTATAGTACCGCGTATCACCCACAAACAGGCGGACAAACTGAGAGAACCAATCAGATCTTAGAAGATATGCTTAGGGCTTGTGCCCTAGACTTCGGAGGATCATGGGAGGAGCATCTACCTTTAGCAGAGTTTTCATTCAACAATAGTTATCAAAGCAGCATCAAGATGGCACCATTTGATGCTGTGTCTGGGAGGAAGTGTAGATCACCAATATGTTGGTATGAAGCTCGGAGCAAGCAAAGAGTTCAACCCTGATTATGTCAAGGAAAAACAACAAATCATTGACATTATCGAGACAGGCTCAAGATAGCCCGAGTCGGCAAAAGAGTTATGCCGATCAGAAGAGAAGGACATGGGAGCCACAAGTTGGAGACATGGTTTATCTTAAGGTAAGCCCGATGAAAGGACTCCAGAGGTGTGGAGTAAAAGGAAAGCTCAGTCCTAGATATATAGGACCTTTCAAGATACTGAGTCGAATCGAGGTTTAGCCTTTGAATTGGATTTACCGGAAGGCTAGATCAAGTTCACAATGTATTCCATGTGTCACAACTTCGGAAATGTTTGAAGACCCCAGATGAACCAATATCACATGAGGAGCTTGAGTTACAACCAGATCTGACGTACATCGAGAAGCCAGCCAAGATTCTCGAAGAGAGCTGGAAACAACTCAGAAATAAGGCGATCAAGTATTGCAAGATACAATGGAAGCATCATCCCGAGAGGGAAGCCACCTGGGAAAAAGAGGAAGACCTAAGGAAAACATACCCCGAGCTGTTCAGGTATTCCAACCACAACTTCGGGACGAAGTTTTCTTTAAGGGGGAAAGGCTGTAATGTCCCAGGTTTAGAGACGATCGAGGGGTAGATTTTTGAAAGGGATGTGCATTGCATAGTAAATTACGGGAAATTTCGCTTTTTACACAAAAGCGCATCGAAGAGGGACAAGTTTCTCTCTCGACACCTTACAGGGTTAGGGTTTCGAGAGTGCGACAAACTTGCTTCTCACTTCACTAGTTTAGGGTTTTGAGAAGAGAGAGGAGAGTTGCTTGATTGAATTCCAAATGATATGACATGGTTGAATTCAAACCAAGGTTGAATTTGAATTTCAAATTCAAACATTAAATAGTTACTTAAATAATTCAAATGAAGAAATTCATTAAGTAAATAATCAATAATAATCAAGATAAACAATAATATTAAAGTAAAGCTCATTAGAGAAAATTTTGAGCTTTATTGATCATCACACACATTACAATGTCATTACAATATTCATAAGTGAAATAAAAGAATAATACAACACATTACATAAATGGCAGAATAGAAGAAAGGAAAATAAAGACAAATCACAAGTTAATATCCTAGTCTAAATTTCTACAAGAACATCTTCACTTAATCTTGGACTTGATGATCTTCTGGATCATCTTGATCAATTCTGATTCCTGCATACAAGCACAACAAAGAAAGAAGTTATGCCAAGTGGCATAGCCACTTGGCAGGTTAAAAAGAATGGAAATAGAGGATAATATCAAGTCTGCGAGCTGATCCTCTCCAAAGCCAAGTTCACAGGATCTGGTTCACACAGACACACAAGCAAAGCACACACATCGGTGTGCATGCTCAACACCCTGTAATCGCCCGTGCATGTGGCACAACACACACACGGCATCGGTGAGTCACCAAAGTGACCAGAGCCAAGGCGTCGACCGGGAGAGCATAGAGGCACCATACTTAACCTTTTCAGTGCTCAAACCCTAGTCATTTGCTCATCCATCGACAGCAGCAGTGGTAAGTTCACCAAGAACAGCAAAGCACACCAAGAACAGGTGAACAGCTAGAGCTGTCTCATCTATTCACAATCACCAGAAATTAAACCAAGATCTCAAGCTTGCTAGGAGGAGAAGGGCAAGCAAACCAAGCATCACAGAAGAAATCCTCTACAACAACACTTAATTCTAGGAGCTGGAGTGAGGTATACCACACAAAAGCCTGAGCAAGATCATACCTTGCTCATAATTAAGCATACAATGCATCACTGGAGCATAGAAGGGTAGATTACCCTGTGTGTGTCATCATTTGGCTGCCAAGCCATTTGGTGCAAGCACAGATGGGTAAGACCAATAGGTTAACATCCTAAGGGAACAACAGCTATGCAAATCCATGCATAACTAGAGGAATCCAGCCAAGAATGCAACCATAGTTAGCCTAAACCACTCACTAAGCACCTACAGCTAGCTAGACCATCGATTATAGACAATTACTTGTCTATATATTTTTGTCAACACCAAAAGGTCACTTTGGAAGTCCAAGATTGGATCAAGCCGGTGAACAATTATTCCATTCGATCAGCCAACATAAACCATGGCAAATCACAGATAGGGGAGCAACCAGGACAGCAACACAAGTGCTGCCAGGGCCACCTCAACCCTGAGCCAGCACAAGAACCTATACCTCATTATCCATTTGGATTCAGTAGAGGGCTAGGGTACACAACTGAGAGCTGGCATCCATCTAGCCCTGTCACAATTAATTAGATGATCACAACTGCAAAGCAGCTCACATCACTTATCCAATTCAGTAAAATTCAGGCAACACGGATAAGTGAACAAAACAAATAAATCAAAGCACCGGGGCTTTGCGGTGATCCAATGGACCGAGTGCAAGCAACAGCAGTTGCTTAAGCCAACAACAATACACACCAGGTTAAGTCTGTATGATACACACACAGCACAGAGTGAGCAACAGTGAGCCACAAACACCAAAGAGCAGCTTTTACAAGCAACTGGAGATCATATGATCACCAGAAGCTTGATAGAGCATGCTACTGCATGCTAGAACTCATTCTAAGCAAGTAACACATGAACAGATAATTAAATAACTGAATAATTGCATCACAGATAAGGGCATCAGGCTTTATAATTGTATCCAGAAGCACATCAAAGGCTTGATGAACCAAAGGATCACAATGTACAAGAAAAGCACATGACAATTCATCACTGAATCACACTGCTAAGCCAACAGTACAGCTCAATGGAGCATAATCATGAACCAGAACTCAATGAACTAGCCCAGAGGCACTGGCACTTGTTAATATACAAGAATTAACCACCACAATCAAGCCAGGGACAAGATTAAGCACAGCAGTAAGCTAAGCACAGCAGTAAGCTAAGCACAGCAGAGCATCAAGCAACAGCAGGAGCTACTAAATTACACAGGGCATCACAGCATGCTCATAAGCACTAATTCATGAATCGCCACAGTGAGCAATTGAGCAAGAACAACACAGCAGCAGCGCATGGTCACGGCAAGCATCTCAACATGGAGATGCAGGCCAGTAGCTGAGCAAGACAAAGTAGATGAGGAGAAAAGGAAGCAGAGCAGAGAGGGAGAGAAGGAAGCTACGGTTACTCACCAGGGAAAGGAAGAGCAGAGCTCGGCCATGGCGGCTACGGCGGCACGCGCCGGAGCACGGCGGCGCCTGGCCAAGCCGGGCCATGGTGGTGCCACGGCTGTTCGCGCCCACAGGGGCGAAACCACGGCAGCGCCGTGACGCCAGGGACGTCGGCGGCGACGAATCGCCGCGGAACTCCACGGTAGACGAGCAGAGGCGAAGGGGGCACGACGAGGAAGCAGCGAAACGCAGATCGGCGCGGACCAATCGATGCGCCGTCGTGCGGCCGTTCGACTGCGTCCGATCTCGCCGGCGGGGACGGCCGGTGGCGGTCGGAATAATTCAGCGACGGCGAGGCGACCACGGTGTCGCGAGAGAAAGGGAGAGATTAGGGTTTCTGCGCGAGGAGAGGGGAGAACGAATGGGCCGACCGAGCCCAAAGGGTGGCTCGGGTGCTACCTATCCCGTTGGGCCACCCTGACAGGTGGGGCCCAAGGGCATTTAGGTCCTTTCCTAATTCCAAGAAATACAGAAACTTTGAAATTTTGTAAGAAATGTTGAATAGCTCTAAAAAAATAATTAAAAATATGAAAATAGATCAGCATAAAATTCTCTAATTAAATAAAATGTCAAAGAGAATTTTTGAAGACAATTAAGAATGAATCTTAATTTGATGATTTAAATAATAATTTAAATCACACATATTATTTTCATTAATGCAAATAAGTCCATTAATGAATTTGGACTTCAAAACACCTTGACAACATTTCAAGGTAGTATTCTACTCTTAAACAAGTATTCCCAAAGTATTCTTAGTACTAACCTCTTACATAAAATAATAACGACATCGGAAGGGGGGAACAAACCCTAAAAATGGAATCATGCATAATTGCTTCTTTAACCATTGCCCTTATCGGACAATGATGCTATTTTTCAGAACAAGAGGACAAGGGTCAGTCCATACCTTCCAACTGCAAAACTTTGCAGTGTTCAGGCAAGTTCATCACTTGCTCATGTCATTTGAGTATTTCTATCAAATTACTTGCAAAGTATTATGGTTATCACTATTGCATAAAAATCAAAACCACTACTTTCATAACTATGAATATGACTATGTGGTGGGCAATGGAACCATGGATTGTGTTGATATGGTGGAGGTTCCATTGCAAGGGTTTATATCCATCTAGGATTAAACAACAAATGTCTTGATGATTCTTGTGCCGTAATACCCGTGTTAACCATAAGATCTGGAGTGGGACGGAGTAGTCAAAAGTGTTTCCACCTCTCGTACATCAACGGATGCGCTTACCGTAGACACTTGACCCAGGTTGGGCAAGCGGTGGGGTGGGGATCCCATTCTAATTCCCCACGGTAAGTGGTCTATGATGGGTTGCAGCTACCGGCGAAGGAGTTTGGTTAACGAGTCCCAAACTGTTGTCGTGGTCGGGGTCCATCCTTAAGTGGTATAAGAGGACCGACGAGGACCCAGGGTCGGGGTATGCAACAAAGGGTGGGTGTGCGAGGTAGCGGAGGAACATGATTGGCTAGACCTTATACCGGGCCTCACACCAAAGGAAGTGTGGACGGGAAAGCTGCCCGGTTGGCACCAAGGTTAAGATCTCTTATGGGTAAAGCAACACACCTCTGCAGAGTGTAAAGAACTGTGACCTGTCACTCCCTGTTCCGGGATTGAGGAACTGCGAACGCGGCCGGAAAGGAGCTCCATGAAGTTCTAGTAAACCGGTGAAGGCTGACGGACATAGCTTTTTGAAATAAAAACAATCTCTTGAAGAAATGTTTATCAAAACTTGCATTGGTATTAGACTTTCTGGTCTAGTATCGTAGCTAGTGCATAAAACACCTCTTATCTAAAATGAACTTGTTGAGTACGCTCGTACTCATACCACTCTTAAACCCCATGCTTAGATTGTCTGAACCGTCTGGAGGAGGAGGACTACGACAGCAATGATGGAGCCGAGATCATCGGCTACGAGGAACCAGACCTCTCAGGAGGTGTTGAAGGCGTAGACTACGTCATAGTCTACGGATCCGGGGAGGCTTCCGAAGGAGAACAAGCTTAAAGATATCAGGAGGAGTAGTAGTAGCCGAGCAGCGCAAACTCTTACTATTTAGCTGCTCGATAAAATAAATGTTTGGCTTAATAAGACTATGGTATTGTAAATTAAGTTGGGTTCACCTCGAACCCAGGAGTTATCCTCTTAGGACCCAGGAGGAGCTCCGAGACGACTTGTGTATGCTACTTGTAATAATATGTGAATGAGTTATGGACCCTGCTATGTTCTGTTGTACTACTCTGAGGGATGTAATATTTGCGGAATGGTACTTCGCGAGTGTTATATCAACGACTGGCATACTACAACATGCAGTGGTATGCAGGGTCACCACATGCCACCTACCAACGTACGATGCAGCGGTGCCTGAAGGACCAAATCGGTCGGAACGTGCACGCTTACGTCGACGACATCGCGGTCATGACCCGGAAAGGATCCGACTTGATCAGCGACCTCACAGAAACCTTCGACAACCTCCGCAGGTACAAGATGATGTTGAATCCGCTGAAGTGCGTCTTTGGCGTGCCAGCCGGAAAACTCCTTGGCTTCATAGTCTCTCACAGAGGCATTGAGGTTAACCCGGAAAAAATCAAGGCAATCCTGTGTATCAAACGGCCAACTTGTCTTAAAGATGTGCAACGACTAACTGGTTGCGTCGCAGCAATTAGTAGGTTTGTTAGCCGTCTTGGCGAGAAGGCGTTACCTTTGTACAAGCTGCTGAAGAAAACAGACAAATTCGTCTGGGACGACGCAGCCGACGCAGCTCTTCGGGGGTTGAAGGAAATACTCACCTCCCCACCTATCTTGGCAGCCCCAGCAGAGTCAGAGCCAATGCTCCTTTATCTGGCAGCTACCAACAAAGTCATCAGCCTCGTCATCGTGGTGGAGCGAAAGGAAGAAGGTCATGAATATGATGTCCAAAGACCTGTCTATTACGGGCCTCTTTGTTTGGGCTTTTAGCTGCTTTCCACGAAAAAAAGTAGGACAAACGAAACAAACGGGTTAGCTGCGCGGTAGGCTTTTTCCAAAAACAGATCTTCTTCCCACACATAAGAAAAAGCATGGGTTGGAGGTGCTTCCCGAGCTTTTTTTACCTGCCCCAAAGCGTTAAATTTGTTTGTCCCAGAAATTACCACAAAACTGCCACCGCTGAGCTAACATCGTCTGTTTTTTTTCCCTACCTTTTCTCCCCAACCGTTCCTTCTTACAAGAAACAGATCGATTCCCGTGTGCGCCGCCCCTCGCCTACCCTGCAGCTCCGGCTGCCCCTTCTGGAGAAGGGCCATCTCCGCCGCCGGACCTCGCCCCGTCGCCGGCGGACGTTCCCGTCGCCCTACCTCTCCCGTCTCTCGCCGTCATTTGTCCCGCCGCCCTCCTCCACGCCGACGAACTTGTCCCTTTCCCCTCCCGCTGGTGAGCCTCCCGTCCCCTGTCTCTTCCCCTTGCTTGATGAGCAGTATCACAACTTCTAGCTGTGATTTGGTACACGGTGGTGATGGTAGATGATTTCTTGATGGTAATTTTGATTACAAACTACATGGTGTTGTGATCTGTGGCGGAAAGAAAAAGTATAAACATGTTAGTGCGTGTATAAACATGTTAGTGCGTTGTATATTCTGAAATTGAAGGGAAACTGGACGTGAGTTGCTCCATTAATTCGTGAGTTTGCCGCTGCAACGCCATAGATGCTGACAGGCAGCTAGACGTCAGGCTAGTGTCTCGATTGATCTTGTGCTGCTACTCCATCGTTCTGCTAGTATCAGTGAACTGCGTTTTTGCTGTTGAACTATCTATGAAATAGATAATACCAGTACTCGTTTTGCAAAAGTCGTGGGCGGGCCATGGCCTGGGTTTGCCCCAAGGTAGCTCCTCCAATGGTTGTGATGGTAGATGAATTCATTGATACTCTATATTTTTCATGGTGCTGTGATGGTAGATGATTTCATGGTGCTGTAATTTTGATTAGAAACAAACTCTGCTACTCACTGCTGATTGCCTCACGCGCAGGTAATATGCGTGGATAAAACATGTTTATTTGTTTCATGGTGCTGTAATTTTAGTTTGTGGAGCATCAATCTAGAATTGCTGTATATTTTTGATGCCACTGATTTGCTAGATAGATTTGTCATACACTCATGCTGCTGCATGTATTGAAATTTACCTTCACTTTGTAATTACGTAGTGTTTTTTTTAGTATCTTGCAATGGAGAAGGCTGTTTGGGATGCATACCACACTAGAGTTTTATTTGTTATTTGGAATTCTAGAACTTATGGACCATTTTGTGTACTATTTATTTGGAATATCTTGTAGACTATTTTGATAATTATATAACTTATGCACCATTATGTGTCTGTTCAATTTGGAATATCTTGTAGACTATCCATGAGTGTTGTTATTGGTATTTGGTGTATATTACTCTAGTATGTATGAGTTTTTGACTTGTGTAGTTTGAATTTTTGTAGATGGATGCAGATGATAATGCACATGATGACGAAATTCAAAGGATAATGCATCTTCTTGGAGTGGCGCATGATTTGGCTGTGTTGGGCTACTATGGTAATCTCTATTCTGAAAAATATTTGAATAAGGCAACTAGGAGGATTCCACAACAAACTGGGCTTGAATGGGTGCATGAACAACTTGATGATAGAAAAAGATGCTACAAAATGTTTAGAATGTATCCAGATGTGTTTGAACAACTGCACAACCTACTAGTTGCTAGCTATGGGTTAGAGTCAACAAGAGATATGGAATCAGTTGAATGTTTGGGTATGTTTCTATGGATGGTTGGAGGACCACAATCATTTCACCAAGTTGAGAACCGTTTCAATCGGTCTCTTAAAACAATTCATAGGAAGTTCAACATGGTATTGAATTGTTTGTACAATTTGGGTAAAGATAACATAAAACCAGTGGATCGAAATTTCACGGATGTGCATCCAAGAATTCAAGATCCTCGCTTTTGGCCTCATTTCAAAGGTGCCATTGGTGCCATAGATGGATCGCATATTCCAGTTGAAGTTCCTAAGGAAGAAGAAATTAACCACACCGGAAGACATGGTTACACATCACAAAATCTTCTTGCGATATGTGACTTTGATCTCAGATTCACGTTTGTAGTAGCTGGATGGCCTGGTTCGGCACATGATACACGCATACTGAACCACAGCATTGTGAAGTATCCACAACAGTTTCCGACCCCTCCTGATGGTAATATTCTATCTTACTATATACATGAGTTACATATGCATTGTCGTATCCATGTGTCACATATTTATTTTTCTGTGCGCAGGTACATACTATCTTGTTGATTCTGGTTATCCAAATAGAAAGGGGTTCCTAGCTCCTTACAAAAACAACACGTATCATTTACCAGACTTTCGCCGAGAAGGGCTACCGACAAAGAAGGAAGAAATTTTCAACTATGCGCATGATCAGATCCGAAATGCTATCGAGCGTAATTTTGGTATCTTGAAAAATAAGTGGCGCATGTTGAAAGGTATCCCTTCTTATGGGTTGGTTACGCAGAAGAAAATTATCCTAGCTTGCATCGCGCTTCACAATTTCATTAGAGACTCTCACTTACGTGATAAGCAGTTTGATCGTTGCGACTCGGATGAGAATTACATCCCTCCCTAAGGTACAAAGGCAATCAATAACGACGCCAGGTGATAGTGCTCCAGGTGGACAACACACAAGTAGCATGAACTCGACACGTGATGATATAGCCAACGCATTGTTCAATGCTAGAGCCACCTAGAACTGTTTGTGCTAGCTAGGAAAATAATATTGATATGTACTTTGGATAAATCTATATTTGTAACGGATTTGCCTTTTGGCTAAAACTACCTTCACGTATGCATTTCATGGATCCATATGTTATATATTACACCTAAATCAGCAATAACACATGGTCTCATGACTATTAGGGTATTTCAGACAATTCCCCAGTTCACAGATTAACAGCCAGCTAAGTTGCCAAAGACTAAAACTCAGAACAGCAGCTTCTCCTGCACAGCAGCTTCTCCTGCACAGCAGCACAGCCAGCTACAGCCAGCCACAGCCAGCCCAAACAAAGAGGCCCTACATTAGCGAGGTACTGACGGAGTCAAAGCAAAGATACCCTCACTTTCAGAAGCTAGCTTATGGAGTGTTCCTAGGCAGCCGGAAGCTGAGACATTACTTTCAAGAGCACCCAGTAATAGTTGTGAGCAAGGCTCCGCTGTTAACAATTCTCAACAACGCTGACGCAACAGGACGTACGGCTAAATGGGGCATCGAATTATCCGCCTTCGACATCGCTTACAAGCCTAGGACGGCGGTTAAATCCCAAGTCTTGGCAGATTTCGTCGTAGATTGGACAGAAGCTCCGGATGCAAGTCTGGAGCCGGAACCAGAAACATGGGTCATGCACTTCGATGGATCCAAGCAGCATCAAGGCTCAGGAGCCGGAGTCACCCTGAAGTCCCCAACCGGAGAAGAACTGCAGTATGTTCTGCAGATCCACTTCGAAGCTACAAACAACATGGCGGAATACGAGGCTCTACTACACGGTCTGCGCATCGCTAAGGAAATCGGGATCAAGCACATTATATGCTGTGGAGATTCCGACCTGGTGGCACAACAAGTAGCCGGAACCTGGAACGCCAGAAACTCCGTCATGGCGGCCTACAGAGACGAAGTTGACGAGATCGCCAAATGCTTCCTCGGATACGAAGTCAAGTACGTCAGGAGAGACGATAATACAGCGGCAGATATGCTATCCAAGCTCGGATCCGGCAGGAAGCCAATTCCGCCTGGAATTTTCCTGGAGCATCTCCGGATACCCTCGGTGAAGGGCGCTAACCCGGAAAACCCAGAAGTGGCAGTATCTCCGGCTAGGGAAGTGATGGCTATCATTCCGGCTTGGACACAGCCTTTCCTGGACTACCTCATCGATCAGAAGTTGCCAGAGGACGAGGTCTTTGCGCGACAGGTCGTCAGACGAGCAAGATCCTACACAATTGTTGATGGACAGCTCTACAAACGAAGTGCAACAGGGGTATTTCTCAAATGCGTCTCCAATCAAGATGGCATTGAAATCCTCAGAGAGATCCATGCAGGGGACTGCGGGCATCATGCCGCCCCCAGGTCACTCGTTGCAAAAGCTTTTCGGCTAGGTTTTTACTGGCTCACAGCTAAAGAAGATGCTGACAAAATAGTCAAGACCTGCCGAGGTTGTCAGTACTACGCTACTCAACCAAACGCTCCAGCCCAAGAGCTGAAGACCATCCCTATCACCTGGCCATTTGCGGTCTGGGGGCTCGATATGGTTGGTAAGTTAAAAAGATCATCTCCTGGCGGTTTTGAATACCTTCTGGTCGCTGTTGACAAATTCAGCAAGTGGATCGAGGCAAAGCCAGTGAGGAAAGCCGATGGTGCTACGGCACTAAAATTTGTCTGCAGCCTCGTGATGAGATTCGGCATCCCACACAGCATAATCACAGATAATGGCACAAACTTCGCTCAAGGAGAGTTGAGGGATTATTGTGAGACAGTAGGGATTCGGCTGGACCTTGCCTCTGTGGCTCACCCACAATCCAATGGTCAGGTTGAAAGGGCTAACGGCCTAATATTATCAGGAATTAAACCGCGCCTTGAAGAACCGTTGCGACGAGCAGCTGGAGCTTGGGCTGATGAGTTGGAAGCTGTTTTGTGGAGTTTACGAACTACCCCTAACAGATCAACAGGGTTTACCCCATTTTTCCTGGTATACGGATCCGAAGCCGTGCTCCCCTCCGACATCATCCACGATTCACCGCGAGTTTCCGCCTACAATGAAGAAACAGCTGACGAGGCCAGACAGCTATCTGTGGACCTGATCGAGGAAGCTCGGAACTTAGCTGACCAGCGCTCCGCCATCTACCAGCAGAAGCTCCGACGTTATCACAGTCGTCGAGTTCGGAATCGCTCCTTCATGGCAGGAGACCTGGTCCTCCGCCTTCGACAGGTGAAAGACCATAAGCTGCAATCTCCATGGGAAGGACCCTTCGTCGTTAGCAAAGTGCTTCATAACGGGTCGTACTACCTTGTTGATTTCCGCGAGCTGAAGGATAGACCTGCTAATTGGCACCGGAAACGCAAGCGTGAGGATCCGGATGACATCTACGACGAGACAGATCGCCCTTGGAACATCGCACAGCTACGTCCTTTCTACACTTAGCATATTTTTTCCGAGTTACAAACTCTGTAATAGTTATACATGATCAATGAAATAAAGCTTATGGTTCACTCTTTGAGTCTTTTACCTCCTTTACTTGTTCATTTTAGATCGTGTATGTTTTTCCGACTAAAACCGCAGGGCTGGATGTTTCCGCCTAGGCGTGTATGAAAGTTGTGATTTTCAAAATTGTCCTTTAGGACGTAAGCTTAAGTTTTCTGGTGGAAATTTTTTTCGTTGCGAACTCGTGGATTCCTGGTAGCGACTTCCGGCACCTAGGCTGGGGGCTTGTTTCCGCGGTTATGGATGGACGCCATTAGGTTTCGTCACCGCAGGCGAGCGTTTCCGGCCAATGGTTTTCCGGCTCGTTGAAGGTCAAACGAGTAAGCCGGAAAATTAACAAACCAGCACTTGCTTTTCACAAACGAAACATGCAAATAATTCTAACGGATAGCAGGATAAGTTTTCCGCCCACGCATAATTGTTTCGTCCCTAGATACTTAAGAATTAAAGTTATATTACAAACCCTCGCTGGGGCCAAAATGATGCATTGTTTTTCCGCAGGACTAAGTTTTTACTTCTCCTCAACCGGAGAAGTTTCCACGTTGGCATCAGCTCCCCCTGCGTCAGTCGGAGTTTCCTTCTCTGCGTCTTTGGCAGGCGAAGAAACATCTTCATCTTCTTCTGCTCCAGCTGCAGTCGGAGAAGCAGCGCCACCTTGGTTCTTTGAGCTTGTCCATGTATACTGGCTTCCGGATTGGGCGGGTCTGTTTTCCGCTTCGCGATCCTCCAAATGCTCAGCTTCGAGAGGTTCGTCAGCAGGAAGAACCACCTTCTCATAAAATTCATCATGGCGGATCCTCCGAGCAATGCGTGTATCATAGCCGCTAACTGCGTCAAGCAGCGCATTGACATTACATTCCGGAGGAACGCCAGAAGTCACCAGGTCCAGGTTTAAACTCGGATTGTGCGCTAAGCACATAGCCAAGGACATGGCAGCTGCACCCCGAGCTGAAGAAGATTGCAGGTCCACAACCAGCTCCGGAAGCAAATCCATCCTCTTGATGAGCTTGCGCACATCGCAGACTCGGCTCTTCTTAATGTTGAGGTTGTGACAGATTTTTCTGGAGGCGGAGATGAGATCCTTGCAGTCTTCTCCGGCCAGCTGAAGCAGGTCATCGCGCGGGAACTGACTCCGACGTTCCTCGTCATATCCGAGTGGATATGGAAGATGCAAATTTTGTTAAATACAACAAGTTGCACACATACTGTCGTACAAGTTTCAAGGACGTACCCATGACGTCGGAGTTGAGCAGGTCCCAGCAGCTCTCTGCTGTTTCCATATATTTGCGAAGACCTCCAATTTCTTTTTGCTGCTTCTGGATGATGTCGCTGTCAGTTTGTCTCTTCAGCTCAAACTCACCAGTTTTCCGAATAAGCTCCGAGTTCTTCTCAGAAAGTTTCTGTTCTGCCACTGCGAGTTTTGCTTCGAGATTCTTGTGTGCAGCTCGTAGAGTCTCCAACTCGGAGGAAGCTGCAGCGAGAGAAGAGGAGGCACCTGTTCATAGTTTTATAAAGCATCAAAGTTGGAAAGTGTGGGACATAACCCACAATCGTCAGGTGATCGGAAACCAACCTTGCGCTTCTGAAAGTTGTTTCTTCAGAGTCGCATTCTCCGCCTGAAAGTGCTGGATTTTCTCCGCCTGGCTGATGGTCACACGACGCTGCAGCGCAATGTTTTTGTGCAACTCGTGCAGGGCTTTTTGTTCCTGCAAACACAGTCAGAAATGGAGTGAGTTCCGCCATCATGGTTTTGTCGCTGGAAATTTTTTCCGCCATCATGCTTGGGGGCTACCACGACATTTCAAACTTTCCTTTCAGATTGAGTTCTCTAAAAGTATTCAGACGTTAACTGATAAAGTTTCCGCCTTAATACTTGGGGGCTACTGGGGAGTTACCTTTTGCTTGCAAACAAGCTTGTCGAAGAATTCGCCAATGTTTTTCTTGGCGTCCTGGATCTCCGACGTCTCAACGTCTGGTTTGCCCCAGGCATTGTTCAGCATAGCATTGAGCAAATCTTGCTCCAGCTCCCACTTCTCCGCCTCCGTTAGTTTGTTAAAAAACTTCGTGGCATAGGCTTTCGGGGTGGAAGTAAGATCGGCCGGATCTCCAAAGTTTTTGGGGAAAACGACCATATCCCCTGTGGTCGCTTCAGCTTTGCCAGAAGAATTAACTTCTGCATCCCCCTGTTTTCGTCCTTCAGTTTCGTCGTTGATGGGACCCTTGCCGCCGGAACCATCTCCGCTCGCTCTGTCGCTGCTAACCGGAATTACTTCCGGTGGAGTGGGTGCAGCAGGAGTCGGAGACTGGTCCGCGGGAGGAGGAGAAGGCTGCAGGGGGGCTTGTGGAGCGCTTGGCGGAACGGGCGTCGAAGGACCAACGGCGGGAGATTTCTTCTGCATATACTTAGTGATATGCTCCTGAACATTGGTCCGCGCGGTGGTAGGGTTCGGATTCCTGTGAGCAAGTAAAAGGAAAGTATACATAACACAGCTTACTAAGATAAACAGCGCATGTTACTCGGAAGCTTACGCTGCGCCCGGTATGTTGGGACGTGAAGGTTTCCCTGCTGTCGAAAGCATCTTCAGGCGTTGGCGCTCCGCCTTCCTGGAGTCAAGCGGAGGTGGTTTGGTTGCCCTGGGTTTCTTGGCGGAAGCCTCGCCGCTGCCTCCGGCGTCGGAGCCAGAGACTTTGGCGCGGGGACGCTTTGAAGGTCGAGGAGCAGCCTTTCGGGGCACTCGTTCTTCTTCCTCCTCAGGGTCTTCCGGATCCTCTTCCACCGAGTCACCGCTAACGGGAACTCGGAGTATGGTGCGAAGGTTTTCTTCCGCCAAAGAGTCAAGCTGCGAAAAGGGTGAGCAGAACAAGTTAAACACTTAGAAAATTGTGGAAGGATAAAGTAATACGAAGGATTAAGTGCTTACCGGAGGACATTTGTCGTGTGTGCTGATATCCTTAATCAATTCCGGGACCTGTTGGCCCCTAGGAATCTTCACCAACGTCTTGAACCTTCTCTTGAGGGAGTCGGCCGGAAGATCGTGGCGAGTGACTCGGAGGAGATCGTCCGCCCCAGTATAAGCGCACATCAGGCGTGCGTTGTAGCGCAGGGGCTGGATTCTCCGGGAAAACCAGCTGAGGGTGAGCTGGGCTCCTGTCAGTCCATCATGAACTAACCAGGAAATCCTCCGCGCGGCCTTCTCCAGTATGGGTGTCTGGGCAAGCGTGGGGATGAAGCTCCAGCTCGCCAATTCTTCCGGAGGCGTGTTGCTGAAGGGCGGGAGTCCATCGTGGACGTTCGGAACTGATGCGTTCTTCACATAAAACCATCCGGCGTTCCAGTACCAGACGGACTCGTGGGAATCGTGAGGTGGATACATACGGCCAGGTCGGAGCATGAAAGTCATGCTCCCGCAGTTCAGCATGGCCTTGTCTTTCGTCTCCTTCTTCACTCGGAAAAAGAACTGCCATAGCTTGACATCAGGTCGGATCCCTAGATGCCCTTCGCAGAGAGTTGCGAAGTTCGAGAGCAGGAGGTAGGAGTTGGGGCAGATGTTGTGGGGCTGGAGCCCGTATGTGTCGAGGACGGAGAGGAAGAATTCCGAGCAAGGGAGTGATAATCCGCGCTCGACCCACGCCTTTGTCATGACGCGTTCGTCCGCGTCGGGATTGGGAATGTCGGAGTCGCGCGTGAAACTACAATGCTCGGAGATCATGCCTTCGTTCTGAAGCTCCCGGAGCTCCGCGTCGGTTGTACCTTGGCTGCCATTCTAGCTTGGCCTTGTAGCTCCTCTTCGAGCTCTTGGGCTGTTGGGATCCGGCCTAGTAAAGTACTGGAAGAGGCGGAGAACGGTTGAGCAAGCCTAACGTCGGAAACATATGGTGGTAGATACGCAATGGGATCCGGGCAAAATGGTTCCACGGCACTGGGATCCGGACTACTCGGAGAACTACCAGTGCAGTGAGGAGAACCGTGAGGCATGCTTCCGGCTGCACCCATGCGAGCTAAGTTGAGTAACCGGAAAATCTACGCTACAGCTACTTCTTCTTCTACAAGACCGGTGCACGTACCGGCAATGGCGCGACGGTCCGGCGAAGTTCCGGCGAAGTAGAGGTCGACGAACTGGCGGTTTTGAGCCTCCGATGACCACGAATCGGCGGCGGAGTTGATTTCTTGATCAACCGTGGCGATCTTGGTTGGGGGAGAGGCTTGAGGCGTCGGCGCGAGAAGCTCCCGTGAGGAAGGTTCGCCGGAGTTGAGATCCGTCGGGCGGCGCGGCGCGAGGAAGAAGATGAAGTGGTGAGATGCGGTGAAACAATGAAGAATTACCGAGCCGTGGGGTATTTATAGGCCATTCGCGGAGATTCGGGATTCGGATCCAATGGTGGAAACGGAACGGTCGCACCGTTGGATGGATGACACGTGTCTTAGGTCAAGTGCGGTAAAACGACGTGGAGGTAACTTAACCATGCACTCCCGAAAGTTCCGGCTAAAGATTTGCATCTGCGAAAATTTAGAGCGGGAAATAAGGAGGTTGTACGCGGGAAAAGCGGAGTCTCCGTTGCAATACGTGATCTGAAGATGAAGGATTTTCGAGTGAATGAACCCGGAATCAAGTAAAAAGTTTTGAAGCTCTTCAAGATTCTCTTCAGATCCGAGCTGAATGAAGTCGGAGGAATGATGAATCTCGGAGAACTTCGGGGGCTACTGTTGTGGGTATACTTTATGGGTATATCAACGGCATGGCCTAGATCCGGCAAGCCCGGGTGGCCCATAGTTGGTGATGAGGCATGTGGCCCATCGGGCGGCCCAGTTGCTGTAGATCATGAAGGATGAAGTCCAGCCCAGGAACAGGAAGCCGGATCTCAACCGACCTACGAAGGAGGCCGGATCCGTGACAGCCCATGAAGTATCCGGATCCAGCACGTATTTGGAGGAAGGCGGATCCTTGACGAGCACGGCAAGACATTGTACCGTAGTTAGGCAACTTGTATTCCGGCTAGGACTCTCCATGTAAACCCTAGATCTGTGCGCCTTTATAAGCCGGATCCCGGGAGCCCTAGAGGGACAACCACAACTCATTGTAACAACGCGAAAGCGCCCAGATAATTCCAGACAAGCAGCAGTAGGCCCTGTCATCGTGCAGGTGTTCCGAAGCTGGGTAAATCGCGTACCACCGTCCCGAGAGCACTCCGCCCTATGGCCCCTACTTCTTCTCCCCCTCGTGAGGATCCCTCCTCCGAGGTACCATCGATTAGGCAACGACATGGTCTCTTGTCAAGAATCCCTAGCCTAGAAAAGCCCCTCACGGGTATGGAAATCGGTCACTCTCACTTGAATGGAACCAAGGGGGGGGGGGGGGGGTCATGGAGCTTCGAACCTTTGTTCTAGTTTGTTCGAGGAACTCTAGGGTCGACACTAAGGAGGCCAGTCCGGCTCATATCAACACGGAGGAAGAGTAGCTTAGTATTGTCTTGATGAATCGAGTACAATTCAACCCTTCACTTAAGCCTCTTGTGTAGTTTGGTGGCATTCACGACACGATGAGTACAGTACGACTCAAGCCTCCGCTCCAGCCACCGTCCACGTCTTCCTGCCTTGCTCCAACGAGGTGACTAAACCTATTCAAAAAAAGCGTCACTTGTGTCAATATTGGTAGTATACGGTAACCTTATCTATAAGGTTTTCCTATACGCTCCTACTCATATTATATATTACGACAAACTTATCTATAATATTGTTCTATACGCTCCTACTCATATTGTATCATGTTGATTGATAGAATAACAAATATTCCCTACTCAACCATTGTGGTTGTTCCACAAGAAAAAAAAAACATGTAAATCTGTAGCATTTTTATTGAAGTACAATGATGGCAAATAAACATGAACTATGTTTGACATTTTTTTCTAGCTTTTAATGATTGACATGTCCCAATAATTTGGATTCAAATCCAAACCATGACCTTTGAAAAAGGAATTGAATTAGTGTTGATTTATATGCGTTGGAATACTCATATTCGTTCAAATTATAGTGATAACAACATTGTACCATTATTGGTTTTGAACAACTTTCATGTGATCCTATGTTGTGTCGTAGTTCTTTGTTGTTCGTTTTTGAATGATCTTGCGTACATCGAATATAACTCCATCAATTAAGTGCTTATAAGGTCCCATGAACTATTTTACCACTTATGGAGTAGCGTTTAATTTTCTTAGGTACAGCATATTTGTCAACATTTTACATGGCACCGGCTCCACATCATGGATTCGCATTTTATAAGATCCATCTTCCCTTTATGCTGCCGTCCAAAATTTTGTATCAAGGCGATATCTTTGCTGGGTCACACCTCTAATCATTAGCAGAGGTTGTTCCATACCTCTTCGCAGGGGGAGGCCTTTGTCTCTTTAGCCTCCAAAAATTCTGCAAAAGGGGACACGCTTATGAGACGACCCTTTACCATTGATTAGAACGCCAATATCCGAACACTTTTAGCATATCAAATTAAAGAAGCAGCCATGACACATGTTGTCCTACGTTAACCAACAGCACTCTTAATTTTAGAAGTTTAAGTGGAGCTAATCAGTGAAGGCAGCACCATTGGATATAAAAATAGGAATGCCCACTAGACGAATGATTTATCTATATAGGCATAACAAACTCTACCGTGTATATTTTTCATTAGGGGAAGAATCAAGTAGGCTAGGTCTTACATCTGTCTGTTCGCACGTCTTATATATGATGGGAGTCTTAATCAATCCGATACATGTTTATAAATAGCAGGTCTACAAAGTATCATTACAGTATGTGAAAACAGACACCAACAAGGGAACTTCGGATGCAATTTGGGCCTACTAGACTCAAGTCTAAAGCTGGTGCTCAACGGCTTAGTGACGTGCATTAGGTGGGTGCTGAATATTATAGGCGTGGTAGAACAATTCTGGAAGCGATGCATTCTCACTAGTCGTTACGCGTACACAAGTACTACAAAGTAACCGACATGCTACTACTGCTCTTGTTGAGCAGTCTGTTTTGCAAGACCAAGACCAGTTAGGACCTTTCCACAATTGGAGACAAATGGCTTTTTTCCCCTCTCTGTCCATACGGTTCAACTCCATTTGACTTCCTTCAGGTTTTCTACATCATTACCAAAGGTGATAAGACATAGTTCTTTTTTCGAGCTTACATCACGAAAGCAAGAGGGTAATGTACCAAACAAAGCTAGCACCCAAGGCAAGCTGGATTGCTTTCCACATGGCAGTGTACTGTAATTCAGCTACAGGTAAAGCAAGTACTACAGGCATTCAGGTTATCAGTTTAGCTCGATGTTGAGATGTAGAGCTGAAAGAGCTGTCTGCACAAGCACAGACGTGAAAGCACACCATTCTTCAGTAGAATATAGACTGGCCCTTCATAAGATTCTGAAATGGCACCTGCGAGAAACAGAAGCCAAGACGCGGTTCAGACAGCATCAATGAAGAAATATGAATAATCGTATAGCTCGTTAACACATAGTGAACTTGCCAGCTAGAGATAACATGATTTTCATCTATTGTGCAGTTGGCATCCGTAAACCGATAAAAAAAATTACACCAAAGTAATAGCAGAACTAACAAAGAACAGGCAGTAGCAGAACTAACAAAGAACAGACATTGATGCATGCACCAAGTGACCCATCTTCATTCTGTTCCTATGCCGTGGGATGAAGAATCCTAACAGGGTAAGGTTCTCACCAGCATTACACATGCTGCTTCTGGTAATATATGATCGATTCCTGGTAGTAGGTAGGATTGGCGATGAGGAGGCAAAGGGTGAGGGCAAATTGCGGACAAGGTTGGACATTACAACAAAACATGCGGTTGTGTATGGTATTCCATCTGTTCAAAATTAAGTATCACAGCTTTGTCTAGATACGGATGTATCTACACACTGAAATGCGTCTAGATACATATACCTCATCAGTGTCTAGACATAACCTGCGACACTTAATTTGAAACGGAGGTAGCACAAAACTTTCTACACCCTCAAATTTCAAGTTACTTAGGTACAAGGACGTCGGGTTCTCTTTAATTTACTGAAAAAGCTGTTCTTAATAAAATACTTCCTCCATTCCAAATTAATTAAAGATCTAGCTTTGTCCTAAGTCAAACTTCTTAAATTTACGAAGTCTATAGACAAATATGCTAGTATCTACAAATACCAAATCTATATAGTACGTAAATATAGTTTACAATTAATCTAATGAAACTAATATGGTGTTGTAGAAGACTAGAGGTTGATATTGTTTCATAAAATTGGTCAAACTTGATAGTGATATGTAACATGGGGATTAACTGGAGGATCTGTTGTGACAACAAAAGGCAACCTACATATTTACATTCAAATTACTGAAGAAGGAAGATCTACTTTTTTATTGGCCAAAAGCACAAAAGAACAATTCATACAAAGGTTTAGTAAAACATACCCCATAAGCCCTCTTCCATGCCAGCTTCTTGGTGTAATTGTCAAGTTCATTGGTGATCCCTGGCGATTGATAAGTAGAGGTACTTGATTTCCCTCATTGGAAAGGGCTTCAGAAACAAGCCTTTCCTGCAACCTGTCACCAGCTTCTACACTCCCAAACTTCACTATCTCATCCCCAAGCAGCAAGCCATCCACAGCAGCAGGAGAACCCTCTGCTATCTCATCAATCATGGCAAAAGGAAGTTTGGTCACTACATCCTCTTCCATGGGATCATTTTGAGATAACCCACCACGCAGAGGAACTGATGTACCTGCATACGATCAAATATGATGGAGATCAGCAACTCTAATTTCCTTCATTACAAATTAACTCATGCTCAAGCATGAACTTGTTAAAATGCAACTCGATGTTCAACACACTAATGTGCAAATAATGATATGGCATCAACTGATTATCAGTGTGTGTTTATGCCTTTCAAAATCATTCTCGAAATGTTGAACAATTCTGTAACTACAGGTACTTCAAGTGACAGCATTAGTGAACATGACTAAATCACAAAGTGCTGGTTCAGGTTCTAAAGATTATTAGAAGATGATGTCATAAAAGAAAACAATGGCACACCACCGAAGGCAAGGAACTCCACACGAGCTGAACTTCGAACAACTCCCTCTTTCTCTGAATACATATGGGCAACCCTTTTGAAACTTGGACCATTAAATATAATAAAAAGTTCATAGTTTGCTAAATGCCCCCATATAACACTAAACAAAATGATTTCATTCGATTTTTCTTGCAGGGTATTTCCATATACACAAGTTTTACTATTTGGCTAGTATATTAGGTTACAAAAATTAGTTACAATCATGCATTGTGGATGTGAAAGTCAGAAATGGCTTATATTTGTGAACAGTATTTATGGGAAATAAGATATATTTATTGCCATGTCCTCCTTATAGACGTCTGAGAAGATACAGTTGGCCAAGATCTTTAACTTTTGGATGTACATTCCCCATCATCACAATTTATTGTGAGCACACTGTTAAACTTACCAGAACTTCTTGGAGTTGATTGCTCGTTTCTTGTTAATTTTGTAGAGTGCAAAGCTTCCAAATTCTTCTCAATTTTGTTTGTAATATCCTTGTGGTCATTCCTCAGCTCTGCAATTGACAGGTGGGCATTATGCAGTGTAAGTACCAATTACAAGTTACAGCATAATGAGAAGATGTAGTGTACATAGATTATAATGATGAAAAAGAAATTGTTAGTCCACCTACTAATCCTGCTGGCCAATATGGTAACGCGCTACTCAGCAGAAAATACAAGACAGTGACCCAGGCTCGGCTCACCTAAGTTCATCCTTTTTTTGTAGAATACAAATTTAAGTTCATATTTCTGCTAGAATACATCTAAGTTCATCCTGTGCTGAACTTCTCAGTTCTGACCAACAAAAATGTCGATTTTTTTCTCTATACCTTAAGATCATCAGGTCAGCATGCCCTAGCCAGTTCCATGCAGCACAACAGACAGCACCATAACTTTCCCCCCTTATCTCCTATATCTGTTCAAGATTGCAGCACTACCACTTTGCCAGTGATGCCAACAGAGCATGCACTTGTATCTAATTTGCCGAACACTTGCCAGGTATAACTCATAGCTAGTATTGCCACCTTCATCAGGCCACCCCCATATCTATAGGATGCCATCCAACCAGCCTCCCAGTATTACCATTCGCAAAAATCTAATTCATAACCCGAATGCATAAGTGGAGCATCGCAAGGTTCATGGCATACATCAAAAGAAAAGACAAAACAGTGAAGCGCATTGGCGGTTAACTGCAACGATACGGTGGAGCAGGCGCATCGGCATGACAGGCACGCGCGAGCAGAATTCGAGTAAAAGCACCATACATGTCCCACCCTTATCTCCTACTACACTAACACTTTGCCACTGATGCTAACAGAGCATGCCCTGATGTCTAATTTGCTGAACGCTTGCCAGGTTTAAACCCATATAATTGCCACCTTCATCAGGCCACACCGCAGATCTAGAAGATGACATTCAATTCAAGTAGTAGCCCTTGCATCCCAATTACCGGTCCCAAATATTGCCATATTGGCAAAATCTAATCCATAATCCCGAACGCTTAATTAAGTGGAGCGTCAAAAGATTCACGGCATAGGATCGAAACAAACACAAAACAGTGAAGCGCATTGGCAGTTAACTGTGACGATACAGTGGGATAAGCGCATCGACATGGCAGATGCGAGCAGAATTCGAGTGAAGAGCATTACCCCCGAGCTTGCGGCGCTGGGCGATGACGGCGGGGATGTCGATGTCGGCCCTGGGGAAACCCTAGTAAGCAGCGGAGGAGGCAGAGACAACCGCGATTAGCAACCGAACTGAGCAGCCCAAGGGAGAGGAAGGCTAGGGTTCGGGGTACCTCGGCGTCGACGAGGCCGCCGGCGATGCCCGGGCCGCCGGGCGCGGAGAGGGCGGCGATGATGGCGTCCATCTCCGCCTCGACCGCCGCCCGCCGGTCCATCAGCCTCATCGTCTCCGCCTTCACGTTCGGCGCCACCATGATCCCTCTCCCTCTCGCTTCTGGCTGTCAGCGGCGGCCAAGGATTGGTTTGGGGACTGGTTCGAGCCGGAGGAAACCCTCAGCTGGACGGTCCAGTCAAAGGGTCCTGCACCGTCCGATTAGAAACCGACGGTCCAGATCGGACGGCGCCCGAGCGGGCTGGCTCGGTTCCTCTAGAACCCTGTCGCGTGCGGCGCCTTTCCTCTCCAGAAGAGCAGAGAAGAGTTCTTGGATCCGGGACCTCGAGCTCGCGCCGCTCTCTCCCGCCGTAGTAGCCCGGAGCTCCGTCGATCGGTAAACCCCGACCCTTCTCCTTGATCTTTCTGTTTTCCGATATGTGTGTGTATCTCGATGGTTGCGGCTTCGGGATGTGGGTCTTGGCCCTGCCCGCCTCGATGCTGGCGGGTGATTCGAATGGCGACGGAAGTGATTCCGCTACTCGCTTTACCGCCGTGGTGGATTCTAGGAGAGAGGTTAGGATTAGCTTGGCCTGAATTGCGGTGGATCTCTTGGGAAATGAATAGGACGATGATTAATTTTGTGCGGGGTCAGATTGCAAATGAAATGTCTATGCTAGGCTGGCTCTAGGATTTTTTATTTTTTTTGTTTTGGCATGGCTGCCTTGCCAGATTTTTCTACATAACCCAGCGTGTGCCTGGATTTAGCATGCTTGAATTGTGCATGATGTTGTATTCTGAAGTTGCTTCATGAGAACAGTAGAGCAGCAAAGCTTCTTCGCATTTCCCTTTTGGAGGATGCGCAGTTTCTCAACATTGTCAAGTGGTTAAATTCAGAGGCGGGTGAATTAGCAACCCTGCCGGAAGATGATGGAACCGCTTCGCCTCTCCGACTGCAGGGTGCCTAGGCATTTGCCTGAGCTACGCGCGCTGCCTAGACGCTTGCTGTGAATCCTTAACATTTGAAGATGTGCGAAGTTATTATAGGACCTAACCTACAGATAGCAGTCGGCCCTCTTTTACAAAAGGGTTGTCTATGCAGATCACTAAGTCCTGAAGTTTTAAGGGTTGGTGCACTATCAAATATTGCTGTCTCCCTTGATTTTACTTCCAATTAGCTCTAAGCTCCATCTGGGATTGATCATAGTTAGTTTGTTACCTCAACAGTTCAAATGGTGCTGATGACACCTGTTAAGGTATTTGATTGTATATGATATCTAGTTTGCTAGTTTTAGCAACCATCGTAGCTTCTGAAACTTCTGTTGTTGCCACAAAGGAGCTACGTTGCTATTTAGGTTCAAAAGGTGAATGCTATGTATGCTGCAAGTGATCATATGCACTATCGTACACTAAGTAGCATTCGAATCAGGGGAATTCTGAACTTTATTGAGACTTGTAGTGATGTAGTCCCACTGCGCAATCTGTTTCTAGGCTCGTAAAAGTTGGGTAATGAACATTATATGTCATCGAAATAATACACAGGCAGTTTCCGTGTTCTGAAGCTCTACATGGTTCGAATTTCTTGATGCTGTTGGGTTCTACTATTGGAATGCTGTATACACTGAACATGATCATGCAGAAGTGTACTAGGAGGTGGCACTACTTAGCTTTCGAACCATGTATGTTCTGTCCTAGTAAGTAATTGGATTATCTGTTCGCCTTTAAAAATCCTGGTAATGAAAAGTGTGCATTGTCTTAAAAACGCACTGGCACATTTAGTTTTCAGGCGTGTTTAGTTGGTGCCCAGGTTTGTGTGTGGCCTGACCATGTTAAACTGGTAATCCAGTCGCGATCAAATTATGTTCTGTCTTTTTAATGCAGCGCAATGAAAATTGTGTATCCTCTGAAATCACACTAGCAGGTCCAGTGTTCTAAAGCCTTGGTGATTTGAACTCCTGTTAAGCAATCTGTTGGTCCATTTTTGGCACTTATCTTCAACTGTTGCAACTTATTTCAGAGATGGGGAACACTTCATCTGTGGCAACCGCAGCCCCAGTTTCAGAAGAAAAGGCCGTACAAACTCCAGCGTCTGACACGAAGCCGAAGAAGAAGATCTGCTGTGCCTGCCCAGACACGAAGAAGTTGAGGGACGAGTGCATCGTGGAGCACGGGGAGGATGCCTGCGGGAAGTGGATCGAAGCCCATCGCCAATGCTTGAGAGCCGAAGGGTTCAACGTCTGATTCCTCGCTCCGACATAGATTCATAGGGACTTCCGACATGTTGGATACTGGCTTCTGCTAGAGTGGCACAAACTCACCATTTCTTCACTGGGCATTCCAGTTTGATAAGGGGCATGTTTTGGCCCCCTAGGCATTGAGCACCACATATATGGAATTTTGTTATAATGGTACCGGGTTGTACTTTCTCCAAACAGTGTATTGTTTGGGGACATTGTTCCTTCCGGTCAGTGGTTGGATTGGATATATTCGGACTACTTGAAGATTTTATTACACCCCACCGTTTGCAATTTTGTTGCTGGCAACATTCGCCAGCGCCCAGAGCGAGCACCAGCCAGTGGTGGTGGCATCTGTGCTCGTATCGTGTGGAGTGTAGACACCGCTGATTCTGCACGCTATGAGCTATTATTTTCTGGCGCCTGGATTGCGTTGTATGTAAGCGGATCACTCTCTTTTGGTGAGATTCTGAAATCTGCGGTGTTCTTTTCTCGCTCCCCAGTCCCCACCCCAGTTGACCTGATCTGCCCGTAGTGGTTCACCTCGTGGTTCTTTCATCATCATGTCCTGATGCACGCATCGGCATCGGAGGTCATCTGAATCACGAATGCTGAGTAGGAGAGTTTTTACATGCGAGGCAGACCATTGGGTATCCAACGCCTAGACGCGAACCAATTCGTTTGTGCGTCCGTGCTGTTTCGTGTGCACGAGTATAACGTTTTCCCTGAAGATTAAGATCGAGTGTGAAGCAAGGATGAGAAAAGATTGCCTGTTACATATTTAGTACTCCCTCCGTCCCATGAAGTTGTTTGAGATTTGTTGAAATTCTCACACAACTTTCGTGAAACGGAGGAAGTACAAGAGATTAAACAGCTTCTAACTGATAGAGTAGAATCTAAGGTAGAGGTAATTAGACGTGAGCAAACCTTTCTTGCTAATATGGGATGATCGGAGCATCGAACTAATTTATAGGTTCAAGCGGGTCCACTTGATATACTCATACCTGTAATGAGGATAGATTGTAATCCTGGTGATTGAATAATACAAATTTCCTTTTGCATTTTTTTTTGTGTGGATGCGTGCACATATCTTCAGACAACATAACACATGGTCTGGTTCCATTTCGGCGACGTTTCAGGATAAACAAGGATGTGTTCATGTGTGTTGTGCAAGGTGTGAGGGAATATGATGACTACTTCCGAACTTGAAGAAATATATCATCAAACTGACTGGGTTATCATCTTTAAAGAAATGCACTGCTTCTACTCGGTGTCTTGCATATGGAGTTTGTTAGCACCTATTTTTGGCAGATAGTCGAATGAGCAAGGAGAAATTGCTCACGACGAAGATCTAGATGGACACGTTTGGCTCTGAGCCGAATTCAAAAAGAGCCGAGCACTTGAAATTATGCCAATATATATTGTAAACGGTAACAGCCAATTGAAATTAAGCACACAATCGACAATCATCCATGTACAAATTTTGTGTAGCAATGGTGAAAATGTTTGGAGCAGAACATTCGAGAGAACCAAATGCACTTGACTCCTAGCACTTGGTGCAACTAGAGGATTTTTTTTTTTGGATGCTTGTAAGGATCAGTTGTATGCAATGGGGACGAAAAAATGTTCGTTTGTTTGGCAACGATTGCACAAAGTTAATTGGATGGTGCACTATTAATTGTTTGACACTAGAGTGTTTCTTGAGATTAGTGGGGATAATACTCTCAAGTATTTAGTGAATCCCTACCATCACTCAATTTCCACAAAATCCTATCCCCAATTCACTAGATTGGGGTAAAATGTTGGGATTGAGAAACATACACTAATATTTGAAAGAAAAAAGTAAAGATAAGTGAGGATTAAACTCGCTTAATACTCTAGCACCAATTTTTTATAGAATAAGTCGACAATATTGGCAAACTGAGTTTGGCTCTGGTGGTTAGGTTTCTTGTGGTGGAACCAGTCCACCCAGATTTAAGTTCTAGACTTGACATAGATGTTTACATTTTTCTGGATTAATTTTAGGATTTATCGGCGCTTTGCTTTCAGTTGCAGGTGATGTGTCCGTCAACAGCGATGCGCTAATGGTGACTCCGTCAACTTCAAGATATGCCGATTTAGTCCCTTGAAGGTGTTCATAAAGATAGGATGTGCGTGTGTGCGTTTATAGAGGTGAATGTACGTGCGTGTTTGTGAGCGTTTGCGTTGCCACCCTCCATAAATCCACCGGACCCCGAGGAAAAAGAGAGGATTTTTCATTTGGTTCCGCTTCCGCTTCGTTCTCACGCAGCCTTGGACTCTCTCTCTCTCTCTCCTTGACCCCCTCCCTCCCGGCCTCGCCGCCACACGCGAGCAGGACAGAAGAGCGAGAAGATGCAGATCTTCGTCAAGACACTGGCGGGGCAGACCACCACCCTCCAGGTGGAGAACAGCTACACCATCGAACACGTGAAGGGCAAAATCCAGGTAGGGCTGGTTCTGGGTGAGTTGGCTCTGTGGGTGTGGTCCGCTCCCTTAGATCGTTTCTCCGCCCTTACACGTACGGCGGGACATTATTGATCCATCCCCGCTGCTACTTTTCCCTAATTTAGTTGGTTCCTGTTTATGCTAGTAATTCTTGTTGTGATTATTTCGATGGGGCTTGCGTTGATGGGGTAGGCCGTCAGACTTATGCTCTGGTTTATGTCAGGAAAACATCTGGTCAAGTTTGGAATGCTCCAGGGGGCGGGGAGCATAGTATTTTTTTGTTAGCAATAGCTGGAATAATTGTTCATGTGTAAATTCGTCAATATTAAGTTAATATTTGGCCTGCACCTAAAATTGGATCAAAGGGTTCAGCTTTCTTGTTTTTTTTTAAGCACAGATAAAAAGAACAGGATACTTCTTCAAAAAAATGAGACACCTGTAGAGGAGTTTTATACGGTAGTGTCAATGCCCACTCCTTTCTTGTATTTCCAATGGTTATCTGATTCCTTTTAATACGAAAATAAAAATAGTGCATCCCTTATTGTCACTTGGATTTCTTACTTAATCTTCTGAAATCAAGGTACTTTTACTAATGTCTTTTATTGTAGTACTAAGTAGATAGAGAAGAATATATTCAAGGGTACTCTTTATTTGGTTCCCCAAGAAAATGCCTGTCTTTATGCATTTCATATTCTGTTGATAATCATAAGTCCATTCCGCCTTCCAAAGATCCATAGCCCATCATATCTTTTTTTACCATTGGGATCAGAATATCATCTAATAATCCTTTGTAGCTAACTTGTCTTTTCCTCAATTAACATTGACAACATAGCTGTTGCACCTGTTAGTAATAGGCCAGCAGCTACTTCAAGCAATGGAAACTGAATTAATAAGCTATGTGTTCAACTGTCACAGGACGAGGAAGGGATTCCCCCAGATCAACAATGTTTGCTATTTTCTGGCAAACGTTTGGAAGATGGACGCACACTTGCTCACTATAACGTTCAGAAGGAGTCCACCCTTCACATGCTCCTCAGGCTCAGGGGCGGTACTATGATCAAGGTTAAGACTCTCACTGGAAAGGAGATCGAAATTGACATTGAACCTACCGACACAATCGATAGGATCAAGGAGCGTGTTGAGGAGAAAGAAGGCATTCCTCCCGTGCAGCAAAGGTATGCAAAGCCTGAGTGTACTCTCTCCCTTTGATCCTTGTAGATGCATTCTATGCTCTGCTCGAATAAACTTTTGTCCCTATCTTTGCATCAATTGATACTCTAGCATTTGAATCGCCCTGACTAACGATGTGATTATTTTTTATGCACAGGCTGATTTATGCTGGTAAGCAGCTTGCAGATGACAAGACTGCGAAGGACTACAACATCGAAGGTGGCTCTGTCCTTCATCTTGTCCTTGCTCTGAGGGGTGGTTACTAGTAAAACTAGCTAGTGACACTACTTGCTTCAATCTGCTCTAATGGTTGAGAGAAGTGACTATTGGTGGTATGGAACTTGCAAAGAGATAATAACAAACTAGCTTTTCCTAGTGGGAGGGGCTGTCTTCCATGCTATTATCTTGTATGACTCGACAAAATCACTCCCGAGTTTACATGCCTCTGCTGTGTGAGAAAATCCATTATCATCTTAATTTGTTGGGTGGTGTTTGCAGAATTGCAGTTCTTCTTTCCTGAATTTAAGATTGGAATGTCAGTTTGTTGCCTTTTAGGTCTGGATGCCAGATTGTTACGAAATTGCCAATTTATAAGATCTAATTTTCAAGGGAGTTAAGAAGTAAAATAAAACTGCATTTCAAGACAGTAAAAACGTTCAGAACCATTTTCTGTCTTACTGTCTGGCAGACTGTTGGATGATTGTTTACACAAATCACCCCCCGCAAAAAAAAAAAAAACCCCCGCAAAAAAAATCACATTTATCATTTCACACTTACACAGAAACATTTCCAAGAACACTGGCTGACCTTTTCTATAGTTAAGGACTTAAGGTTACACACTTACACTATGTTCTATGACTAGTCGCAGCCATTTAAAAAAAAAAAATCCTGATAGGTAGTTTTGGTGACTGTACAAGTTAGTTCATTTACATAGATTGGCTATAACTCACATTCACATCAAGCAATTGTAGCTTGAGGCACCAACAGCTACTAATAACTGAACCAGGATCTTGATGTTACTTTCCTGACTACTAACAGAATGAACACAGTAAGGATGATTATATTATGCAGACGTCATTTGACTTCCTAGAACATTATACAAATTTGGCCAAGGTTAGAGGCGAGCGATCATGAGAGGCTGGCACATTGGCTTTTGCCTCACTAACCGTTGGACAGCAACTGACGATCAAGCAATTTGACCAAGGTAAGATATTGGAGGAAAACAAACTAGGCCATAAGACAAGTTTATTGAGTAAATTTCTCAAAACCACACCTTCATCAAAACCACAAAAAACCCGCACTTGAGGAATATAGTGCACTCCTAGAAGTGGGGTTTTTTGATGCATTTTGAACAAAGGATGTCTGTTTTTCTTGAGAAACTTACTCAAGTTTATATCTGCCTCAGTTTGATTTCCTCCAATTCTCACGTTGGGTGACTGCACTGGGTTTAGGGCTATGTATTCCAGTACTTAATTTCTCATGTTTCCAGAGATGGACCGGTCAATGTGAGATATTAGAGGAAACTGAACCATCATTCTGTCTTTCCAATGGATGATTCAGTTCCCTCTAATCCTCTAGCTAGCACAATCTCTAGGCTCAGACGCCAGGTAAGCAGCCGAAGGTGAGATATTGGAGGAAAACAAGCTGATTAGCGACAAACGATTGTTCATCTTTCGTAACCAGTTTGTTTCCCTTCAACTCTCACTTTCGGTGCCTGGCAAGCACAACGAAACTGACTACAAGGGAACAATCTACCCCAGATGCTACCCTGCATTGGAGATGTGAAGCTGTTGCTCTACAGCTCCAGTCAAATTTATAGCCGTCTTGGGGGAGCATTCTGTTACCCCCTTGTGCCTGAATTCTGTTAAAAAGCCTGCAGGACTTTGTACCTTGTAGTACTATGTACCACTGCAACTGCACAACAGTTTTTCCATGTTCCATGCGAGTTGCATGTCTACGGATTTAAACTGTCAAGTTTGTTGGTTCAGTATAATCATACGAAACACCCAAGAACATTGTGATTTGAGATACCAAAATCATTGATATAGACATGAGTAAACTGAAATATACTCCTGCTAATCCAATTTTCTTTCAAAGCCCATAGTGTTTTACTGTCTGGCAGTAATCTGTTTAACAGTAGGATGGGAGTTTACACAAATCACATGGACCATTTCACCCTACTTGTTCGTCAGAAACATTTCCAAGAACACTAGCTGGCCTTTTCTCTAGTTATAAGGTTACACTATTGCAGGCTACAACTTGGATAACCATACAGAAAGCAGCAGATTGAACTGCTCCCCCATACTTTCTCCATTGACAGAGCAAGGGGCAAACAAAAATGATGAGCATCAGCTGATAAACGTCTCTTTTCTGTACAACCTAACGCAAAGCTAAACTAAAACGAGAGGAGAAGAAACAGGAAGAGCGCCCCTATGAAACAGAATATCTTCTGTTTCTAAGAGGGGGGAGAGGGGAGGGCTTCACTTCCGTGGGCTTCGCCGTCATCGGCGGGCTCTGCGAGCTACCAGACGTCTCCGAACCTTTACCGTTCTCTCCATGCCCCTTGCTGCTCCATAGCTTGTCAAATATTCTCCGAGACCGTGACTGCAGCAGGAGGCCTCCCAGCTGATCCTTGAAGCTGCTTCTGCCCACAAGTTGATCCTTGAAGCTGTTTCTGCCTACAAGTTGATCCTTGAAGCTGTTTCTGCCTCCCCTGAGCTCGATGTTCCGCTGTTCACGCTCTCCACTTGCGCTTAGACTCGTGACTTGCTTACTTAGCTTGTTAGGGTGCCTGGGTATCCGCCTTTCGAATTGCTCACTTTGTTCCTGGACAGGCTTTGGGCAAGCATGATCTCCGCTGTCAGTTAGAGCTAGCGCGCTGCTTGAACCTGCCTTCAGCTGCTGGAAGAAGAGGACCTGCACCACCACCCGCAGAGGCAGGCGGTCGTTTTGCGTGGCGTGCACACATGCATCTGTGGTAATCTTCTTCACATCTACCAGGCTGCAAATCTTCTTTTTGTCAGCTTTGTTTATGTTTGGGTGTTCCTGGTTAGAAATAAGAAAATGGTCAGGTGCAGTTATGGTCTTCTCAAAAGAGGGGTAGAATACAGGTGATTTATCAAGTCTACTTCCATGCTTAACTACAGACTAGTATAACTATGTTACCTGTACTTCACCAAAGACTAGTATAACTATGTTTAGGACTTGCAAGTTTACTGTATCAACTATTCATTCATAGCAAAATAGGAAGTACCAGCCACTATGCAATGAATACTGACAGGAAGCATTGAGCAAATTTAGGTACATCAAGTGCTTTGAACATACCTTGAGATACGCATCAACCGCGAAGTACAAGCTGTCATGAACAGGTCTAGCTGCTTCTGGCACCGCTGTAGCTAGCTCTACAAAGGTAGAGAATTCAAGGTCTGGATCTGAAGCTACTTCAGATAGGTAGCCATCAACCAACTCTCCTAAAGCCAAAGTGGATTCTTGCTCAAAGTTGAGCTCAATCATTTTTTCATCAGATTTCTCGACAAAATCACCATTGTGCGACAATGCGGTTCTTGCAACGAATCTCTGGACAAGATTATGGACCAACCGAACATCATGAACGCCATCGCTGGGCGAAGCAGCCGGCAACAAGAGATCCTTCACCGTAGCTTTGTGCAACTGGAAACTAATCCTTCTCATGAGCTCTTCCTTCACATGATCCAAAGACCCAACTAATATAGCAACTTTCAACAGTTTCAGGAGAAATCTGCAAGAGCAACCTGAGCTCTTATCTGACGGCAGCAACCATATTATGGTCTCGACCAAGCATTGGTTCCTTCGCATGTAATCATCAGCAACCAGAGCATCATAAGAGTCCGGCAGCCACCTAACTGCATAGGCTTTAAGGGCTTCTCCTATCAAGTCAGGTGACATTCTCCCCTTGGATTTGATAGCAGCCATAACTCTCTTGTAGAGATCAACATCCAATTCACATAAGTCCTCAACCCACCAATCTTTGGGAGCTACCGATGTTTTTCCTGCCGACTCAATTATCTCAGTGCAGGGCAATCCTTTCTTGTTATAACTGTATGACCAGGATACATTGGCAGGATCCACAGATGTCTTCGAGGCAATGGCATCGATACATCTACCAACAACCTTTAGCTCTTCAGACAAAGGTAGTAGCTCCTTTGTGCTCTGGAGTACAATGATAGAATCTTTCCAACTACGGAGGATGCTGGAGTTGATGAAGACCTCAATTTTGAATATCAAGTTTCCTTTGTCCATATCTTCAGTCATTCCAAGGTACTCTGCTGCACATCTTGCTGCGACAACATTGTGGGGACTGAGGGTGACAACCATCCCATAGCAGAATTTTGCACATATTTCAAACCCTTTTCCTCCCCCGGGCAAGTCATCTATGTGGATCTCATCTGTCCCCTCCTCAGTGGCCTTGACCACTAGCTTCTGAAGCTTTCTGCTCTTGGAAAGAAGGGGAAACTGCAATGACAATAAACACAACCATAAATTTTCAGTCATGTTTGATAATCGGATACCACTCTGCACATGAGTTATCAGCACCTAGAAAACAAAACACTTATAGATACAGCCAGTGAAGTTTTCTTAAGATGATGCAGCACTAATGATTATTACACTAAGTGACAAAATGACAAACACTTTCTAAAAATGATAAGGTGTGTATCCAATGCTATCCAGGTATTCTTTCCTTCAGCAGTTATTTCAGTTAAATTATTGTCACTGAAGTCTGAAATAATCCTACAGTTTCAGCAAAACTTAAATAGCTAATTGACACCTTGGTAAACTATTAATTGCTAGCACAACATATAGATATTATTAAGTACAGAAGTGTTCCCTTCAGATAGGTACTTGATTCAACATATTTTCAGAACATGGTCCACATACTTTAGGATATAAACAGTCCTTGCAAAGAAATACATGTCACAGAATAAGGTGTTATTTGGCTGAAGAATGGTAGCATAACTATAATTGCCATGGGATTACCACTTTACCAAGGATATCAATGGATGATTCTTCGATTGTTTGGTTCGATTTCAAAATGGTTTGCATTCCCATTATGTTTGGCTGAGGAAGTCCATCGTAACATCAAAAGGGGATTGTAAGGTGGTGTGATGCTTGCAAATGCATTGCATGAAACATTATAAGCATCGCAGTGAGAATGTTTAACGTATGAAACAGTATCCGGTAGATTGGAAAGAGACAGCTCAACAACAATCAGCGTGAAGCATAAATGGTGATAATGTTCCTACTGTTGATGGTTTGGCAAAGAAACCCCGGCAGTTGAACATTCCATATCTGAAGAACAACATACAGTGTAATGGATATGGCCTACTTCTACTACCAGTAATCATTATCTCTAGAGCAAATACAATCTTCAGAGTTAACTTCAGTAAAATTACAGGAAATACAAGGAAACTGACCTTGTGTAAGCAGAATCTGACTTCACCAACATGCACAATGACATCTGTTGCAAGGTCCGAGACCACAGATCTGCACATATCAACAAACTGTAAGCATATCATATGGCGAAACACATATTCTTTGGTAGTGATGTTAAAAACTAAAATAACATTTTTTGTGATAAAAAAATAATAAGAGCATTTTTTACAAAGACATTCCTACTGCTACCGGTGGTTCTTCCACCTGCCTAACACTCCAATAAGGGTTTCATTGGTGAAATTAGGCATACCAATTTTAATACACATATCAATAGTGGAGAACCTCAGAAGGATGACAAAATTATTAAGGATCTGAAAGCCCACCGAGACAACTATAGCACAGTCAACTACATGTCCGACCAATGTATCATCACCCATAAACCATGAGCAGTCGCTCTCTCCAAACACATGACAACAGCATAGAACACATGAAGCTTATCTTAAGCTGTAAAGACCTCCACTATACATCTACACATCAATAATGTAGGAAAACATGCGGTGGCTGTTAAACAACGCTGTGCGGCGGTTCTCTTTCCAGTTATTCCAGTTCAGCAAAGGAAAGGAGCAGACCACTAGAGGCTAGAGTTGGTGAACAGGACACGTATGCATGTCGTCGGCTGGCCACAGATTAAACAAGGTCCAGAAATCTCTCGGGTTCACTGGAGCTTGACACCATCCCTTTCACTCCTTTAAGGAGCATCTGTACCAAAGGATGACTCAAACTCAGACTGCTTCCAAATTTTCTTCATCTAGTTTAAGTGGCTACAGAAGCAACTTGCCACAAGAAGACCCATATGTCAAGCACTACAAAAAATAAATACAGGATTGCTTGGAGAGTGTAGCAAGTTGGATTCTTTAACTGAAGGGAAAGTGACCTCTGCTCAATGATTAGAAAGATGGTGAGATGACAATCGTTTTCTTCCTTCCTTGACAATAACTTAACCCAGCCAACTTTAACCAAGTTGCCCAAAACGAACAGCGATACGTGGTGGTATCTACCATATAATAGTGGCACGGCCAAGGACATTGCTCCTAACACTCAGATCTACTCTGCACTAGCCAAGGACCATGCTACAAAGAGGAGAGAAAACAAGTACACGTTGAGATTTCGTAGACATTCTTTTTGGTAAGCAAATGATGTAGACTAATCTGGTTGAAGCTTAATCCAGCCACAGCACTAACGGACACCAAGACAGGCAATATGCAAAAAGATCGAAATAAATTTTAGCTGCAGCATAACGACCCAAGGATGAACTACATTACAGCAAGAGTAATTATTTAATCAGGGGATTGCCCATCACTGTAAACTAAATCGTGTAACAGCTACTCTAGCACGTAAGGATCACGACAAGGGGAAAGCGCCCAAACAACTAATCCCCAGAGAAACATGGAATGCCAGCTCAAGAGATGTGAGGGGGGAAACAAACTCTGCTATTATGCCTCAGTGGATCCGGTTCAGACAGCCGTTGAGAAGCACACATGCGGCGAGCATAAACAAAAGGATGCTCCAGGGGACAGAACAAAACGGAAACTGGTAGCGAGAAAAACAGCACAGCCTAGCACTGCACTTCCCGAGAACCATTAGTCAACTTCAGAAGCAACTTGAAATGAAATACTACTTCGAAGTGAGTTTTTTTTTCTTTGTATTGGCAGTCGATCGAACAGCAGGGGGGCTTAAGCAAGATCCAAGCGCAATGTCAGGCCCTAAATGCCGAGCAGGCGGCAAGAAAACGGGGAGATTGGTGGTTACTATTCAGGAACCGCGACAGTCCAAACAAGAACATGGTGCAGGAAACATCAGTTCCCGCCCCCAAACGGCGGCCATTCTAGGTGTTGGCACCTCCAATCTCTCGTAGAAGAGGCTAGCCAGCCGAACGCAGTAGTTTTATCTTGGAAGAAATCTCTTCGAAAGCACACGCACGGAAGAAAGAAAGATGGGGGGTCTATGGACTATGGCGATAATCTAATCGGGGGAGAAGCATCGTCTCGCCATTAGCTCACAGCGAATCGGAAGGTTGAGACAAGAACGCGCCTAGCAGCTAGAACGTGCGAAGGAGAGAGAACTCTGGCACGGGACCGGAAAGCTAGCGTTGGTTGCATCTTTCAGAAGCAGCAGAGGGAAAGAACGCAGCTCGAGGTCGAGCCCGGGGCGAGGCTCAAGATTGGAAGAAGAAGAAAGGAAGGAAGGGAGAAACGGTGGGCGGACGGAGGGCTCACCTGACGTCGGCGCCGGCGGAGTGGAAGGCGTCCGGCTTGGAGCCGAGCTTCATGAACTTCATCTCCCCCCGCCAAGAAACTCTGTTGCTCGCTCCTCAGGCTCGGTGCTTCCTTCTTCTTCTTCCCATGCACTACCACCCCGAGACGCAGCTAGCGGCGGGAAGGAAGCAGAGCACGGACGTCGAAATGAAAACCACCGAGCAGCAGTACGCAGTACGCACTCAGGGGAAGGAGTCGCGGTTGGTGTGGGGGAGGGATTAAACGCTAGCAGCAGCAGCGGCAATTAAAGAAGGCGATATGGAGGAGGCGCCAATGATGGCGTGGCGTGTGCATCATGGGGCATTATTAACTCCGACCTCTGCTCTGCGCTGCGACTGCCAAAGCCGCCTTCTTTTGCTTGCTCGCAATGTCAATGTGCAGTGCCGTGGTGGTGGTGTGGCCTGTGGGTACGACGAGCCTCTCTAGACTGTGGGTTAGCCTTTCCCTCTGCTGCCGCGTCGCCCTTTCTTCGCTTCAACGCACTAATAATAATAAAAAACTTATTACTCCTCGCCTGGCACCGCACCGCACCATACCACCGCACAGCCCTTTTGCCGCAGCGCATACAGTAAGCAAACTTTTTGGTTAGAGAAAAAAGGTTTAATTTAAAATTTTATTTGTTCTTGGCTAGCTGAGAACTAAGTGTTAAGGGCATCTCCAACGGGGCGACCCATCCCGCCCCCGCGCGTCCGGATGGGTCTAGACGGACAAAAACCCGGTCCAGCGCGCGGACCCATCCCTAAAACGGATGGCCGCGGCGTCCGGAACGACGCAAACCCGGCCCAAATCTGGGCCGGGTTTTGTGGCATGACGCGAAAGGTTGGTCGCTCGCGTCCGCCCCTTGTCCGCCCCTGGCCCGCGTGTCATAGACATAAACATTTGTTTTCATTTAAAAGAACCCATTACAATTTTTTTTAAACTACTACTTCTATCCTACTACGTACGGGGCCGGCGGCCTCGCCGGTGGCTCCTCACCGGCTCGCCGTCGGGGCCGTGGATTTCACTCGACGCGGGCGGCCTGTACGCGTGAGGATTCCACTCCAGCTTACGAGCTGGGTGGTGCGGCGGCTGCGGCGGCGGCGGAGCCTTTCATCCTCCTCCTTTCCGTTCGCGCGCCTCGGGCGCGCTCGCGCTCCGCCTCCTGCTGCGGCACCATCCGCTTCCCGCATAGCTCCAGCTCCTGCAGGGCCGCGCGTTCCACAGCGGTGCGCGCCTCCAGGCGGACGCGGCCGGCGGCCTGGGCTCCGTGGTTCCCCAGGCGCCGGCGCATGCGCTCTTGCCGGCCGCGCTCCGCCGACGCAGCAGCCTCCCGGGCACGCCGCTCGGGCGAGGGCATCTGGATGAGGCGACGGGCTGCTCGCATAGCGAGCAGCTGGTTCTTCTGCCCGAGGAGGTCGCCTAATCGGCGGCGGCCGGCCCGGCAGGTGGCCTCGTGCTCCTTCGTCACGCGCGTGAGGTCGGCGAGACGTTCCTCGATGGCGGTGTTGATGTTCGCCAGCGCGAGGTCCTCCTCGTCGACGGACTCCTCCGCGGCGGCCGCCCCCTCCTCCGCGGCCTCGTACCAGCCGTCCGCGGTCTCGTGCCATCCGGCCGCCTCCACCATCTCCGCATCCCCTTCCTTCGTCGCCGCCGCCTCCGCCGCGACGCGGAGCGCCTCGTTGTCGGCGACCCACCACGAGTCCACGCGCTCCTCCTCCTCCCTCCGCGGGAACCTGGCCCGGGCGGCGAGGGAGAGCTTGGCCCACATGGACTGCAGGGTGCACGACATGGCGCCGGAGAAGGTGGAGGGGGAGAGAACGGTGATGCGGTCTGTGTGAGACCGCCGCCGTCTTTTATAGCCGGCGGTCTGGCGGGAAACTTGGGCGCGAGCGCGCGCCAATGGCGTTTTCGCGCGCGCGGGATCTTTCCCGCGCGTTCCACCGCCCACCATGGCTGTCCCGTCGAGGCCTTCCATGGCGCAGCGCCGCGCAACGAAGACGAACCACGTGGCGTCTCTTTGGGTCGCCGCGTTGGGCGCCGCGTGCGACCCAAACGGACACGCGGACGCGGGGCGCTGTCCGCGTGTCCGGGCGGCCACGCAAACGGCCCAAAACGGACGGCCCAGCGCGTCCGTTTGGGTCGGCCGGTTGGAGATGCCCTAACGCTCACTCAACTCTTGCATAGTTTGATTGCATCGTGATTCGTGTATCTAAATCTACGAGTTGCAAATTGGATTGCAACCGGCCAAAAAAAAATTAAACTGTCATATTTGCTTTGTGATTTATACTAATCATGGATTGCAACATAGTTTCCAACTGAGATTTGATGACATCATCTGACATAGAACTAGGTTAATTCTCATTCGACTAAGAATTAGCCATAGCCATGCATATAGTTTTACCAGCGGCGATGCTTGAGGGTGTTGTAACCCTTATGGGACGTCGTTACGGTTACACCCTCACATGAGAGCTCTAGGTGAAAACCCTTGGTCGTCTTTGTCTCGACAACGGCAACATGTTGCGTCGTCGCCCTCTTGAGGGCGTCATCGTGAAGCTCTGGTACCTCTTTGTCTCGTTCCAATGTTACCGGTGGGCAAGTTCGGATCATGTCTTGGAGCACTTTCGGCGAGGCGTTCTCAGTGGCCTCCTATCTTACACATGTGACTATGTCTTCATGTCGCTTCGTACTCATTCTCCACTGGCAGGGTTAGGACTCCACGGCCTGGAGCGAGAGGGCATGCAGACCTCTCCGATGACAACTTGGTGGGTGTGGTGCAACAACATCCAGGGAGTCGTGGTGGCACCTCTAGTTTGTTGTCTCAAGTGCTTCTCGGCGTGTGGCTACTCCTATATTTTTCTCTTTTGCTTTATCTTTGATCTCCTTTGTAAGAAAGTTCCCTCATCTTTGATATTGCAACTCATCATGGATTAATATGAAAGCTCCGTGGGTGGGGAACAATCTTGAGAACATCCATCTATGCAGATGACGCGGTGGTGTCCACGGACCACCTCAAAAAAGACATCCAAAATTTGGCGACCATTCTTGTGAGCTTTGGGGAGTTCACCGGCCAAATAAAAAAATATGTTGGCCTATCCGTTGCATGGAAATGTAGAGGCCTACGGTGATGATCTCTCCCTCCGGCAGGGTGCCGGGAAGAGCTTCAGAACCCTCCCGAGCTAGGGTCTGCGATGGCGGCCGCAACGGAACTTTTCGTGGATGGAGACTCGGGTGTTTAGGTTTTTCCGGAGATCGTGAATAAATAGGCGGAAGGGCGAGGTCGGTGGAGGCCAGGAGGGCCACACCCCCTCTTGGTGCGGCCAGGGCCTAGCCAAGCCAAGGCATGGTTTGGCCCCCCTGTGGCTCCTCTTCGTCTCTCCTCCGGACTTCGTCTTCGTTACGATAAAATATTAATTTTGGCTTTTGTTTCGTTCAATTCCGATAATATTTCATGTACAACTTTTCTGAAATACAAAATAGAAAAAAACAGGGAACTGACACTGTGGCATCTTGTCAATAGGTTAGTGCGGGAAAATGTATAAAAGTGCAACGAAGTGTAAGCAAAACGTACATAAATTGGTGTAAAACGGGCATGGAGCATCAAAAATTATAGATATTTTTGCAACGTATCAGCATCCCCAAGCTTAACTCCTGCTCGTCTTAGAGTAGGTAAGTGATAACAAAAATAATTTTTGAGGTGACATGAAGCCAACACAATCTTGATCAAGTTATTGTAAAGCATTGTGAGTTGGGATCAAAGTACTCTAAACATAGGCATGACAGATATAATTATAACAATAGAACTTAGCAACTATGTTACAACATGAGAAGTAACTCAAACAAAGGATCATGAATAATTGTGCGTTGAAATCAACTGTTTGTTTATGAGCATGGAAAAAACATAGCAAATTGGTAATCAACATGTCCTTTATGAAGTAGCAAAACAGAAGTGACATGACACTTTTAAAGTTCAAAGGATGACTAGATACAAGTAATTTGAGAACAAGCAATATCATAATCATGAATCAATCAATAATAAATTTTGGGACTATGCACATTATACTCAAAATTGGTGCATAAAGCAAAGATGAAGACTCAACATAAAATTAAAAGAGAGGTGTCCTTCGCAGAAGGAAGCAAGATTAGCAAGTTTTATAAACCTTCTAAAAAGTATGGTACTCATTAGCTTTGAGCTCTCATTACCCCTATCATAAGCATCTTGAATAGTTAAAGTTAATGTGAGGGAAAATATGAGTTATATGCTTGACAAATCACAAGTTGAAAATCTTCTGCCCCTTGAATATGATACCTAAACCTCATGCTACTCAATTTAGGTCCCAAGTAAGTTCTTGTCATGGTAAGTATACATGTATCATTGAGAACGCCAACGGTGTACCTCCTGCCCCACAATATAGGAGCATTCCCATATGAAAATGACAAGACAAACAGACAATGAGCATCTCGATAATCCTTTTATTTACTATGGGCATAGCTTTTTATTGAAGATGCGTCATAGAATGCTCACTATGGTTCGCTGTAAATATCCACCATGAATGATGCATGGCGTAAGTTGGCCACCCAGGCGTTTCTCTAACATATATACAAACTCCATTGACTTACAAATTTCCATTTTATTTCACACCTCTAGTCATCCATAAAAAAGAACATGATATCACCTAAATAGGAATAATTGAAATGTTGAAAGCGTGCCCCATAAAAGTATGGTTGTGTTAATTCCCAACTCGTAATTTGCAAGCATATAATCTTCATAAGATAGTCACAATGGTCCATATTTATCAAGTGCAAGAAAGTAAATGTGCCATCAAGTTCGTGAGAGATTTACTAACTAATTTTCTGATGATAAAATTTAATTTGGAAAATAAATAAAAACATATATGATGAATATACTTGGAATAGCAATGATGCTAGTGGGTAGGTATAGTGAACACTTTTGGCAAACTTTGGTTTTTGGTGATTGGATGAACGAGTAGAGCTCATACTCAGTGTAGGCGAAAGCTAGCAAAAGACAGGGAGCAACCAACTAAGAGCAATAATGGCCATAATCATGCATAGCGACAAAACATTATTAATCAAAGCATAAAGTGATATTACAAGTCAAAAACTAAATGATCATAGAGACTTTAGTTGACTGGTTTGTAGTCATAACATGGTATAAGCATGTGCCAAGTTAATCCAATAAAGCATCAAGGAGAATACCACAATATTATGCTTTGTATGATAGAAACAACACATGATTCTTTCAATGGCACATTAAACACTCTCAGCTATTTGAGACAAGTCATGCTACAACAATAACTACTAAGCATATGATAAGAATAACATCCAACATGACATGCCAAAGTCTATGCCACAGTCTAGACAAGCTTCCTTTTGCATCACTATAAGCATGAAACATTTTACTCGTCTCCAACACCAATCAACTTATTTGAAACAAATCCTCATAGATAATAATCAATAAAGACTAGAGAGATAATCATACCTAAATAAAGAAAACTAATAAGCTCTGAAAAAATAAGAATAGAAAACCAAGAGCTAAACGCAGTACTAGCAAACAAGAACACTCACAGAACAATAAGACCGAAAACTAGAGTGTTCTATGCAATTAAAACGGAGTGTGTCATCCTCCAAAATAAATATGCGAATCCAACCATATGCTACAGAAAACAAATTAAACTAAACTAAACTAAAAACAAAAATAAAGACGCCAAGAACAACACATAGCATATGAAGCAATAAAAAATAGCGTCTAGAAAGATGACCTGATGCTTTATTGATGAAGAGGGGATACCTTGGGCATCCTAAGTTTTGACGCTTGTACCTCTTGGATATTTCCTGGGGTGATATGGGCATCCACAAGCTTTAGCTTTTGTCCATTATTCATCTCATTACATCAGTCTTCTCTCTACACTTGAAAACTTTCTTCATACAAAACTTCACGCAATTTTTATTAGCAGCATTAGTGCAATCAAAATAACAATTCTACTTGGGTTCAGTTCTAACATATATCAAACATATTTAAAAGCATTAGATACTATATCAACTTCTTAAAAAAGCTAGTTGCTCAAAATAACTCAAAACGAAAGAGATTAAGAGGTAAATACAAATAGTGGTAGAAGTCTTTCAAAACAGAACAGTAGGTAAAGATCGATTTTTTCGAAAATCTTCTCTTGCTCAAATAAAAAAGTGTTCAACTAACGAAAGTTAGATAATAACTTGGGGCATATTATCAAAAATTGGTGGGTCAAAATTACGTTCTGGTAGGGAATACGAATTTTGATGGTGACATCATAGAATCTGTTTCAGGACAGCAACTTCCCCAAATCTTACTTTCTTCCTATTAGAGACTATTCTTGGCAAAAAAATGAAATAAAAATGATAAGAAGAGGTTATTATAGTGGTAATAACTTACAAGACTCAACAAAAAAAATTACAGAATAAACATGGGTTATCTCTGACATAGGCATCCCCAATGGGCCTACCGAAGAAGGTACCCGGGGTTTACTGAAGGCCCATGACCCGAAGATTACAAAGCACGGAAGCCCAATAAGGTGTAAATATGGAAGATACAAATATATTATGAATAGAGACTTGTAGTTATACGGGACGAACTCAAAGAGTCTCCCGCTGTTTGTAACTTGGACATCACAAAACCCTCGGCTCTACCTCCTATATAAGGGGGAGTCGAGGGAGAAAGAAAGGATCGATTCATTGCCAACACAATCCTAGTTTTTAAGCAGTCGAGCACCTTTTCGGCTGAAACCTTCGAGATCTACTTGCCCTCTACTTTCCACGAAACCCTAGTCTACAACTTGTAGGCATTGACACGTTGATACCTTGTCAATCTCCCAAGAGTGATTTTCTTTAACGCCTTTCAGCTAGGCGCAGAAAAAGATCTAGCAGCAAGTATTGTCAAGTGAAGAAGCATCAACGTCATAACTTGTTTTAATAATAGAATCATAAGGTGACTTATTTATCTTTCTAGGGAGTGTTCCATACCTTTTTTGAGTGGGAATTGATATTTAATAATCTCATCTCCTATATCAATAGCAGCACCAACAGCTCTAAGAAACAGTCTTCCAAAATTAATTGGACAAGAATAATTGCATTTAATATCCAAAACAACAAAATCAACGGGAACAAAGTTATTATTAAGCATAATAAGAACATTTTTACTCTCCCCAAATGTTTCTTTGTAACAATATCAACAAGATGAACATACAAATAACATTGTTCTAACGGTGGCAAATCAAGCATATCATAGATTTTTCTTGGCATAATAGAAATAGTTGCACCAAGATCACACAAAGCATTGCAATCAAAGCCATATACTTTCATCTTAATGATGGGCTCCCAGCCATCTTCTTACTTTTTAGGAATATAAGCTTCACGTTTTAATTTCTCTTCTCTAATTTGCATGAGAGCATTTGTAATATGCTTTGTAAAATCCATATTTATAGCAGTAGCATTAGGACTTATAGCAAGATTTTGTAAGAAATTAAATAAAATCTTCAAAATTAAAGTCATTTTTATCAAAGGTAAAAGGACTATTGTCTCCCATACTCCGAAAAATTTCAGCACACTTATCAGAAACTGTTTCAGTGGTTCTAGGAAATTTTTTAAAGGAGTGGGGACTTTTCCTACACCAATTATTTTACCATTAATAGTAGGAGGTTTGCTAGCATTTGAAACTTCAGTATTACTAGTGGTGGTGATGGTACAAACTTTAGTCATATTATTGTTTCTAGCAATTTCATCTTTTCTTTCCCACGTAGCATGCAATTCCGTCAACATCCTAACATTATCTTCAATTCTATCTTGAATGACATTTGCAGTAGAAAAGGGATTTTCATCCATAGTTACAGGTTTAGCAACCATTTTATTAATCAAATAAGTTTGTGTTTCAGACAAGGATGAAATACAAGTTTCAGCATTTGAAATTTCGACTTGCAAACCAGAAATTTTCCTATTTAAATTCTCAAGTTGATGAATAATATTTTTCAACATAGCAGATTGTTCTTCCATGGTTTTAGTGAACACTTTATTTTGCTCGTATCGCATTTGCATAAAGTTCTTAGTGGCCTTTTCAACTTCTAAAATCTTTTCCTCACTAGGCATAGATCTACCATAATAACCATTGCCACTATTAGAAGGATATGACATATAATTGTTACTACTAAAATTATTCGTATAAGCGTTGTTGTTGAAATTGTTGTTTTTAATGAAGTTCACATCAACATGCTCTTCTTGAACAACCAAAGAAGCCAACAGAATATTATTTGGATCAACATGAGCTTTACCATTAACAAGCATAGACATAATAGTATCAATCTTATCACTCAAGGAGGAGGTTTCTTCAACCGAATTTACTTTCTTACCTTGTGGAGCCCTCTCGGTGTGTCATTCACAATAATTTAGCATCATATCATCAAGGAGTTTTGTAGCAGCTGAATTCAGAAGGTTGCTTGAAGAAAAATTTAGTCCTGCATAAAAAATTTGGATGACCATCCAAGTAGTCAGTCCATGAGTGGGACAATTCTTTACCAAAGATTTCATTCTTTCCCAAGCTTGAGCAACATGTTCATTATCAATTTTTCTAAATACATTATATCACTTCTCAAAGATATAATCTTAGGTGGATAATATTTTTCAATAAAAACATCTTTGTATTTAACCCAAGAATCAATAGTTTTTCTAGGCAAAGATAGCAATCAATCTTTACCTCTCCCTCTCAAAGAGAAAAATAATAATTTCAGTTTAATAATGTCAATATACATCCTTATACTGCTGCATATCACAAAATTCAATAGAATTATTAAAGTGAGAAGCAACATCATCAATACGAACACCAGAAAATTGCTCTTTCATAACAAGATTTAACAAAGAAGGTTTAATTTCATAGAAAGTTGCTTCAGGAGCACGTGGAGCAATAGGTGCACAAATAAAATCATTGTTGTTTGTGCTAGTAAAGTCACACAACTTAGTATTTTCAGGATTAGCCATTTTAGCAAAATTAAAACAGAGCAACAAAAATAACATCTATAATAGAAACAATTTTGTGTGTGTTTTTGATATAAAGAACCAAACACGACAAAGTAAAATAAACTAAGCAAAGCTATAACTGTTGGAGATATGCCAAAGAGGCAATAATAAAAGTGGTTATTATATATCTTTGTGTTTATGATAAATGTTTATATACCATGCTATAATTGTATTAACTGAAACATTGATACATGTGTGATATATAAACAACAATGAGTCCCTAGTATGCCTCTTAACTAGCTTGTTGATTAATAGATGATTAGTTTCATAATCATGAACATTGGATGTTATTAATAACAAGGTTATATCATTGTATGAATGATTGATAACCCACAAGTATAGGGGATCGCAGCAGTCTTCGCGGGAAGTAAATCCCAATTTATTGATTCGACACAAGGGGAGACAAAGAATACTTGAAAGCCTTAACAGCGGAGTTGTCAATTCAGCTGCACCTGGAAACAGACTTGCTCGCAAGAGTTTATCAGTAGTAACAGTTTTATAACAGTAGCAGTAGTGAAATAACAGCAACAGGGTAACAGAGACAGCAGTAGTGATTATAGTAAACAGCAGGATTAAAATACTGTAGGTACGGGGACGGATGACGGGCGTTGCATGGATGAGAGAAACTCATGTAACAATCATAGCAGGGCATTTGCAGATAATAATAAAACGGTGTCCAAGTACAAAGCAATCAATAGGCATGTGTTCCAATTATAGTCGTACGTGCTCGCAATGAGAAACTTGCACAACATCTTTTGTCCTACCAGCCGGTGGCAGCCGGGCCTCAAGGGAATCTACTGGATATTAAGGTACTCCTTTTAATAGAGTACCGGAGCAAAGCATTAACACTCCGTGAACACATGTGATCCTCACATCACTACCATCCCCTCCGGTTGTCCCGATTCTTGTCACTTCGGGGCCATTGGTTCCGGACAGCGACATGTGTATACAACTTGCAGGTAAGACCATAAACAATGAATATCATGATGAAATAATAACATGTTCAGATCTGAGATCATGGCACTCGGGCCCTAGTGACAAGCATTAAGCATAGCAAATTGCAACAATATCATCAAAGTACCAATTACGGACACTAGGCACTATGCCCTAACAATCTTATGCTATTACATGACCAATCTCATCCAATCCCTACCATCCCCTTCGGCCTACAGCGGGGGAATTACTCACACATGGATGGGGGAAACATGGCTGGTTGATGAAGAGGCGTCGGTGGTGATGATGGCGATGATCTCCTCCAATTCCCCGTCCCGGCGGAGTGCCAGAACGGAGACTTCTGGCTCCCGAGACGGAGTTTCGCGATGTGGCGGCGTTCTGGAGGCTTTCTGGCGACTTCCCCTTCTCTCCGTGCGTTTTTAGGTCGAAGGCAATAAATAGTCCGAAGGAGGGCGTCGGGGGCTGACCGAGGCCGCCACACCATAGGGCCGCGCGGGCCCCTCCTGGGCCGCGCCGGCCTATGGTGTGGGGCCCTCGGGCCCCCACCTGGCTTGCCCTTCTGGCTCCGCCCATATTCTGGGAAAATAGGACCTTCTGCATAAATTCCGAGGATTTTCCTGAAAGTTGGATTTCTGCACAAAAACGAGACACCAGAGCAGTTCTGCTGAGAACAGCGTTAGTCCGTGTTAGTTGCATCCAAAATACACAAATTAGAGGCAAAACAATAGCAAAAGTGTTCAGGAAAGTAGATACGTTTTGGACGTATCAACTCCCCCCAAGCTTAGCTTATTGCTTGTCCTCAAGCAATTCAGTTAACAACTGAGCGATAAAAGAACTTTCACGAACACATTTGCTCATATGATGTATATATTCTCATGCTATGGCTAACACTTAGGCAGTTCATAATAAGATACATGCAAATAAGATCATCTAACGGCTATGTCAATCATGGAGAGGTACCAACAATTAATAATAAGCATCATGAATCATGTATATAAGCAGGATTGCAATGTTCATAAGAGAGTATGATAAAGTGGTATCTCGCTTGCCCATGTTTGATCGGCAAAACATAAATGCCCAGGCACCTCTGAAGTTCATAGAAAGACTAGAAGTAGTGATTGTCAAAGATAAAAGCATCAAAGTTATACCACAATCAATCATATTTTGAGACAAGCATATTATACTAAGAATGACATTTGTGCTCTCAAGATAGTGCTCAAAGAAAGAATGGAGACACAACACAAAAGTAAAAGATTGACCCTTCGTAGAGGGAAGCAGGGATTAACATGCGCTAGAGCTTTTCATTTCTAAAACAGGAGTAAAATTATTTTGAGAGGTGTTTGTTGTTGTCAACAAATGGTAATGGGTACACCAACTACCTCGCCAACCGGACTTCCAAGAGTGGCTCCCATGAATTATTTTTATGTTTATGTGGCACTCCTTCCAACCTTTTTTTCACAAAGCATGGCTAACCGAATCCTCGGGTGCCTGCCAACAATCTCATACCATGAAGGAGTGCCTTTTCATTTTAGTTTTATTATGATGACACTCCCCCCAACCTTTGCTTACACAAGCCATGGCTAACCGAATCCTTCGGGTGCCGTCCAACAATCACATACCATGGAGGAGTGTCTATTTAGGTTAATTAATTTGGGACTGGGAATCCCATTGCCAGCTCTTTTTGCAAAATTATTGGATAAGCGGATGTGCCACTAGTCCATAATGAAAGTCCGTCAAGAGTAAATGACAAGGTTGAAAGTTAAACACCACATACTTCCTCATGAGCTATGAAACATTAACACAAATTGTGAAGCATTTTGAAGGTTTTAAAGGTAGCGCATGAGAATTTACTTGGAATGGTTTGAAATGCCATGCATAGGTATTTATGGTGGACACTTTGGAACAACTTGGTTTTCAGATGTTTGGAAGCACGAGCAGCGTTCCCGCTCAGTACAAGTGAAGGCTAGCAATAGACTGGAGAGCGACAAATCAAGAGAGCAGTAACTGTCATAATCATGCTTGCGGCAAAATAAATTAACAGAGGCATAAAAGTGATACAAGAACTCTGAAGCAATGTAAATCATCGAGGCTTAATTGACTTTTGTTCAGTCATATGCATGCGTGAGCATGTGCCAAGTCGATATAAATGAATTATTCAGAGGAGGATACCACAATGCCATACCTACTTATGAATAAAACAATGCAAGCAAACATCCATGACATGCTACTCATATTAATAAATTGGAGCTAAACATGAGAGATCATGAACTACTAGACTTTCTCAAATGACATATACCTCACATGAACCAACTAAGCGTGCTCACATGGATGAGTATATGTACAAAAATGAAAACAAATAGAGTTCATACCAGCCTCTCACCACAATCCAATTGTCGTAGATCGTCATTATTGTCTTTCACTTGTGTAGCTTGGATAATATGAAATGAAAACCACGCTCCAGCCACCGAAGACCATTGAACTCAAGATGAACTTTACAAACCAAATAAGAACAGCAAATATTTTTGGTGTTTTCGAATTTGAGAACAAGAACAAAAGGAAACAAGCAAACAAAGCAAAATCTTTTTGGATTTTCTTATAGCAAACCAACGATAGCAAATAAAGCAAAATAAATGCAAGAAACCAAAATAAACAAGTGGTGAAGAGAAACAACATAAATATTTTTGGTCTTTTTGTGTTTTGGGAAAGAAACAAAACAAGAACAAGAAATGGCAAACTAAAAAAGTCGCATAAACACAAAGCAGCAGAAATTCGTCAAACTTGACAGCAGTACAGTACTCGATTTTTAAGAAATTCTTCCACTGCTCAAATCGAAAAGTGTTCAACTAATTAAAGTTAGATAACAACCTGGGGAACATGCACAAAAATTGGCTTCACAAAATACTGTTCTGGCTATTTTTGAGAATTTTTTCGGTAACAGTCCAGAATCTGTTTTCAGACAGCACTTCCCCAAATATCATCTTCCTCTCATTAGAAAACCACTCAAACAAACTAAACAAGTATATACAAGTATCCAGCAACCATAATATGCAAAGAATGAGTGATGCCGGTATACCTCCCCCCAAGCTTAGGCTTTTGGCCTAAGTGGAGTTCAATCTCATCGAGGCCATGAAGTAGCATCTCCGTAGTACGACGAAGATGGATCATATTCCGGGTATGTGCTAGAAGAAGCACCCGGATACGTGACGGTGTAGTCGTAGGAGGGCTCGGCGTCCTCGGAGTCATGCTGCTGGTGGAAGTCTTGTATCTTCATCTTTTCCTCCACCTCCTCCTTAGTGCGCGACCATGGTTCCCTGTCAATGCTGAACAAATCTTGCTGGGGAAGAGGGATTTCCTTCTCATCCCCGTCAGCAAACAACATTCTATAGACCATATTATCTAAAGTGGAATCAGCGGTAACAAAATGATGGCTTTTCATAGCAGCAATATCAAGCCTCCTAGGGGTTAATGGCACATCATTGGAATCAAGAGGAAGTCTTAAATGTGTTAAAATGCGCAATGCAATAGTTCCTCCAAAAATAGGCCCCCTGTTAGACAGGCGGCGAGCAATAAGAGAACCAAGATGATAAGGTGTCTGTCCAGTAAGTGCACCATTCAAGAAAGCAAGATGGTAGCTAGAAATATTGCTAATGTTCTCCCTACCAAGAATGATAGTAGCAATGTAATAGGTAAAATACTTAATGGCGGGGAGTTGAATGTTTCTTATCTTGCCACGCTGAATGGTGCGACAATCATCATCGGTGATCCCTCGATAGAGTTCCAACAGGTCCCGGGGGTTGTCATCAATCCTCCTTGATGTACCTACAGGGGCAATATCCAGTGCAACACAAAATTCTTCCAATTCCATAGTAATAGGATTACCATAAATCTTGAATGCAACTGTCGGCCCATATTGGTTGTTGTGGAACTTGAAGCTCTCGACGAAGATTTTGGTGAGCATGTAGTATTGCTCCCTTTCATCTCCCACGTAGGAGGCTAAGCCCGCCTTGTTGACGAGGGTGAAGAAATCATCCAACAACCCTGCATTTCTCAGAAAATCATAACATGGGAAAGATGAAGCATTAGGAGCCCCATTGTCTTCTTCGGGCGCGAAGCTTGGCGCGATGATATCCTCATTGTAGGATCGTCTGAGTCGGGTGGCGGTCCTAGAGGGCCTTCCGGTGCTGGTTGTCCCTCTCCGAAACAATTCTCCAAAGTTGAAGTTCTTCATCCTCCTTTTCTGAAATTTTTCAACAAACAATATAAAATTTGATTTGGTGACATATAATCAAGGGGAACTACTATAGGAACTTGCTAGAGTACTAATCATGCATCAAAACTAGTTTATACAACTTGGAACAAGCATGCAAGCTCACTAAACATGTTACCTACAGCAGCAAAATATTCAAGATATACTCAACCAAACAAAATTCTACTTGGATAATCGGAGGAGTCACATACCGGAGAGCAAATGTGCCAAATTTCAGACAGAAATCTGGGCTGAGCAAAGAGATCGAAAAATCCTGAGCTCTTGAGCAAAAACACGAGTGAGAGAAAGCTGGTGTCGATTTTTTCGGGAGAGAGAAGAGTCTGGGAGGAAGAGATGCTGAAGTGGGGTAAAGGGGGGCCCACATGCCAGGGTGGCGCGCCCCCCTTGCTGGCCGCGCCAGCCTGTGGGGTGCCACCCTGGGGTGCCCCACTGGTCATCCCCAGGTGCTCCCAGGTGCATTTTCGAAAAATAGGACCAACGGTATAATTTTTGTGAATTTTTGAAAACTTTGAAAAATGCACATTTCTGGGTATTAAGTTTATTATTACTGGCCAGGAAAATTTTTGAAATCTCTAATTAACTAAGGAGCTTTGCAAATCAAAAGTGCTAAAGCAAATAAAACAAGTGGAGGGAGAAAGAGATGTTGTTTACCTCCTCTATGCATATAAAAAGTATTCGTTAACAAGGTTGATCAAGTCTTGCCACCGAATAATTTTTACATAGCATATGAAGAAATAAACCTCAAATCAATCATGTTACCTTGAATTGTATTGATATGGATCCAATCATAAGACTTTGATATCCTTCTTTAGGCTCATATATAGGACAATCAATAGTTCCAATTTTGATAGTTCTCACATTAGAAATAGTATTGACTCCACATACTTTATCAATTCTCTTGGGGAAATAGACGGTATGCTCCTTATCATCAACATTGAAAGTAACCTTTCCTTTATTGCAATCGATAACAGCCCCTGCGGTGTTAAGAAAAGGTCTCCCAAGAATAATAGACATATTATCATCTTCAGGCATTTCCAACACAACAAAATCAGTTAATATCAAGCAGTTATTAGTAACTTGAACAGGAACATCCTCACTTATACCAACAGGAATAGCAGTAGATTTATCAGCCATTTGCAAAGATATATCAGTAGGTATCAACTTATCTAAGTAAAGTCACTTATAAAGAGAAAAAGGCATAACACTAACACCGGCTCCCAAGTCACATAGAGCAGTTTTAACATAATTATTCTTAATAGAACAATGAATAGTAGGTATACCTGGGTCGCCCAACTTCTTTGAAACTTTGCCATTGAAAGAGTAATTAGCAAGCATAGTGGAAATCTCCTCATTGGGGATTTTCCTTTTGTTAGTAACAATATCTTTCATATACTTTGAATAAGGAGGCAATTTAATAGCATCAGTCAAAGGGATTTGCAAGAATAAAGGTTTCATCCAATCACAAAATTTATTATAATGTTCTTCTTCCTTTGATTTTAGTTTCTTAGCAGGAAAAGGCATTTGCTTTTGCACTCAAGGTTCTCTTTCATTACCATGTTTCTTAGCAATAAAATCTTCTTTAGTATACTTTTTATTTTTAGCATGCTTGTCAGGTTCATCTTCAACTTCTTCTTTATCAGAAGCATCATTCTTATCATTATCATTATTATTATCATGTTCATTACCACTTTCAGTTTCAGCATCGGAAATAGAAATACTATTAGGATCATTAGCAGGTTCAGAGGATTCTACAACATTTTTATGTTTCTTCTTCTTTTTCTTCTTAGAAGGAGCACTAGGTTCAATGCGTTGAGAATCTTGTTCAATTCTTTTGGGATGCCCTTCAGGATATAGAGGATCCTGGATAGAGACACCACCTCTAGTTGTTACTTCATAAGCATGTTTCTCTTTAGAATTATTTTTTAACAAGTCACTTTGCACTTTGGTGAGTTGATCAATTTGAGTTTGAACCATTTGAAAATGTTTAACAAGCATCTTAACATCATTGGAGGTTCTCTCCACAATATCATGCAAATTGCTAATAGCTTGAGAATTTTCCATTAGATGATTCTCTACTCTCATATTAAAATTTTCTTGTTTAACAATATAATTATCAAACTCATCTAAGCATTGCGTGGGAGGTTTTGAATACGGAATATCTTCCCTAGTAAAGCGTTGAAGGGAGTTTACCTCGATCATGGATGAAGGGGGAATTATCTCACATATATCTTCTATGGGAGGTAGATTCTTCACATCTTCGGATTTAATACCTTTCTCCTTGAGAGACTTCTTAGCTTCCCTCATCTCTTCATCATTCAATTCAATTAAACCCCTCTTCTTCAATATTGGCGTTGGAGTTGGTTCAGGTGTATTCCAATCATCATGATTCCGGCTTATTCTAGCCAATAATTTTTCAACTTAAATGCGGAGTTCTTTTCCTGAAAACACAACCAGCACAACTATCCAAATATGCTCTAGACTCAATGGTTAGTCCACTATAAAATATATCAAGTAGATCATTCTTTTCTAAATCATGTCCAGGTCGAGCTCTGATAAGAGAACAAAATCTTGCCCAGGCCTCAGGCAATTTCTCTTCATCTCCCTGGTCAAACCTATAAATTTTCTGTAAAGCAATATGTTGAGCACTAGCAGGAAAGTACTTTCGAAAGAAAACATCACGCAGCTCAGTTGGACTTTTAATAGAACCAGGAGGCAAATTATTATACCAAGTTTTAGCATCATCCTTTAATGAGAAAGGAAAAATTTTAGCGACAAAGTAAGTACGCATCTTGACATCATCAGAAAACAAGCTACTCATAGAAGAAAGTTCAATCATGTGTTCTGCAGCACTTTCTTTTTCAGTACCACAAAAGGGTGCTTTCTCTACAATAGCTATATGAGATAGATCAAGAGAAAAATCATAATCTTTATCCTTAATGCATATAGGTGATGTGGCAAATTTAGGATCAGGAGATAGCTTATGTCTAACAGTATATTGTGTGAGAAACTTTTTAATTTTTCTTGCATCAGCAGTAGCATTGCATCTATTAATAAAATCATCATTAAGCTCCACATAATCTTCATCAGGATCATCACTAGAATAATCAAGTTCAGGTGAATTAACAGGTGTAGCAGCATTAGGAGTTTCAACATTTTCAATTTGTCTAGACCTAGCAATTGTAGCATCTAGAAAGGATCCCAATGAACCACTATCATCAAGCACAGCAGAAACATTATCAATATTATGAGAGTTTTCAGATTCAGCAGAAGTACCAGCAAGTGAAGCTTGCGGCGGTGAAACAAGTTGACTTATCACAGATGGTGAATCAAGTGTAGCAGAGGTACTCAGAGTTGTACCTTTTCTTGTAGTGGATGGTAATATGGCGACTTTAGGATCGCGAGTTTTACCCATGATGAAGAATTTGCAGCGAACAATATCAATCCAAGTGAACTTCCAAATAAAGCTATGCTCCCCGGCAACGGCGCTAGAAAATAGTCTTGATAACCCACAAGTATAGGGGATCGTAGCAGTCTTCGCGGGAAGTAAATCCCAATTTATTGATTCGACACAAGGGGAGACAAAGAATACTTGAAAGCCTTAACAGCGGAGTTGTCAATTCAGCTGCACCTGGAAACAGACTTGCTCGCAAGAGTTTATCGATAATGTGAGTTTTATAACGATAGCGATAGTGAAATAACGACAACGGGGTAACGAGAGACAGCAGTAGTGATTATAGTAAACAGCAGGATTAAAATACTGTAGGCACGGGGACGGATGACGGGCGTTGCATGGATGAGAGAAACTCATGTAACAATCATAGCAGGGCATTTGCAGATAATAATAAAACGGTGTCCAAGTACAAAGCAATCAATAGGCATGTGTTCCAATTATAGTCGTACGTGCTCGCAATGAGAAACTTGCACAACATCTTTTGTCCTACCAGCCGGTGGCAGCCGGGCCTCAAGGGAATCTACTGGATATTAAGGTACTCCTTTTAATAGAGTACCGGAGCAAAGCATTAACACTCCGTGAACACATGTGATCCTCACATCACTACCATCCCCTCCGGTTGTCCCGATTCTTGTCACTTCGGGGCCATTGGTTCCGGACAGCGACATGTGTATACAACTTGCAGGTAAGACCATAAACAATGAATATCATGATGAAATAATAACATGTTCAGATCTGAGATCATGGCACTCGGGCCCTAGTGACAAGCATTAAGCATAGCAAATTGCAACAATATCATCAAAGTACCAATTACGGACACTAGGCACTATGCCCTAACAATCTTATGCTATTACATGACCAATCTCATCCAATCCCTACCATCCCCTTCGGCCTACAGCGGGGGAATTACTCACACATGGATGGGGGAAACATGGCTGGTTGATGAAGAGGCGTCAGTGGTGATGATGGCGATGATCTCCTCCAATTCCCCGTCCCGACGGAGTGCCAGAACGGAGACTTCTGGCTCCCGAGACGGAGTTTCGCGATGTGGCGGTGTTCTGGAGGCTTTCTGGCGACTTCCCCTTCTCTCCGTGCGTTTTTAGGTCGAAGGCAATAAATAGTCCGAAGGAGGGCGTCGGGGGCTGACCGAGGCCGCCACACCGTAGGGCCGCGCGGGCCCCTCCTGGGCCGCGCCGGCCTATGGTGTGGGGCCCTCGGGCCCCCACCTGGCTTGCCCTTCTGGCTCCGCCCATATTCTGGGAAAATAGGACCTTCTGCATAAATTCCGAGGATTTTCCTGAAAGTTGGATTTCTGCACAAAAACGAGACACCAGAGCAGTTCTGCTGAGAACAGCGTTAGTCCGTGTTAGTTGCATCCAAAATACACAAGTTAGAGGCAAAACAATAGCAAAAGTGTTCGGGAAAGTAGATACGTTTTGGACGTATCAATGATGTAATGGACACACCCAATTAAGCGTAGCATAAGATCACGTCATTAAGTTATTTGCTATAAGCTTTCGATACATAGTTACCTAGTCCTTTCGACCATGAGATCATGTAAATCACTTATACCGGAAAGGTACTTTGATTACATCAAACGCCACTGCGTAAATGGGTGGTTATAAAGGTGGGATTAAGTTCCGGAAAGTATGAGTTGAGGCATATGGATCAACAGTGGGATTTGTCCATCCCGATGACGGATAGATATACTCTGGGCCCTCTCGGTGGAATGTCGTCTAATGTCTTGCAAGCATATGAATAAGTTCATAAGAGACCACATACCACAGTACGAGTAAAGAGTACTTGTCAGGAGACGAGGTTGAACAAGGTATAGAGTGATACCGATGATCAAACCTCGGACAAGTAAAATATCGCGTGACAAAGGGAATTGGTATCGTATGTGAATGGTTCATTCGATCACTAAGTCATCGTTGAATATGTGGGAGCCATTATGGATCTCCAGATCCCACTATTGGTTATTGGTCGGAGAGAGTTCTCACCCATGTCCACATAGTTCGCGAACCGTAGGGTGACACACTTAAGGTTTGATGTTGTAATAGTAGAACTTGAATATGGAATGGAGTTCGAAGTATTGTTCGAAGTCTCGGATGAGATCCCGGACATCACGAGGAGTTCTGGAATGGTCCGGAGAATAAGATTCATATATAGGAAGTCATTTTATAAGTTTGAAAATGATCCGGTGAATTTATGGAAGGTTCTAGAAGGTTCTAGAAAAGTCCGGAAGAATTCACTTTGGAAGGCGGAGTCCCGAAGGACTCCACCTCCCATGGCCGGCCAACCCTAGTGGGGGGAGTCCAAGGTGGACTCCACCAAGGGGGCCGGCCACCCCCCACATGGAAGGGTGGGAATCCCACTTGAGGTGGGAGTCCCACCTTGGGTAGGTTTCCCTACTACATGGAAGGTTTTGGGTTGGGGTCTTATTCGAAGACTTGTAGTCCAACACTTGGGGTTCCACCTATATAATGAGGGGCATAGGGGAGGGGGCCGGCCACCACAAGCCCTCAAGCTGGCCGCACCCCATAGTGGCCGGCCACCCCCTCTCCCAAACCCTAGCCGCCCCCTCTCCTCCACCTCTCCCGCAACGCTTAGCGAAGCTCCGCCGGAGATCTCCATCGACACCGCCACCACGCCGTCGTGCTGCCGGATTCAAGGAGGAGCTACTACTTTCGCTGCCCGCTGGAACGGGGAGAAGGACGTCGTCTTCATCAACACCGAACGTGTGACCGAGTACGGAGGTGCTGCCCGATTGTGGCACCGTGATCAAGATCTTCTACGCGCTTTTGCAAGCGGCAAGTGATCGTCTACCGCAGCAACAAGAGCCTCATCTTGTAGGCTTTGGAAATCTTCAAGGGTGAGTCTCGATCATCCCCTCGTTGCTCCCGTCTTCTAGATTGCATCTTGGCTTGGATTGCGTTCTCGCGGTAGGAAAATTTTTGTTTTCTATGCAACGAATCCCTACAGTGGTATCAAAGCCAGGTCTATGCATAGATGGTTGCACGAGTAGAACACAATTGTTTTGTGGGCGTTGATGCTTATGTTGTCTTTAGTTTGAGTACTTTGCATCTTTGTGGCGTAGTGGGATGAAGCGGCTCGGGCTAACTTTACATGACCGCGTTCATGAGACTTGCTCCTCGTTCGACATGCAACTTGTATTGCATAAGAGGCTTTGCGGGTGTCTGTCTCTCCTACTATAGTGAAGATTCAATTTACTCTTCTATTGACAACACTAGTATCACCGTTGTGGTTCATGTTCGTAGGTAGATTAGATCTCTCTCGAAAATCCTAAACCACGTAAAATATGCAAACCAAATTAGAGACGTCTAACTTGTTTTTGCAGGGTTTGGTGATGTGATATGGCCATAATGTGATGATGAATATGTATGAGATGATCATTATTGTATTGTGGCAACCGGCAGAAGCCTTATGGTTGTCTTTAAATTTCATGTTGAGTAGTATTTCAAAGTAGTTGTAATAGTTGCTACATGAAGTGAACAACCATGAAGACGTCGCCATGGACCTTGACGCTACGCCGACGATGATGGAGATCATGCCCGAAGATGATGGAGATCATGTCCGTGCTTTGGAGATGAAGATCAAAGGCGCAAAGACAAAAGGGCCATATCATATCACATATGAACTGCATGTGATGTTAATCCTTTTATGCATCTTATTTTGCTTAGATCGCGACGGTAGCGTTATAAGATGATCCCTCTCACTAAAATATCAAGATAATAAAGTGTTCATCCTTAGTAGCACCGTTGCCAAGACTTGTCATTTCGAAGCATCTCGTGATGATCGGGTGTGATAGAATCAACAAGTGCATACAACGGGTGCAAGCCAGTTTTGCACATGCGGATACTAAGGTGGCCTTGACGAGCCTAGCATGTACAGACATGGTCTCGGAACACGTGATACCGAAAGGTAGAGCATGAATCATATGATTGATATGATGAACACTTTGAGTGTTCACCATTGAAATTACATCTTGTCTCGTGATGATCGGACTTAGGTGTGGTGGATTTGGTTGTGTGATCACTAAGACAATTCGAGGGATATTGTTTTGAGTGGGAGTTCACCTAGATTTTTAATTATGTTGAATTAAAATTTGAACTCAATTTGTCATAAACTTAGTCTAAACTATTGCAAATATATGTTGTAGATATCGCATCCCCAATCAATTTTAACCAGTTCCTAGAGAAAGAAAAGCTTAAGAGCAACAGTAGCAACTTCACCGACTGGTTCCGTCATGTGAGGATCTTCCTCGCTGGTGGAAACCTGCAATATGTGCTTGATGCACCGCTAGGTGACCCTCCTGCAGAAACTGAAACCGATGAAGTAAAGAATGTTCACGAGACTCGGAAAACTCGGTACTCCCAAGTTCAGTGTGCCATCCTGTGCAGTCTGGAAGCCGATCTTCAAAAACATTTTGAGCACCACGATCCTCATGAGTTGGTCAATGAGCTGAAAGCTATATTTGAAACTCATGCGGCCGTGGAATGCTATGAAGCATCGAAACACTTCTTCAGCTGCATGATGAAAGAAGGCAGCTCCGTTAGTGAGCACATGCTCATCATGACTGGGCATGCGAAGAAACTCAGTGACTTGGGAATAGTGATTCCTAACAGACTGGGGATTAATCGTGTCCTTCAATCACTGCCACCAAGTTACAAGAACTTTGTGATGAACTACAATATGCAGAACATGAACAAAGAGTTACCTGAACTCTTCGCCATGCTAAAGTCTGCTGAGATTGAGATCAAGAAAGAGCACCAAGTGTTGATGGTCAACAAGACCACCAGTTTCAAGAAACAGGGCAAGTCTAAAGGAAAATTCAAGAAGGGTGGCAAGAAAGCTGCCACACCTCCTATGAAACCTAAGAACAGCCCTAAGCACGATCTTTGAGTGCTATTACTGCAAGGAGAAGGGACACTGGAAGCGTAATTGCTCCAAGTATCTGGCTGATCTGAAGAGCGGCCTTGTCAAGAAGAAGAAAGAAGGTATATCTGATATACATGTTATAGATGTTTATCTCACTGGTTCTCGTACTAGTACATGGGTATTTGATACTGGTTCGGTTGCTCATATTTGTAACTCGAAACAGGAACTAAAGAATAAACGAAGACTACTGAAGGATGAAGTGACGATGCGCGTTGGAAACGGATCCAAAGTCAATGTGATCGCTATCGGCACACTTCCTCTACATCTACCTTCGGGATTAGTTTTAAGCCTAAATAATTGTTATTTTGTACCCGCGTTGAGCATGAACATTATATCTGGATCTTGTTTAATGCAAGACGGTTATTCATTCAAGTCTGGGAATAATGGTTGTTCTATTTTTATGAATAATATCTTTTATGGCCGAGCACCTAAAAAGAATGGCTTATTTCTATTAGATCTCGATAGTAGTGATACACATATACATAACATTGATGCTAAGCGAATTAAATTGAATGATAATTCTACTTATATGTGGCACTATCGTATTGGTCATATTGGAGTGAAACGCATGAAGAAACTCCATACCGATGGATTACTTGAATCACTTGACTTTGAGTCACTTGATAGATGCGAAGCATGTCTGATGGGAAAAATGAATACGACTCCATTCTCTGGTATGATGGAGCGAGCTACTGACTTATTGGAAATCATACATACCGATGTGTGCAGACCAATGAGTGTAGCATCGCACGGTGGTTATCGTTATGTTCTAACCTTCACAGATGATCTGAGTAGATATGGGTATATCTATTTCATGAAACATAAATCCAAAACTTTTGAGAAGTTTAAGGAATTCCAAAGTGAAGTAGAAAATCAACGTAACAAGAAGATTAAATTTCTACGATCTGATCGCGGAGGTGAATATCTGAGTTATGAGTTTGGCATGCATTTAAAGAAATGCGGAATACTTTCACAATTGACACCGCCGGGAACACCACAACGAAACGGTGTGTCCGAACGTCGTAATCGAACTCTCTTAGATATGGTTCGTTCTATGATGTCTCTTACTGATTTGCCGTTATCATTTTGGAGTTATGCATTAGAGACAGCCGCATTCACTTTAAATAGAGCACCATCAAAATCCGTTGAAACGACACCGTATGAATTATGGTTTAATAAGAAACCTAAGCTGTCGTTCCTTAAAGTTTGGGGTTGCGAAGCCTATGTAAAGAAGCTACAACCGGACAAGCTAGAACCCAAAGCGGAGAAATGCGTCTTCATAGGATACCCTAAGGAAACTATAGGGTACACTTTCTATCACAGATCCGAAGGCAAAATCTTTGTTGCTAAGAACAGAACCTTTCTTGAGAAAGAATTTCTCACTAAAGAAGTGACTGGAAGAAAAGTAGAACTCGATGAGATTGATGAATCTTTACTTGTTGATCAGAGTAGCGCAGTACCGGAAGCTGTTCCGGTGCCGCCTACACCAGCAACAGAGGAAGCTAATGATAATGATCATGAAACTTCGAACGAGGAAGCTACTGAACCTCGCAGATCGACAAGGGAACGTGCCACTCCTGATTGGTATGATCCTTGTCTAAATGTCATGATTGTGGACAACAATGATGAAGACCACTGCGACGTATGAAGAAGCGATGATGAGCCTGATTCCAACAAATGGCAAGAAGCCATGAAATCCGAAATGGGATCCATGTATGATAACAAAGTGTGGACTTTGGTAGACTTACGATAACCGCAAGGTCGCGAGAATAATGGATCTTCAAGAGAAAAACAGATGCTGATGGTAATATTACTGTCTATAAAGCTCGACTTGTCGCAAAGGGTTTCCGACAAATTCAAGGTGTTGACTACGATGAGACTTTCTCACCTGTAGCGAAGCTAAAATCTGTGAGGATTTTGTTAGCAATAGCTGCATTTTTCGATTATGAGATTTGGCAGATGGATGTCAAAACGGCGTTCCTTAATGGAGACATTGAGGAAGAGTTGTATATGGTACAACCCAAAGGTTTTGTCGATCCTAAAAATGCTGACAAAGTATGCAAACTTCAGCGTTCAATCTATGGACTGAAGCAAGCATCAAGAAGTTGGAACCGACGCTTTGATAAGGTGATCAAAGACTTCGGGTTTATACAGTGTCATGGAGAGGCCTGTATTTACAAGAAAGTGAGTGGGAGCTCTGTAGCGTTCCTGATATTATATGTAGATGACATATTATTGATTGGGAATGATATAGAACTATTAAGCAGTGTAAAAGGTTATTTGAATAATAGTTTTTCAATGAAAGACCTTGGTGAAGCATCATATATATTAGGTATCAAGATTTATAAAGATAGATCAAGACGTCTAATAGGGCTATCACAGAGTACATACCTGGACAAGATTCTAAAGAAGTTTAGAATGGACGAAAGTAAGAAAGGGTTCTTACCTATGTTACCAGGCAAGGTCTTGAGTAAGACTCAAGGACCGGCTACGGCAGAAGAAAGAGAAAGGATGAGTAATATCCCCTATGCCTCGGCAGTAGGATCTATCATGTATGCCATGCTATGTACTAGACCGGATATAGCACATGCTGTTAGTTTGACTAGCAGATATCAAAGTGATCCAGGGATGGAACACTGGACAACGGTCAAGAATATCCTGAAGTACTTGAAAAGAACTAAGGATATGTTTCTTTGCTATGGAGGTGACCAAGAGCTCGTTGTAAACGGTTACACCGATGCAAGTTGGAACACTGATCGTGATGACTCTAAGTCACAGTCTGGGTACGTGTTTATATTGAATGGTGCCGCGATGGTGGGCAAGCTCGAAGTAGTGCACGGTGGCGAAGTCTTCAACAGAATCAGAGTACATAGCGGCTTCAGAGGCTTTATCAGAAGCGGTATGGATGAAGAGGTTCATTGTAGAGCTCGGTGTGGTTCCTAGTGCATTGGACCCACTAGTCATCTACTGTGACAACATGGGTGCCACCGCCAATGCACAAGAACCAAGGTCACACAAAAGGCTGAAGCATATCAAGCTGCGTTATCACTCGATTCGCGAGTACATCGAAGATGGAGAAGTAAAGATTTGCAAAGTACACACTGATCTGAATGTAGCAGATCCGTTGACTAAAGCTCTCCCTAGGGCAAAGCATGACCAACACCAGAATGCCATGGGTGTTAGGTACCTTACAATGTAATCTAGATTACTGACTCTAGTGCAAGTGGGAGACTGTTGGAGATATGCCCAAGAGGCAATAATAAAAGTGGTTATTATATATCTTTGTGTTTATGATAAATGTTTATATACCATGCTATAATTGTATTAACCGAAACATTGATACATGTGTGATATATAAACAACAATGAGTCCCTAGTATGCCTCTTAACTAGCTTGTTGATTAATAGATGATTAGTTTCATAACCATGAACATTGGATGTTATTAATAACAAGGTTATATCATTGTATGAATGATGTAATGGACACACCCAATTAAGCATAGCATAAGATCACGTCATTAAGTTATTTGCTATAAGCTTTCGATACATAGTTACCTAGTCCTTTCGACCACGAGATCATGTAAATCACTTATACCAGAAAGGTACTTTGATTACATCAAACGCCACTGCGTAAATGGGTGGTTATAAAGGTGGGATTAAGTATCCGGAAAGTATGAGTTGAGGCATATGGATCAACAGTGCGATTTGTCCATCCCGATGACGGATAGATATACTCTGGGCCCTCTCGGTGGAATGTCGTCTAATGTCTTGCAAGCATATGAATAAGTTCATAAGAGACCACATACCACAGTACGAGTAAAGAGTACTTGTCAGGAGACGAGGTTGAACAAGGTATAGAGTGATACCGATGATCAAACCTCGGACAAGTAAAATATCGCGTGACAAAGGGAATTGGTATCGTATGTGAATGGTTCATTCGATCACTAAGTCATCGTTGAATATGTGGGAGCCATTATGGATCTCCAGATCCCGCTATTGGTTATTGGTCGGAGAGAGTTCTCACCCATGTCCACATAGTTCGCGAACTGTAGGGTGACACACTTAAGGTTTGATGTTGTAATAGTAGAACTTGAATATGGAATGGAGTTTGAAGTATTGTTTGAAGTCTCGGATGAGATCCCGGACATCACGAGGAGTTCCGGAATGGTCCGGAGAATAAGATTCATATATAGGAAGTCATTTTATAAGTTTGAAAATGATCCGGTGAATTTATGGAAGGTTCTAGAAGGTTCTAGAAAAGTCCGAAAGAATTCACTTTGGAAGGCGGAGTCCCGAAGGGACTCCACCTCCCATGGCCGGCCAACCCTAGTGGGGGGAGTCCAAGGTGGACTCCACCAAGGGGGCCGGCCACCCCCCCACATGGAAGGGTGGGAATCCCACTTGAGGTGGGAGTCCCACCTTGGGTAGGTTTCCCTACTACATGGAAGGTTTTGGGTTGGGGTCTTATTCGAAGACTTGTAGTCCAACACTTGGGGTTCCACCTATATAATGAGGGGCATAGAGGAGGGGGCCGGCCACCACAAGCCCTCAAGCTGGCCGCACCCCATAGTGGCCGGCCACCCCCTCTCCCAAACCCTAGCCGCCCCCTCTCCTCCACCTCTCCCGCAACGCTTAGCGAAGCTCCGCCGGAGATCTCCATCGCCACCGCCACCACGCCGTCGTGCTGCCGGATTCAAGGAGGAGCTACTACTTCCGCTGCCCGCTGGAACGGGGAGAAGGACGTCGTCTTCATCAACACCGAACGTGTGACCGAGTACGGAGGTGCTGCCCGATTGTGGCACCGTGATCAAGATCTTCTACGCGCTTTTGCAAGCGGCAAGTGATCGTCTACCGCAGCAACAAGAGCCTCATCTTGTAGGCTTTGGAAATCTTCAAGGGTGAGTCTCGATCATCCCCTCATTGCTCCCGTCTTCTAGATTGCATCTTGGCTTGGATTGCGTTCTCGCGGTAGGAATTTTTTTGTTTTCTATGCAACGAATCCCTACAATAACAAAGTAAAGAGATTGGAGATGAAAGACCCCCTTGCATAAATCATTTTTCTCCTCGGCAACGGCGCCAAAAAAAGACTTTGATGGCGGTTGACGGGCTTGATGGAGTGTCTTGATTACTCCCGGCAATGGCGCCAAAAAAGAGCTCGATGAGCGCAGATTGCACACCGTTGAGAAATCCCAAGACGAAGGTATGATGAGCATAGTAGAAAGTTTTTCCCTCAATAAGAAACCAAGGTTTAATCGACCAGTAGGAGAAAGGCGTGACTTCTGAAGGTGTTGCTAGCTGACTTGTGGCAGGATGAACTACCGGCGTCAGCAACGTGGAACCTTCACACAACACAACCAAAATATTTTGCCCCAACTTACAGTGAGGTTGTCAATCTCACCGGTTTTGTTGAACACAAAGGATTAAATGCATAGTGTGGAAAGATATGTTTGTTTGAAGTGAAATTAAAGAGAACAGTAAAAGAGCTGTTGCCGTGGGAGTTGGCAATAACAAGAACATATATTTGCAGTGTAAAATAAAGGACCAGAGTCCACAGTTCACTAGAGGTGTCTCTCCATAAAGATAAATAACATGTTGGGTGAACAAATTACAGCTGGGCAATTGACAGAATAAAGACCATACATGACAAGATGATTACTATAAGATTCGTTTGGGCATTACAACATAATACATAGACCGTAATCCAACTGCGTCTATGAATAATAATTCACCATCCGGTTATCGTCCGAACCCTTTCCAGTATTAAGTTGCAAGCAATAGATTATCGTATTCAGCAATGTGTGTGAAGTAAACAATAGAATTACCCTTAGATAAAACATTGTTATTTTCCGCCCTAATAGCAACAACACATCTACAATCTTAAAAGTTATTGTCACTCTTCCAGAAAATTAGAGGCATGAACCCACTATCGAGCATAAATACTACCTATTGGAGTCACAAGCATTTACTTGGCAAGAGTATCTACTAGCAACAGAGAGCATGCAAGATCACAAATAACATATGACAAGTATATAATCGATCTCAACATAGTATTCAATATTCATCGGATCCCAGCAAATACAACATGTAGCATTACATAAAGATGATCTTGATCATGATAGGCAGCTCACAAGATCTAAACATGAGGCACAAATTGGACAAGACAACCATCTAGCTACTGCTATGGACCAATAGTTCATGGATGAAGTACTCACGCATTACTTCGGAAGCGGGCATGGCGATGTAGAGGCCTCCGGTGATGATATCCCCCTCCAGCAGGGTGCCGGGAAGAGCTTCAGAACCCTCCCGAGCTAGGATCTGCGATGCAGGCCGCGACGGAACTTTTCATGGATGGAGACTCTGGTGTTTAGGTTTTTCCCGAGATCGTGAATAAATAGGCGGAAGGGCGAGGTCGGTGGAGGCCAAGGGGTCCACACCACCCTCGCGCCAAGGCATGGTCTGGCCGCCCTGTGGCTTCTCTTCGTCTCTCCTCCGGACTTCGTCTTCGCTACGGTAAAATATTAACTTCGGCTTTTGTTTTGTCCAATTCCGAGAATATTTCCTCTACAACTTTTCTGAAATACAAAAGAGCAGAAAACAGGGAATGACACTGCGGCATCTTGTCAATAGGTTAGTGCCGGAAAATGTATAAAAGTGCAACAAAATGTAAGCAAAACATATAAATCGGTGTAAAATAAGTATGAAGCTGATACGTCTCCGACGTATCGATAATTTCTTATGTTCCATGCCACATTATTGATGATATCTACATGTTTTATGCACACTTTATGTCATATTCGTGCATTTTCTGGAACTAACCTATTAACAAGATGCCGAAGTGCCGATTCTGTTTTCTGCTGTTTTTGGTTTCAGAAATCCTAGTAACGAAATATTCTCGGAATTGGACGAAATCAACGCCCAGGGTCCTATTTTGCCACGAAGCTTCCAGAAGACCGAAGAGGAGACGAAGTGGGGCCACGAGGTGGCCACACCCTAGGGCGGCGCGGCCCAGGCCCTGGCCGCGCCGACCTATGGTGTGGGCCCCTCGTGCCGCCTCTTGACCTGCCCTTCCGCCTACTTAAAGCCTCCGTCGCGAAACCCCCAGTACCGAGAGCCACGATACGGAAAACCTTCCAGAGACGCCGCCGCCGCCAATCCCATCTCGGGGGATTCAGGAGATCGCCTCCGGCACCCTGCCGGAGAGGGGAATCATCTCCTGGAGGACTCTACGCCGCCATGGTCGCCTCCGGAGTGATGTGTGAGTAGTCTACCCCTGGACTATGGGTCCATAGCAGTAGCTAGATGGTTGTCTTCTCCTCATTGTGCTTAATTGTCGGGTCTTGTGAGCTGCCGAACATGATCAAGATCATCTATCTGTAATTCTATATGTTGCGTTTGTTGGGATCCGATGAATAGAGAATACTTGTTATGTTGATTATCAAAGTTATGTCTATGTGTTGTTTATGATCTTGCATGCTCTCCGTTACTAGTAGATGCTCTGGCCAAGTAGATGCTTGTAACTCCAAGAGGGAGTATTTATGCTCGATAGTGGGTTCATGTCTCCGTGAATCTGGGGGAGTGACAGAAACCTCTAAGATTATGGATGTGCTGTTGCCACTAGGGATAAAACATTGGTGCTATGTTCAAGGATGTAGTTACTGATTACATTACGTGCAATACTTAATGCAATTGTCTGTTGTTAGCAACTTAATACTGGAGGGGGTTCGGATGATAACCTGAAGGTGGACTTTTTAGGCATAGATGCATGCTGGATAGCGGTCTATGTACTTTGTCGTAATGCCCAATTAAATCTCACTATACTCATCATAATATGTATGTGCATGGTCATGCCCTCTTTATTTGTCAATTGCCCAACTGTAATTTGTTCACCCAACATGCTGTTTATCTTATGGGAGAGACACCTCTAGTGAACTGTGGACCCCGGTCCAATTCTCTATGCTGAAATACAATCTACTGCAATACTTGTTCTACTGTTTTCTGCAAACAATCATCTTCCACACAATACAGTTAATCCTTTGTTACAGCAAGCCGGTGAGATTGACAACCTCACTGTTTCGTTGGGGCAAAGTACTTTGGTTGTGTTGTGCAGGTTCCACGTTGGCGCCGGAATCTCTGGTGTTGCACCGCACTACATCCCGCCGCCATCAACCTTCAACGTGCTTCTTGACTCCCTCTTTGGTTCGATTAAACCTTGGTTTCTTACTGAGGGAAACTTGCCGCTGTGCGCATCACACCTTCCTCTTGGGGTTCCCAACGGACGTGTCAACCACACGCATCAAGCAAATTTCTGGCGCCGTTGCCGGGGACATCAAGACACGCTGCAAGGGGAGTCTCCACTTCCCAATCTCTTTACTTTGTTTTTGTCTTGCTTTATTTTATTTACTACTTTGTTTGCTGCACTATATCAAAATACAAAAAAAATAGTTGCTAGTTTTACTTTAATTGCTATCTCGTTTGCTATATCAAAAACACAAAAAATTAGTTACTCACATTTACTTTATCTAGTTTGCTTTATTTACTACTGCTAAAATGGACACCCCTGAAAATACTAAGTTGTGTGATTTCACAACCACAAATAATAATGATTTCTTATGCACACCTATTGCTCCACCTGCTACTACAGCGGAATTCTTTGAAATTAAACACCTTTCTTTGAATCTTGTTATGCGAGAGCAATTTTCTGGTGTTAGTTCTGATGATGCTGCTGCCCATCTTAATAATTTTGTTGAACTATGTGAAATGCAAAAATATAAAGATGTAGATGGTGACATTATAAAATTAAAATTGTTCCCTTTCTCATTAAGAGGAAGAGCTAAAGATTGGTTGCTATCTCTGCCTAAGAATAGTATTGATTCATGGACTAAATGCAAGGATGCTTTTATTGGTAGATATTATCCCCCTGCTAAAATTATATCTTTGAGGAGTAGCATAATGAATTTTAAACAATTAGATACTGAACATGTTGCACAAGCATGGGAAAGAATGAAATCTCTGGTTAAAAATTGCCCAACCCATGGACTGACTACTTGGATGATCATCCAAACCTTCTATGCAGGACTAAATTTTTCTTCGCGGAATTTATTGGATTCAGCTGCTGGAGGTACCTTTATGTCCATCACTCTTGGTGAAGCAACAAAGCTTCTTGATAATATGATGATTAATTACTCTGAATGGCACACGGAAAGAGCTCCACAAGGTAAGAAGGTAAATTCTGTCGAAGAAACCTCTTCCTTGAGTGATAAGATTGATGCTATTATATCTATGCTTGTGAATGATAGGACAAATGTTGATCCTAATAATGTTCCGGTAGCTTCATTGGTTGCACAAGAAGAACATGTTGATGTGAACTTCATTAAAAATAATAATTTCAACAACAATGCTTACCGGAACAATTCTAGTAACAACTATAGGCCATAGCCTTATAATAATGGCAACGGCTATGGTAATTCTTATGGGAATTCTTACAACAATAATAGGAATTCACCCCCTGGACTTGAAGCCATGCTTAAAGAATTTATTAGTACACAAACTACTTTTAACAAATCTGTTGAAGAAAAGCTTGGGAAAATTGATATACTTGCTTCTAAAGTCGATAGTCTTGCTGCTGATGTTGATCTTTTGAAATCGAAAGTTATGCCTAATAGGGATATTGAAAATAAAATTGTTACTACAGCAAATGCCATCCAAGTTAGAATTAATGAGAATATAAGATTGATGGCCGAATTGCGTGCTAGGTGGGATAGAGAAGAAAATGAAAAACTAGCTAAAGAAGATAATATAGCTAAAGTTTGGACTATTACCACGACTAGTAATGCTAATGCTACACATGTTGCTGCACCTCCTACTATTAATAATAAAAGAATTGGTGTTAGCAATGTTTCCACTTCTAATGCAAAGCGAGAAACCGCTGAAAGCTGTTAAAGCTCAAAATCGCCTGTGATAAAACTGCTGAAATTTTTTCCAACATTGGGGATGATGATCCCATTGCTTTAGATTATAATGGTTTGAATTTTGATGATTGCCACATCTCTGAAGTTATAAAGTTCTTGCAAAAACTTGCTAAAAGTCCAAACGCTAGCGCTATAAATTTGGCTTTCACGCAACATATTACAAATGCTCTCATAAAAGCTAGAGAAGAGAAACTAGAGCACGAAGCCTCTATTCCTAGAAAGCTAGAGGATGGTTGGGAGCCCATCATTAAGATGAAGGTTAAAGATTTTGATTGTAATGCTTTATGTGATCTTGGTGCAAGTATTTCCGTTATGCCTAAGAAAATCTATAATATGCTTGACTTGCCACCGCTGAAAAATTGTTATTTGGATGTTAATCTTGCTGATCATTCTACAAAGAAACCTTTGGGGAAAGTTGATAATTTTCGCATTACCGTTAACAATAACCTTGTCCCCGTTGATTTTGTTGTCTTGGATATTGAATGCAATGCATCTTGCCCCATTATATTGGGAAGACCTTTTCTTCGAACCGTTGGTGCTATCATTGATATGAAGGAAGGTAATATTAAATATCAATTTCCTCTCAAGAAAGGTATGGAACACTTCCATAGAAAGAGAATGAAGTTACCTTTTGATTCTATTATTGGAACAAATTATGATGTTGACACTTCGTCTCTCGATAATACTTGATACACACTTTCTGCGCCTAGCTGAAAGGCGTTAAAGAAAAGCGCTTATGGGAGACAACCCATGGTTTTTACTATAGTACTTTGTTTTTATTTTGTGTCTTGGAAGTTGTTTACTACTGTAGCAACCTCTCCTTATCTTAGTTTAGTGTTTTGTTGTGCCAAGAAAAGTCGTTGATAGTAAGGCTCATACTAGATTTGGATTACTGCGCAGAAACAGATTTCTTTGCTGTCACGAATCTGGGCTGTTTTCTCTGTAGGTAACTCAGAAAATTATGCCAATTTACGTGAGTGATCCTCAGATATGTACGCAACTTTCATTCAATTTGAGCATTTTCATTTGAGCAAGTCTGGTGCCTCGATAAAATTCGTCAATACGAACTGTTCTGTTTTGACAGATTCTGCCTTTTATTTCGCATTGCCTCTTTTGCTATGTTGGATGAATTTCTTTGATCCATTAAGGTCCAGTAGCTTTGTGCAATGTCCAGAAGTGTTAAGAATGATTATGTCACCTCTGAACATGTATATTTTGATTGTGCACTAACCCTCTAATGAGTTGTTCTAAGTTTGGTGTGGAGGAAGTTTTCAAGGATCAAGAGAGGGAGATGATACAATATGATCAAGGAGAGTGAAAGCTCTAAGCTTGGGGATGCCCCGGTGGTTCACCCCTGCATATTCTAAGAAGACTCAAGCGTCTAAGCTTGGGGATGCCCAAGGCATCCCCTTCTTCATCGATAACATTATCAGGTTCCCCCCCTGAAACTATATTTTTATTCCGTCACATCTTATGTGCTTTTCTTGGAGCGTCGGTTTGTTTTTGTTTTTTGTTTTGTTTGAATAAAATGGATCCTAGCATTCACTGTATGGGAGAGAGACACGCTCCGCTGTAGCATATGGACAAGTATGTCCTTAGGCTTTACTCATAGTATTCATGACGAAGTTTCTTCTTCGTTAAATTGTTATATGGTTGGAATTGGAAAATGATACATGTAGTAAATTGCTAAAATGTCTTGGATAATGTGATACTTGGCAATTGTTGTGCTCATGTTTAAGCTCTTGCATCATATACTTTGCACCCATTAATGAAGAAATACATAGAGCATGCTAAAATTTGGTTTGCATATTTGGTCTCTCTAAGGTCTAGATAATTTCTAGTATTGAGTTTGAACAACAAGGAAGACGGTGTAGAGTCTTATAATGTTTTAAATATGTCTTTTATGTGAGTTTTGCTGCGCCGTTCATCCTTGTGTTTGTTTCAAATAGCCTTGCTAGCCTAAACCTTGTATCGAGAGGGAATACTTCTCATGCATCCAAAATACTTGAGCCATCCACTATGCCATTTGTGTCCACCACACCTACCTACTACATGGTATTTCTCCGCCATTCCAAAGTAAATTGCTTGAGTGCTACCTTTAAATTTCTATTCTCCACCTTTACAATATATAGCTCATGGGACAAATAGCTTAAAAACTATTGTGGTATTGAATATGTACTTATGCACTTTATCTCTTATTAAGTTGTTTGTTGTGCGATAACCATGTTCCTGGGGACGCCATCAACTACTCTTTGTTGAATTTCATGTGAGTTGCTATGCATGTTCGTCTTGTCTGAAGTAAGAGAGATCTACCACCTTATGGTTAAGCATGCATATTGTTAGAGAAGAACATTGGGCCGCTAACTAAAGCCATGATTCATGGTGGAAGTTTCAGTTTTGGACAATATCCTCAATCTCATATGAGAAAAATAATTGTTGCTACATGCTTATGCATAAAAGAGGAGTCCATTATCTGTTGTCTATGTTGTCCCGGTATGGATGTCTAAGTTGAGAATAATCAATAGCGAAAAATCCGATGCGAGCTTTCTCCTTAGACCTTTGTACAGGCGGCATAGAGGTACCCCTTTGTGACACTTGGTTAAAACATGTGCATTGCGATGATCCGGTAGTCCAAGCTAATTAGGACAAGGTGCAAGCACTATTAGTATACTATGCATGAGGCTTGCAACTTGTAAGATATAATTTACATGATACATATGCTTTATTACTACCGTTGACAAAATTGTTTCATGTTTTCAAAATCAAAGCTCTAGCACAAATATAGCAATCGATGCTTTTCCTCTATGGAGGACCATTCTTTTACTTTTATTGTTGAGTGAGTTCACCTATTTCTCTCCACCTCAAGAAGCAAACACTTGTGTGAACTGTGCATTGATTCCTACATACTTGCATATTGCACTTATTATATTACTCTATGTTGACAATATCCATGAGATATACATGTTGCAAGTTGAAAGCAACCGCTGAAACTTAATCTTCCTTTGTGTTGCTTCAATGCTTTTACTATGAATTATTGCTTTATGAGTTAACTCTTATGCAAGACTTATTGATGCTTGTCTTGAAGTGCTATTCATGAAAAGTCTTTGCTATATGATTCACTTGTTTACTCATGACATTTACATTGTTTTGATCGCTGCATTCACTACATATGCTTTACAAATAATATCATCAAGGTTATGATGGCATGTCACTCCAGAAATTATCTTTGTTATCGTTTTACCTGCTCGGGACGAGCAGAACTAAGCTTGGGGATGCTGATACGTCTCTGACGTATCGATAATTTCTTATGTTCCATGCCACATTATTGATGATATCTACATGTTTTATGCACACTTTATGTCATATTCGTGCATTTTCTGGAACTAACCTATTAACAAGATGCCGAAGTGCCGATTCTTGTTTTCTGCTTGTTTTTGGTTTCAGAAATCCTAGTAACGAAATATTCTCGGAATTGGACGAAATCAACGCCCAGGGTCCTATTTTGCCACGAAGCTTCCAGAAGACCGAAGAGGAGACGAAGTGGGGCCACGAGGTGGCCACACCCTAGGGCGGCGCGGCCCAGGCCCTGGCCGCGCCGACCTATGGTGTGGGCCCCTCGTGCCGCCTCTTGACCTGCCCTTCCGCCTACTTAAAGCCTCCGTCGCGAAACCCCCAGTACCGAGAGCCACGATACGGAAAACCTTCTAGAGACGCCGCCGCCGCCAATCCCATCTCGGGGGGATTCAGGAGATCGCCTCCGGCACCCTGCCGGAGAGGGGAATCATCTCCCGGAGGACTCTACGCCGCCATGGTCGCCTCCGGAGTGATGTGTGAGTAGTCTACCCCTGGACTATGGGTCCATAGCAGTAGCTAGATGGTTGTCTTCTCCTCATTGTGCTTAATTGTCGGGTCTTGTGAACTGCCGAACATGATCAAGATCATCTATCTGTAATTCTATATGTTGCGTTTGTTGGGATCCGATGAATAGAGAATACTTGTTATGTTGATTATCAAAGTTATGTCTATGTGTTGTTTATGATCTTGCATGCTCTCCATTACTAGTAGATGCTCTGGCCAAGTAGATGCTTGTAACTCCAAGAGGGAGTATTTATGCTCGATAGTGGGTTCATGTCTCCGTGAATGCAGGGGAGTGAGAAACCTCTAAGATTATGGATGTCTTGTTGCCACTAGGGATAAAACATTGGTGCTATGTTCAAGGATGTAGTTACGATTACATTACGCACAATACTTAATGCAATTGTCTGTTGTTAGCAACTTAATGCGGAGGGGTTCGGATGATAACCTGAAGGTGGACTTTTTAGGCATAGATGCATGCTGGATAGCGGTCTATGTACTTTGTCGTAATGCCCAATTAAATCTCACTATACTCATCATAATATGTATGTGCATGGTCATGCCCTCTTTATTTGTCAATTGCCCAACTGTAATTTGTTCACCCAACATGCTGTTTATCTTATGGGAGAGACACCTCTAGTGAACTGTGGACCCCGGTCCAATTCTCTATACTGAAATACAATCTACTGCAATACTTGTTCTACTGTTTTCTGCAAACAATCATCTTCCACACAATACGGTTAATCCTTTGTTACAGCAAGCCGGTGAGATTGACAACCTCACTGTTTCGTTGGGGCAAAGTACTTTGGTTGTGTTGTGCAGGTTCCACGTTGGCGCCGGAATCTCTGGTGTTGCGCCGCACTACATCCCGCCGCCATCAACCTTCAACGTGCTTCTTGACTCCTACTGGTTCGATTAAACCTTGGTTTCTTACTGAGGGAAACTTGCCGCTGTGCGCATCACACCTTCCTCTTGGGGTTCCCAACGGACGTGTCAACCACACGCATCAGAAGCATCAAAAATTATAGATATATTTGCAACGTATCATTGGCCTTGGTTAAAGTGGAAGGACCCTACCAGAATTTGGGTGGGCTCGGAAAACCCTTGCACCAATGCGGATATGGAGATCTTCTATACTGCCACTTGAATCAGGGCCCGTAATGGTCGCAAGAATCCCTTTTGGCAAGCACCATGTTTGGATGGGAGAAAACCAATGGAAATTGCGCCTCTCATATTTGAAACATCGAAAAGAAAGAAGTGGAAGGTCTCTTAAGCCCTTAATTATGGCGCTTGGATTGGGAAGATAAACTTGGGATAAAACTTCGGCATTCGCCATCTTGTGCAGAAGTTTTGGAGCTTTGGGGTCTCCTAAAACAAGTACAACTTGTTGAAAATATTGATGATGGCATAGTTTGGGGCTTAGCGCCAAGTGGGCGATATTCGACCAAGTCGGCTTATGAGGTTCAGTTTTTGGGCTCTATCTTATCTAAAATGGTTTGAAAGGCTAGGGTTCCTCCAAAAATCAAGTTCTTTACTTGCAACACAAAATAGAATTTGGACGGCGGATAGATTGAAAAATCGATGGTGGCTAAATTGCGGGACATGCCCACTATGCAAGCAAATTTCGGAGTGGGTCACGCGATTATTTGTTTATTGTCGGTACACCATTGGATTTGGGAGCTCTATTAAGGATTGGCTAGACATTCAAGATATCCATCCGTAACAATGGCAGGGGGAAGATGACACAATCCCAAGTTGGTGGATGAAGATGACGGTTGGATCGATCCCAAGCCGCAAAGCTTGGGAGGTTTTTTTTTTATATTACCTGGTGGGAGGTTTGGAATGAGCACAACACGAGGTTTTTCATAATAAGCACTACCTTTTGTTTTTGTACATAAGAGATTATTAAGAAATAAGCCTCGCAGGTGTTGAGCGGTTAGGCGAAGTAATGTCACGAGAGTATTTTTTCCAATATTTTTTATGACTTTTTGTTTGTCAAACCCGTTTTGAAAAGATACTTTACACCAGTTTGTCCGCGTGACTTTATTTATAAAGCCGAATGAAAGTTTTCTCTGAGAAAATATTTTCTTAACCTGTGTGGTTTGTATACTGGACGTGCTTACCCACACGATTAGCTGGGGAAAATTATCCGTTTAGTCTTTTGATGCCCCAGGGCGCGGCAGAGCTTTACAGGAACGGGTGGGGTGGCGCGCCCCTGTCGTGTGCGAGTGCGAGAGAAAACAAGTGCCAGAGCTCTCTGCCTTCATCTCTGGTCGCTTTCCGTGCGCGGCGCGCTCCAGAGAGGCGGAACATGCCTAACGATGGAGTACAGTGGTCTGGCCTGGTACTATATCCGCTCTCCGTATTCTGAAAACAGGATCGTCGAAATCGGCTTTGGCCTTTGGCTTGGCTTCAGCAGGAAGCGCCGGGTACGTTCGTCATCTTCCAGGATGAACTTTTGAAGGAGGAAAAGATCGGCAGGATCGTCTCAAAACAATATGTTTACTAGCAAAAGGGGCAGCACTAGCAAAATATAGAATTCTAATCTGCACACCCGTAGCCATCGGTGTGTCACGCATTCCCACCGCCCCGGCCCGGCGAGCCACGCTCCGCCGCCACCTTTCCGCCTCCATCCCGCGCCCTTTCCGACCTCGCCGCCGGCCGGCCGGCTGCCGCGCGCGCCACGTACGCACGCATTCTGTACCGCTCCGGCCAGCACGCCGCCGGCGCCGTGCGGCCGGGCTGGCGGGCGTACCACGCATGATTCCCGCCGCGCCGCCGTTCTTTAGTGAAGAGGCTCGGTGGCGGTCCAATGAGCGAGCTGCGAACGTACTACGGCGCCAGAAAACGGTAGTACTCGCCGGCATTTTTAACCGACGACGACGGAATCATTCATTCTTCCGCCCTGGTCCGGCACCGCGCGGCGCGCGCCCACGGCATGCGTACGCGGCGACGACTGTGCATGTGTACGAGCACGCATTTGCAACGGTGTGTCAGTCAGATCGGTGGCGCCGGGGCTGGCTTTGTTAAATGGGGCGAGAATCTCGGTCAAACGATGAACGGGGGTAACTTTGTGGCTAAACAAACCACCACCCCAACCAGCTTTGCAAAAAAGTCACCACCATTAGATGCTAGTAATGCCTTTTTGCACTGAATTGTCAAACAAAATCGTCTGGCTTGTCAGAAAGATTTATTGTCATCGACATCTAAAAAAAAAGTTTTATTGTCGTTAACTGTATGTTTGGTTGGTGCCTAAATTTACATTATATAAATATTTTGGCACCCAATGATATTTTGGTCCTTGTTTGGTGGGCTGCTAAAATTTTGGTTGCCTGCGAAATCCTGCTAACTATTATCATATTCTCTTTATAAATCTTGCTAACTTTTTTGGTTAACATGGGGCTAAGAAATCTCTAACAAATATTTAAATAGCTAGCTAATAGTTGCAATTTTTTTGGTAAGACATACTATGGCATGAATCAAGCATACCCTAGCCGATGGCATAGATGCAACAACTGGCCCTAACAGTGGTTACATAACATAGTACATCGGTAAAATTTGGTCAACACAATGTAGTTCGGCGATTGAAACCGTCCCTCAGCCATATCGGTGGTCCAACGATCTCGCATTCCACGCACGCGAAATGATTCTCGGGCACCCTGCATATATAGGCCACAGTTGCCTTTCAAGGAGTTAATCAAGATGCGCATCATCATTAATTACTAATGATTAGCTTAATCGAAAGGTACCATCTCACTGTTCTTGCAACCAGAGATAGGTGTGGTGCATCTCTCCTCGTCTCGTTGAGCGAGCAGAAAGGCTGTCGCAGAACGTAAATGCACATGTACTTATGTAGCCATCCGACAGAAAACTGAAAGCCCAACTCGTTGATTCTCTTTGCACGGTCGTCGATCATGCATGATGCATGGACACGCGCTAGCCATTGAGTTAAGGTTATGCTACAAGTTGTGGCTCAAATGATTGCAAGAACATTGCAATATACATGCCGATCTAGTACAACGACAGCTAATATGAAAGTACCCCCGAGCTCGTTGCTAGAGCATACGAAACTTTGTGAAAAAAAAGAGCAATTCCACGTTGTTCCATGTATGTATCGCGTACTCTACATGAATTAAACTAAATTAAAGTAGTGTTCTGAGATTACCTATAATGAGTATCATAGCCAGTATAATGTATTTCGTGAATGCAAAAGTACCAATGTGTCACTATAATTAATGACGAGAGAGATCATAGTAAAAGTCAACTTATGCAAAATTTGATCAAGAATACAAGAAAAATATTGATATCCACTGTACCAAAATATATGATATCTAAAAAATATACTTCATAATGATTCTAATACTATAAATTTTATGTTGCAGATGTTGATATTTTTCGCAAATACCTAGTCAAAGTTTAACTTCAACCGAACACAAAATGCGAAGTAATAGTAAACAGAGGAAGTATAACGCGAGTAGAACTAGAAATATAAATATCAAATACATCTTGTGTATAATCTTCCATTAGGATTCTACGGATCAATAATTATAAAAAATATTATATTACTAGATAATACCATGCATAGTATCAAATACTAATATCACATAATATAGTTTAATACTACCTTCGTTTCGAGGAATAAGACGTTCTCGTTTTACGAGCTTTTTGTTTGACCAAGAATTACTTCAAATAGATAAAGATTGTGTGTATGAATTTAGTATCATTGAAAAGTTCTTTTCAATACGAATCCAACGATACTAAATATATATAATATAATTAAAATTTTATTGCTTAAATTTTATGGTCAAAGTTCGTCTTAGAATACGTGTACGCCTTATTCCTTAAAACGGGGTAGTACGAACTAATCACCTGGTGACTAAAGAGACATTGCGTCGACCAAACATGTTAACTGGCAAATGCATTTGCCGGGAAGGTGGCCGTTGTTTTCCTCCCGTGCGCGCGTGAGCATCGTTGGCCGCGAATCGCGATTTCTACAAGATACAACATAAAAGCCATGTCGCCATTAAATTAAGTAACCACGACTTTGGGTTCACCGACTACGATCAGGATTTTCAAACAACCGAGCGCCTTCACATGGTTATTCAGATTCTCAAGTTAATCGAAAACTAACTAACCGATGACCTTTAATCCTCAACTACTCAGGATTTTCAGCCATGTGCGGTTCCAGTGGGGGTGTTCCATGGGTGCCCACTAGTTCTATGTGTGTGTGTGTGTGGGGGGGGGGGGGATCGCCCCAGAACCGTTCGCTCGCTCGCCCCCCCGCGGGCGACGGGTGAACCCTAGCCGCCGCCACCCCAAGTCCTCCTCCTCCCTCTTCCCCGGCCGTCGCCGGCGGCGTTGCCCGCGCGGTGCCGGCGGCGGCGGGGCTGACCTTCCACGCGGCGCGGGGCCCCTTGGCGGCGCGGTGCACCTCGGTGACGGTGGTCGGCGCGGCGGCGTGAGACCCGCGCGTCGAGTGGGAGGAGGAACGGCGGCGCAACCGATTGGAGGTGGAGCGGCGACGGCGGGCGGCGCGGACGGGACTGCTCGGCCCGGATGCTGGCCGATTCGGGGCCCGGATCGGCTGGGCGGGTCTCCTGCGGTTCGGCGCGCCGGCGGAGCTCCCTGGCGGCGGAGATGGTGCGGCGGCGGTGGATGGGTGGCGGCGGCGCTTCGGCCGGCCTGCTGCAGCTTGGCAGTGGGGCTTTACGGGCCTGTTTTGGCCCGGCCGGGCCAGCTTGGGCCTCGTTTGCCCCCTTTGTCATGTCCGGTCGGCGACCGCGAAGGCGGTGGAGGTAGTTCCCTCCCGCCCGGTTGGGGTGCCGCTGACAAGGTATTAACTTGTCAATGCCTATGGATTGTAGGCTAGGGTTTTAGTTGGAAGTAGAGGGCAAGTAGATCTCGAAGGTTTCAGCCGAAAAGTACTCGACGATTATGAAAACTAGGGTTTGTAAACAATGATTCGATGATCTCTGTGTCCCTCGACTCCCCCTTATATAGGAGGCGGAGCCGAGGGATTCGTGTAATACAAGTTACATAGTCCGGGAAGGTTTCTAACTCATCCCGCAAGATTACAAATAACGCTTCCTATTACAATTCTAACTTTCCTTAATAATATCTTGGACTTCCGAGTCTTCTTATTCTTCGGGTAGTGGGCCTACAGTAAACCCCGGGTACTATCTTCGGCAGGCCCATTCGGGATGCCTATGTCAGTAGCCCCCGAGATTTTGCTTGAATCGCAGAGTTAAGGAAAATCTCCACTGTTTATTTTTATTCGACAAACTCAACTTCTTTATATTTCTTCTCATAAACTTCTATATTGTACAGGGATAATGGTAGTTGGGGCTAGTTCATCTGACGGATCAGGTACTAGTTAACTGCTCTCGTGGCAATCCGCAAAAACCTACTTCAAGATCACGTCCCTGGACATGACCTCGGGATACTGTTGTAAACTTCGACAGGTGCCGCTTAAGGTCTTACCATTCTGTCGAGTCCCAGTAAAATTTATCGGGTACCTAACGCGTCCGTTAGGATTTTTCTTCGTATCTGTTGATACGGATAAAAATGTGACGCAGTCTTCGGCGATGCCACGCCCGGCAGAACGGATCTGGGGTCTTACCTTCGCAATTTTGCGGCATTCAGAAATTGATCGCAACTTCGGCGTTCTGAGAATATATTGTCGAGTGCTATTTCGGCTGTTGGAATGGCACATTTTATCGAGTCAAAGATGACTTATATTGCTTTCCCGATGGGAGTATATGCAGAGTTATTTATAACTCGAAATATACTCTGCTATCTTTCTTTTTTCCTCTTTCTTTCTTATGATTTCATCGGGCACGCGAACAGCGTTCCCGATGGGAGTAGCCCCCGAGGCTACAGCCAAGGACTTGTACTTGGTTGTAGGCTCCACGCCTTATGCCGCTATATTTTCTTTTTATCTCCCGAAGTTTTATAATTTCTCGGGTGCGCGAACAGCGCTCCCGATGGGAGTAGCCCCCGAGGCTATGAACAAATATTTGTATTTGGTCATAGGCTCACGCCATTTCTATTTTGTCTGTCTAGATCTCTTTTTCTTTTTTCCAAAGTAGCCCCCGAGCATTTGATCAGAAACTTGTATTTGATCAAAGGCTCAGCATTATTTTTTCCATGTCACCTTTTATGAAGTTGTGTAGTCGAATTTTTCCTTCTGCCAAGGTGACGTTATTGCTGACGATAGCCACGATTGCTAGTCAGAATTTTGCGACAAGTCTGTTCTCGCTGCCATGCGGGCCCAATTGATCCACTTTCTTGACACGTCGTGCAGGTGGGGGACACACGTCCTCCACTTTTTCTGGCGCAGTCACCGTAACTTCCGTATCGTTGAATTACTTTTTTACCCTTGTTGCCACGTGGCTATCATCTGTCACACATTTTCCTTATCCAACAGTTCGTCGTTTCACCGCACCCCTATATAAATCCGTCTTCTTCTTCCTTGGGCACTTCCGCCCGCGCCGTCTTCCTTCTCTCAGCTGCAAATTTCTCTTGCGATTCACGGTTTCCTAAGCTCTTTGCCTCCCTGCTGTGAATCCTACGCCATTGTTGATGCCACCTCGTCGCTTGATAAGGCATAGCACGCCGGAGTCCTCCATGGCTGCCGTGGATCTCGGAACGGCGGAGTGGGAAAGATCGAAGATTTCCGCTCAGGACGTCAACATGCTGAAGAAGCTGGGGATCAGCAAGAAATCCCAGGCATTGCGCTTCCCCAGTGAGGAAAGCTACCCCACCCCTCCAATGGGGTACCGGGTAAGTTTTGTCGACCACCTCATCCGCGGTCTTTCCGCCCCCATTCATCCTTTTCTCCGTGGACTTCTTTTTGTCTACGGTCTGCAACTCCACCACCTCACGCCAAATTCAGTCCTCCATATTTCTATTTTCATCACTCTGTGCGAGGCCTTCCTTGGCGTCCAGCCTAACTGGGCGCTATGGAAGCGCATTTTCTTCTGCCGCCGTAATGGCTCGCCCAATGTCGCCTATAATATAGGCGGCGTTGTGATTTCTGTTCGGCCCACTGTCGACTACTTCGACGTCAAGCTGCCTGACTCAGTTCAAGGATGGCGCAAGAAGTGGTTGTACATTCAGGAGGAAAACCACGGATGTGCGGAGGACAACATCCCTCCTTTTGATGGCGCCGAAAAAATCTTTCGCCGTCGCTCATGGGACGCGGAGGCCACCGAAGAAGAAAGGGCGTCGACAGAAGCCTTGATGGCTCGTATCCACGAGTTGCAAAATACTCGCGGCAAGGAGTTATCGGGTATCCAAATCGCTGCATACTTTCTTAGGACTAGGGTGCAGCCGCTTCAGGCTCGCAAGCATCCTCTCTGGAAATATGCCGGCGATAAGGACGTAGATCGGCTGTCGGTGAATTTGGAGGTCAAGGATTTAGAAAAACTTGTCCGAAAAATTTCATCTCTTAACAAAAAAGATGCTGTCCCTTCTTCTTGCCGTGTGACGCCATTCAGCGCCGCCAATCCACTTCCCGAGGTAATTTTTGTCTATTGTCCTGGTGTTGCTTTGCTATCTTTTTTTGTAACTTTATTTCTGATATCCCTCCCTGTTTTATTTTGCACAGAATCATCCAGACCGTGTCTCGCTTCCTCCTCTTCCTGAAGGTGGAGAAGTCGAAGAAAGGGCCATTGTCACTGATGACAATCAAGAAGCTCCGTCTTTTGTGAATGAACCTGTGGATTCTCGAAAATCTGCGGGATCTTCCGAAGGCACTGCTTCGGCGTTATCTCCTCCTCCCGCTGTTTCTCCAAAGAGCAAAAGGAAGAGGAATGACGTAGAAGATTCCGGCACTTCCAAAGCCGAAGAAGTTGATCCTTCACGTCAGAAGGCAGCTTATGATCCTTATCTTGGATCCCTCGTCAGTTCGTAAGTCATTCTTATTTCTCCTCATTTCTGTACTCGAAATTTTTATTTTGTCTTGCTTTTTATGCTGTCGATTTGTAATCACAGTGATGACGAGGAGGAAGTACCAGCTCGTGACGTGGCTCCTCGAACGAGCGCGTCACGTACTTTACTTGTTTCGGAGACGCTAGTTGAAGGAGAAGAATCCTCGCCTCCTCAACAAAACGTCGTCACCACTACTCCGCCATCAAGCCCCCTTGCTCCTTCACCAAAAAGGGCAAGGATTGAAACGATCATTGAGCCTGCCCCTCAATTGGGTAGCTCTTCTACTCTGCTCTTGGATGATGTAAGTTCTCTCTTTTTTTTTTCTTGCCAATATCTATATTTCCTCTATTTTGCTTTTTCACGCCTTCACTTTTTTTATACCGATGTTTCTCTTTCTTTGTTCTTCTTTGACAGCCCATGATCAAAGAGCTTATCCGCATCGGGTCCCAATTCATTGGGTACCGTGAGTATGCCAGCAGAACTGAAGGTGCTAACTTTTTTTGCTGTTGTTGTTTCTGACTTCTTGCTCCTGTCATTTGTCGCAATTTTTGACCTTTCTTTTTTATTTCGACAGAGAAACTTGCAGAGGCCAACAAACGTGCCGAGGTACTTGCTCAAAAACTGGAGCAAAGTGAAGCGGCCCGTAAGAAAGCCGAACTTGTTGCTAGCAAAGCCAAAGCAGAGGCTGATGAAGCCAAAGCAAAAGCTGCTAGTGTCGAGGAACTGCAGAAGAAAATTGAAGATGCTGAAACTGCTTTAAACGAGCACAAAGCCGCACAAGCCACTCGTGAGCAAGGGATCCTCAAGCGCCTGAAATCGCAAAGTCGACGCATTCAGGGTAATGTTATCGGTCCCTTCTATTTTTATGGGACCTGTTTTTTCTTGCTTTTGACCGATGTTGATTCCCTATTGCAGGTCAAACAAACCAAGAATTTGAGCTGGAGAATCCCGACAATGATCCTCTCCTTGACGCACTTTCTTATCTGGAGCTTCATGGATCCGAAATTCGTGAAGGCGTGGCGAATGCTGATGCGGGACTGTCGGCGCTGTTCCCCTACTTCTTCCCGAAGAAAGAGGAGCCCAAGACTTTCCTTGCCCTTGCCCAGAGCTTCAATTCATCAGAGGACCTTGGACTGAAGATGCGCCAGGAAAACATGAAGATTGCTGTCGAGAGTACTGTTGCCCTGGTCGCTGATAGCCAACAGACTGTTGATTGGATGAAGGTTGGCGACACCGATCAGATAGAGCAGTCAAGATGGAGGTCGTTGATTAAGGCAGCCAAGCCCAACACGAAGAAAATCCTGGCCTATCTCGGGATCAAACCAGCTTCAACTCCTAGCTCATCAAGGCCGGAGGTCTAGTTGCATGCCTCTTTGTTTTTTGCTTTTTCTGTCTCCTTTGCCCCTGTCGCCAAATTAGCTGTGGCGACAATTATCCTGGTAGTCCTTTTGGAGAAACTTCTTTTGTAATGCCTGTGTAAATTTGTCTAGAAATTAATGAAATTCCCTCTGGCATTATCATTGATCCTGGCGCTTTCTTTTCCAGTTAATATTTGACAACTATTCGACCAATCCTTGCTCTGCCGATGCTTCACCTGCTTCTTCCTTCTCGAAGAAAATGCTAATCGTCGATAACCCTCTCGAAGGTTCTTCAAGCAAACATTTGTCGGAAGATTTGCAAGAACTTCGACAACAGCTTCAATCCATGAAGAAACAAACTCTTGCGATGATGGAAAAATCTCGACAAGCGTCCGAGAGAGAGGAAATTGCTCTTCAACAGGCAAAGGAAGCCATCGCTGCGAAGGATGCCGCTGTTGCTGAAGCTGCTGAAGCTTCTTCTCGCGAGAATTATATGCTTCAGCTAATGACTGATGCCAGTTTGGACATGACAGGTATGTTTCCCGCTCGTAACCATATTGGATATTATTCTCCACCCTTCTTTGCTTGATTTTTTGTTTGATGTGTCAGGCTCATTTCTGGATGTTGCTGCCGAAGACCAACGTGTTGAAGCTCGAACCACTGTTTTGCTGAGACTGGCTGCGCAACATGGGTCTAATTTTTGGGTTACTCCTGAGCGCACCCGCCAAATCGTCAGATTTCAAGATCGCGCGGCTCAGGTCCGCGATTTCCTTGACTTCTGTACGAAGACTTTATTTTTAGTTTATGGGACCATGTTCCCTCGGAACAAAATGCCAGAAACCCTTCCAGCTTTAATGGAGAAATTTCGAGATGCTCCTCGAATCCATGGCTTTGTGCGAGCTCAACTTTCTGCTGGCGCAAGATTTGCCATGATGATGATAAAAATTTGTCATCCAAAATTTCCCATAGATCAAATTGTTCCTACTTGCCTGGCGAAGATGGCAAAGAAGAAGAGAAATGTGGGCAAGATTGACGATTTGGTGACTCCTGTTGCTGAAGATATGATGGATGAGCTTCTTCGGATGGATTCTGAGTTCTTCGTGAAGGGAAGCTATGCTGAACATAGTACTCGTCCTTCTACTGAGCGGATAACCATAGATCATGTGCTAGGTTTCCCTTGAAAACTTTTTCCTCTTCTTTGCTGTATTTCTATCATTGATATATTTTTGTGTATTTGTAAACACAATCTATATTGTCAAGCTGTATTTTTGATCACTGAGCCCCCGAGCTTTTGGCTGGAGTCTATACTGTTTTTCTATCTCGGAGGTTTTCCCTCCTGTCATAATAAGATATCTCTGTTTTTCATTGATGGGTTGGAAGCCCCCGAGTGTCGTGGTATCACAGTTCTATATTTTTGTTGCGAGGTTCTTAGACCAAAGCAGTAAGTTTCTTTTGCGCATACACTATGTTTATGATTTTATTAGCTTCCGATATTTGGCGAGGTATTTAGTGTACCAAGGCAAAATATTTTGGTAAGTCTAATATGTCTATATTGTACGTATTTTGAAATTTGAAGGCGTTGAGCCCCCGAGCGTGTCGAAGAATAAGAAATATATCTCCACTATCTTTATTATATTGCAGCACCGCGAGCCCGCCTCATTAAAAACCTTTCCGGCCCCACTCGGTGCCCCGAAAAGGAAAAGAGTGCGTCTGAAAACTCGCGGGCGTTTCAGTACATTGTATTTTTACAGAGAAGAACTATATTTCGACTCTAGGCGTAGAACCGCCTGAGCTGTGCTACGTTCCAGGGGTTTTTCTCGGGAACCCCTGTCTTCTTGTCCTTTATCTTGTACGCTCCTCCTTCGATTACTTCCGTTATGACGTAGGGGCCAAGCCATGGCGACTCGAGTTTTTCAGTGCGCTCTTGATTGAGTCGCAAAACTAAGTCTCCCACTTGAAAACATCTTGGTCTCAAACGTCGACTGTGGTAATTTTTCAGGTACTGCTGATATTTGGTTACCCTTGATAATACTTCGTCTCGAGCTTCGTCAAGTGCGTCGACGTCGTCTTCCAATGCTTTCCTGGAAGCATCTTCATTATACTCTGTGACTCTGGGAGAGTCGTGCTCTATTTCTATTGGTAGTACTGCCTCTGCTCCATGGACAAGAAAAAACGGGGTCTCCTGTGTCGCTGTATTTGGTGTTGTTCGGATACTCCATAACACACTTGGTAATTCTTCTGGCCAGGTATGTCGAGCTTTTTCCAGTGGTCCTAATAGGCGTTTCTTGATGCCATTGCAGATGATGCCATTGGCTTTCTCGACTTGACCATTGGTTTGAGGATGTGCAACTGACGCGAAGTGCAATTTGATGCCTACCTCTGCACAGTACGCCTTGAACTCCTTTGACGTGAAGTTGCTGCCATTGTCTGTGGCAATGCTATGAGGTACTCCAAATCGAAAAACGATGTCCTTCACGAATTTTATTGCTGATGCTGCATCTGGTGAATTTATCGGCTTTGCTTCTATCCACTTGGTGAATTTGTCGACAGCAACCAGCAAGTACTCATATCCTCCTGGCGAAGCTTTGTGTAACTTACCCACCATATCAAGTCCCCATTGGGCAAAGGGCCATGACAATGGTATTGGTGTTAGTTCCGCCGCTGGAGAGTGAGGTTTGGCGGCGAATCTCTGACACGCGTCGCAAGTTCTTACTATTTCCTTGGCATCCTCAATTGCTGTCAACCAATAGAATCCTGCCCGAAAAACTTTGGCTGCAATAGCTCGACTACTTGCGTGATGGCCACATATTCCTTCGTGTACATCCTTCAGAATTATTCTTCCTTCTTCGGGTGTGACACACCTTTGCAGGACGCCTGAAATACTTCGCTTGTATAATTCCCCTTTAATCACTGTGAACGCTTTGGATCGTCGAATAACTCGCCTTGCCTCCACTGGATCATCTGGTATTTCTTTCCTGAGGATGTATGATATATATGCTTGCATCCAAGGAATTTGTACCATCATCACAAGCTCTTGGTCCTCTTCATCCTCCGTGGTTTCTTTGAGGGGCGTCGAAGTTTTCTCTTCTTTTGCTTTTTTCTGCACCTTTTTTGGCTTCGTGGATCTCTCCGCTATTTCTTCCCAAAATACTCCTGGCGGGATTGGGAGGCACTGCGACCCGATGTTTGCGAGAACGTCGGCTTCATCATTGCTCAATCGGCTGATGTGGTTTACTTCGCATCCATCAAACAGCTTCTCGAGCTCATTGTACACCTCCTTGTATGCCATCATGCTATCATTGACTGCGTCACATTGGTTCATAACTTGCTGAGCCACCAATTGTGAGTCGCCAAAGATTTTTAGTCGAGTTGCACCGCAAGCTTTCGCCATCTTCATCCCGTGTATGAGGGCTTCATATTCTGCTTCATTGTTAGATGCGTTAGGGAACGTCATCCGAAGGACGTATTTCAACTTGTCGCCTTCAGGTGATATAAGTACTACTCCTGCACCCGCTCCTTCTACTCTCTTGGACCCATCGAAGTTCATGGTCCAGGTTCTCGACAAATCTGGGGGTCCCGTGTTTTGTAGCTCCATCCACTCTGCAATGAAATCTGGCAGAACTTGCGACTTGATTGCCTTTCTTTTTTCATACGTGATGTCCCGAGGGGAGAGTTCTATTCCCCAAAGGGAGACACGCTCTGTAGCTTCTGGATTGTTCAGTATATTTGAGAGAGGTGCTTCATTGACTACTATTATTGGGTGTGCCGAAAAATAGTGGCGCAACTTCCTTGCCGTTGCAGTTACTCCATATGCTAGCTTTTGGTACTGCGGGTACCGCTGTTTGGAAGGCGACAGAACTTCACTGATGAAATATACTGGCCTTTGCACTCCATGGAGTTTTCCTTCCTCTTCTCTTTCAACGACTAACACCGTGCTAACCACTTGGGGCGTGGCTGCAATATACAGCAGGAGCGGTTCCTTTTCCTTCGGCGCCACTAAAATTGGTGGTGTCGAGATAGTGCGTTTCAAATCCTCGAAAGCTCTGTCGGCCTCTTCGTTCCACTGGAATTTATCTCCTTACTTTATCAGTGCGTAAAATGGTAACGCTTTTTCCCCCAGCCTGGCTACGAATCTGCTCAAAGCTGCGACTCGCCCAGTTAACTGCTGTATTTCTTTCAACTTTGTTGGCTTCCTCATTGTGACGATAGCTTGTATTTTGTCGGGATTTGCTTCAATCCCTCTTGCTGAAACTAGAAACCCCAGAAGTTCTCCTGCTGGGACGCCAAAGGAACACTTCGTCGGGTTCAGCTTGAGGCAGAATTTGTTGAGGTTGTCAAAGGTTTCCTTGAGATCCTCGATCAGCGTTGCCCCCTTTTTTGACGTTATGACGACATCGTCGATGTATACTTGCACGTTTTTCCCAATCTGTGTCGCCAAACACTTCTGCATCATCCTCTGATATGTTGCTCCCGTGTTTTTTAAACCAAAAGGCATTGTTCTGTAGCAAAACACGCCGTAAGGTGTTATGAACGCTGTTTTGGCCTCATCGTCTTCTTTTAGTCTGATCTGGTTATAACCAGAGTATGCTTCCAAGAGGGAAAGACGTTCACATCCTGCCGTGGAGTCGATGATTTGATCGATCCTTGGGAGGGGAAAGTGATCCTTAGGACAATGTTTATTGAGACACGTAAAGTCGACGCACATGCGAAGGACTGTCGTGTGTTTCTTCGGCACCATCACTGGGTTAGCTACCCATGTGGCTTCTGTGGATATCTCTTTGATAAAACCAGCATCCTTAAGTCGATTTACTTCTGATAGCATAGCTTTGCGGTTTGGTTCCGAAAAACGCCGCAGAGGTTGTTTGATTGGTCTCGCTAATGGATCCAAGTTTAGGTGGTGCTCGGCAAGTTCCCTGGGTACTCCTGGCATATCAGCTGGACACCATGCGAAGATTTTCCAGTTCTCACGGAGGAACTCGACGAGCGCGCTTTCCTATGCGAGGTCCATGTCGTTTGCGATGGATGTCGTCTTTTTCGGGTCTGTCGGGTGAATCTGCACCTCCTTAGAATTTTTCTCGGTGTTGAAAGTTGATTCTTTGTTTGGCCTTCCAACGTCTGGCAGCACGTCATAGTCAGTCATACTCCTTGACGCCAGATACTCAGCTTGCATCCCGAAAGTTTCTGATATCCGGTGAAAATCTTTATCGCATTTATCGGCTAAGGCGAAGCTTCCTTTGACTGTGATTGGTCCCTTTGGTCCAGGCAACCTCCACAACAGGTATGTATAATGTGGCACCGCCATAAATCTAGCATATGCTGCTCGTCCCAACAGAGCGTGATATTGCGACGGAAAATCCACGACTTCAAATTCCAGCCTCTCGATTCTATAATTCTCTCGGGTTCCAAACTGAACGTCGAGATTGATCTTCCCCAATGGATAACTTGGTTTTTCCGGTGTGATACCGTGGAACCTTGTGTCTGTTGGCTTCAAGTTTGCTAAGGATATGTTCATCTTCCTCAATGTATCTGCATACATAAGGTTTAAGCTGCTGCCGCCGTCTATGAACACTCGAGAGACATCAAATCCCGCAATAACTGCTGGCAAAATAAGTGCTGACGGATGGCCTTCCCTTCTGAATCATCGACACTGCTCCGTTAGAGTTAGGATCAACATAAGGTGGTGGTGGAGGTGCTGCCGCTATTCTGAGCTGATGTCGATTGTCTTCTGTAATCGCGGGAGGTGGTGGCAGGTGAATCTCGCTCCTGGGTTCTCGAGGATTTCTCTGTGCTGCCCGAGCGTTAGCGTGCTCTGCATACCTTAGCATTGCCTGGAAATTGCGACAGCCTTCTCGCAGTGCCCTGACTGTCTTTTTCCGTTGCTGTCGAGGAAAAAGTGCATCTAACACGGCCCATTCATCATTTCTTCGGGGGAAACGAAAGGCCTCGGGAACCTAGGCCCGCTATTTTGCCTGTTGTCGCGAGAATCGTCCCTGTTATCGCCTCGCTGCTCACTGCTTCTCTGATAATCATCTCTGTTGTTTCCTCCTGTGTTTGCCCGAAAACCTGCCGAAATTTGTCATGGAGCGTCATAGTTCGGGTACTGCCGAGGAAATCGCCGCCTCGGTTGATAATTTCGACCACGATCCTCCTCTGGCGACCTGTGCCTTTTGTTGTGGACAGCATCTTCTCCATCTGCCCATCTGTTTGCTATTTCCATTAACGCGGATACTGTCTTTGGGTTGGTCCTTCCCAAGTCCTCGACGAAATCTCCGCGCCTGATTCCTGCGACAAACGCATCTATCGCTCTCTCGTCAGATATATTTTCTGCCGAGTTTTTGATGATGTTCCACCTTTGGATGTATTTTCTCATTGGCTCATCTGGCTTTTGTCGACATGCTCTCAACTCCTCCAACGACGCAGGTTTCTTGCATGTGGACCGGAAGTTCTTGACGAACACATCCTCGAAGCTTTCCCAGCTGTCGATAGATCCTGGGGTAAGTTTCTTTATCCAAGATCGTGCGGCTCCACTTAGATGCACCTGGATGCTTTGCATAGCTGTTGCTCTGGTTCCGCCTGTGAGCTTTACTGTCTCGAGATAATCAACTAGCCAATCCTCTGGATCTTGAAGGCCGTCGAATTTCTTGAAGTTATCGGGTAACTTGAATCCTGAAGGAACTCGAGTTTTTCGGACTCTCCTCGTGAAGAATGGCAAACCGCACATATCTTCGTCGTTAAGCTCCGGGGATTGCCGATGTTCTCTTCTGCTTTGCCGCGCTCTGTCGACCCTTGCTTGTGCTGCCGTGTCTCTTGCTCCGCTTGGTCCTTCAGGGGCTGCCGCTGTTGCTGCTGCAGGTCGTGGACTATTTTGCCTTGCCGCTCCTTCGGGGGGCGTTGATACAAACGCTGTCCCCATAGCTCCAACTCCTGCTACCGCCATATTGTATAGTGTTTCCCTTGGATCGCCTGGAGGTGGTTTAGATGCGAGGATAAAAGCGTGTGTCGCCATATACCCAGCCTCTGGTGTCTTAGGGATGATATTTCCTCTTGTATCTATCGACATAAAAGACATGTCGAGGTTTTGGACCAAGTGCTCTCTTTCTGCTTCGGGTATGTGTTGTAACCTTGATCTTGCTCTGTTCCGAGCCTCCCTGTGGCTATCACCCGAAGTTCTAGATTGTCGACTTAGATCTGCCCTTCTCCTGCTGGATGCAGAAGCTGCCTCCTTTCTTCTGTTTAACTCAGCTGTCTGTTTTTCCAGTTCTCTTGCAGCTCGTGCGAGCCTATATTGATATGCTTGCAATTCCTCTGGCGTAGCTGTGGTGGCCATTGGTTCTGAGCCGTCCATAGCTCTCGCGGCCCTATCCCACGCTGCTTGCGAGAGTTGAACTCTGTCTCGCGGCTGTGGCCCGACGTATTTATTGCCCAGGCCTCGTCGCAGATCGGAGGGATCGACGTATGGATTTCCCAGATCGTCGAAAGCCTCAGATGTTTCCTCTTGATCTTCGATGGCATAAATCTGATGATATTTTGTATTCAGATCTATGTTGGGTTTGGTGACATCATCGTTGAGATTGATGAAGACCTTGCCCACTGTAATAGATTTGTCGATGAAGTCATAACTGTCGACATCGCTTGAGCCATCGCTTATATATGAGTCCGCAGATGACTCAAACGACATGTCGCTGAAGATCTTGGCGAGTTTCTCTCTTGCCCTGGTGCTGACGTAGCGTGTCGACGAAGTTTCTTCTTCTCCTGATTCGGTTGACGATGTATAGCTTGAAAAATCAGAATCGACCGCCGACGATCCCGACGAAATCGGAATTTCGACACGATACGATCCTTCCTTCTCGACGCGAAAGCGAAACCTTCCGAACGTCATCTCCATAGGCTCCTCCAGATACGCATATGCATCCAAACGGGAGGGTGGGTGAGGAACAAAATCGACAGGACCAGCAGCGATCTGTTTACCTCGATCCATTGCGTTGCTTGCAGTTGATGATGTCGAAGATCTTGAACGTGCCATCGAGATCAGATCCTTACGCCTCTAGTTCCCACAGACGGCGCCAATTGACAAGGTATTAACTTGTCAATGGCTATGGATTGTAGGCTAGGGTTTTAGTTGGAAGTAGAGGGCAAGTAGATCTCGAAGGTTTCAGCCGAAAAGTACTCGACGATTATGAAAACTAGGGTTTGTAAACAATGATTCGATGATCTCTGTGTCCCTCGACTCCCCCTTATATAGGAGGCGGAGCCGAGGGATTCGTGTAATACAAGTTACATAGTCCGGGAAGGTTTCTAACTCATCCCGCAAGATTACAAATAACGCTTCCTATTACAATTCTAACTTTCCTTAATAATATCTTGGACTTCCGAGTCTTCTTATTCTTCGGGTAGTGGGCCTTCAGTAAACCCCGGGTACTATCTTCGGCAGGCCCATTCGGGATGCCTATGTCAGCCGCTACCCCCGTCCCTGCCCATGTCGTCTCTTCCTCTAGGCCCTGTTCCGGTGACCACAGTGCGACGGCGAGGGCGACTACAAGACCGTGGTGGCGTGTGCTGGTGGGTGGCATGTTTGGTGGAGCACATCGGAGCGTCCAGGGTGGTGGGTTTGGTGGTCGGGAGAAATCCGTGTCGGCATGTTCGACTCCGACGCGGCGACGCCTGCGGGTGCCGCCTTCCTTCCTGAAGGGCGTCGGATGTATCCCTCCCTAATCCCTTCCGCGTACCGGGGGAAACCCTAGGCCGAGTCCGGGCAGCAGCGGCGTCGTCGTCGTTCCCTTGTTGAAGTTGCTGCTTGGTATGCGGCGTCTCGGCGTGCTAGGAGAGTGGTGGTACTTCATCGGAGGGCGCAGCAGTTGCGGAGTCATCATCATTTTCGTCAATCTGCCGGTGTCGGCATTAGTTTCATTTTCGTTTCTTTTTCTTGTCGTTTGGGCTTGGTTGTGCTGCGGCCCCAGCTGGTTCGTTGTATCGGATGGTTGCTATATTAATATAGCGGGACGAAAGCCTATTTCGAGGAGGAGTTCTATGTGGGGAATTTTGTTGGAAGTGGCTGACCTTTAGACCAAAGAAATAGCAAATAAAAATAAGTAAATTACAATTAAAACATCACATTAAACGTCAAAAGTCCTACATAGGCATATTACCTTTAGCACAAAATTTAAACTCGGACCGCTTATCGCAGCCACACGGGGATACCAAGTAAATTCGCAAAGTGAACAAATCCGCAAATTTCACCAAAATCCCTTATCGACCAAACTCAAAGATCTGACAAAGTAAACTTTCTCAAAATGAGCTAGGGTAGTTACTGCCTGCAACATGAGCTCGATGTCCTTGTTCTTGGTCCACACTCCACAATACCTTGGCAGCTGAATAAACAGGGCGGTTGTCGGGGCTTTGTCCGGCAGGAGATGCGCGTGGGTTGCAACGGTAGATTTCGGGAGTGACTCTGGGTCCTCATACTAGGAAGAGACGAGTATAGGGCTTCAGAATCAACAAAGCAGCGAAAGCTACCACGATAGATAGTGCGGTGATAGAGGAATCAACCGATTATAGGAGGCGCCGGAGTGATTGCACGGGGATATAGTGGAAGTTCTCGGAAAGAGAAGGATTGTGGTGTAACGAACTAATATAGCGTCACATAAAAAATGAGGCGGGAGAAGATTTTGCAGCTTAAAACAGAATGTAAAAATTTCATGTAAAAATAATTACAAGCCGACCAGGCTATGCCATCTTTTTAAAGCTGTAATTTTTCTCGTCCTCTAAACTCGCCGAGTCCATGGCCTCTTTGATTCACATGATTATGGAAATGCAGGAATAAAAAGAACACATGATTTGCATGGTACATCATTTAAAAAATCATATATATAATGAGAACGCATAAATCTATATCAATAATTATTTGGTTGCATCACAGGAAAAACACGGAAATTTGCCTAAAGAAATAGGTGCATGCAATAGTTAACGTTGAGACTAAGTAAATTTTCTATGAGGTAAGATCTAAAGAAAAAATTATTCCGAATTAAATGCAGAGCTCATAGGAAAAGTTATCAATCCTACAAACCAAACGACCTCTCTATAGCAGAAAATTCTTAGGAATAAAATCCTATATTTACTTCGTACCGAAAATGGCCTACATATCAGGCGAATTTAGGGCATGTGCTAGTCAGGCAGGGAACGAGATCTTCTACCCTAAGGAGAAAAGTCAGGTAAGCTAAAATACTCTAACTTCCCTTCTTCACATCCATATGATTAAAGGCTAATTTGATATAAATTCACTTTCACAATACAAGTAGGCGGTATCTATTTAAAATAATTTCTTACAATCAATATTATGAACTGCTATTTTTCAGTTTAGAATATCTATATGAAGAACAACTTGCTATGGTACAAGACATACAATGTCTGCCACAGCCCCTTGACTTTGCTTCTTCGTTTTACGCCAGCTAAATATTGTAGCTTAACTGACTTGCCGCTTTGGCATTAGAGGATCTGGTTTCTTCAAGTAGCGGGAGCAGACAAATGTATCCTAGTTTTCTGAAAATGGCATTTGAAAGTTCAGAGAAATGAGGAGAAAAAAATAGTCAGATGTAGATAATGATGAAATCTACTTGTGTGCAAAAAGCCAATCAGAACATGATAATACTTGAAATTTTGCCAACTTTGCCATTTCTGTTTAGCCTTAAATGCAGAATTAAGATTTTGCATGTGCGTAGAGTTCAACATTATCTAGACCTTGTATTTTTGTTCTATTTTATTAGAAACTTACATGTATCATTTTAATTATGATGTGAGATACGTGGTATTTACATCCGTTCAAAGATATAATTATCTTTAGAAAGCTAATTTAGCTAATCTGGAGGGACAAGTCGAGGACACAAACACACCTGTTGGTCCCTTCCAGGCTCCCATGTCATGTGCCTGCGCTCACTCCTGCCCCCGAACCGGACTCCATCTATTGGCTGAGACTGGACGCCTCGTGCCGATCTGCCTCGTCAACACCAAGCGCGCATGTCAACCCTTGTCCCGCAAGCAGCGCAACTTGGGCGTCCTTCAGTGCCCGCCGCTCCCATAGCATGCCATGTTCAAAGTCCTGCTTGCTCTCATGTCGATCTCCCGCGACTTCCGCGAGAGAAAACAAGACACATCCGTACGAGCTGCTCGAGAACAATCTGGGTTGAGGAGACAAACACGTAGTACTACTGAAGAACAGCACAAGTGGATGCAGCGGCGGCTGGGCAGCACGATGGATCAGCGGGGAGAGGATGATGCGGTCATGCCTCGGATTCGCTCGCCTTTTCTTCTCCGCCGCTGCTGCTGCTACCTCGGAGAGCTGAACGGGATGAGTTGTTTTCTTGTCCCGTACCTGCCTGGTGCTCTGCCCGGCCGGGGCCTCGTGGGATGTGGAGTCGCTGCCTTCACGTAGAAGCCAGACCATTAATGGCGGTCGTGCCACTGCGCTGCAGCTGCGATCTCGCTGAGGTCGTTCACGTTCCGCAGAGCCTGTCTCCGATCCATTCTTGCTCGGGTGCGTTTGGTGCCGATCAAGAGGTGGTCTCTCGTCCCGCGTCTGACTTTTGATCGTGCAAGTCGGAATTACCCTGTTTGGGGCGAATAGTTTACTTATCAGACGAGGAAATATCATCAGCACGACTAGAATGAATTTCCCAAGCTACATATGATGTTGACTTTCAATCCCAGTAAAAATCACATTAACTTACTCTATAAAAGTTAAGAAGAAAATTGTGCGTGTAAATACGGAGACTTAAACATGGCCGTACACAAAAGAACCCACTACAGATCGAAGCTACGCAAATGTGGGGTCATACTTGCTGCCTAGCTTCATTCTAACATTTCACCGACAGGCCACCATGCACACGATTCTTGCACCAACTCGTTCCAGTACTCCTGCAGTCCACTCCCTCGTTCAAATCCGCTGTAGCTAATATAGATGCCTAGCTAGCTAACAAGTCTCAATGTGGATGCCCCCATCAAAGCCATGGAGGAGCGGAAAGGTGCACTGTCCCGAACGTGGCGACCTACCCCACGACGAGCCCGATCGATCTACAGAGAGCGAGCGAGCGGCCGGCTTTCGTAGCTGAAAACGGCAGGCAGGCCAATCCATCGTCGATAACATGATTAGAGCATCTCCAGTCGCGTCCCCCAAACCGTCCCCTAAAGGGATTTAGGGCGCGCCGGACAAAAAAACCGTTCCAGCCGCGTCCCCCAAAGCCCATTTTTGTCCGGCGCGCCCCCATACGGTGTCCGGCGCCCCGAGCCCGTCCCCGTCCCACAGGGGACGCACCGGGGACGCCGGACACAACGAAAAGCGCGCGGGGAGTGGCGGCGCCGACTCGTCAGCGGCACAATAAATTTTTAACCTAACCGTCGCCTACCTCGCGACGGAAGTTATTGGCGGTGCAGTTCCCGCAGCGACGCAGCGACGGTGCAGTTCCCGCAGCGACGCAGCGACGGTGCAGTTCCCGCAGCGACGCAGCGACGCGTCCCGTCGCGCCTAGCTCTGCGTGTCGGCGTTAATGCGCGTCACCGCTCCCCCGCCTCCCTCCGGCCTATAAAAGGACCGCCTCTCATCGTCCCTCTCACACACAAACCCTAGCGCCTCTCTCCCAAACCCTAGCCGCCACCATCTCAACAAGACTCGACGCTATGTCCGGTAGAGGCGGAGGCCGACCTCGCGGCCGTGGTCGTGGTCGTGGTCGTGGCCGCGGCAGAGCTAAACGCTCGCCGTCGCCTTCCACGCCGCCGGCTTCATCATCGTCGGAGATGGACGTGGAGCCGGACGTGCGGTTCGAGTTCGTCCTCGTCCTCAAGGGCGACCCGCGCGGCATCCAGAGGCTGCCGGACTCCTTCGCCGACTACGTCGCCGGCGACGATCGCCCGCGCACGATGCATCTGCGGGAGGCTGCGTGCAACTACTACCGGTGGATCGTCGACGTGATCTACGACGCGCGCGGCAAGATGTACCTCAACATCAGCTGGGAGAAGTTCGCGCGGCACCACAGCCTCCAAGCCGGCTTCATCCTCCTGTTCTCCTACTTCGGCGACAGGGACATGAGCGTCAAGGTCTTCGACGAGACGCGGTGCCGCCGGGACTACCAGGACGACAGCACCGACGAGGAGGACGACTGAGTGTTCTTTCTTCGCAGCGAACACGTGCACGGAGGTTTCTGGATGTTCGCCTCATCGGTAGAACCAACAAGGGCACCATCCTCCCGCTGGATTTTCCAGTTTAGGTGACTGGGTGTGCCCTCGAGTGTTCTTTCTTAGCAGCGAACACAGGAAACCTCCGATGCACGGCCTAGTTAGGTTTAGTTTATTTGCAATATTTTATATTTGTGTCCACCACGGTTCCAACTATGTATTAGTTTGTGGAAACCACGTTCCCAATTATGTATTAGTTTGTGGAAATTGCAATAAAAATGCTAAAAAAAGTATTTTAAATGTTTGGGGGCGGCGTTTGGGGGACGCGGCTGGGGAGTGATGTCTACTTCCCCCTCCTTTTCCTGTAGACAGTGTTGGGCCTCCAAGAGCAGAGGTTTGTAGAACAGCAGCAAGTTTTCCCTTAAGTGGATCACCCAAGGTTTATCGAACTCAGGGAGGAAGAGGTCAAAGATATCCCTCTCATGCAACCCTGCAACCACAAAGCAAGAAGTCTCTTGTGTCCCCAACACACCTAATAGGTGCACTAGTTCGGCGAAGAGATAGTGAAATACAGGTGGTATGAATATATATGAGCAGTAGCAACGGTGCCAGAAAATAGCTTGCTGGCGTGTAGTTGATGGTGGTAGTATTGCAGCAGTAGTAACACAGTAAAACAGTAAACAAGCAGTAGTAACGCAGCAGTATTTAGGAACAAGGCCTAGGGATTACACTTTCACTAGTGGACACTCTCAACATTGATCACATAATAGAATAGATAAATGCATAATCTACACTTTTGTTGGATGATGAACGCATTGCGTAGGATTACACGAACCCTCAATGCCGGAGTTAACAAGCTCCACAATTTGTTCATATTTTAGTAACCTTATAGTGTAAGATAGATCAAAAGACTAAACCAAGTACTAACATAGCATGCACACTGTCACCTTCATGCATATGTAGGAGGAATAGATCACATCAATATTATCATAGCAATAGTTAACTTCATAATCTACAGGAGATCATGATCATAGCATAAACCAAGTACTAACACGGTGCACACACTGTCACCTTTACACACGTGCAGGAGGAATAGAACTACTTTAATAACATTGCTAGAGTAGCACATAGATGAATAGTGATACAAAACTCATATGAATCTCAATCATGTAAAGCAGCTCATGAGATTATTGTATTGAGGTACATGGGAGAGATGAACCACATAGCTACCGGTACAGCCCCGAGCCTCGATGGAGAACTACTCCCTCCTCATGGGAGCAGCAGCGGTGATGAAGATGGCGGTGGAGATGGCAGCGGTGTCGATGGAGAAGCCTTCCGGGGGCACTTCCCCGCTCCGGCGGCGTGCCGGAACAGAGACTCCTGTCCCCCAGATCTTGGCCTCGCGATGGCGGCGGCTCTGGAAGGTTTCTGTGGTTTTCGTCAATCGGTGTCGAAGTTTTAGGTCACGACGGCTTAAATAGGCGAAGAGTCGGAGTCGGAGGGGCCACGGGCTGCCCAAACCATAGGGGGGCGCCCCCCCCCTGGCCGCGCCGGGGTGTGGTTTGGTGGCCCTGTCCCCCTTCTCTGGCGGTTCTCGTGTGTTCTGGATGCTTCCGATGAAAATAGGAACTTGGGCGTTGATTTCGTCCGATTCCGAGAATATTTCGTTACTAGGATTTCTGAAACCAAAAACAGCAGAAAACAGGAACTGGCACTTCAGCATCTTGTTAATAGGTTAGTTCCAGAAAATGCACGAATATGACATAAAGTGTGTATAAAACATGTAGATAACATCAATAATGTGGCATGGAACATAAGAAATTATCGATACGTCGGAGACGTATCAGCATCCCCAAGCTTAGTTCTGCTCGTCCCGAGCAGGTAAAACGATAACACAGATAATTTCTGGAGTGACATGCCATCATAATCTTGATCATACTATTTGTAAAGCATATGTAGTGAATGCAGCGATCAAAACAATGTATATGACATGAGTAAACAAGTGAATCATAAAGCAAAGACTTTTCATGAATAGCACTTCAAGACAAGCATCAATTAAGTCTTGCATAAGAGTTAACTCATAAAGCAATAATTCAAAGTAAAGGCATTGAAGCGACACAAAAGAAGATTAAGTTTCAGCGGTTGCTTTCAACTCATAACATGTATATCTCATGGATATTGTCAACATAGAGTAATATAATAAGTGCAATAAGCAAATATGTAGGAATCAATGCACAGTTCACACAAGTGTTTGCTTCTTGAGGTGGAGAGAAATAGGTGAACTGACTCAACATTGAAAGTAAAAGAATGGTCCTCCATAGAGGAAAAGCATCGATTGCTATATTTGTGCTAGAGCTTTGATTTTGAAAACATGAAACAATTTTGTCAACGGTAGTAATAAAGCATATGTATCATGTAAATTATATCTTATAAGTTGCAAGCCTCATGCATAGTATACTAATAGTGCCCGCACCTTGTCCTAATTAGCTTGGACTACCGGATCATCACAATGCACATGTTTTTACCAAGTGTCACAAAGGGGTACCTCTATGCCGCCTGTACAAAGGTCTAAGGAGAAAGCTCGCATTGGATTTCTCGCTATTGATTATTCTTCAACTTAGACATCCATACCGGGACAACATAGACAACAGATAATGGACTCCTCTTTTATGCATAAGCATGTAACAACAATTAATAATTTTCTCATTTGAGATTGAGGATATATGTCCAAAACTGAAACTTCCACCATGGATCATGGCTTTAGTTAGCGGCCCAATGTTCTTCTCTAACAATATGCATGCTTAACCATAAGGTGGTAGATCTCTCTTACTTCAGACAAGACGGACATGCATAGCAACTCACATGAAATTCAACAAAGAGTAGTTGATGGCGTCCCCAGTGAACATGGTTATCGCACAACAAGCAACTTAATAAGAGATAAAGTGCATAAGTACATATTCAATACCACAATAGTTTTTAAGCTATTTGTCCCATGAGCTATATATTGCAAAGGTGAATGATGGAATTTTAAAGGTAGCACTCAAGCAATTTACTTTGGAATGGCGGAAAATACCATGTAGTAGGTAGGTATGGTGGACACAAATGGCATAGTGGTTGGCTCAAGCATTTTGGATGCATGAGAAGTAATCCCTCTCGATACAAGGTTTAGGCTAGCAAGGCTTATTTGAAACTGAAAGATCGAGATGTCGCCTAGAGGTGGGGGGGTGAATAGGCAATTACAAACTCTTGCGGATTTGTCTTGTATGAATGCGGAATTAAACTATCGTTTAGTTTACAAGCACAAACCCTAAATATGCTAAGCTCAACTAAATGTAACAATAGCAACTAGAGCTAAGCAAGATAGGCACAAGATATATGTAGCACAAGTGATAGCAAGATATATGTACTTCAAGCACGATGGCTATCACAAGGAAAGAGAGCTCGGGTATAGAAATAACCGAGGCACGCGGAGACGAGGATGTATTCCCGTGTTCCCTTGCTTTGCAACAAGGTACGTCACGTTTGGAGGAGTGGAGGTCCCACGAAGGATTCCCCGCGCCACGAAGGCTCACCCTATTCTCCGAACCACACCCACGAAGGATAATGGCCCTTTCCTTATGGTTAGCTTTTCCTCCGCTCCGGAGATGGCAAGCTCCACAACCACTTCACAAGCTCCACGAAGGAGAAGCCCGGGCCTCTTCACAATCTTCTTGAAGAGATCACCGGAGCACCAATCACCAAGCCAACTAGGAGGTCACCCTCCAAGAGTAACAAGCTCACGGTCTCTCACTCGAACGAATCGTGGTGGAGAGCTCAACACTATGCAATGATGCAAAGCAAGAACACCGGAGGTGTTCAAGTCCTTCACACTCAAATCCCACCAAAGCAACAAATGCTAGGATGAGATTGGAGAGGAAGAACAAGGGGAAAAGTCAACCAAAGACTCCAAGATCTAGATCCCAAGAGTTTCCCTCACTTAGAGAAGAAATCGATCGGTGGAAGTGTAGATCTAGATCTCCTCTCCCAAATCCTCAAATATGAGCAAGAATGATTGGAGGAATCAAGGGGGAGAGCAAGTTCTTCAAATAGTAGCAATGGAGGAGAGAGAATGGGAAGAACTGATTGCTCAAGGTGGAAGAAGGGTCTATTTATAGCATGGGAGAAAATATAACCGTTGGAGAAAAAACTGTGTGCAAATCGCATAAAAAACGCCCTGAAAAAGACGCCCAGCCGGTCAGCAGGCCGGCCGACCGGAGCCTGGGCCGGAGAGGCTGGTGGCCTGTCCGGTCGGACCGGCCCACCGACCGGCGGGGCAGAGGCGCGCACGGGCGGCGAAAGCCTTCAAGCCGCTCGGGGAAGCGGCCCGGCCGCGTGGGCCTCACAGCGGGGAGGCGGCCCAGCAAGGGCTTCGGCGCGCGGGCGGGCAGGCGGCCCATTACCGCGCGCGGGCGGCGCGGAGGCTGGGGAGGCCGTGTGGGCCGGTGGGGCGGAGGCGGCAGATGAGGCGCCCGGTCGGACCGGGAGCGCGCCGGGCGGGCCGATCGGCCACCGGGCCTCCGACCGGTCACGGGCCCAATGGCCACTGGACACAGGCCGGATGGCACCGGTGCCAAGTCCGGTCCCGGACCGGGTGGGCCGGTTGCCGGTCCGGTCAGACCGGCCGGTCGGCTGGCCCCTCCTTTTTTCTTTTTCCTTTTATTCTTTTTCCTTTTTCCCTTTTCTTTAATAACTATTGCTCCCGAACTCCGAATCGCATGAAACCAATTTTGTTTGGAAGATAACAACAAATGCTATCTTATGGAAAGTGAAAACCCAAGAATCTGTAGGAGGGGATTTTATCATGAATATAAAAGGTAGAACCTTATATCATGAATAACCGGTAAAATCACCCAACCTCGAAAACGCAATAGAAGATGCATGTGAACTCCGTTTTCGATGAACTTGGGCTTGTTGTAAAGCTATCAACAAGCTCAAGAACCTCACATAGAGAAACACCAAGAAGCAATAAGGATATGCAAAGTATGCAAAGGGTTGAGCTCCCTAAGACGATGTGATCAAGTTACCCAACCGAAAGCCCCTCTTGATAGTGCGGCTATCTATCCTATAATCCGGTCTCCCATCAACCACCTCGAGACCGGTAAAAGGAAAACCTATCAAGGTCATACCTTTGCCTTGCGCATCCCATCACTTGATCATTGTCGCTTCGTGAATACTCACAAATGCTCCCCCATACACTATGATGGGAAAGGTTCATTGATGCACATCTTCACTATCACCAAATGGACGGCAAGCTTCAAGCATGTGATCCACACAAGATGCTCATCTTGAACTTGCCCAACTCAACCTTGTATCTTCTCATACTCACTTAAGATAGAGCATGGCTAATATTGAGTTCCACATAAGAACTCCATCTTCATTTCTTCTTCTTGATCATATCACATATATATCTTCATACGATGATCTTGATGCCAATACACAAGGTATATCTTTATCTTCATGGCATCCATACTTGAATCCAACACATGGAGAGCAAGTAGTACCTATGGAATATTCCTTCATATAAACTCAATGAAAACATTAGTCCATAGGGGTTGTCATTAATTACCGAAACCACACATAGGGGCAATGTACCCTTACAATCTCCCCCATTTTGGTAATTGATGACAACCACAATAAGAGGGTTTATATAATGAATATTAGTGACAAGTACGCAACTTATCCGAGAATAAGTTGTATACAAGAGGTTGTATTTGATATGGTCAAGTAACACAAAGCAACTAGTCCATATCAAAACCGGCTCTACTCACACAACTACAACAAATGCAATGGATGTGAGTAGAACCAATATATATAGAGAAAACTCCCCCACAATGTATGCACGTGTGATGAACATGAATTCATTGCATACATTGTCAAGATTAACCTTTGGGATAGTTTCCACTATATATATACAACCATGCAAGACATATAAATATGGAATGCATGAGAGGCAAAACACTTAAGCACAAACCAAGCTTAAGTATAAAACCATTCCCTTAAACCCTCTAAACTTCTCCCCCATTGGCATCGATTGTCAAAATGGGTGAAAAATTTAGAAGGCCAATATAATGTGAGTTCCTCCCCAAAGTGTGCACTTCTCATAATTTGAGTGGAATCAAGTGCACATATCCAATGATGAATACTTGAAGGAAATCAAACTATATTGAGGATCAAAGATTGCATAAAGATAATATGGTGAGGTGAGCTTCAACAAATAAAGGTAAGCAATCAAGGATCCAATTGGACAAACAAAGATATCATGATAAGAGAGATATGGTGCTCTAAAAATAAGAAAGCTCCCCAAGGTTCGTGCACAATTTATAATGTTTGCGTTTGAATACAATATGCACAAACATGGAATCCTCACTCCCTATATATCATTTAGAACACAACTAAGATAAAGAGAGTATGCTTATCAAGAACAACTTTAGTCCAACAATTACGAGATATGAGTGCAAGAAGGAAAACAAATAAACTAAGCACTCATAAATCTTCTTTACCAACAACACTAAAATCAAAAGGATAAGAAGATGGTTGGCAAAGAACAAGGATATCAAGGTGATGGATTAGCGCTCTTATGTATATGAGTTTCTAAAGTGGACAAAGTGATCCATAAAGAAACATGCACACACAAGAGGTTAACAAAATAAATAAGGCATGGTATCCAAGATGAAGTCATAAAATATACCAAGGATGTTTGCTTAAAAAGCATATATAGCCTATGGCTCCAATTTTCACTTATGGTATATATGAATGAACTTCAACCAAGTTAAACCTCAAAAACATTACAACTAACAATAAGGGAAGTAGAGCTAGTTGGAGTGTTTTTGAGAAAGGCAACAAGTATCACAAATACGGATTTATTTCACAAATTCATCAATATTGCACACAAGAGCTCTTTGAGGAATTGATATGCAATAAATTGCTAGAGGGCATATTTGTGATAGGTAAATCATAAAATATGATATATATATATAACCTATCATATGCATCTTCTCAAATTACTCAAATATTCAATAAGAAGTTTTACTTTAAAAGAGTTTTTCAAGAACCGCAATATTTTCGAAATAAATAATTTCATGCCAAGATACAACCTACAAGAGGTTGGATGCTATATGAGAGTGTATGAATAAGATACTTGTTACCGAGATGGCAATGGCTTGATGTAGTAGATAAGAGTTCATCGATCATCCTAGCTTGACTCCAATCCTCATATGGTGACAACACCTTCCTTATAGATGAGACAAGCCTCCATTGCATCTCCAATGTACCTAAAACATCATTTAAGTACATCTTGGTCCCCAAACTCATTGGGTCCAACATGGTTAGACTAACCACAATATATAGGACACACTCCATATAAACATGTGCATATTTAGATGAAGTTTGAATTTCATGCACATCTTAGCCATTTAGGATTTGATGGAGTATATCCTACATAATGGATCGAAAGAAAGCAAGCATGCTACAAGTATAAACAAATTACATATAAGCATGCACCAAAACTTTTAAAGATCCAAGAAAGATATACTTTGGACAAAACACCAAAGGAATTAAATAAGGCATAGAGGTGACACAAAACAAATTTGTTGTCCAAATTATATCTAAGAAGCAAATCACAAAAGATTTGTTCAACAAAGTTCAACAAGTGAACTAAGAAGAAACCATTGAGCATAGAGGATGAAATAAAGCAAACATGCTCAAAGATTTATCTCATTCAAGCTAATAGAATATGTAAGAAGGAATGAGATAGCAAACTCCCCAAAAGAGCAAGGTTCGAACAAATAAACCAAACCCTCTACACCTTTCACAATGGCACAATATACCATAAAGAAAAGGTTTGTCTTCCAAAACAAACACTTGATATGAATCAAGATAATTTATCAAAAGATTTTCCAAAGAGACAAGGAAGACACATGGGAGCAACGAAGATTTCTTGGAAATAAAATAAGTAAATAAGAAGCAATCCAAGGTGAAGATGATCCATGAATTCAACCACATACAAGGTTATCAATTGTCAAAGACAATGGGTATATTGGAAATAATTTCCGGTGGTGAATTGACAATGATAGTAAGGATTGACTTCACAATAAAAGGCATAGGATAAGTATATAGAATTAAGCACTATGCACGGATGAAGATTCTTTATGGCTTCAATTAGTCAAACAATCACGCACGGCAATGATTAGAATAACTTGAAGCAAACGGTGTCCCAAATAAGATATAGAGATATGTATCTGAGGAAAACCGTACCAAGAATTTCTTAATCAAACAAGAGTCCATAAGATGAGCCAATAAAAGCTTTTTAATAGAAGTGGAGCTTGTTTGAGCAAACATGCCACCTAGGAGCAAGATAATTAAGAGCATCAACTCTAAGTGGCATAACCTCATATGTTCACATTTTCTAGGCTTGTGATATGTACAAAACATATTACTCCCCCATAATGTGATAAAACATTTCTTCTAAATAAGAGGCAACTAAAATTCAACTAGAGATGATTAATGGATATTTAGAATTTGAATTTCTCATGAGTATGGCACACCACATAGTGACTAGATAATCTTGCAATATCAATACTAAGTGGTGGTACCCATGTACACACATTTTAAAGGAAGAGAGATGCACAAAGCATATCACTCCCCCAAAATGGGATGTTCCATTAATCACTTCAAAGAGAGCCAAATAAGATATCATCAAGATGCATTAGGCTCAAAACAATACACAAGTATATGGTGAGTCAAACAAACATACTTGAACACACAAGATAAGCAAGTAAGACACAACACATACATACACATATTTGGTACAAAACCAAACATGCAAAGGGGCAAGTAACTTACAATAAACATGAAGAGTTGAAGTATAAGTTACCGCAAGGAGGAACATTGGATTACGAGATATAGATGATAATCCATACGACTTGGCTTGGTCAAAATATAATATATGAAGATCCCTTAATTCTTCATGAAGTAGCCAAGTCTCCAATGACCTCCACTTGCACCTATTGATCAAGTTTGAGATTGTTGGTCCCCAACCAAGTTGGGTCCTAAGAGATTAGTCACAATAGGCTTGGCAACCCAAATGGTTCTTTTCTTGAAACCACTTTGAGTTCCAACAAACTTGGCAAACACATTGCCAACCTTATCCTTCCCTAGAGAATAATCATTATCAACAATTATAGGGTTAGATAAGGTACCACCTAAGCAAGAAGAAGCAAAGTGCCCCTTCTCACGACATAAGTAGCAAGTGTTCCCCTTTCTCTTCTTTATTGATTTCTTCTCTTGGGGAACAATGTCTTGATTCTTCTTGGGAAGTGCCCTATCTTCAACTTGAGGTCGAGCATGAGCTTGACCTTGACCTTGTGGCCGTTTCCCTTGTTGTTTCTCACTCAAGTGCTTCTTCTTCTTCAATGGGCATGATCTAACATGATGCCCTTCAACCTTGCACTTGAAGCAAACCAACTTGGCCGGATCCTTGACTTTGTCTTGGCCCTTCTTCTTGTTGCTCTTGCTCTTGGACTTGTTTTTGTTATTGGAGTTGAATCCAAGTCCACTTTTGTCATTGGGGGATTGTTGCACACTTAGCATCTTGTCAAGTGCGGATTTCCCTTCATGACGCTTTTCCAAGTCTTTCTTCAAAGAAAGGACTTGAGCCTCGAGCTCTTTTATTTCCTCTACATGGTTAGTAGAAATACAAGTACTAGAGGAAGTAGAAGCTTCATTGTTAGAGCAACAAGGCAAAGTGAGTAATCCAACACAAGGTGTATCACTAGTTTGACTAGATGGATTACAAGGACTAGCACATGGCAATGTAACATTTGTAGTATAGATTGTGCTAACATCCATATGAGGCTCACAAGATGTTACCTTAGTGATACTTGCCTCATGAGCTAACTTTAGCCCATTATAGGAAATTAGAAGATCATCATGAGAGCTTGAGAGCTTTTTATGACTTTCTTCCAATTCCCTATAATTGCTAGTTAGCAACTCAAGTTGAGCCCTTAGCTCAACATTCTCCTTTAAGGTCGATGCTTCACAAGAATTAGAGTTAGTAGCACAAGCATCAACAATAGTTTTCTCATTTTCATGCATATAGGATTCAATTTTTTGTGTAAGCATGAAATTAGCATGCTTCTCATCTTTTAGCTCATGCTTGAGGAGAGTGAATCTCATTTCCCCATTTTCAACATGGGACTCCAACTCCACTATGGTTTCCCTATATTTATTCAAGGTATCCATAGAGTGTTCAAGATAAGCACGAGCTTCTTTATTACCACGAAGAGAAGCATATACCATTGCCATATCATGCACCAAGATATTATGTTCTTCATCATTATCATCATCATCACTCTCATCATTAGAGGATGTGTTAGGAGTCAAAGTAGGAGATACCTTTGGTCCATTTGCCATAAGGCACATGTGCATACCGGAGGATGAAGATGAAGATATTCTTGAATCCTCATTTGAAATCATGTCTTGATCCATAGAGTGTTTGGTTTCCTCTACAATGTTAGTCAACAAGCAACTAGAGGAAATAGAAACATTTTGATTATGGGAGCAAGACAAGGCAAGCATATCCTCATGAGATCTATGTAAGCAATTTACACATGATATGCAAGGACTATCAACACAAGCATGTAGATTATTTTCAATGCAAGATGTGTTTAAGTCCAAAGAGGAAACATTGCAATGAGATAGAGATGAAGAGTCATCACTATTGAGCATAATATCAACATTGCAATTTCCCTCACCACTCACCATATCATTACCTTGTGTCTTACAACACGTTGGTGAAGTGGAAGAAGATGATGACTCATCACGGCCGGAGGTGGAAGCAACTTGGAGCTCTTCATGATGTGAAGAAGAAGAGAGCTCCTCGGAGTCACCACCGACCAAATGAGAAGTGGATCCACCAAACATTTCCTTAAGCTTGATCCACATCTCATGAGACGACTTTCGCTTTATATATATCAAGAATCTACGAAAATCGGGTCTCAAGGAGAATAAAAGCTCATTAGATACTTGAGCTTCAAGATGTAAGTTTTTCTCATCCTCTAAAGATAGATTTTGAGGATCCATCGGAGGAGAAAAACCTACATCTAGAAATTGCTCAATGTTTGGACACAAGGTCCGAAGTTTACAAAGCAAGCAATTTCGCCACAAATGATAATTTGTGCCAACAAAGATAATTGTGTCATTGTGCACTAAATTACTAGCCGACATCTTTACTCTCAAGGCGGTGAAGCCTAAAACAAGGAGAGACCTTGCTCTGATACCAATTGAAAGATCGAGATGTCGCCTAGAGGGGGGGGGGGTGAATAGGCAATTACAAACTCTTGCGGATTTGTCTTGTATGAATGCGGAATTAAACTATCGTTTAGTTTACAAGCACAAACCCTAAATATGCTAAGCTCAACTAAGTGTAACAATAGCAACTAGAGCTAAGCAAGATAGGCACAAGATATATGTAGCACAAGTGATAGCAAGATATATGTACTTCAAGCACGATGGCTATCACAAGGAAAGAGAGCTCGGGTATAGAAATAACCGAGGCACGCGGAGACGAGGATGTATTCCCGTGTTCCCTTGCTTTGCAACAAGGTACGTCACGTTTGGAGGAGTGGAGGTCCCACGAAGGATTCCCCGCGCCACGAAGGCTCACCCTATTCTCCGAACCACACCCACGAAGGATAATGGCCCTTTCCTTATGGTTAGCTTTTCCTCCGCTCCGGAGATGGCAAGCTCCACAACCACTTCACAAGCTCCACGAAGGAGAAGCCCGGGCCTCTTCACAATCTTCTTGAAGAGATCACCGGAGCACCAATCACCAAGCCAACTAGGAGGTCACCCTCCAAGAGTAACAAGCTCACGGTCTCTCACTCGAACAAATCGTGGTGGAGAGCTCAACACTATGCAATGATGCAAAGCAAGAACACCGGAGGTGTTCAAGTCCTTCACACTCAAATCCCACCAAAGCAACAAATGCTAGGATGAGATTGGAGAGGAAGAACAAGGGGAAAAGTCAACCAAAGACTCCAAGATCTAGATCCCAAGAGTTTCCCTCACTTAGAGAAGAAATCGATCGGTGGAAGTGTAGATCTAGATCTCCTCTCCCAAATCCTCAAATATGAGCAAGAATGATTGGAGGAATCAAGGGGGAGAGCAAGTTCTTCAAATAGTAGCAATGGAGGAGAGAGAATGGGAAGAACTGATTGCTCAAGGTGGAAGAAGGGTCTATTTATAGCATGGGAGAAAATATAACCGTTGGAGAAAAAACTGTGTGCAAATCGCATAAAAAACGCCCTGAAAAAGACGCCCAGCCGGTCAGCAGGCCGGCCGACCGGAGCCTGGGCCGGAGAGGCTGGTGGCCTGTCCGGTCGGACCGGCCCACCGACCGGGCGGGGCAGAGGCGCGCACAGGCGGCGAAAGCCTTCAAGCCGCTCGGGGAAGCGGCCCGGCCGCGTGGGCCTCACAGCGGGGAGGCGGCCCAGCAAGGGCTTCGGCGCGCGGGCGGGCAGGCGGCCCATTACCGCGCGGGCGGCGCGGAGGCTGGGGAGGCCGTGTGGGCCGGTGGGGCGGAGGCGGCCCAGATGAGGCGCCCGGTCGGACCGGGGAGCGCGCCGGGCGGGCCGGTCGGCCACCGGGCCTCCGACCGGTCACGGGCCCAATGGCCACTGGACACAGGCCGGATGGCACCGGTGCCAAGTCCGGTCCCGGACCGGGTGGGCCGGTTGCCGGTCCGGTCAGACCGGCCGGTCGGCTGGCCCCTCCTTTTTCTTTTTCCTTTTATTCTTTTTCCTTTTTCCCTTTTCTTTAATAACTATTGCTCCCGAACTCCGAATCGCATGAAACCAATTTTGTTTGGAAGATAACAACAAATGCTATCTTATGGAAAGTGAAAACCCAAGAATCTGTAGGAGGGGATTTTATCATGAATATAAAAGGTAGAACCTTATATCATGAATAACCGGTAAAATCACCCAACCTCGAAAACGCAATAGAAGATGCATGTGAACTCCGTTTTCGATGAACTTGGGCTTGTTGTAAAGCTATCAACAAGCTCAAGAACCTCACATAGAGAAACACCAAGAAGCAATAAGGATATGCAAAGTATGCAAAGGGTTGAGCTCCCTAAGACGATGTGATCAAGTTACCCAACCGAAAGCCCCTCTTGATAGTGCGGCTATCTATCCTATAATCCGGTCTCCCATCAACCACCTCGAGACCGGTAAAAGGAAAACCTATCAAGGTCATACCTTTGCCTTGCGCATCCCATCACTTGATCATTGTAATAAACCGTGAATACTCACAAATGCTCCCCCATACACTATGATGGGAAAGGTTCATTGATGCACATCTTCACTATCACCAAATGGACGGCAAGCTTCAAGCATGTGATCCACACAAGATGCTCATCTTGAACTTGCCCAACTCAACCTTGTATCTTCTCATACTCACTTAAGATAGAGCATGGCTAATATTGAGTTCCACATAAGAACTCCATCTTCATTTCTTCTTCTTGATCATATCACATATATATCTTCATACGATGATCTTGATGCCAATACACAAGGTATATCTTTATCTTCATGGCATACATACTTGAATCCAACACATGGAGAGCAAGTAGTACCTATGGAATATTCCTTCATATAAACTCAATGAAAACATTAGTCCATAGGGGTTGTCATTAATTACCGAAACCACACATAGGGGCAATGTACCCTTACAGAAACAAACACAAGGATGAACCGGTGCAGCAAAACTCACATAAAAGACATATTGAAAATATTATAAGACTCTACACCGTCTTCCTTGTTGTTCAAACTCAATACTAGAAATTATCTAGACCTTAGAGAAACCAAATATGCAAACCAAATTTTAGCATGCTCTATGTATTTCTTCATTAATGGGTGCAAAGTATATGATGCAAGAGCTTAATCATGAGCACAACAATTGCCAAGTATCACATTACCCAAGACATTTATAGCAATTACTACATGTATCATTTTCCAATTCCAACCATATAACAATTTAACGAAGAAGAAACTTCGCCATGAAAATTAAAAGCTAAGAACACATGTGTTCATATGAACCAGCGGAGCGTGTCTCTCTCCCACACAAGCATGATGTAATCCAATTTATTCAAACACAAACAAAAATAAGAAACATACAGACGCTCCAAGCAAAGCACATAAGATGTGACCGAATAAAAATATAGTTTCAGGGGAGGAACCTGATAATGTTGTCGATGAAGAAGGGGATGCCTTGGGCATCCCCAAGCTTAGACGCTTGAGTCTTCTTAGAATATGCAGGGGTGAACCACCGGGGCATCCCCAAGCTTAGAGCTTTCACTCTTCTTGATCATAGTATATCATCCTCCTCTCTTGATCCTTGAAAACTTCCTCCACACCAAACTCGAAACAACTCATTAGAGGGTTAGTGCACAATAAAAATTAACATATTCAGAGGTGACACAATCATTCTTAACACTTCTGGACATTGCATAATGCTACTGGACATTAATGGATCAAAGAAATTCATCCAACATAACAAAAGAGGCAATGCGAAATAAAAGGCAGAATCTGTCAAAACAGAACAGTTCGTATTGAAGAATTTTAAAATGGCACCAGACTTGCTCAAATGAAAATGCTCAAATTGAATGAAAGTTGCGTACATATCTGAGGATCACTCACGTAAATTGGCTTAATTTTCTGAGCTACCTACAGGGAGGTAGACCCAGATTCGTGACAGCAAAGAAATCTGGAACTGCGCAGTAATCCAAATCTAGTACTTACTTTTCTATCAACGGCTTAACTTGGCACAACAAAACACAAAACTAAGATAAGGAGAGGTTGCTACAGTAGTAAACAACTTCCAAGACACAAATATAAAACAAAGTACTGTAGCAAAATAACACATGGGTTATCTCCCAAGAAGTTCTTTTCTTTATAGCCATTAAGATGGGCTCAGCAGTTTTAATGATGCACTCGCAAGAAATTGTATTTGAAGCAAAAGAGAGCATCAAGAGGCAAATTGAAAACACATTTAAGCCTAACATGCTTCCTATGCATGGGAATCTTGTAAATAAACAAGTTCATGAGGAGCAAAGTAACAAGCATAGGAAGATAAAACAAGTGTAGTTTCAAAAATTTCAGCACATAGAGAGGCATTTTAGTAACATGAAAATTTCTACAACCATATTTTCCTCTCTCATAATAACTTTCAGTAGCAACATGAGCAAACTCAACAATATAACTATCACATAAAGCATTCTTATCATGAGTCTCATGCATAAAATTATTACTCTCCACATAAGCATAATCAATTTTATTAGTAGTTGTAGTGGGAGCAAATTCAACAAAGTAGCTATCATCAAATATAGGAGGCATATTGTAATCATAATCAAATTCACTCTCCATAGTAGGTGGAACCAAAAGACCACTATCATTATAATCATCATAAATAGGATGTAAAGTATCATCAAAGAAAATTTTCTCCTCAATGCTTGGGGGACTAAAAATATCATGCTCATCAAAACCAGCTTCCCCAAGCTTAGAACTTTCTATATTATTGTCAACAATGGTATTCAAAGCGTTCATACTAATATTACTACCAGCATGCAAATAAGATTCCATAGGTTTTTTAATTTTCGCATCAAACAATCCATGTTTTAAATCAGGAAATAGAGTAAGAAGATCATTCTTGTCCATTATGCCAAACTAGTGTAAACAAGAAACAAAAAGATGCAATTGCAGGATCTAAAGGAAATAGCTTTGAGTACTTACAATGCCGGAAAATAGCTTAGTAGCCGAGGTCCGGAGTGTGAGTACCTTTTACCTTTCCTCCCCGGCAACGGCGCCAGAAAATAGCTTGATGTCTACTTCCCCCTCCTTTTCCTGTAGACAGTGTTGGGCCTCCAAGAGCAGAGGTTTGTAGAACAGCAGCAAGTTTTCCCTTAAGTGGATCACCCAAGGTTTATCGAACTCAGGGAGGAAGAGGTCAAAGATATCCCTCTCATGCAACCCTGCAACCACAAAGCAAGAAGTCTCTTGTGTCCCCAACACACCTAATAGGTGCACTAGTTCGGCGAAGAGATAGTGAAATACAGGTGGTATGAATATATATGAGCAGTAGCAACGGTGCCAGAAAATAGCTTGCTGGCGTGTAGTTGATGGTGGTAGTATTGCAGCAGTAGTAACACAGTAAAACAGTAAACAAGCAGTAGTAACGCAGCAGTATTTAGGAACAAGGCCTAGGGATTACACTTTCACTAGTGGACACTCTCAACATTGATCACATAACAGAATAGATAAATGCATACTCTACACTTTTGTTGGATGATGAACGCATTGCGTAGGATTACACGAACCCTCAATGCCGGAGTTAACAAGCTCCACAATTTGTTCATATTTTAGTAACCTTATAGTGTAAAATAGATCAAAAGACTAAACCAAGTACTAACATAGCATGCACACTGTCACCTTCATGCATATGTAGGAGGAATAGATCACATCAATATTATCATAGCAATAGTTAACTTCATAATCTACAGGAGATCATGATCATAGCATAAACCAAGTACTAACACGGTGCACACACTGTCACCTTTACACACGTGCAGGAGGAATAGAACTACTTTAATAACATTGCTAGAGTAGCACATAGATGAATAGTGATACAAAACTCATATGAATCTCAATCATGTAAAGCAGCTCATGAGATTATTGTATTGAGGTACATGGGAGAGATGAACCACATAGCTACCGGTACAGCCCCGAGCCTCGATGGAGAACTACTCCCTCCTCATGGGAGCAGCAGCGGTGATGAAGATGGCGGTGGAGATGGCAGCGGTGTCGATGGAGAAGCCTTCCGGGGGCACTTCCCCGCTCCGGCGGCGTGCCGGAACAGAGACTCCTGTCCCCCAGATCTTGGCCTCGCGATGGCGGCGGCTCTGGAAGGTTTCTGTGGTTTTCGTCAATCGGTGTCGAAGTTTTAGGTCACGACGACTTAAATAGGCGAAGAGTTGGAGTCGGAGGGGCCACGGGCTGCCCAAACCATAGGGGGGCGCGCCCCCCCCCTGGCCGCGCCGGGGTGTGGTTTGGTGGCCCTGTCCCCCTTCTCTGGCGGTTCTCGTGTGTTCTGGATGCTTCCGGTGAAAATAGGAACTTGGGCGTTGATTTCGTCCGATTCCGAGAATATTTCGTTACTAGGATTTCTGAAACCAAAAACAGCAGAAAACAGGAACTGGCACTTCGGCATCTTGTTAATAGGTTAGTTCCAGAAAATGCACGAATATGACATAAAGTGTGCATAAAACATGTAGATAACATCAATAATGTGGCATGGAACATAAGAAATTATCGATACGTCGGAGACGTATCAGGGAGCGACGTCCCCCAAAGGCGGCACGAACAAAACACGTCCCTCAAACGCTCAATCCGGCGCGGTTTGGGGGACGGTTTGGGGACGCGACTGGAGATGCTCTTAAAGTCGCAGCTAAAGGCCTTATGTCTAAAGATAAATATTTTATTTTTTCTACAGTATATACAAACGTATCAACAATTAAAATTTGTATAGACATGTCTATATTTAAATAAAATTATAACACTTATTTTGAACAGAGGCACTAGATGAACAGACAAATCAGCTGTTTGGAAAAAAAGTGTAAACTTGGGGACAAGCAGAAGCTGTTGTGCGCGATGGATGGATTCCGTTGTCACTCCCTCCTTAGAGCATCCCCACTCGTCTCCCCGACGAGGCCCCCGAGCGCCGTTTTTCTCATCCGGAAGGCGAAATTCGGCCTAGTCGTGCCCCCGGTTTCACGTTTTCGTTCGGATTTGGCCCTTCATCCATCCGGCGAGTCCACGCCATCTCCGGTCCCCTGGGGAGCTATCGGGGAGTCCGGACGAGTGAAAAGCGGGGAAGGGCCCGATCTATCGGCGACTGGACACACGAACCCCACCACCACCTCGCTCAAAATTCCCCCCACCCCTCGTATCTCTCTCGCCGCCGGCACCACCCTGCCGTCTTGTTGCCCAGATTCCGCCGTCCCTCCTTCCCACCTGCCTATATTCCGCCGCCTTTCGACGACGGCCTATCTGCCAGCTCCTCCGCCTGCCTATTTTTCGACGGCAACCTACTCCTCGTCGTTCGCGTCTCGGCTAGCCTCGACCACGCCCGTCAGGTGTTCGTCCATTTGCCTCGCCGGCTGATGACGCGTAAAGCACACGCTCGTTGGGAACCCCAAGTGGAAGGTGTGATGCGTACAACAGCAAGTTTCCCTCAGTAAGAAACCAAGGTTTATCGAACCAGTAGGAGTCAAGAAGCACGTCGAAGGTTGATGGCGGCGGGATGTAGTGCGGCGCAACACCAGGGATTCCGGCGCCAACGTGGAACCTGCACAACACAACCAAAGTACTTTGCCCCAACGAAACAGTGAGGTTGTCAATCTCACCGGCTTGCTGTAACAAAGGATTAGATGTATAGTGTGGATGATGATTGTTTGCAGAAAATAGTAGAACAAGTATTGCAGTAGATTGTATTTAATGTAAAAGAATGGACCGGGGTCCACAGTTCACTAGAGGTGTCTCTCCCATAAGATAAATAGCATGTTGGGTGAACAAATTACAGTCGGGCAATTGACAAATAGAGAGGGCATGACAATGCACATACATGATATGATAAGTATAGTGAGATTTAATTGGGCATTACGACAAAGTACATAGACCGCTATCCAGCATGCATCTATGCCTAAAAAGTCCACCTTCAGGTTATCATCCGAACCCCTTCCAGTATTAAGTTGCAAACAACAGACAATTGCATTAAGTATGGTGCGTAATGTAATCAATAACTACATCCTCGGACATAGCATCAATGTTTTATCCCTAGTGGCAACAGCACATCCATAAACTTAGAACTTTCTGTCACTATCCCAGATTTAATGGAGGCATGAACCCACTATCGAGCATAAATACTCCCTCTTGGAGTTAAGAGCAAAAACTTGGCCAGAGCCTCTACTAATAACGGAGAGCATGCAAGATCATAAACAACACATAGGTAATAGATTGATAATCGACATAACATAGTATTCTCTATCCATCGGATCCCGACAAACACAACATATAGCATTACAGATAGATGATCTTGATCATGTTAGGCAGCTCACAAGATCCAACAATGAAGCACATAAGGAGAAGACGACCATCTAGCTACTGCTATGGACCCATAGTCCAGGGGTGAACTACTCACTCATCACTCCGGAGGCGACCATGGCGGTGAAGAGTCCTCCGGGAGATGATTCCCCTCTCCGGCAGGGTGCCGGAGGCGATCTCCTGAATCCCCCGAGATGGGATTGGCGGCGGCGGCGTCTCAGTAAGATTTTCCGTATCGTGGCTCTCGGTACTGGGGGTTTCGCGACGGAGGCTTTAAGTAGGCGGAAGGGCGGAGTCGGGAGAGTCACGGGGGCCCCACACGCTAGGGTCGCGCGGGCCCCCTCTAGGCTGCGCCGCCCTAGTGTGGCGGCGCCCCGTGGCCCCACTTCGTCTCCCCTCCGGTCTTCTGGAAGCTTCGTGTAAAAATAGGCCCCTGGGCGTTGATTTCGTCCAATTCCGAGAATATTTCCTTTGTAGGATTTCTGAAACCAAAAATAGCAAAAACAGCAACTGGCTCTTTGGCATCTCGTTAATAGGTTAGTGCCGGAAAATGCATAAATATGACATAAAGTATGCATAAAACATGTAGATATCATCAATAACGTGGCATGGAACATAAGAAATTATCGATACGTCGGAGACGTATCAGCATCCCCAAGCTTAGTTCCTGCTCGCCCCGAGCAGGTAAACGATAACAAAGATAATTTCTGGAATGACATGCCATCATAACCTTGATCATACTATTGTAAGCATATGTAATGAATGCAGCGATAAAAACAATGGTAATGACATGAGTAAACAACTGAATCATAAAGCAAAGACTTTAATGAATAGTACTTCAAGACAAGCATCAATAAGTCTTGCATAAGAGTTAACTCATAAAGCAATAAATCAAAGTAAAGGTATTGAAGCAACACAAAGGAAGATTAAGTTTCAGCGGTTGCTTTCAACTTATAACATGTATATCTCATGGATAGTGTCAATGTAAAGTAATATAACAAGTGCAATATGCAAGTATGTAGGAATCAATGCACAGTTCACACAAGTGTTTGCTTCTTGAGGTGGAGAGAAATAGGTGAACTGACTCAACATAAAAGTAAAAGAAAGGCCCTTCGCAGAGAGAAGCATTGATTGCTATATTTGTGCTAGAGCTTTGGTTTTGAAAACATGAAACAATTTTGTCAACGGTAGTAATAAAGCATATGTATCATGTAAATTATATCTTACAAGTTGCAAGCCTCATGCATAGTATACTAGTAGTGCCCGCACCTTGTCCTAATTAGCTTGGATTAACACGGATTATCATTGCATGACATATGTTTCAACCAAGTGTCACAAAAGGGTACCTCTATGCCGCCTGTACAAGGGTCTAAGGAGAAAGTTCGCATTGGATTTCTCTCTTTTGATCATTCTTCAACTTAGACACCCATACCGGGACAACATAGACAACAGATAATGGACTCCTCTTTTAATGCTTAAGCATTCAACAGTTAATATTCTCATAAGAGATTGAGGTTTTATGTCCAAACTGAAACTTCCACCATGATTCATGGCTTTAGTTAGCGGCCCAATGTTTTTCTCTAACAGTATGCATACTCAAACCATTTGATCGTGAAAACCGCCCTTACTTCAGACAAGACGGACATGCATAGCAACTCACATGATATTCAACAAAGAGTTGATGGCATCCCCAGGAGCATGGTTATCGCACAACAAGCAACTTAATAAGAGATAAAGTGCATAAGTACATATTCAATACCACAATAGTTTTTAAGGCTATTTTGTCCCATGAGCTATATATTGCAAAGGCGAATGATGGAAATTTAAAGGTAGCACTCAAGAAATTTACTTTGGAATGGTGGAGAAATACCATGTAGTAGGTAGGTATGGTGGACACAAATGGCATAGTGGTTGGCTCAAGGATTTTGGATGCATGAGAAGTATTCCCTCTCGATACAAGGTTTAGGCTAGCAAGGTTATTTGAAACAAACACAAGGATGAACCGGTGCAGCAAAACTCACATAAAAGACATATTGTAAACATTATAAGACTCTACACCGTCTTCCTTGTTGTTCAAAACTCAATACTAGAAATTATCTAGACTTTAGAGAGACCAAATATGCAAACCAAATTTTAGCAAGCTCTATGTATTTCTTCATTAATGGGTGCAAAGTATATGATGCAAGAGCTTAAACATGAACACAACAATTGCCAAGTATCAAATTATTCAAGACATTTTAGAATTACTACATGTAGCATTTCCCGATTCCAACCATATAACAATTTAACGAAGAAGATTCAACCTTCGCCATGAATACTATGAGTAAAGCCTAAGGACATATTGTCCATATGAAACAGCGGAGCGTGTCTCTCTCCCACACAATGAATGCTAGAATCCATTTTATTCAAACAAAAACAAAAACAAAAACAAACCGACGCTCCAAGCAAAGCACATAAGATGTGATGGAATAAAAATATAGTTTCAGGGGAGGAACCTGATAATGTTGTCGATGAAGAAGGGGATGCCTTGGGCATCCCCAAGCTTAGACGCTTGAGTCTTCTTAAAATATGCAGGGGTGAACCACCGGGGCATCCCCAAGCTTAGAGCTTTCACTCTTCTTGATCATATTGCATCATTTCCCTCTCTTGATCCTTGAAAACTTCCTCCACACCAAACTCAAAACAACTCATTAGAGGGTTAGTGCACAATAAAAATTTACATGTTCAGAGGTGACATAATCATTCTTAACACTTCTGGACATTGCACAAAGCTACTGGACATTAATGGATCAAAAAAATTCATCCAACATAGCAAAAGAGGCAATGCGAAATAAAAGGCAGAATCTGTCAAAACAGAACAGTTCGTAAAGACGAATTTTAAAGTGGCAGCAGACTTGCTCAGATGAAAATGCTCAAATTTAATGAAAGTTGCGTACATATCTGAGGATCACTCACGTAAATTGGCATAATTTTCTGAGTTACCTACAGAGAATTAGGCCCAGATTCGTGACAGCAAAGAAATCTGTTTCTGCGCAGTAATCCAAATCTAGTATGAACCTTACTATCAACGACTTTACTTGACACAACAATGCACAAAACTAAGATAAGGAGAGGTTGCTACAGTAGTAACAACTTCCAAGACTCAAATATAAAATAAAAGTACTGTAGTAAAAACATGGGTTGTCTCCCATAAGCGCTTTTCTTTAACGCCTTTCAGCTAGGCGCAGAAAATGTGTATCAAGTATTATCGAGAGATGAAGCATCAACATAGGTGTTGGGAGTTTTCTCAACTATGCATTTTATCTTATCTATGTGAGTTTCAGAGGCTCCCTTTTCATTATTCTTAGGTTTGCTATCCTCGTCAAACAAATTTTCAGGAACAAGCCAACCATAGTTATTTTCTAGAGCGTCATTCATTCCCAGGAGCTTACAAGGTATTGTTGTCTTAATCTCCCCACCATCATTAATATTATTAGTGTACCTTACTCTCTCCATATCCATCTTTTCAAGGATACTAACAAAATTGGTATAAGAGCCAAGCATATTGTATTTTATAAAGACCTTTCTAGCCTCTCTTGCTACACCACCAAATTCTTTAAGAAGGGTTTCTATAACAAAATCTTTTTTTCCCCTTCTTCCATATCACCAAGTGTGAGAAACATGTGTTGGATTATAGGATTAAGATTAACAAATTTAGTTTCCAACATGTGAACTAAAGAAGCAGCAGCGATTTCATAAGTAGGAGCAAGTTCTACCAAGTGTCTATCTTCAAAATCTTCAGTGGTACTAACATGAGTGAAAAAATCTTCTATATTATCTCTCCCAATTATAGACCCACGTCCTACCGGTATGTCTTTTAGAGTGTACTTAGGAGGAAACATGATGAAATAAACAAGAGGTAAATAAAGTAAATGCAAGTAAATTTTTTTTTTGTGTTTTTGATATGGAGAACAAGACAGTAAATAAAGTAAAACTAGCAACTAATTTTTTTTCTGTTTTGATATAATGCAGCAAACAAAGTAGTAAATAAAGTAAAGCAAGACAAAAACAAAGTAAAGAGATTGGATTGTGGAGACTCCCCTTGCAGCGTGTCTTGATCTCCCCGGCAACGGCGCCAGAAATTTAGCTTGATGACGCGTAAAGCACACGCTCGTTGGGAACCCCAAGTGGAAGGTGTGATGCGTACAGCAGCAAGTTTCCCTCAGTAAGAAACCAAGGTTTATCGAACCAGTAGGAGTCAAGAAGCACGTCGAAGGTTGATGGCGGCGGGATGTAGTGCGGCGCAACACCAGGGATTCCGGCGCCAATGTGGAACCTGCACAACACAACCAAAGTACTTTGCCCCAACGAAACAGTGAGGTTGTCAATCTCACCGGCTTGCTGTAACAAAGGATTAGATGTATAGTGTGGATGATGATTGTTTGCGGAAAACAGTAGAACAAGTATTGCAGTAGATTGTATTTAATGTAAAAGAATGGACCGGGGTCCACAGTTCACTAGAGGTGTCTCTCCCATAAGATAAATAGCATGTTGGGTGAACAAATTACAGTCGGGCAATTAACAAATAGAGAGGGCATGACAATGCACATACATGATATGATAAGTATAGTGAGATTTAATTGGGCATTACGACAAAGTACATAGACCGCTATCCAGCATGCATCTATGCCTAAAAAGTCCACCTTCAGGTTATCATCCGAACCCCTTCCAGTATTAAGTTGCAAACAACAGACAATTGCATTAAGTATGGTGCGTAATGTAATCAATAACTACATCCTCGGACATAGCATCAATGTTTTATCCCTAGTGGCAACAGCACATCCACAACCTTAGAACTTTCATCACTTGTCCTGCATTTAATGGAGGCATGAACCCACTATCGAGCATAAATACTCCCTCTTGGAGTTAAGAGCAAAACTTGGCCAGAGCCTCTACTAATAACGGAGAGCATGCAAGATCATAAACAACACATAGGTAATAGATTGATAATCAACATAACATAGTATTCTCTATCCATCGGATCCCGACAAACACAACATATAGCATTACAGATAGATGATCTTGATCATGTTAGGCAGCTCACAAGATCCAACAATGAAGCACATAAGGAGAAGACGACCATCTACCTACTGCTATGGACCCATAGTCCACGGGTGAACTACTCACTCATCACTCCGGAGGCGACCATGGCGGTGAAGAGTCCTTCGGGAGATGATTCCCCTCTCCGGCAGGGTGTCGGAGGCGATCTCCTGAATCCTCCGAGATGGGATTGGCGGCGGCGGCGTCTCAGTAAGGTTTTCCGTATCGTGGCTCTCGGTACTAGGGGTTTCGCGACGGAGGCTTTAAGTAGGCGGAAGGGCGGAGTCGGGAGAGTCACGGGGGCCCCACACGCTAGGGCCGCGCGGGCCCCCTCTAGGCCGCGCCGCCCTAGTGTGGCGGCGCCCCGTGGCCCCACTTCGTCTCCCCTCCGGTCTTCTGGAAGCTTCGTGTAAAAATAGGCCCCTGGGCGTTGATTTCGTCCAATTCCGAGAATATTTCCTTTGTAGGATTTCTGAAACCAAAAACAGCAGAAAACAACAACTGGCTCTTCGGCATCTCGTTAATAGGTTAGTGCCGGAAAATGCATAAATATGACATAAAGTATGCATAAAACATGTAGATATCATCAATAACGTGGCATGGAACATAAGAAATTATCGATACGTCGGAGACGTATCACCGGCTATGGACTCGGACGAAGAAGAGGAGCAGATGTTCGTCGAGCTTATGCGAGAAGAGATGGAAGCCGCCGTCCAAGACGAGGAGCACATGTTGATCCTCGGTTGCTTATCAAGCATGTACGCCGGGGTGGCAACTGGTCGACGTGGTGGGTAGGCACCAGGAGATTCGAGACTCTACAATGCATCAACAGCTGCAAGATGATCTGGTGGAGCACATATGGACACTCCGAGGCAACGCCAACGCCGACGCCAACTAGTCTGTGTTTATTAATTTGTTTCAAAACTTGTGAAATTGTGTGCTTCATTTGTTTCAGCACTTGTTAAACATTGTACTTATTTTCGCCGAATTTGGGTCAGCAATTTTCTGAATCTTATTTGCCGAACTTGTTAAATTTTATGTCGAATTTGTTTGAAATGTCAAATGGCCGAAGTCGGGGGTGTCCTGCTGGGGGGCGGCTGGAACTTTGGCGCTCCCCAAACCAATTTTTCCTCCAATTCGAAGAAAAATTTCGTCTAATTTAGACATTGGAAGCGCCAACGAGTGAAGATGCTCTTATCCTTGGACGGGCCGGCTCGATCGAGATCGGCACTGTAGGTCCGGATTGGCACGCTTCCGGCTGGGGACCTCGCCTTGCATGTAGGACCAGAGAATTTCACGACGTACCTTGGAGCCGGCGAAGGAAATCCGTTCCGTTCCGTGACAGACAGACACCGATCGATCCACATCCGGGAGCGGGACAGCAAGACGCTAAAAACGCATGCGCCTACGTCACGCACGGGAGGGAATTGAGGGGCCCCAGACATTCCGTTCTGGCCGGAGCGTGGCGCGTTCGTGCACGCAGTCGCACAGTGCTCGGACTCGATTTCCTCCCCTGCACGTCCGGACGGATGGACGTGGGGGCGCTGTGCGTCTCTGTGTATCATGTCAATGCATCCATTATCCACGTATTCGTCGGATTAAAAATTACCTATAGATATGGAAGTGGAATTTTTTCATACCCACTGCGTACTGATGTACCCATCAAAATATTGACAAGTAAGGCCTCTATAATGCTCTAAAGGTACTTAATTTTCTTCTAATCATGTATTCACGTAACTAGGCCGAACCTCATGTTTCCAGTCCCCATGATCGCTGCTAAGGTAGTTACGATTAGACACTAGTAAGAATATCTTCACCCCCGTCCATTGACTGCCACAATCCATATCACATCCCAATGTGTTGATGTTTATCGGCACGTGATGTTGTCTATGATTATGTGTTGTTATTTCTAATATGGTGTTGTTTATAAGTATGTGTGGATGCTTATAATTAATGGGCTGATGAAGTTGTTGTTCACGACTATTTTTTGCGGGTATTTTTACCGGTTGTGCTCATTCACCATGTTGGGTGACAGGTATGAAAAAAACATATATAACCATTAACAGATATGGGAAGGGGTGGCGGATAAAATCGGAGGGGACAAGTACATGTATGGCTTGTTCTACCCGTAGCCATACCTGCAAGTGCCATCCATGTATGCACGTGCGTCAGATCCAACCAGCTAGAGCAGACCGGGTCTACCTAGACGTATATATCCTCTGCACGCAACCGTGTCACACGCACGCTGACACGCTCCCAAAATTAGTCAAATGTTGCTCCGTTGTATTTTGTTTTCATGTTCTATTTTTTTTTATATTTCCTCATTCTAATAAAACATGTCTTTGATCTGTCTAAATATGGATGTAACTAGACCCTAAATAGTGTGTCTACATACATTTAAATTTAAATAAATGAAAGACATCTTTCATGCAACGGAAGGGAGGACATCATATTTACTTCCTAGTTTCATTTTGTGTAATATCTTCTAGAATTAGGAGGTACCCTTAAGGATATGAAAAAAGGTCAGAAAAAGCAAAGGATTGAACAACTCACCCGATCTTAAAGGTGCGCTCTTCATAAACTTTTAGCGAAAAAATCACACGCTTCTCTTGAAAACTAGAGTGCAGATGTTGAAGATTTTATCTCAAGAAATGCCAGAACGATCAAAAGAATGGAGTGCTTTTGAATTCTTAGATCGTTTTCTCCATAAGATGTAATTCGTCCAAAAAAAATTGTACCGCCAACTCGATAATAAATATAACATCAAATGTGTTTTCCTAATTTTCAATGGCTAGATTGAGGACAAAAAACTTAGTTTGCCACAGGGTCCCCTTTTCTCAGGTACGGCCCCGGTACGTGCCATGCACAGTCTTGATCCTCTCGTCGCCATGCTCTTGGCTTGACGCCCCCGTACGTGTCCAGCCAGCCAAAAGTACCTAGCAAGCTAGAGTACCTAGGTAACCTATAGCTTCTGTTGGCGTTTTGCATTGGGGAAGAGGACAAGGCAGCTAGACCAAACTGAACCGAATCAAATCAAATCATCCATGGTCACACAATCGATCATTGCCGGGTTAAAGCGGAGTAACCGTACCGGTAACGGGCCCGCACCTAGCTCGGTCAAGCCCTCGATGGGAGGAGGTACTCGATCGTCCTCCTGCGTTCCCCATCATCGGTTCGTTCCTGGGCCTAGATAAGGATCGACACGAGCGCGCACGGGACATTGCAGCTATCACGAGCAATGATGCATGCCCGAACCCAACTGACCTTCACCGCCTCCCCGTACAGAATCCTGCAGATTTCATCATCGCTTCGACCTTAGATCATCTCCAGTCGTTGGGCTTTCCGGGATGAAATCCGGCGCTATTTAGAGCTGGATGGATGTCAAATTCAACATGGGAAGACACATTTTCCCAGCGACGAGTTCATGGGAAAGAACTAATATATAGTTGAATTCAAACATAAATAGACGAAAAACGTTTAAACTTAGACGAAATTTAGAGATATTTAATATATAGGCACATATATAGGTTGAATTCGTAATATATTTAAATTCGGCCAGATGGAAACATAAACTAAACTTAAAACACGGCGTTCTACATGCTAAAATGGCGGTAGAACGTAGTGCAGTCACCGTCGTCATCGCTGGAGTCGGCGCCGTCCTGCGGTGGCAACGCCTGCTGGCTGCTCTGGCCGAGAGCCCAACGGCTGGACCCCTGCCCAGGGTTGCCGAGGCGTGGCGGCGACAGCATCGGCATGTACCACTCATCCTCGCTGGAGCCCTCCAGCTTGATGAGCGGCGCGCCTTTGGCCGGTGCGGCATTGGCGGCGCGGCGCCTCGCGGCGGCCAGGTCCAGCAGTCGCCGCTGCTGCTACGCCTCCTCCCTCTCCCAGTCCTGCATGGACCAGGCGAGTGCCGCGTCCATCGGCAGGGCTTTGTCGGCGGGGACGAGGTCTTGGAGGGACTTCGCGATCGCCTCGCGGACCGCCGTGTCCTTGGCCCGCGCGGCCTCCTCGGCGGCGAGGTCAGACGCAGCTGCGGCCGCTGCATCCTCCTTCTTCGGCTTCGTCTTGCGGCCACGCGTCGGTGACGACGAGGCGCGCCCCCCCTTGCGGATGACGAGGGTGTCGCTGCTGCGCCCTCTGGTCGGCGGTGGCGACGCCGGCTCCATCTTCGCCGTCATCCTCGGCGTCGCTGTTGGAGGAGCCGATCCGCATGAACGCGTTGCAGACCTTGACGCCAACCCCGACGAGGACGATGACGCCATGCGTCGTGGCATCCAGGAGCTTCCGTGTCGGCGCGACACGGAAGGCACCGCCACCGCCGGCGGCATCCCTAGGACGGGGTAGTTGTCGCCCTCGATGTACGCAAGCACATTCTCGAGTGTGTGGCCCGGCGCGCTCCACCAGCGGCGGCGACCGGCGGCGTTGTTGCGCGCGGGAGGAGGGGAGGACCATCGTATGTCGTGAGGTCTCGTTCATACCTAAGCCGGATGAAGTTGTTCCACGCGACGTAGTTGTCGGGGAAGAACCTCGGCTCGGCGCGCTGCTCGTCGCTGAGAGTCTCGATCACCGCGTCGATCTCGGCGTCGAGGGCGTCGCCTCCCACTGGCAGCGCGCGGGATCTGGACGCCCCCCCGCGCTCAGGCGCCATCCTCCGGGCGCGCGGAAGTCCAGCGGCGCCGGGTAGCCCGCCATGTGCAAAATCCTTGCCTCCCATTGGTTTAGACAACACCGGGGATCTCGTCACGGAGATGGTTGGAGATGCTCTTAATATCCATGTCATTAGTCATTACTCATCACTACTGCATGTGTAACTGTTGTTTCCTTGCACTCTTGGTACTGCATCACGGGCTATGAGTATCAGCGATTTGGTGTATCACGCTTTTGTAACGACCCTATGCGACGTGCTCGTCGGCGCAAGATTGCGCGGTGGCCGGTGGGAGCATGATTTCGAGTCTGGAAATCTGCCGCGGAGGATCTCGGGAGCGGATCCTGCGAGCAAGCGTGCGCGCGTGATTGATTGATTGCGCGGATCATGTCCGTCCGTTAGTCCCGTGACGGACAGGCGACAGCTTCCTCGTCCGGTTCACCATGTCCCGTGACGAGACCGTGGAGGGAAGACAGCCACGTTCATCGCCTGCGTCGCCGACCGTGCACAGCAGGTTCCGTGTGCCAGTTCCGAGGTTCTGAATTCTGATGGTGGATGTGCTCACGCACGCGCACGCAGATTCTTGCGAGGCGCACGTGGTCTACGGGTGGTGGCGACGTCGTGGTCTTTTTGACGGAGGAAGTCTACACAAAAGCACCTTTGCTCTCGAATCTCTACAACAGAGTTTGCTCTCTAGCCAGCACGTATCTTCAAGAACGATGCTAACGAATAAGTCGCACACGTATTTCAAGATGAATTTTAACCGGACTGAATTTTTTTCTCTTCGACTAGTTTCTCCGGGCTGAATTTTTTGAAGGAATATGATCAACAAAAAGTCGCACACGTATTCCAATTTTCTAAGAAATATATGATCTTCTACTTTCTATGGATTTTTTTTGAATCAAGGAGGCGCTCATTTTTATTTTTTTGAAATCGCTCATTTTTTTGAACAAAGTCATTTCAGATTTTCAAATTGTTATTTTAAACTTTTTTGTCAAAAGACCACATAATAGATTTCAAAACTACACCTCTACTGAAAGGGAATAATGACAGGTTTCTGCATAAATACACCTCCTACCTTTTGTCAGAGGTTATCCTCATTTAAAAAACAGCTTCCCTTTATACGGATGAAGAACCTAATATAAATACCCCGCGCGGGATGTGCCCCACACAAAGTTTCGTTCTGATTTTTTCATTACAGTTTTGGGAGCACCTTCAAGATTAATCAAACTGTAATGGTTAGCGAATCATGGTCCTATAACATTGCACAACTATTCCACGCGGAACAATCCACATGATGAAAAGACACGTCCTATTGGATACCGCTATCTAAAAGAAAATAGAAGAAATAAATCCAACTTCGAAGGTTAATTAAATTCTAACATGGTTTACCGAATATAATCTTTTGCTATTTCACAACTATCCTTTGCAAAGAAATTTAATTTTCTTTTTTATCAACGTACCATAGTTCAGCAATCATACATCGTCCCTAAGCCATGGCAGTGCCGTGTGGTTGAACCATCTCGCGGTCCATGCAACGCATACGAAATGATTCTTGGGAGCCCTGAATGTACTTCCTCCATTCACAATTACTTTGCATTTTGAATTTATTCGAAGTCAAACTTTGTATACTTTAATATCAACAATTATAATGTAAATTTATTATACTAAAATCATGATTAATTAAATTTCCGTATTATATGTATTTGGTAACGATAATTAAATAAAAAACGGAGGGAGTATAGGCCACGGTTGCCTTTCAAGGAGTTAATCAAGATGCGCATCATCATTAATTGCTAATGATTAGCTTATTGCATCGGAAGGTAGTATCATCTCACTGTTCTTGCAACTAAAGATAGGCGCGGTGGTCTCCGTGAGCGAGCAGAAAGGTTGTCGGAGAACGTAAATGCATATGTAGCCGTCCTACAGAAAACTGAAAGGCCAACTCATTGATTCTCTTTGCACGGTCGTCGATCAAGCAACGGCTAGCCATGGAGTAAGGTTTATGCTACAACTTGCGGCTCAAATGATTGTGAGTACATTGTACTATCCATGCACCTAGTACATGTGTTTGCCACGAGCTCGTAGCTAGAGCACAACAACTTTATGAAGAAAAAATGAACAAATCCACTTTGGTCCATGTATGTATTGCGTAACTTAGTTAGTGCGCTAATACGAACACATCAGCTGGTGATTAAAGAGACAAATCTAGGCGAGTTGAGGATGTGGCATCAGAATCGATCGAGCGGCGGAAGCTACCAGCCTACCACGATGGATAACGATAAGGAAAAAAAACTGATTCTCCTCGCACGGGGATATAGAGGGATCCTGAGGAGGGAGAGTGATTGTGGGGGAACGATAAATATAGCCCGCCATAAAATACAAGGTTAGAGTAAATTTGCAGCTTGAGACACAAAATTTGAAGTCTCATCCGAAGAAAATGACATGTTGATTGGCCTATACCATTTTATCAGAATTGTTCCTTTTTCCTGCCATCTAAATTGGCAGAATTTGCGGACCTTTTTTTTCCGGGCCTCTTTGGTTCACAGGATTTTGAAATATGCAAGAGTACGAAAACACATGAGTGGATGGCATGTGGTAGAGAGAGCGGACAAAAAACCAATCCGAAATTCGTTCTGTTTTAGGCTTGGAAAAAAATGACAAATGTATGGATCTCGGTGCGGTGAACAGTGCACATTTTCATAAATTGAAAATTGATCAGATTTACCACTTTTGCGTAGCTAAGTATATGACGAATTTTGAATTGATATTTTGCGCGTCAGTAAAGTTCAACATTATCCACACTGAATGGTTGTGTTTTTGTATGATTACTAGTATGGCTTCCAAGCTCTTGCATTATTACGGTCTAGGGCTCTAGGCCCATGAAATGGGGGAAAAATCATACCCCTCAGGATTTGGGGCGGATGAGAAGCTATGGAAGATGTTATGCTAATTGACCCTTTTGTTTCTTTCATGTGAAAACTATCTCCTTGTTCATCCTACTAGTTGGCAGACAGACCCATCCCCTTTTCGTTCTCAACTTCTAAAACTCGCAAAAATGTCGAATTTTGGTTTCCGATGTGGTGGCTGGAGGGACAAGTCGAGGGCACAGACACATCGGCTGGTCTCCTCCGCACACCCATGTCATGTGCCTGCGCTCGCTCCTGCCTCCGAACCGGACTCCATCTGGCTGACTGGACGCCTCGTGCCGATCTGCATCGTCAACACCAGCTCGCATGTCAACCCTTGTCCCGCGAGCAGCGCAAGTTGGGCGTCCTTTTCTACGCCGGTGCACTCTCCCTCCTGCTTGCTCCGGCGGTGGCGGATCGGTCGATCTCCCTGCGCAGCTCAACACGGCGTCTCGGAGAGAAAGCAAGACAGATCCGTACGAGTTACTCGAAAATAACCTGGGTTAAGGGAAACAAACACGTTATCACCGGTGACTGTCAAAGAAAAACACCAGTGGAAGCAGCGGTTGGCCATGCCTCGGATTCGCCCGGTTTTTCTTCTCCGCTGCTGCTACCTCGGAGAGCTGACCGGGGTGAATTGTTTTCCTGCCTGGTATGCTCTGCCCGGCTGGTGGCTGCCTTCACGTAGAAGCCAGACCATTAATGGCGGGCTCGTCGAGCTCCTGCACTGCGCAGCTGCGATCGCGCTGAGATCGATCACCTTCCACAGAGCCTGTCTCCGACCCTCTACAGCTCCAGTGGATTCCATTTACGGAGTATCCTTTTTTTTCCTTTTCCAGTATTCAAGCAGAGGAGTCTCGGGTGGAAAGCTTTCCTCATCCAGCCTCCCGTTTGGTGCAGAGCAGAGGCGTTTACGCGTCACCCGTGCCATGACTTTTGATCGTGCCAGTCTCACGTGAAAAAATGTCAAATTTGACTGAGTTTTCAAAAATTGAATTACTTAAAGTTTGAACAAGTTTTTTCAATAGTTTAATTATATGAAGTTTGATTAAACTATTTTATAAAACACCATTAACATGTATTGTTTAAAATGAATACCCACCGATGAATCATTTTTTTTATACTTCCTCTGTTATAGTTTATAGAGCTTACACGTATACGTAGGTTGTAAAGTTGACCATTATAATATAAGATATATATTAAAAAATATTAGTAAGCTTAGATGTTCTACTTTCTAATGATATAATTTTATGTTGTACAATTGATATTATGTTGACTAAATTAATAATCTAGAAATACGTGTAAGCCCCGTGAACAATGATACTTCCTCTGTTAGAAACTTTAAGACCCAAGAGCTACTTTGCTAAGACAATAAAAAAACGGAAGGCCCAAAGTTTCACATGATTTACCTCATTAAATACTGCATGCATCAATAGTTTCACATACTACGTACATGAGAGATGAGAGAAAACGGAAAAAACATGCATTGATGCATTGGAGGAGGGAGGGTAATAAATGAGAGAGGCCTTATAATGTCTAGCAATTTTATAAAGCTTATAGGACTTATAATACCTAGCCATATAGCATGTAATTTCTGAAATCTCAAGGTCCATCTATGGAAGTACTAGGGATACCTTTGGCAACTAAGTTTAGTCCCATTTTAATGGTTAGTGTTGTGCAACCTCTGCCAGCTGGTCGGTCCCGAGGGTGAAGTAGACGAACAGCAAATGTACACCGATTGCGTAAAGTAAATTGACACAGGGGAGAATATGGGGAGAGCTTTATTGATCTTTCTGTCAACTGGTACGTACAATGATTGAGCTCCTTCTACATATAGGCCTAGAGGGATAAAGGGATAAGACCCACTTAACGTTAAACGTGGGGGAAGAACTAGCCAAACGTGCCCACCGAAGTGGGCCACGTCGGAAGGCCCAAAGTTTCCCAACACTCCCCCGGTATTATCCGTATATCCATGTCTCAAAACTCCGAAAACCCCAGTGGGAAAAACATGGAGAAAAGGATCATAGTATACTTTGCTATGTTGCACGAATTGCCTCGTCAAAAACCTCATGTGAGAAACTTCATAAAAACTCACTTAAAGGGAAAAAGAGTACAATCTTTACTATTATATTGGAGTTGGTCGTAGGTCATACAACTCGTTTGGTGAAGGAGATTCGGAGCATCTGGACCATTCAATCTAAATCTGATGTTTCACCGGTTCCACCGAACGAAAAAAGGAAAGTTCTTAAAAGAAATTATACGCCCGAAAATCTGGGATTTGACACCTAATTCCATCGCGAGCAAAAATATGTCGCTCGTCGTTCGTCCCTCCCGCAGTCGCTCCAGCATCCTAACCCCGCCCCCCTTCTCCTTCGGGCCTGACCACGACCTCGCCGGCCTCTACCCTCCCCATCCATGGACGAACATCATCTCCTTGTCTCGAGCCTCGAGGAGGACATGTGCATCGACATCGGGGATTACCCCATCTTCTCATACGAGCCGCATTCGATTGCCGCTACTAGGGCCAGGATCTCGACGACATATTCCCCATCCTCGCTCCGCACCCTCAGAGTCACCCTCAGAGTTCTCTCCGTACATCGCCTCGATTGGGTGGCGGCATTGGTAGGCGGGAGATCTCGAAACAGTGGGAGATTTAGGGCCCTGGTGAGCTTCGCCGTCGCCTACCCAGACCAATTCTACGCCGCCATGGCCTACACCGGCTTCGGCGCCAGATGGGTCCTTCGTCCTCCACCGCCATCATATCTCACTTCCAGACTATCCTCCTCTATGACCTATACCAATAGGTAAATTCCCAACATCTTATTAATTCTACCTTTAGTTCTGGCGACTGAGTTTTGTGTTTGCAGTTTAACTTTACCTATACAGGTGATTTGTGATTGAAATGCATGGCTGTTTCTTACGGCCAGGATCTGTACCCTCATCATAGGCTTATGGCTTGGATGTGTTTAGAGCTTTGGACATACGCGGTATGTTTTGTTAGTGATCATAGTTCTGCACAATTCTGTTCAGACAATAATATCACATATTTATGAATCCATGTGGCGCATGGAATTTTGATGAAAATTGTAATCCGACTGAGAGTATGAAATCTGGTTTGGCAGTACATCATCATGGCCGCCGCTAGACAAGTGGAGTGAGCATAATCCTGTGTTTGCAAGCTAGTTCACTACTGATGTTTACGCCTGCAATCAGGCTATTACAGAGGGTGATTCCTAAATTTCTATTTTAGTGGTGCAATGTTTACAAAGATCGGAATATGCGGTAACATAGCATTTGTACAATGCAATCATATGCAGGAAAAAAATCGTTGCGTTTACTTGTGTTTATTGATTTTCAGGTGGATCTACCTTTCTTATACTGCAACAAGCGGGACAATAAATCCCTCTTCCTGGCGCTGTGGTTATGCAGAAGCTGAGCTACCAAGAGAAAAGTCCATACATTTCCCCATGAAGATGGTTCTTTGAAGATTCTTCAGTACCTGTTGTCTTATCTGTGTGGTTTTTTCACTTCTGATCTGAGCTTCCTAAGTATAAATACGCCTTCCGTTCTTAAAAAAGCTGCTCAACTTTGTCTAGGTACGGGATATATAGACATATTTTAGTTATAGATAAGTATCTAAAAAAAGTTGAGCAGTTTTTTTAAAGATGGATGGAGTATTCTAGAAACATAATTTTGACAACAAACAATATTTGTGTTAATTCAGTCTACTCATTGATTTTGACACCAAACACAACATTTGTGTTAGTTGAGTCTACTCATTGGTCATTCTCTCACATGTACTCTGCAAATATCCAATAGTGGCACAAATAAACTGCAGAGAATACTTTTGGTGCCTGAGTCAGTACTTAGTTAAATTGAGGTTTCTTTGTGCTACCTGCATATGTTGACCAGATTATAATCATCTCACGTTGATATATGCTAAAAGCGCAAACATCATTGTAATTTCATTTTGGCAGCATATTAGCGACTCATTGAGTGCGGTTAGCGACCAATTAGAAAATAAGACATGCTTAGCATCACCGCACGCTATAGCAGGTTTTAGTATTTTAACTCACTGCCAATTTCATCCAACAACCCCATAATTCCACTTCTGCTATATTCATTAGTAATTATCTGATCGCCCTGGTTGCAATAGAAGTTGTTCTTGCCAAGTTGTTACCTTTTTGGTTTGCAAATTCTCAGACATCTTAATTGAAGAGATTGCAGTCGTTGAACCTATGGTTCTTTATCATGTATGCTAGGGCGATCTAATCACGGTAACCATCATCCCAGCTAGGCTCCAGACTGGATCGTGCCATCATTGGTCAATCACAGATCTTTGGAGTTCTCTTTTGTCCCTGATCCAGCACTCCTTACTTGGTCTTGGAGGTGGCAGAGTCACGTTAGGTGGGAGATGGCAGAGCTGGTGGTGGTAGCGGCGGCGCTGCAGGAGTTGCTTGAGAGGCTCATGGACTATTGCAAGAGGGCGCCTTCGTGCTCTAGGACGAGTTCATGCCGGAGCAGCGCGACCCTCTAGGTTGTTTTACACGATTCTGATTAGTGGTATGCAATAATCTGAACAGTCCCAATCTAGCAGTTTTTATTTTGACAGTGCCATTTGTTTGTCAGTTTCTGCCTTTTCGGATGAATTATTCTTTGGACAAAACATCAAATATTTAAATAATTTCATGTTCATGTCCTTATTGGTACCTTTTGCTACGTTTGGATAAGAAATAAATGTACATGTCTATTAGGAAAGCAGAAGTCAAACAAAATAAGGATGACAAACAAAGTGGAACTATTTAGATGTATTCTTTTTTTCTTTCACGGGCTTATCATTGTGTAGAATCTTAAGAGGTGTTTCTGCTTGTATTAGAGATAGGTTTAGTAGAAATGTAACTCAAATTATATTGAGAAGCACTTTCTTGTTCCTAAGTCGTTGTGCAAATATGTCAATTGTTGATTTCAAGGACCTATTGCACTTATATATTTGATTTATTAACACATGGATACTTTTAAATATATGGATCGGTACACTCTTCTTATAACTACCTTTTGATTTGTAGCGATTAGATACTTTGTATATGAAGCCCTAGGAAACCTGAATGGGGCAGTATCAAATACAAGCGAGCATCTTTGGCATTATCAAATATGATCATCATCATGGATGGAGACTATGTGCGGGAAGCAATTGTTTGTCGTCGCGTGGTCGAAAAGATATTCACATTTTGAAAATAAAATATATACATTGATCACTCTAACCAACGAATAAGCATAAATTCACACGTAAGGAATTGGGTAGAGTAGCTGCACCAACTGTGTGCCATGAGGACTAGCTACGAAGGCATGCAAGAGTACCAATTGGTAATGAGAAACTTGATAGACTTAGAGGAAGGCCTTATTAGGGTGGCGGTACCCTGACTTGGCACAAACGCCTACGGAGCTGGCGATGACTCTTAGAGAAGGAGAGACAGAACAAGAAAGAGAGACGATTGTATGAATTACCACGGGGGCAGGGGTTAGGATATACCTTAGGGAAAACAGAATATCAGGGTGTGCAAGGTATGTATGGAGGCATGAGAAATATATCAACATTTTGTGACCACAGAAAATTGCTAAATAGAATAAGAACACATCAATGAGTGTATTTAAATGGTCTTTGGTTTATCCAGAAAATCATACTTCAAAGATATGCAGATGAGTTTGGTCTTTGGTGAAAGTTTGAAATGGAAATTTTTGATTCAGTTTAGTAGCTTCATTTGTTCGTTTCATGTACGGGCTTTCTTCTGTCTTGCATTTTTTTTACCCGGCAAATGATTTTTTAGAGGGATATGGAGTCTGTATGATAAGATGGGAACATTTCATATATTCACAAGCAAGGCCTGGACTTGATTGGTGTAGTAAAAAAAGAGATGAAGAATTAAGGTCGCAATTGGCACAAACTAGCTAGGCTTGAGTATGCAATTTTTTATGTGCATTATTTTAAATGTGCGGAGAGAAAAGAAATTTGAAAAGCATGAAATGAGAGTCACCAGGAGCAAGCAGATGTAAGGCGATAATGGTTGCAACATGATCATAATGCATATATGTAATTTAAAATATTTGACAAATACATCAAACCGTAGCAACGCACGGGCATTCAACTAGTTCACTTAACTGCAGAGTTAAGTACGCAATCATCGGGACCAAGATTTCAGTGACGATTTTGTGAAGATTCTCCCCCTAAACCTTGCATCTCCCTAAGTCTCATCATAACGATTCCACGAACACATCTCTCGAAAGAAGATGCCGGTAATGACTTAGTGAATAAATCAGCAAGATTATCACGCGACTTAGTATGCAAGACCTTTACCTCGTTAATCTTTTGCAATTCATGTGCATAGAAGAACTTGGGGTGTATATGCTTTGTAAGACCGCTTTTCACATAACCCGTCTGGACTTGTGCAACACAAGCGGCATTATCTTCGTAGATAATGGTTGGGGTTTGGATGGTATTCAACCCACATGTCATCTGGATGTGGGTGATCACCCTTCGAAGCCAAACACACTCACGCGATGCTTCATATAGTGCCATGATTTCCGAGTGGTTCGTCGAAGTTGACACGAGAGTCTGCTTAGACGATTTCCAAGAAATCGCAGTTCCACCATAAAGGAAAACATATCCAGTCTGCGACTTGGACGTGTGCGGGTCTGATAGGTACCCAGCATCAGCATAGCCTACGACTGATAGTTCTTGATTGCTTCGATAAAACAAGCCAAGATCTTTAGTTCCTTGTAGATATCGGAAGATGTCCTTAACGCATTTCCAATGTCTCTTGGTAGGCCCAGAACTGTACCTAGCAAGCAAATTGACGGCGAATGCAATATCCAGCCGTGTACAATTCGCGAGGTACATGAGTGCACCAATTGCACTCAAATAGGGGAATTCTGGTCCCAGAATTTCCTCCCCCTCTTCCTTAGGCCTGAACGGGTCCTTGTCTTGCTGCAAAGATCTTCCGATCATCGGGGTCTTAGAATGATACGCGTCTTTAAACCCAAATCTTTCCAACACCTTCTGGGCGTTGGTCGACTGGTGCACGAGAATCCCAGCAGGGGAATGTTCAAGTTGCAGACCTAGGCAGAACTTGGTTTTGCCTAAGTCCTTCATTTCGAATTCCGACATCAGGTAGGAACTCGCTTCCTCAATATCCTCAGGTGTACCGATTATATTCAAATCGCCCACATACACCGAGATAATACAAAAACCATCTTGAGATCTCCGTATAAAAACACATGGACAATCTGCATTGCTCGTGTAGCCCTTCTGATGAAGGAAATCGCTTAAACGATTATACCACATCCTACCAGACTGCTTAAGTCCATACAGTGACTTCTTAAGTTGAACACTGTATAAACGTCTATTTGCTCTATCTTGGTTCGGGATAGGGATACCTTCCGGTACCTTCATATATATGTCCGAATCCAAGTTACCATAAAGGTAAGCGGTGACAACATCCATAAGTTTCATATTAAAGTCCATGTTGACTGCCATTGAGATCAAGTATCTAAAGGTAATTCCATCCATGACCGGGGAGTAAGTTTCATCGAAGTCGACACCTGGTCGCTGAGTGAAACCTTGAGCAACGAGCCTTGCTTTGTACCTTACTACTTCATTATTTTCGTTTCTCTTTCGAACAAAAACCCACTTATGGCCAACAGGGCGAATGTGGGGAGGAGTTAGACAAACAGGTCCAAACACCTCTCTTTTATTAAGAGATAATAATTCAGCAGTTATTGCCTTCTTCCAATCATTCCAATATGACCTTTTCTTACAATCAGCGAGCGTATTAGGCTTTGGGTCAAGATCTATGATTGAGGCAATTTTCCTGGCAAAATTAACGTCGACATTTGCCATGGCTCGATTAAATGTCTCACCCTAATTAACATAGTTAATGGCTATTTCATCATGGAGCGCATCGGGCACATCCCCTTGCTCCACCGAATTTCCCAATCCGGGAGCTAGGTCCTTTAGCTTTCCCGCTCCAATGTGTGTGCACACATCTTCGCTAGGTATTTCCGATATAGGAAAATTCAAGTCCGGGATTTCGTGCACTGAAATATCCGTACTTGTGCCAGGTCTCAACTGGCTCCCCTCTTCAGGGGTAGACTGTAATAAATCCCTCTTGTCCTTTTTCTTCGGGCGTCCCCGAGTACTTGGGATTTGAGGAGCCGGATTCCTCGTCCTTTTAGGCCTTTGGACGGGGGCGGGCATAGCATCGTTTCTCTTTGGTATTTCAACCCTTTCCGGTGCATTGCGTGCGGGCACATGCGACTTTGTCATAGTCTTTAAGTCACTAAAGTGATCTGGCAGTTGATTCGCTAGTGAATGCAAATTTATTATCTTTTGGACTTCTTTGTTAGATTCAACAGTGCACGGGTCATGAGCGTGGATCCCCGTGGCTTGCCACGTGATTTCTCGACTTTTATCATCAAGGGGTTGATTTCCTCCCCCTAAAGTCGGGAAAAGATCCTCGTCGAAAATGCAATCAGCAAAGCGTGCCGTATGACAGTCGCCTGTCATAGGGTCCAGAAACCGGATTATGGACACTGTTGAAAGGACACGGATGCCACCTAGAGGGGGGGGGGGTGAATAGGCGGTTTAAAACTTTTCCGAATATGGCTTAACAAATGCGGAATAAAACTAGTGTTTAACTTGTCAAGCACAAAACCTATATAACTAGGGTTCACCTATGTGCACCAACGACTTATGCTAAGTGGTACGTCTGCAACGTATCTATAATTTCTTATGTTCCATGCTACTTTTATGATGATACACACATGTTTTATACACACTTTATGTCATTATTATGCATTTTCCGGAACTAACCTATTGACAAGATGCCAAAGTGCCAGTTCCTGTTTTCTGCTGTTTTTTGTTTCAGAAATCCTAGTAAGGAAATATTCTCGGAATTGGACGAAATAAACGCCCAGTATCTTATTTTCCACGAAGCTTCCAGAACACCGGAGAGAGACCAGAGGGGAGCCAGGGTGCCCCACACGCCAGGGCTGCGCGGCCAAGGGGTGGGGCGCGCCCCCCTATTGTGTGGCCCCACCAGGGCCCCTCCGAGGCTGCCCTTCCGCCTACTTAAGGACTCCATCGCGAAAACCCTAGACGAATAAGCCACGATACGAGAAAAGTTCCAGAGTCGCCGCCATCGCGAAGCCAAGATTCGGGGGACAGAAGTCTCTGTTCCGGCACGCCGCCGGGACGGGGAATTGCCCCCGGAGTCATCTCCATCGAGACCACCGCCATCTTCATCGCCATCGCTGCTTCCCATGATGAGGAGGGAGTAGTTCTCCCCCGAGGCCGAGGGCTCTACCGTAGCTATGTGGTTCATCTCTCTCTTTGTGATCTAGTTGAATATCATCTATGTGCTACTCTAGTGATGTTATTAAAGTAGTCTATTCCTCCTCCATGATGTAATATTGACAGTGTGTGCATCATGTAGTACTTGGTATAAGCTATGATTGTGATCTCTTGTAGATTATGAAGTTAACTATTACTATGATAGTATTGATGTGATCTATTCCCCCTTTCATAGCCTGACGGTGACGGTGTGCATGCTATGTTAGTACTCGGTTTAAATTGCAATGGTCTATCATGCACTCTAAGGTTACTTAAATATGAACATCAAATGTTGTGGAGCTTGTTAACTCCGGCATTGAGGTGCTCTTGTAGCCCTACACAATTAATGGTGTTTGTCATCCAACAAGAGAGTGTAGAGTAGTTTCAGTTATGTGATCAATGTTGAGAGCGTCCACTAGTGAAAGTATGATCCCTAGGCCTTGTTTCCAAACATCGAATCTCCGTTTATTTACTGTTTTGCTACATGTTTGCTTGCTGCCATATTTATTTCAGATTGCTATTACCACTTGTATTTCACTATCTCTTCGCCGAACTAGTGCACCTATACATCTGACAAGTGTATTAGGTGTGTTGGGGACACAAGAGACTTCTTGTATCGTGATTGCAGGGTTGCTTGAGAGGGATATCTTTGACCTCTTCCTCCCTGAGTTCGATAAACCTTGGGTGATTCACTTAAGGGAAACTTGCTGCTGTTCTACAAACCTCTGCTCTTGGAGGCCCAACACTGTCTACAGGTATAGAAGCGTGCGTAGACATCACTAAGCAATACAAATAACTATGTGATAGCAAGATATATAACTTCAAGCACGAAGGCTATCACAATGTAAAGTGCATAAGTAAAGAGTTCGGGTATAGGAATAACCGAAGTGACGCGGAGACAACGATATATCCCGAAGTTCACACTCTTGCGAGTGCTACTCTTCGTTGGAGCGGTGTGGAGGACAAGTCACTCCAAATGCTCGAAGGCCACCGTATTCTCCTCGAAAATTCCCACCAAAAGGGATGTCCTCGATCCACTATGGAACCTTAGGGTGGTCACCGAACCCGCACAAAGCTTGGGGCTATCTCCACAACTTAATTGGAGGCTCCCAATAAATCGCCACAAAGGCCTTACCCTTGAAGAATCTCCACAACTTAATTGGAGTCCCCAATAACACCACAAAGACCACAAAGACCACTAAGCCGTCTAGGGTCCAAAGACCCAAGAGGAACAAGCTCCGGGAACAAGCTCCCGAAGTGAATATCTCACGAACTTTCACCTCCACGTTTCACCGCGGAGAAGTCAAACCGATACACCAAATGCAATGGCAAGAACACCACAAAGATGCCCAAATCCTTCACTCTCAAATTCCAACAAAACTACTAAAGCTAATTGGGGGAATAAGAGAGTAAGAACAAAAAGAAGAGGAACACCAATTTCTCTCCAAGATCTAGATCTAGTGATTCCCTCACAAAGAGGGGGATTTGATTGGTGCAAATATAGATCTAGACCTCCTCTCTCTTTTCCTCAATTTTGAGCAAGAATCATAGAGGGATTGGGGGAGAGGAGGAGCTCTCAAGATGCAACAATGGTGGAGAACAAGAGGTTGAAGAAGTCCTAAAAACGTGGGGAGAGAGAGGAGGAAGAAGGACTTAAAAGGGGTCTCAGATTTCTACCCGTTGGGGCCAAAATCGCAACCGGCCGGTACTACCGGCCGCGGTACCGCCCATTGTACCGCTCGCGGTCACGAGGGTACTGTAAGTTTGGCCATATTTCCGGTACCCTGGGCGGTATCTCGGGCGGTACTACCGGCTGTGCACGGGCGGTACTACCGGTCGTGTTCGGGCGGTACTACCAGCCAACCCAAACTCCTCTCTTTGGGCAAACTTAGAAAATCAATAACTAGAGTTTGGAAACTCCGATCGACATGAAACCAATTTTGTTGGAAAGAGGACGACACGAGCTACCCCAACAAAGAGTGAAAATATGGAAACTATTTGGGGATGATTTTATATTATTTTTAGAGTGAAACCTCTCAAAACGAGAAACCGGGAAAATCACCGATATCGAGAATGCAACAAGTGATAAACCCGAAATCCATTTTCGATGAACTAGAGCTTGTCATGGAAATAACCACAAGCTCTAAAACACCACATGGATAAGATCCAAATACACTTAGCCTATAAACCGGTCTCCCAACTAAACTATGAGACCGGTAAGAAAGAAACCCTATCAAGAGAAAACCTTAACCTTGTGCATTCCACTTGAGATTGATGATGACGATCTTGGCCACAAGATGGAACGCCTTTCTTGATTGTGCTTGCTTGATGAAGTCTTATGGATTGCTCCCCCATAATCCACTATGGGAGAGCTTCTTCTTCGATGCATCTTCACATATCCATGAACACATATGAATGGAAAGCTTCAAGCATGTGAGCTCTTCGAGTTGAATCATCTTGAACTTGCCTCATTTCTTCATATTGCAACTTTGACGCCAACTTATGGTTCAAACATTGCCTATGGACAACTCCTACACATATAACTTAATGCAAACATTAGTCCATAGGGATTGTCATTAATTTTCAAAACCACACATGGGGGTTCTATGCACTTTCAATCTCCCCCATTTTGGTAATTGATGACAATCTCTTTGAGAGGGTTTATATAAGGAATTTAAGTAACAAATAAGTTGAATACATAGAACAAACTCCCCCATAATATATGCATGTGTGAATGAACTTTGAATTCCATTGCATATATTGGCAATCAAATCCTAGTGGAGTTTCCTCTAAATATTCAACCAAGCAAGGCAACAAGATGCAAAGCATGAAGGGAAAACACTTTGACACAAAGTAAGAAGCATAAAACCCAATTCCCTTAAACCCTAGAAACTTCTCCCCCATTGGCATCCATTGCCGAAATGGGCGAAAAGTCTAGAGAGGACAATATAGTGAGACTTCCTCCATAAGGTATGCATTTCTCATATTGTTAGTGGAATCAAATGCACGTATCCAATGATGAATACTCGAAATGATTCAAACTATATTTAGGATCAAAGATTGCAAAAAGATAACCAAGTCAAGAAGCTTCAACACATGAAGCAAGCAATCAAATGAACCCAAACATGGAACCAAATGAAAGATAAATATTATGATAAGATCAAGTAGAGTGCTCTAATTAACATAAGGAAGCTCCCCAAGGATTTGTGCACAAAGATAGACATTTTTTATTGGAATATAGGTGCACAACCATGGTATCAATACTCACATAGTATTATTTAAAGAAAAAGATACCAAGTGAAATAAAGTCTTATGATCACCGCAACATAGTGCTTTAAATAAAATGAGGAAGCTCCCCAAGGTACATGCATAAATTAGATTGTTGTATTTGAATAAAATATGCATAACATGGACTCCTCACTTCCTCATTACCACTTAAAACACAAAAAATTGAAAGAGACCATAGATAAGAATTTAAGTTTGTCACTTGGAGTCAATTGATTGAGCAACAAGTAAGAGACACATTAATAAAAAGGCTGAATCAAAAGGATATGTGAGAGGCATGACAAATCATATTATAAGACTAATACAAGGATGAGCAAATAGCATCATCTAGTCTTCAAAGAATGATTTTGCTTAGCATGACAAATCAACACATATCAATTCAAAAGATATCAAATGGAGATGTATCCTCTCTCATGTATATAAGTTCCTCTAAGTAGACAATATCACGAAGATATATATCCACAAAGAAACATGTACACATAAAATAAATACACAAGAAGTAGAACATGATATCCAAAAAATGAAGTCATGCAATATAAAAATAAGATCTTTGCTTGATAGCATGGCCAAAGGCTCAATTTTATCTTATTGTACATTAATGAACTGAAAACACAAACACATCAAAGACATCACAAATATCAACAAGGGAAAGAAGATAGTTGGGATGCTTTGAGAAAAGCAACAAGTATCACAACTAAAGGATACCAAACGAAAGAACTCAATTTGGAAAAAGGAGGTTTTATTAAGGCATTTGCAAATAGAGAGATTCATGCCAAGATGCAACCACGAGGTTGGATACAAGAAAATTATGCATGAAAAGATACTTGTTACCAAGATAGCATTGGTGTGGATGTAGTAGATATGAGTTCGTTGATCATCCTAGCTTCCCTCAAATAATCATTTAGTAATCACTTCTTCCTTATGAATTTGGCAAGCATCCAATGCATCTTCATGTACCTAAAACAAATTTAAGTACAAAATGGTTTCCAAACTAAGTGGGTCCAAAGTAGTTAGAAACTACAACATATAGGACAAACTCCACATAAATATGTGCATATTGATATGAAATTGAATTTCATGCACATCTTAGCCCATTTAGGATTTGTTGGAGTTTACCCTATATATTGGAACAAGAAAGCAAAGCATGCCATAGAATATACATTTAGTAAATATGCATGCATGAGATTCTCAAGTACCAACCGGAAATACAATTTGGACGAAACACCAATTAAATCAAGAACAATAGTTGTCCAAATTATATTGAATAATCAAATCAACACAAGATTGATTTCAAAGACTTATCTCATTACAAGAAGCTAATTAAACCCAAAAAAAGCAATGAGATAACCAACTCCCAAGAGAGAAAGGTTCCAACAAATAATCCAAACCCTCACACTTTTCATGATGGCACAAGTACCGAAAAGAAAAGATTTGTCTTCCAAAATCAAGTACTTGATATAGATCAAGCAATGAAATGATAGGATCATAAAAGTGGCATTTAAACATAAATATGAGAGCTCCCCAGGATTAGTGCATTGTTTAGAATTTTTCATTTGAATACACAATGCACAAAAGTGAGATCATTACTCTACCCATATTTAATAAACGCTAAGAAAGTTCAAGTAACAAATTATATCCATAAAATGCAAGGAAGACACATGGGAGTCAAAGTCAAAACCATTTCATGGCAAGAAATAAAACAATTAAACACAAGAGCCATTGTAAAGATGATCAACAAATATCTACCTCATAATAGATTACCAATTGTCCTTGGACAAGAGATATTTCGGAAATATTTCCCGGTAGTAGTTTCCAAGTATCCAAGATCATCTTCACACCAAAGAATGCATATGGTAAAAGATACGAGTTAACCATCATGCAACGAGAGTCTCTTGATAGCTCCAATAAATTACACCATCATGCAAAGCAATGAATAGCATAACTTGAAGCACATGATCTATTATATATTAAAAGTACATTACGGGTTAATCAGAAAAAGAAAAATTACTAGAAATTACCACAAAAATCAGAAACATCTAGCCGTTGATTTACTGCCTCAACAAAGCACAACCTATAGATTATAAAAAAAAACTTATGGACAGTAGAGGTAAGAGAAATTACCCACCAATGCCATTACTTAATTTTTAAGTACCTCTTCATGTTATATTGGAGTACACTTTTCCCCTTTCTTCCCCACATGGCCGATCGTAGCCTATAGTCTAGGTCTTATAGATCACGTTGATGCCTTGATATGTGCATGCGTATGTATCCATGGCTCCATGCCATGCATGCATTACCTCCAATTTTTTATGCCGTGCCTTGATCCAAAGATCTCCACCAGATCAATTGTATTTACCAATACGGAGGAGATCAGGAAAGAAGGACTGGGAACTGATCTTGGTAAGAGAGTCTCTGCTGCCGCCGCCATATTCCAGTAGTGGAGCAAGCGCAGTATTCGCGTCCATGCGAGTACATGCACACCAGCGATTACACGAATACAAGTTCCTTGCCTCAAGGGAGTTATGGTGCCATGCAAAAGATGGATGGATCGATCAAGGGCTAACTTGCATCATGCATGTATGCTCTTGTACGTGACGCAAAAGAGAATCGTCACGTACGGCGTCGGTGCCGCCGACGCTGTATTCCGATCTCTAGGCACATCATCGGCCCGGCTATATTCCAATCTCTGACGTATTCCGATCTCCTTAGCATGTCAACGCGTATACATACAGCGCCATCCCTGTCGTATTCCGATCTTCGAACATGCCCTCGTGTACGCCGTCATTGTTGTATTCCGATCTCCGATCATATTCTTGCAGGACCTCGACCTATTTTCTTGGCCCATCAGGATCGCTGATCGCCGATGGAATGGAAAAAATATGCAAGGTAAAGATTCTTATTGTTGGTTGTTAACGTCCTACTTAACGTTCACGGTATTGGAGTATCTCTTAACACAGCCGCCGCCATATTTGTTGTTTTCAAGTGCCTTTCCTAGATGGTCTCCTCCGTTCCTATCAGCGTAGGCGAAGATGGCTCCATCCCAATGTCCCAATCGTAGGCGATTGTGTTGCCTTTGTTCGAGCGTACCTGCCAGGACACCTCTCTGGTCCACCGCCGTTACATCCATGACGACAAGCAGTCGTTATTGTTCGCTTCATGCAGCAGGTGTGTCCATTGTCAAGATCTGAACATTGAACATGTACTCAGGTTGATCTTTGAGTGCACATACATCTTCACTTAGATCAATATGTTCCATTGGTAATAAAATCTTATATTCTAAGGTTCTAAAAGATTTCTACTGATCCAAATTTCATAATTAAGAGCACTTCAATCCAAATTTGTTTACTCCCTTTGGTGTAGACACCAGTGCGTCCAATTAGAAGTTGATATGTTTGCTACTGGTGAACTGGCAATTCACTTGGCAATTGGCATCAACAGATGTTCAAAAAAGGAAGAGATTATTTTAGCAACAACGTAATTTCTTGAGATGCGAAGCTAATGAATTAGATAAAAATGCTATTTGACATTAAAAATAGAATGCGATTGCACCTTCCAGTCTTTACATCATTGCATGAAATTCTTTTCTGGATAGACTGTTAAATGACACTACCCTATTGGACAAGAATACTATCCTTTTGCTAAGAAATCAGGTAATTTAGTGAGTCCTTTTATCATCTTGAAGCTGACATATTTCTTATTTTCCTCTTACTTATTTGCAGATAGTTTGGAGGTTGAATTATGCTTTTTGGGGGGTTCATGATCTCCTAAGGCCAACCATTATTTCCAAGATACTTGAACACCGCCTATAGATAGTCCAGTATGTTATGGTTCTTTTTTCTATCAACTGATAAATTGTATTTGTTTCTCCAGGTCCACAATATTTCTTTGCCGTGGTATATCCTTATGTAGATAAGAAACCTAATGCATCTGAACCTTTCACATGATTCGAATTTTCTGGATTATTCTTAGGTAACTTAATGGTGCTTGAGGATGAACAAATGGAGGTAATGCCTTATAGCTAATCATATAGTTTCTATGATAAAGTAATTATATACTTATGTTGCTTATAGTATGAGAGGTGATGGAAAAAATCGAGGGCTTCCTTTTTTGTTGTTCGTTACCTTAACTAGAATATGTAATATGTAATTTCTAGCATTAACCAGTGGGGAAATTTTCATACTTTCGTGAAAAATATTTTCCTTCATTGCCATGTCTAATATGAAATGTCTAACATAGAACCTTTTATCTTTAACAATAAAAAACTTACTACATTGGAAGACTATATTAAGATGGAGCATTCGGTTGTAGATTCTTATGCCAAATTACAAGCTGATGTACTGGATCTTGTAGCTTCCAACAATTACATAGACCCCATATTTCCATAGTTAAGAGAGCTCATGTACGGCTGCAGCTATCATACCGATGGGTGATGGTAGGAAGGCACATAAGCTGATATTTACAGGTAACCTATATATTTGTGAGTAGTTCTTATGCAATGTGCTCTTCATAGGCCTTCTGCCTGGGGCTTGACGATGGCAATGAAGCGCCTGAAATAACCTAGATGTTAGTGACTAATTCTTACATAATTTATTCTTCATAGGCCAGGCGAGCTGCCAGTGGCAATAAAGCAACACCGTTTGGGACGTACAAAGGTTTAGAAGCATAGATAGAACTCAATTCTTCGGTCACATCTACACCTATGAACTCAATTCTTTGTAGATGATTGATTTATAACATTGTTGGTATCCGGTTTATGAAAAAGTTGATGTTGTTGACAAATGATTTACCCCAATGTTAACAAATGCATGAATATCTCTTTTGGATTATATTATCCATGAACTGCAGTGTTTTTCTTGAATGCTCCCTTCTAGATACAATTGGTGTTCCTTATCAGTTTTCCAAGACGTCCTTGCTGAGAACAAAATACACTGCATACTTTCTGTTATTTGTGATGCAAGCTACCTGTAGTATGGGATACATACATCTATATTGTGGTTTAAAATAGGTTGCTTCAACGTTAGTGGTGGAAACATGAAACAGTGGAGTGCTCTATGCTTAGAACCTTTGTTAGAATTGCTTATTAAAATTCTTAATAATTCTAAAGAAGTGGAACTAAATACCCCGCGGATAGAAGGTAACCCAATTAAGTATGCTTCTGTCGACCCTAGGCTTATTCTACTACTTTTCATGTTCAAAGAACTATGATTGATAAATATATAGTTGATTCGCAAAAAAAAAATATAGTGATTTAAATATATTTTCAGTTTACTCTATCTCGGTTGAGATAATTTTTATTTTCATTTTACAGAAGGACACCTATTTCTTGATCGTCTTAGGTGAAGAATAGGATCATGAACTTACTATATAAAATCATTGTGCATCGACTCAATACTTTAATGTGCTTGTAAATTCATCATTCATAAATTATCAATGCCAACTTTTGTATCTCGATATTATTTTTCCCACATCCTAACCTATAAAATTATTACGTAGAATAAGAAGGTTGTTCTTGCTATTTATTAAATTACCCACTATAGTGCTTAGTTTCAGTGAGCATAGGACGTTTATGTTAACTTTCCCTCATTATTGCAACAAAGACGGTTGCCATGTTCTACTTGACAAAAAACTTCTTGATGTATTTATCATTGCTCTATTTTTCATATTCCACTTAGATCTTTCTTCTTCTCCGTTTCTCTCTACTGATTTATTCTCCGGGAATTAATGCATCAAAACTTTAATGATGGATCAGGATTTACCAGTTCAAGTGCTAGGGAATATATCTATTTTTTATTCACCATGCATTTTGAGAGTGCTTTCTACTAAGTAACCACTTTGGATTTTCCTTAATTCAATATCTTAAAAAGAAATGATGAAAATACATAAAATAATTTTGTGGAAGAGGGTTTTCCAGGGTTAAAAGACTTCTACTGAAATTCGCTTAGTACAAGTTAAATTTATTTGTGCACGTCTCAACTTGAAATATTTACTTTTTGCAAATCTATACTCGACTCACACTATGTAAAGGAAAATTGTTTTTTGATGTTTCAATTTAGAAAAATCTCTTATAGTTAATTTTTATAGATTTCAATAAGTTGTGCTATTTCAAATAATTTTCATCAAGTATATGGCATCAGACGAAAAATAGATATAAAGGTAGCCCGCGCATGTGCGCGGGCCACTCTGCTAGTTTCCCAAAAAGGACATGAGACACATATTGTGGAAAACCATGCCAAGAAAAGGTCTCACAAACAAGATCCACAAGAATATTAGCAAATAAGCCATTTAATCAATTTGGACTTGTTTGAGAAAACCATGCCACATAGGAACGAGATAATTTATAATATCAATACTATGTGACACAACCTCAAATATACACATTTTCATGGCTTGTAATATGCACAAAGCATAATACTCCCCCATAATGTGATATAGAATTTATTTTCGCAAGAGGCAACAAGGAACCAACAAGAAATAATTAATGGACATTATAGAATTTGAATTTCTCATGAGGATGACATGCCACATAGAGACTAGATAAACTTGTAATATCAATTCTAAGTGGTATTCCTCATGTACACACATTTATAGGGTTGGGACATTCCCAAGGGCATATCACTCCCCCAAAATTGGATAGTCCATTAATTACTCCCAAGAGCCATTATAAGATACAAAAAGACGCAACTAGGCTCCAACACAAACACAAATACATGGTATGCAACCTAACATTCATAGACTTGATTTATCAAGATAAGTCAAGTAGGACGCACAACATATACAAGCATATGCAAGGTACAAAACCAACACATGCAAAAAGGGGCGAGTAACTTTCAATGTAAATAAGTTGAGTACAAATTACCGCAAGGAGGAACATTGGATATGATAGAAGTAAGATAATCCAAATGACTTGGCTTGAGACAATATAATTGTTGAAGATCCCTTATTTCTTCATGATATAGCCAAGTCTCCAATGCCCTCCAATCTCCACCTATAATCAAGTTTTTGCTTGTTGGTCCCCAACCAAGTTGGGTCCTAAGAGATTAGTCACAATAGGCTTGGCAACCCAAATGGTTCTTTTCTTGACACCACTTTGAGCACCAACGTATTTGGCAAACACATTGCCAACCTCATCCTTGCGAAGAGAATAAACATCATCAATGATGATAGAGTTGGATGAGTTACCAATAGTGCAAAAGGAGGAGATGTGGCCCTTCTTACGGCATATGTAGCAAGTTCTTCTCTTCTCCTTCTTCTCACTTGATTTCTCCACAATGGGAGCATTAGCTTGAATCTTCTTGGGAAGTGGCTTTTCTTCAACCCGAGGTTGGGCATTGCCTTGAACTTGAGGCCGCTTCCCTTCTTGCTTATTATTAAGAGGCTTATTCTTCAATGGGCAAGATCTAACATGATGAACTTCAATTTTGCACTTGAAGCAAGTAATCTTGGCCGGATCTTTGATTTGAACTTGGCCCTTCTTGTTCTTGGAGCTATTGGACTTTTTCTTGTTGTTGGAGATAAATCCAAGTCCGCTCTTGTCATTGGGGGATTGTTGCACACTCAACATCTTGTCAAGTTTGCATTTCCCTTCATGACCCTTTCTCAAGTCATTCTTCAAGGAAGTGGCTTGAGCCTTGAGCTCTTCAATTTCCTCTACATGGTTAGTAGGAACACAAATACTAGAGGAAGTAGAGACTTCATTGTTAGAGCAACAAGGCAAGGAAGATAATTCATCAAAAGATTTTGCACTACTATGAGTGGATGAATTAATAGGACTAGCACATGGCAAAAGTAGTGCTAGTATCCACATGAGGCTCACACAATATTACCTTTGACATACTAGCCTCATGAGCTAACTTTAGCTTCTCATGGGACACTAGAAGATCATCATGGGAGCTAGAGAGCTTTCCATGACTTTCTTCCAAAATCCCATACTTGCTAGTTAGCAATTCAAGTTGAGCCCTTAGCTCAACATTCTCCGTCAAAATGGATGCTTCACTAGATGTATAGTTAGTAGCACAAGCATCATTACTAATAGCAATAGGAGAAGGCAAGTTGGCATGCTCTTTTAGATATGAAGCTTTAAGTTGCTCATGTGACTCAGTGAGTTTGGTGAGCGCACTCTCAATGACCATAGAGCCATTTTTGAGTTGCTCAAAATCCTCAAGGAGTTTAGCATTAACAAACACAAGCTTATCATTTTTTAGCTTTAGATCATTTGCCACTTCAAGATCTCTATCATTGTTTTCCTTTATTCTAGACAATTCTAGAGAAAAGGTCTCCTCAAGAGATTCTTTGGTGGTTTGTTCTTCTTCAAGTTCATCCTTTAGAGAGCCTATTTCATCGGCATACTCACGTTCAAGAGCACCCATTTTTAATATGGTGTTATCACGCATTGCAATAAGTTTTTGGCTCTCAATAGCAAAAACTAAGATTTCAACAAATTTAGAGCAAGCAATTTTATTTTTGCGAAGAGAACGATGAACAACCTCACCCTTGTCATGTAGAGAGGCAATCGATTCCTCTTCTTCTTCTTGTACTTCATCTTCATCATTATGAGAAAGATTAGCTTCCGAGGTATGAGATCCCGTAGAAGCCTTAGCCATAAGGCATATGTGAGAAACTTGAGATGATGGAGAAGAAGAGATACTTGAAGCTCCATTCAAGATCTTGTCATTGCCAATGGATTCTTTGGTTTCCTCTACATTGTTAGACACACAACAACTAGAGGAAATAGAAGCATTTATATCATGGCGACAAGAATTAGCAAGCATATCACCATGGCATTTAGATGAGCATTTAACACATTGTATGCAAGGACTATCAACACAAGCATGTGAATCATTTATAGTGCTATATGTGTTTAAGTCCAAAGATGAGGCATTGCAATAAGATAGAGATGGAGGATCATCAAGAATAGGCTCACCATCAATATTGCAATGGTCATCACCACTCACCTTGGCATTTCCTTGTGTCTTGCAACACAATGGTGAAGTGGATGAAAGTTCATCACGGCCGGAAGTGGAGGGAATACAATCATCCTCAATAATGTTGGACACATCATATTTTTCTTGAAGCTTTGTCCATAAATCATGAGCGCTCCGGAAAGGCAAGATTGCAAGAATATCTACATTGCTCAAAGCATGAACAAGCACATTAGAAGCTTGAGCATTGAGATATAAATTTTTCTAATCCTCTAAAGATAGATTTTGGGAATCCATCGGAGGAGAAAAACCTATATCTACAATTCGCTCCATATGAGGGTCAATGGCCCGAAAATGACTAAGCATGCGAATTTTCCAAACATCATAATTTTTTCCATCGAATATAAACGTGTGATCATGCACTAAATCTCTAGCCGACATCCTTACTCTCAAGGCGGTGAAGCCTAAAATGAGAGACCGTGCTCTGATACCAATTGAAAGGACACGGATGCCGCCAAGAGGGGGGTGAATAGGCGGTTTAAAACTTTTCCGAATATGGCTTAACAAATGCGGAATAAAACTAGTGTTTAACTTGTTAAGAACAAAACCTATATAACTAGGGTTCGCCTATGTGCACCAACGACTTATGCTAAGCAATACAAATAACTATGTGATAGCAAGATATATAACTTCAAGCACGAAGGCTATCACAATGTAAAGTGCATAAGTAAAGACTTCGGGTATAGGAATAACTGAAGTGACGCGGAGACAACGATGTATCCCGAAGTTCACACTCTTGCAAGTGCTACTCTCCGTTGGAGCGATGTGGAGGACAAGCCACTCCAAATGCTCGAAGGCCACCGTATTCTCCTCGAGAATTCCCACCAAAAGGGATGTCCTTGATCCACTATGGAACCTTAGGGTGGTCACCGAACCCGCACAAAGTTTGGGGCTATCTCCACAACTTAATTGGAGGCTCCCAATAAATCGCCACAAAGGCCTTGCCCTTGAAGAATCTCCACAACTTAATTGGAGTCCCCAATAACACCACAAAGACCACAAAGACCACTAAGCCGTCTAGGGTCCAAAGACCCAAGAGGAACAAGCTCCGGGAACAAGCTCCCGAAGTTAATATCTCACGAACTTTCACCTCCATGTATCACCGCGGAGAAGTCAAACCGATGCACCAAATGCAATGGCAAGAACACCACAAAGATGCCCAAATCCTTCACTCTCAAATTCCAACAAAGCTACTAAAGCTAATTGGGGGAATAAGATAGGAAGAACAAAACGAAGAGGAACACCAATTTCTCTCCAAGATCTAGATCTAGTGATTCCCTCACAAAGAGGGGGATTTGATTGGTGCAAATATAGATCTAGACCTCCTCTCTCTTTTCCTCAATTTTGAGCAAGAATCATAGAGGGATTGGGGGAGAGGAGGAGCTCTCAAGATGCAACAATGGTGGAGAGCAAGAGGTTGAAGAAGTCCTAAAAACGTGGGGAGAGAGAGGAGGAAGAAGGACTTAAAAGGGGTCTCAGATTTCTGCCCGTTGGGGCAAAAATCGTGACCGGCCGGTACTACCGGCCGCGGTACCTCCCGTGGTACCGCTCGCGGTCGCGAGGGTACTGTAAGTTTGGCCATATTTCCGGTACCCTGGGCGGTACCTCGGGCGGTACTACCGGCCGTGCACGGGCGGTACTACCGGTCGTGCTCGGGCGGTACTACCGGCCAGCCCAAACTCCTCTCTTTGGGCAAACTTAGAAAATATATAACTAGAGTTTGGAAACTCCGATCGACATGAAACCAATTTTGTTGGAAAGAGGATGACACGAGATACCCGAACAAAGAGTGAAAATATGGAAACTAGTTGGTGATTATTTTATATTATTTTTAGAGTGAAACCTCTCAAAACGAGAAACCGGGAAAATCACCGATATCGAGAATGCAACAAGTGATAAACCCGAAATCCATTTTCGATGAACTAGAGCTTGTCATGGAAATAACCACAAGCTCTTAAACACCACATGGATAAGATCCAAATACAACCAAGAAAGATAATGCAAGGATGCAAAGGTTTGACCGCACTTTGAACGATACGATCGAGTTACTCACTCGAGAGCCCCTTGATAGTACGACACTTAGCCTATAAACCGGTCTCCCAACTAAACCATGAGACCGGTAAGAAAGAAACCCTATCAAGAGAAAACCTTAACCTTGTGCATTCCACTTGAGCTTGATGATGACGATCTTGGCCACGAGATGGAACACCTTTCTTGATTGTGCTTGCTTGATGAAGTCTTGCGGATTGCTCCCCCATAATCCACTATGGGAGAGCTTCTTATTCGGTGCATCTTCACATATCCATGAACACATATGAATGGAAAGCTTCAAGCATGTGAGCTCTTCGAGTTGAATCATCTTGAACTTGCCTCATTTCTTCATATTGCAACCTTGACGCCAACTTATGGTTAAAGCATTGCCTATGGACAACTCCTACACATATAACTTAATGCAAACATTAGTCTATAGGGATTGTCATTAATTGCCAAAACCACACATGGGGTTCTATGCACTTTCAACTGTCTCATAACCAACGTATATCCCCGACTTACGGAGAGGTCCCATTGCCGATCGCTGGGGTGGTGGTATTGGTACATATACCTGGCATCCGAACCTTCGAAGGTGGGAAATTTTCGGTGCCGACCCTTGCGCAAGTTGCATAGGAGAATGAATGTTGTAGGCCGATGGTCGAAAGTTGATGAGATTGGCAGCGTGTAACACCGCGTGACCCCAACATGTAGTTGGTAAATTACAACCCTGAAGGAGCGGTCGGGCAATGAATTTAATCCTCTTAACCAAAGCCTCCACAAGTCCATTTTGCGTGTGGACATGCGGTACAGAGTGCTCAAGTTTGATTCCCGTTGCCATGCAGTAATCATCGAACGCTTTCGAAGTAAATTCTCCAGCGTTGTCCATTCGAATAGACTCAATACGATGATCAGGAAATTTATTCCGCATTTGTATGATCTGTGAGATCAACTTTGCAAAAGCATGGTTCCTTGTTGACAGCAGGCAAACATTGGACCATTTCGAGGAAGCATCGATGAGCACCATGAAGTACCTAAACGGCCCCGAGAGGGGCTGAATGGGACCGCATATGTCCCCTTGAATACGTTGCAAGAACGCGGGGATTTCATCCTTCGCCTTTAGGGGGGATGGTCTAATGATTAATTTCCCCGTGGCGCATGCGGAGCATACGAAATCATCAGGATTCGGGAAATTTTTACATTGACGTTATGACCATTCAAGTTGTTTATTATATTTCTCATCATCCTAAGACCAGGGTGGCCTAATCTATCATGCCATAGGCAGAATAGTTCAGAGCTTCGAGGATCATGGAGTGCCGCCACAGGTGCCTCAACTTGCGCCATTCTGGGCGCGGCGTTGGGCAATAGGATCATCACGGGCCCAGCAGCGGGCGCTGGTGGTGCCTCCACCTGGAGAAGGTGCGTCTCGCGTGCCTTCTTGGCCTTGTACGCGTCCACGACGTGCTTAGGGGTCCGACACTGCCTGGAGAAGTGAGTCTTGGATCCGCAACGGAAGCAATCCTGGGGCCTTGCCTCCCCCTTCCCGGCCGGTTGGTTCTTGGCCAGGTTGGGGGGGTTAGGTCCCTTCTTGCCTTTCTTGCCTCGCTTCTTCATTATTGGCTTGCACACTTTATATGCGCCGGCATTCACTTCCTGACTTGGACCTCCAGCGAAAGGCTGCGAGGAGAAGTTCTTTTTGATAACTTCATCCTGCGCCTCATCAACCTGGAGGGCATCAATGAGCGCTGCATACTGCTGAAATTTCTCCTGGCGGTAGTTCCGCGAAGACTGAATAGCAGTTGGATGAAAGGTAGAGAGGGTTTTCTCTATCTTCTCTTTATCTGTGATAGTAGTACCACAAAGGAGAAGCGAGGTACAAATCCTATGTAATGCGGAGTTGTACTCTCCCACAGTCTTGAAATTCGCAAACCTCCGACGCATCCATTCTGCCTCCGCCTGTGGCTGAACAGTGTACTTCAGCCTAGAGAACCGCGCTTTGAGGGCGGCCCAAAGGGCTGAATCACTCCGTTCTGCCATGTACTCATTTTTCAGAGTACCACACATGTGGTGGCGGAGGAAGTGCAGCACTTGCGCATTTTGCGCCGGAGTGGTGGTGCTTGGGGCCATCGGGGTCTCCGCACTCAGCGCACCCTTGATCTCTTTGCCCTCGAGGACGATCTCAACGTCCGAGGCCCAAGTCAGATAGTTCAGCCTGTTCTGAGCCAACTCCGCGAACTCACGGTTCATGATTCCCATCATCTGCAAAGTGTGTAAGATTACAGCAGGTAATCAATTGCATAAATGCGATGTTGATACAAAATACAATATGATGGCGTTCCAAAATTTAAATAGAAAAATGGACATGCTAACTATGCTATACTAAGTATTAAAAGCATACAACAATTAAATACTGTAGTAAAACATAAGATGAAAGCATGTACAAAGATAGGTTATGCTCATCGCGTTCTTAACGTGAAAAATGACCCTAAAACAGACTTTCCGAGGCTATTTTTCCGCCAAAAAAAACAATTAGAGAAAGAAAACTGCAATTTTCATGCGCCAATTAATTTCTGGCCCAGATTAGCACCGGGCTGAAGCCAGGCCGGTCGGCCCAAGTCCATCCCCACCCCCAGTCCGCCGCCCCCACTTCCCCTTTTTTTATGGGGAGAGAGCAGGCCCGACTCGGCCAAATCTTCTCCACCGCGCCGGCGGCCAGCAGGGCGAGCGCGGGGCGGAGCTTGCGTAGGCCGGCGTCGGCCAACCGAGCACTGGAGGGACGCGGGGCCAACAGGGCCGTGCGCGCGCACGGTTGCCGACCAGCAGGGTCGCGGCGGAACGTGGGCGGGCGCGGGCGAGCGCCGGAGGCGGTGCAGGCGCGGGCCGGCAGGGCAGCTGCGGCGGGGCGCGTGCTCGTCGGCCAGCAGCGCAGGGGCGGCGGCCAGCAGGGCCGCGGCGGCAGCGCGTGCAGCAGCGCAGGGCGAGCGCCGGAGGCGGTGCAGGCGCGGGCCGGCAGGGCAGCTGCGGCGGGGCGCGTGCTCGTCGGCCAGCAGCGCAGGGGCGGCGGCCAGCAGGGCCGCGGCGGCAGCGCGTGCAGCAGCGCAGGGCGGCGGCCAGCAGGGCCGTCGGCGGCGGCGCGTGCAGCAGCGCAACAACGTGCGCAACGGCGGCGATGCCGTGTACGGAGCCAGCCATGTCAATCTCAAAAAAAAAAAAAGCATTGTTTTCGTTCTTTTGTAATCAGAACGATGCGCGGCACCGCGGGTGCACGTCGCAGCGGTGCTGTGATCAGCGGGATCACCAGCTTTCCGTCTCCCTACAGTGTAGTCAACAAATCTCCGATCCGAGAGTATCGATATTGGTCGACGACAGCATGTCAGCTCGACTCTCGGGAGAGAAATCCACACCATAGGTAAGATCTAATAATTACGCAAATCGTAAAAATTGAAAGGAAATCGAACAACCAATCCATTTTTGCGATCAATTTCGGTTATACCTTCGCGATCCGGTGGTGGGCGCCTGCTCGATGCAGGCTTGACGAAGGGTCGGTGAAGCGAATGTGCTGATAACGTGTTGTGCAACCTCTGCCGGCTGGCCGGTCCCGAGGGTGCATAACGTAGATGAAGTAGACGAACATCAAAGGTACACCGATTTGCGTAAAGTAAATTGACACAGGGGTTATGGGGAGAGCTCTTTATTGATCTTTCTGTCAACTGGTACGTACAATGATTGAGCTCCTTCCATATATAGGCCTAGAGGGATAAAGGGATAAGACCCACTTAACGTTAAACGTGGGGGAAGACTTAGCCAAACGTGCCCGGGCACCGAAGTGGGCCACGTCCGAAGGCCCAAAATTTCCCAATAGCTAGGAGGGAGTTGGAGCAGTTGTTCCAGCTTCATTAAGTGAGTGAGAAAATAAGAAGTTCCCATGTGCTCTCCTCCGCTGCCCACCTCGCTACACATCAAACACATACACGTCACGTTTTATGACTCAAATTCAAAACTGGTTTTGTGGAAGATTTTTTTTCTTGGTGCATTTGTTGGGGTCAGGGTGTATGTTGAGCTGCGTAGGGAGGTTGCATTTTCGTTTTATCATTTTCGTGGAGGTTGCACAAGATTATATTCTTTTGCAATGGAAAGTTGGGCGAATAAGCTTCAACTCGGATGCATGATTTATTTTTTGTAATTTTTTAGAACTTAGAGATATGAGTTCAGATAAATTTTCAAACTCGGATGCAGTGGAAAGGCACGCTGTCCCGAACGTGATGAGGCCGGTCTATAGAAAGCGACCGGCCATCCTAATTGAAAAAATGTAGGCCCCAACCCATGGATACAGCCTAAAGTGGTAAAGGACATGCAACATGAAGAGACAAATCGGCTGTTTGGAGTTTAGACTTGGGGACAAGGAGAAGCTGTTGGGCGCGATCGATGGATTCCGTGGTCACTCCCTCCTTATCCCTGGACGGGCTCCATGGATCGAGATCGGCACGCTTCCGGCCGGCCGGGGACCTCGCCCGCACATGGGACCAGAGAAGGGCACCACAACCACACGACCCCGCAACGGCGGCGAACAATATCCGTTCCGTGACGGACACCGTGCGATTGTTGCTGACACCCGCCTGCGGGGCCCCCGGACGCTCCGTTCTGGCCGGAGCATGGTTCACGGCGGGTCGTGCACGCCTCGCGCGCACACAGTGCCTCCGTGTCGATCGGACGTCCGGACGGGAGCCCGGCAATCCACGTCGCCGACGTCGCGCCCGCGCGGCGCGCCCGGTGGGTGGGCGGCGCGCGTCCGGACGACTGTGCGTCTACGCGGCCGGCGGGATCGGCTCCACACGCAACCGTGCAGATGTGTGGGAGCTACCGGAACCGCCCGCCCGACCGGTGGCGCCAAGTACATCGGTACGCGCGATGACAGTCCTTCTCCCTCGTCGCCATGCTCTTGGCCGGATACCCCGTACGTGCCCAGCCAGCCAAAAGTTCTTGCACCTACCTAAGCTAGCCGCGTAGGTGAGGTAACCTATAGCTGCTCTTGGCGGTTTGCATCGGCAAGAGGACAAGGTAGGAAGACCGACCCGAAGACGAAACAAATCATCGCCGGCCGGGTAATGATTGCATCTTCAACGGAGCGCGCGACCGTTTGCATTTGCGCGGATTGAAAATGCGACTGCACCTGCTTCAGCGGGGCTACGCATCATGTCTGGATCGTCAGCAGATACGCAAACGTGGCGCAAATATACGACACGTTTGCGTTTCTGCGGAAGCTGCGCGCTTGCGTCGAGCGTCCGCTCGCTTCTCCTATGGGCCCGCCTGGCAGCGACCCTATCCTGAGCCGGCGAATGAAAGCAAAACAACTGTCGGGGGAACCACCGGAGTGGCAACCGTGTCGATCGACGCGCCAACCGCCGGAATGGAGCGCTGAACCGTCATGGAAGAGCAACCGCAGACATCTTTGTTATACGGCTGCCATTAATCCCTGCCATTAATCCCCGCTGAATAAAACCCATGCGTCATCTCCAACCGGCTGCCATTCTTCTTCTTCTCCAACACCGGCTAGCCACCATGAGCAACCTGTCGTTGCCATCGGACAACGACAGCGAGGGGAAGCCGCCGGGCTGGCGGCATTGGTGGGATAGGGCTGCCACGCCGAGCAACCCTAGCTCCCCACCGATGGAGGGCGAGGAGGAGGACTCAGAGGCAAGGTGGGCACGGCTGGAGGCGGCCGACGACGCGGCAACGGCAAGGAAGAAGGCAAGGGCCAGGGCACGGGCGCAGGCGGAGGCTCGTCATCCGTTCACCGACGACGAGGAATACCCATTGACCAGTCGTTGGGGGGGGGGGTACTCAAACTATCAATCAATATATAGATTCTACTTAAGTTTCTCCAAAATAAATCGGACCGCTGGGAGCACACCCAGACGCAGACGGACAATTTGCGCCTAGCGACCATTCTGTTGTGAAATGTATATGTGGATTGCCTAGCCCTTTCCATCAGTTCGGACTTTTGGTTCAAGTGGCTAGTGCATGAAGGTTAACATGGTATCAGAGCCCCAGGTCTCGAGTTCAAATCCTGCCTTTCACATGGTTTTCGCAATTAAGCCTAAAAATTGTTGTTGCCCCCCTCTTTAGCCACCGATGATGCCCTGTTTCGGTGTGCTCTTCTTCTTTCACGTGTTGACTTTCTCTTCTCCCGTCACACGTGAGTGGGGGTGTTGTGAAATGTATATGTGGATTGCCTAGCCCTTTCCATTCGCGTGGACAATTTGGGCCTCTGAAATGCGTCGTCCCATTGGAGATGCCCTTAGGCCCAATCCATTTCAAAATTTTAAAAAATACTACTACTTCTGTTTAAAAATAGTCATATTAAGTTTTTCTAGGTACGGATGTATTTATAACTAAGATGTGTCTAGATACATTCGTAACTAGATAAAACTAAGACGCATATTTTTAACCGAAGGGAGTATTATTTATTCGTTTGATCGTTTGGGTTGAATCGTGGACACGGAATCAGCAATCTTCTTAAACTTGTTTGTTTAGGTCGGTGGCTAACTAGTAACCACATTGGCTCGACGCATTTTGATCTGCGCATTCCACTATTTCACCAAGATATGCCAATGTGTGTATGAGAGAGGCCATAAAATCTGAATATAGTGCCAACAAAATTACCGCTAATTAGGGAACCACACGTAGCTCACACGCAAAAGCACCGAATCAAAATGCAAAAGAACATAAGTCTCGCACGAAATAGACAAACTATGATAGATATATGCGCTCACGTATCATGTTGTCGAATGATGGCTTGCTTCTCCTCGAACAAAACTCTTTGTTCCGGCTTCACGAGGCTCAAGTCGGCAAACATGATCCGGTTTGAGGAATTTCGCATCGGTCTTAATGACTTGGATTTCAAGATCTCGAGCACCCGCTACTCCAATGTCATTTCTTTCTACAGGGCCTTAGCCTTGATTTTCCGGCTATCAGCAGGGGCGGTAGGGACGGGGTGCATTGTGGCTGACAAAATTTGAGTGTAACGGCTGAAATAGAAGTGTCTTGTGTCCACTAACGGACAAGCCCTACAGGTAGAAGAGAGTGGGCACGGTTATTGTCTACATGTACTCATTTTCAAGCTAAATTATGGCTTCGAATGGTCGCCGTAGATAGGTTGATTAGTTCACGTCGGGATTCGATGGGCTAGGGTTTGCTTTGTTAAGCTTCATGCACTAGCTACTTAAACCAAAAGTCCGAACTGATGGAAAGGGCTAGGCAATCCACATATACATTTCACAACACCCCCACTCGCGTGTGACGGGAGAAGAGAAAGTCAACACGTGAAAGAAGAAGAGCACACCGAAACAGGGCATCAGCGGTGGCTAAAGAGGGGGGGCAACAGCAATGACCTGGGGCTCTGATACCATGTTAAGCTTCATGCACTAGCCACTTGAACCAAAAGTCCGAACTGATGGAAAGGGCTAGGCAATCCACATATACAGTTCACAACATGCTTGTCCTTTTGTTCGGAAGTCGAGATGCATTTAAAGCAGACAACTAACTGCACCGGTCACGGGCCCTCCCCTGGTCAATTCCTCGTTGGAATTCGACGGGTTTCTTTTCTAGATTAGAACATAATATCGCTAATGCTGATAATTCTTAATAAATAATTTATACTATTTGTTGCCCTGTGTAATGCTGATGCTAATCTTCTGAAATATTGGAGATCTATTTGTTGTATGTGGTTTTGTATGTATGATTCAGTCATTTTTGAACTAAATATCCAACTTTTTTAGCGAAATCCTTTATTTTTATGCTATATTTGGTATTTTAAAACGTTATTCAAAATATAGCACGCAATTATCATAATATATTGTTCATAGTGTTTAAAGGAGGCTGACGGTATTTCATTTAGCACGTTATTTTAAAACTTCATTGTACATGATCGTTTCCACCAGGCGAGTTCATTCCTAGGCTCGACGCTCTTGGGACTAGATAAGGATCGGCTCATTGCAGGAGCAGGTATCATGAGCAATGATACGCGCACCCTTCTTCCCCACGGACATGAAATCGTGAAGATTTCATCATCGCTTTGCCTTGATATTTTTCGATAAAGGGAATATATTAATATCAGAAGATACCAATTACACCCAGCCTCTGCAACAACGCAACGTTCTAATAACATTACGGATGCACACAGCCAAAAAAAAGAAAAATAAAACTAAGAAATAAAAGTCCCGCTACAGTATCCCAGCCCTAGCAACAGTAATACATCCACCACCGAGACAACACCTAAAATTCAGACTCTTCAAAAGCAACGCCTCCAAGAAGGGAACAGTGCACCAGCGCTGTCGTCGCCCGATCAAAGATCTTAGGTTTTCACCCTGAAGATAGTCTCCGCTCTCAAAACAATGTCTTCAACAAGAACATTGCCAGGCACAACCAGTTAAGGCCAGACCTTGGGTTTTCACCCTAAAAGGTAAGATCCCGAACTTCACATGTGTTGCCGCCCCCACTTTCATACCACTGTTGCGAAGTCCGGAACACCAAGCAAACCCCTCAACAGCGCAAAGAATTGAACCTCCATTAGCTAGTCCTCCAAATCCGGCCTTCATGATATTCTCTTCTTCTGACTTCACCATGGATCAGCTGTCACTTGGTGTCAACACAGAAAAGAGCTTCGCGCAACACCCTCCAAAACCAAACGGTCGGAATAAAAGCATGGGCGCACACGACCGAATACCACCGATCCAGCAAACTCCAGGCAATAGAAGCACTGTTACATTCGCCGGCGGCGCCTTCCGGAACTCAACACTCCGGCCAGATCATGAAGGGCAGGCCTCCAGCAGGTCTTCAACTTCGCCCAAGAGAGACCCTAGGACTGCCGCCTTTATTCAGGTCAGGCCCCCACGCCGACGACCATCCTAGGCTGGCCATGGTTGCTGTCGGAGACACCAAGCAGATTGCGTAGTCCGAAGATACCGCACACGCCTGGGCACCGCTGCAACCGAACGCCAGCCCTCCACCACAAAGCCAGGACACGGTGTGGGATCCCGAGATCCACCACAACCGGCCACAGACCGGCCGACCAACGCCAGCGAGAGAGAGGGCCGCCGCCACCAAGCCCGAGGCCGCTGCCCCGGCGACCACGTGATGCGGGCAAGCTGCACGCCGGCAGGAGCAACCCGCACGCAGCAGACGGAGCAGGCACGCGCCAACAGGAGCGATGCCGATTCGTGGCCCGCCAGGCCCAAACGAACCCAGATCGGACCCAACCGCGCCGCCGCCTGCGGTCGTCGCCTGCAGCCGAGAACGCGCCGAGCAGAGCACCAACCGCCGCCGCCCCGCACCACCTCCGCCATGCCGTCACGCAGCCAGGAACACCAGATCGGGCGCCGCCGATGAGCGCCAGGCCCGCGACCGGAGCCCCGCGCCGCCGCGCCGCACAGGCTTTGCCCGGCGACGGCTCTGGCGGCGGCGAGGAACGGGGATGGAAGGCGGGTGAAGGTCCGGGCGCGCCGGCAGAGGTCGCCCCGGTGCGGCTTGGCGCAGCCGCACGGGAGCGGAGATGTATTTTGCCTTGATATATACACATATCAATACCCAGCACCACTGCTCGTGTAACCGTTGCTTTCTTGCACTTTTTAAACGAACGATGCTACGACGATGAGACTACCGATTTCGCCTACGAACAGACATGTGCAGGTTCTCTATACGTGACGTGCTCGTCGGTCCATGATTGCGCAGACGGTACCATGATTCCTCGTCTGCAAATCCGCGGCTGGGGAGCGGATCATACGGGAAAAGCGTGCGCGATTGATCGCACGAATCATGCTCGTCCGTCCTCCGTCCCCCGTCCCATCGTCCCACGCTCCATCTCGTCCATCGACGACCGACACCTTCCTCGTCCTGCCCACCACGTCCCGTGACGGGACCGTGGAATATAGGCCGGAGACCAGGGGCGACACGAGAAAGGCTTCGGTGGCTGCTTCCCTTCCATGCCACGTTCTCCGCCTGTGTCACCTTGTAGGTCACGTGTGCCACTTTCAAGATTCTGATGAATCATGGATGGATGTGATCAGGCACGGGCACGCAAATTCTCGCGACGCACACCTGGGACGCGTTTGATAGACTGTGCGGTCCCTTAGGCCATCTCCAACGGGTTCGTTCGTTTGCGTCTGCACGGACAAAAAACGCGCTCCAGCGGCTAGACGCAAAACGTTCATAGCGTCAGTCCTGACGCAAACTTGGATCAAATATGCGCCAGGATTGCGTCGTCCGCGCGTCCGTTTGCGTCCGTTAGGTCTGCATGCAGCCCTCTCTCCTTCTTTAATCACGCATGCGGTCATTCCTAGCCACATAAACAGAATCTTTCCCTCTCTCTCTCTCCTCTCTAATCACGCATGCGATCAAATAAATGCGTCTCTACCGCTGGTGAAGGGGCAGACGCATGCGGACATGCGGACGTTTTTTGTGTCCGTGCCCGATGCAAACAGACATAAATATGCGTCGGCCCGCTGGAGATGCCCTTAGCTCGCGTCGTCCAGCAATTTTCGGCCGTTTAGTTATCTAAGTTGACTGGTGTTGTTGCACGAGCCGGTTCTCAAAGCACCAGTTTCCGGAGGCAAATCTCCAACGCGGCTGATGCAAAAGCGAATCTTCAGCGCACGCGCAGAAACGAGGATGGAGATAGCGGGAGCTGCGACACGCATCGGCGAAAAGCGAAAAGGGGGCGGGAAGGATTCCGTTACCTCCCGCCGCGCCCCATCGCCTATTTCTACCCCCTTCTCTACTCTCCCCCAAATTTCGAGCTGCGACAAGCAGGTAACATGCGCATGCATCTCTGGTCGGCGACGGTGGCAGTAGCGGCGGCATCGACTACATGTGGGCGGTTTCATTTACTTCCTGGTGCAGCACATCTTCACCTCCGGCGATGAGTAAGGAACCCTTATCCCGGTACCGCGGTTATGTTTAGATCTAGGTTAGGAGTTGTCAGATATTGGCTATTGTTTGTTCTTGTAGCAGGGGTTAGTTCGGATTGTGCTGAGCTATCATGATCTTGCCAGGCTTCGACATTTTCGGTTGCTCTAATTCAACCGCAGACCTCTCGCCACCATTAATTCCCGCTCAATAAGACCCCTGCGTCTGCTCTAATTCATCTCCAACTGGCTCCTATTCATCTTCATCTCCAACACCGGCTAGCCACCATGAGCAACCTGTCGTAGCCATTGGACACCGATAGTGAGGGGAAGCCGTCGGGATGGCGGCATTGGTGGGATAGAGCTGCCACTCCAAGCAACTCTAGCTCCCCGCCGACGGAGGGATAGGAGGAGGGCGCGCTGTTGGCCTCGATGGTCAGGATGAGGAGAAGGAAAAGGAGGAGGATCCAGACGCAAGGTGGACACGGCTGGAGGCGAAGGAGGCGATCGAGGAGGCAGCGGACGCAAGGAAGGAGGCAAGCGTCCGAATGAGGACGTAAGCGCGGGCGCAGGTGGAGGCTCGTCATCCGTTCTCCGACGACGAGAAAGACCCCAATGACCACTAGTCGGAGGGAAACTCAAACTCGTCAGACGCGCCGACCGGCAGTACCTCTTCGATCAACTTCGCATAGACAGCCGTGCAAGCAATTTAGGAAGGGGTCTGATGTCTACTTCCCCCTCCTTTTCCTGTAGACAGTGTTGGGCCTCCAAGAGCAGAGGTTTGTAGAACAGCAGCAAGTTTTCCCTTAAGTGGATCACCCAAGGTTTATCGAACTCAGGGAGGAAGAGGTCAAAGATATCCCTCTCATGCAACCCTGCAACCACAAAGCAAGAAGTCTCTTGTGTCCCCAACACACCTAATAGGTGCACTAGTTCGGCGAAGAGATAGTGAAATACAGGTGGTATAAATATATATGAGCAGTAGCAACGGTGCCAGAAAATAGCTTGCTGGCGTGTAGTTGATGGTGGTAGTATTGCAGCAGTAGTAACACAGTAAAACAGTAAACAAGCAGTAGTAACGCAGCAGTATTTAGGAACAAGGCCTAGGGATTAGACTTTCACTAGTGGACACTCTCAACATTGATCACATAACAGAACAGATAAATGCATACTCTACACTCTTATTGGATGATGAACGCATTGCGTAGGATTACACGAACCCTCAATGCCGGAGTTAACAAGCTCCACAATTTGTTCATATTTAAGTAACCTTATAGTGTAAGATAGATCAAAAGACTAAACCAAGTACTAACATAGCATGCACACTGTCACCTTCATGCATATGTAGGAGGAATAGATCACATCAATATTATCATAGCAATAGTTAACTTCGCAATCTACAAGAGATCATGATCATAGCATAAACCAAGTACTAACACGGTGCACACACTGTCACCTTTACACACGTGCAGGAGGAATAAAACTACTTTAATAACATTGCTAGAGTAGCACATAGATAAATTGTGATACAAACTCATATGAATCTCAATCATGTAAAGCAGCTCATGAGATTATTGTATTGAGGTACATAGGAGAGAGATGAACCACATAGCTACCGGTACAGCCCCGAGCCTCGATGGAGAACTACTCCCTCCTCATGGGAGCAGCAGCGGTGATGAAGATGGCGGTGGAGATGGCAGCGGTGTTGATGGAGGAGCCTTCCGGGGGCACTTCCCCGCTCCGGCAGCGTGCCGGAACAGAGACTCCTGTCCCCCAGATCTTGGCCTCGCGATGGCGGCGGCTCTGGAAGGTTTCTGTGGTTTTCGTCAATTGGTGTCGAAGTTTTAGGTCACGACGGCTTAAATAGGCGAAGAGTCGGAGTCGGAGGGGCCACGGGCTGCCCAAACCATAGGGGGGCGCGCCCCCCCCCCCTGGCCGCGCCGGGGTGTGGTTTGGTGGCCCTGTCCCCCTTCTCTGGCGGTTCTCGTGTGTTACGGATGCTTCCGGTGAAAATAGGAACTTGGGCGTTGATTTCGTCCGATTCGAGAATATTTCGTTACTAGGATTTCTGAAACCAAAAACAGCAGAAACAAAGAATCGGCACTTCGGCATCTTGTTAATAGGTTAGTTCCAGAAAATGCACGAATATGACATAAAGTGTGCATAAAACATGTAGATAACATCAATAATGTGGCATGGAACATAAGAAATTATCGATACGTCGGAGACGTATCAGGGTCCATGCAAGTTTCTCCAAAATGCGTCGGACCGCTGGGGTTGCCCCCGACGCAAACAAACAATTTGTGCCTAGCGACCATTTCGGCGTCTACGGGAGGACGGACAATTTAGATGTCCGAAATGTATCGCCCCGTTAGAGATACCCTAAAGTTGTAAAGGACATGTAACAAATCCGCTGTTTGGAGTTTAGACATGGGGACAAGCAGAAGCTGTTGGGCACGATGGACGATGGACTCTGTGGTCACTCCCTCCCTCCTTGGACGGGCTCCATCGATCGAGGTTGGCACTGTAGGTTCGAATGGGCACGCTTCCGGCCGGCCGGGGACTTCGCCGTCGGCATCTAGCCTGTACGACGGACTAGAGAAGGCATCGTACGACCCCGCCACGGGCGGCGAACCTGATCCGTTCCGTGACGGACACCGACCGATCCGCGCCTTCGCGTGTCGGGGCGGGACAGCAAGACGCTAAAAATGCATGCGCGTACGTCACGCGTCACGCGCTGGAAGAGAAGGGAAGGGTTCGGCGATCCAATGGTTCCTGCCGGAGTGTCCACCGTGCCATTGTTGTTGAATGCGGCCCCCGGACGTTCCATTCTGGCCGGAGCATGGCTCACGACGCGTTCGTGGCTTCGTGCACGCCTCGCGCGCGCACAGTGCTTCCGTCTCGGTCGCCTCTCGCGCACGTCCGGGTGGAGCCCGGCAATCCACGTCGCCGACGTCCGTGCGCCGGCGTCGCGCGTCCGCTGGCGCTGGGCCACTGTGCCGTGTGCGCCTATGATCCGCCTCGCTAGATAGGGTCTACCGGATGCATGGTATGTGTGAGGGCATCTCCAGTGGCGCGACGGAAACGGACGCTGAGCGACCGTTTGCGTCCACCGGACCGAAAAATACGTCTGGCATCACCTCCAGTGGCGCGACGCATCGTGATCGGGCCGTCCGCTGCGACGCAAACCCGGCACATATTTGCGCATGGAATGCGTCGCGGCGGACGCTGCGCGGACACGCAAAGTGTGCGTGTCCGCTCGCGTCTCCACCGGGCCCGCCTGGCAGCGAGACTGTATCGAGGGCATCGCTTCCGCGGTCAGCGCTTCCGCGTCTGCGCCACAGCCTTCGCCATCAATCTCGCGGCTGCCTCTTCTGCGCGCGCACTGGGGGCGGCGGTTGGGCTTCTGCGCCGCCTTCAATGGCATCATTTTCCGCGCACAGCCGGCCTTAAAAGTCAACCGGCACCGTTCCTCCATCGCCCACACCTCCACTCGCACCACCACCGCCGCAACACCATGGGGAAGAAGAAGAACGACTTCGAGGCGTCCGGCAGCAACACGAAGAAGGAGGAGCGGTCGGGCAGGGTGCCGGTGCCCGTCAGCGTGGGGAGGCTGATGCACGCGCACTGGACGCCTTGCGACGCCTGGAGGTACGTGCACATGCCTGGCGGCTGGCGGCTCAGCTACCGCCGGGTGCCCGTCCCTCCGGTGCCTACGCGCGAGCCAGATAGGACCGCCGACATCCGGCGAAGGAGGCAGTACCTGCCGCCGGACCTCCTGGCCGAACCGGCGTACGCCATCGACTCTGATAGCTGGCGCATGTATCTCGTGTCCGAGAGGGATCGGAGGAGGAGGGCGGGCTTCATGGGCGACAAGGACTTTCCCTTCGACCGTCCACCGCCGCCTCATCCTCGAAGACAGCAGGCTTCGACGCATGCGCACCAGGCGCCGATGCCTGCGCAGTACGAGGATGACTACGACGAATACAACGACGACGACTAATACATCGAGGCACTGGTGTACCACAACGAGGAGGTCAAGGACAACAGCGACGACTACGTCGCGGTCGTGTTCCAGGATTTGCAGTTGGCCATGGCGGAGGGCCGCAACTTCGAGTTCCCGGACAACATGACGGACGACGAGATGGTGAAGCTCGGCATCCTCGTCTCCGAGAACGACCGACCTGTGCAGCCGCCGCTGCCCGGTACACCACCGGCTTCATGCCGCCGGGCTTGTCGGAGGATGAAGCCCTACGACTAGCGCTCCAGGACTCGGCCGCGCCACAACCGCCACCGTACAACCCCTGGGCGCCTCCACAGCCACAACCCTGGGCGCCTCTACCGCCGCCGCCGCCACAGCCACAACACTGGGCGCCTCCACCTCCGGCACAGCCACAGCCTTGGGCGCCTCCACCTCCAGCACCGCCGACGCGCCCGGCGTACGTTCCGCCGGTTCCCAACTGGCCGTGGACGGTACCGGACCTCATCGTGCTCGACAGGGACGAGGAGAATCAGTAGGCGCAGGCTTTTAGGGTTTATTTTCAAACTATGTAAATTATGTTTTCATGTTATAAAAAAATGTTTCGAGCAAAAATGCGTCGTGCCACCGAAGCCACCCGACGCACGGACGCGTGGTCGATTTCGATCATTTCGATCGACGCAAACGGACGCGCAAACATTTTTGGGCGCTGAAATGCGTCACTCTGGGGGATGGCTGATACGCGTCGATTTTGACAAAACTGACCTATTTCTGGTAACAACGCACAAAAAAACCTGTCCCAGAAAAGATTTCACGAATTGACCCTTTTTCTTGGCTCCGCACCAGATGGAGCCAAGCAACACAAGACAACGCCCCGGGTGATGGCGCCATGGTCGCACGACGCCGCGCCTTATGGCGCCATGCTACCACGATGCCGCGCCAGATGGCGCCATGCCCCCGACATAAAAAACAACCCGACCAGCCCCTCTCGTACCCCTTCGTCCTTCGTCCAGAGACAGAGACGAGCTGAAGCGCATGGCGCCGCTGCACCCGCCCCTCTCCCCACCACGCAAATCACTACTCTAAAGCCTCCAATCCTTCTCTCTCTTTGGTGGATCTACTTCCCCTCCGAAATCTGAAGGTATTCCCCATCGATTTTCCTCCGGATTTTTGGTTTAAGTCAAGTTTTGGCCGGTTTTGGGTAACCCTAGTTCATCCCCAAAATAAGTATTTAGGTCCGAATTGATATGGCTTGACATGGTTGACAACATTGTAGTTATTCCTGTAGTTAGGGGTTAGTAGATCTGAGAGGTATTGTTAGGTTGGTAATGTTGGATTAGAAATCTTGCCTACCATGTTTCCCTCAAATATTTTTATTAGCAATGAAATAGAATTGTTCACATATGTAGGATGGAAATAGAATTGTTCTTATTCTCAGTGTGTTCTTATTCTTATGAAATAGTTATACCAAATTGTTATACCGGTTTGTTCTTATAATATGTAGTAACTTGTTTATATTTGCTCACATATGTAGGATGGAACCGGAATGTATCCTAGATGACCATTATGACAAATGGCACCGCGGAAGGACTATGGCGGAGAAAGGGGAGGTTTTGAAATGGTTGCACTTGAGGTGCCATGAGGTCCATGGCAAGAAGATGCCATATGACGAGCGATACACACAATATATCAAGAAGACCGGACTTCTCCCTTTCGTGCACCTTGTGTCCCGGTCGACGCCGCATATGAACCCATGCGCGATCACGGCACTAGTTGATCGATGGAGACCGGAGACACATAGTTTCCACTTGCCTTGTGGGGAGATGACAGTAACTCTGCAAGATGTTTCCATGATCCTGGCACTTCCTATCAAAGGGGAGCCTGTGTGTCGGAACACAGCTTCTGATGGATGGCGTGAAGCGATGAGGGATCTCATTGGGAACGCGCCGACGACGGAGAAGATGTCTGCTGGTGCTCCTTATTCTTGGATCCAAAAGAACTTCAAGAAGTGCCCCGAGGGCGCCGAGGACGAGGTGGTTGAGATGTATGCTCGGACATACTTGTGGTATGTTGTGAGTAGGGTTCTTTTCTCAGACGGCACTGGATCGAATGCCTCCTTCATGTGGCTCCAGTTATTTGCGGGTTGGGAACATAATCTCAGTTGGGGAACAGCGGCACTCGCTTACTTGTACCGACAGGTAATAACTTGTACCACCTGGATTGTTGTCTTTCTTCGCTACATTGTTCATTACTTGTACCCTGGATTGTTGTCTTTATTCGCTATATACATATTGTTTTTGAATGTGCAGTTGGACGACGCGTGTTGCAAAACAGGAAAAGGAGCAAGTATTGGTGGTTGTATGCTTCTATTGTCCATATGGTCGTGGTTGCGCTTGCCAGTTGGCCGTCCCATTGAGATGCGCCGGAATGATTGGAATGATCATAGAGACCCATTACGTTTTCCTACCGCGGCGTACATATGGGACAATACAGAACCTTTCCATGGTGAATCTAAGGAATGCTACATGAGGTACATCAGCCAACTCGACGCTCTTACCCCGGAGAAGGTAATAACTTGATTGGTCTTTATTTCAATTTGCTTTCCACCACATGGCTCAACCAACCCGAGGCTTGTATTACGCATAGGTGACATGGGAGCCCTATGGAGAGCCCGGGAGTATTGCTCGACACATATTGTTTAGGCTGAACCCGAAGTGTCTAGAAGAAGCACATCTTTGGCGGATGACTTGTCAATTGATATGCTTTTATGCAGTTGAGTACCATCTTCCAGATCGGGTGATGAGACAGTTTGGTTTGTTCCAAGAGACCCCGCCGCCATGGAAGGACACTAGAATAGAGTTGCACGAGTGAGTCCTTCATACATAACATATTCATGACCTACTGAATATACTGCTGACTATGAATTTTAACTTCCAGGTTGGACAAAATAAGGCAGAAGAAGGAGAAGAATTGGCCCATCCGTCACAGGCACTACATCAACAAGTTCAAGGCCATCATCAGGAGGATTGAGGACCCAAAAACAGTTCCGGTTCATCTGCAACCATTTGATAGCGAAGCATTCAGCCGGTATCTTTGCTGGCTACGTAGTGTGTCTCGTTTGTACATAAAGCCGCCGGCTTTTGCACCCGTGGATGTAGAAGACGGAACATATCTGGATGATGAGGACATGGCCAAGTTGGATTATAACAGACGCACAAGAGAGGGTAGAAACCCTGACCCCACACGTGCTTGAATGCCCTTATGCTTGGCCCGAATGCCCAAAATGCACGACCAAATACTCGGACACTTTCACCTTTCATAGTCCTAGTCTTTGTTCCAAGAGGCTCCACCACATGATATGTTCCCGGGTTTCTTGCCGCCATAGCTCCCAACAACCTAGGGAGGCGGTTATATGCTTCTTCCCAATCACCATACAAAATCTTAAATGCCGCTTGCTTGGCCTTCCACGCCTTCCCATACTTCACCTTGTAACCAAAAAGTTCATTTATCAAGTCTATCACCCCCTTAATTGTATATGTAGGGAGTGACCTTATGTTATTGGCAACTCTATAAGCAATGAAAGCGGAGGACAATTGACGGTGATCATCCGCAACTGTGGTATCACGGATATCCTTGCCACTGCATGTATGAATAGATTGGCAAGTTACAATGCTCCATTGTGGCCCTCCTCTGAATGGTCTTGCACGCACAACCCACGAACATCCTTTGTCCTCACACTTGACTGTGTAGCGCACCTTAGCATCCGAGTGAACCACCTTGTACGGTCGATGGTACTTAACCGCGTAGTCCTTGATCCACATTTGAAATTCCAACAAACTTTGAAATTTCACTCCGGGATTAATCCCATACTTTTTGGGTTTCCTATCCTTTTTAGCGGATACCCTTGGTTCAAGCACTCTACTAATACCACCATCAACTATAGCCTTATTCGCAAGGCTAAGATCTCGGAACAATGATGGGCGATGAGCACGGCCTACTACCTTCTTGTGAGCTGCGGCTTCTTTAGCCGTTAGCCCATCCTCATCAACATCTTCGTCGGGCCCTTCATCCTCCGAGTCTGATGCATGAGATCGCAAATAAGGGAGGTCATGGTCCATGTCCTCCTCTATGCAATTTGCCTCCACGTCACCGACTTCATTCTCACGGAGCCCATGCTCCGCGTCATCACCCTCGTAGTTACCACCCTCCGTTTCCTCCTCTTCATATTGGTCATTACGAACCGGGCTCATTGGAGGTTGGCTCATTGGAGGTTGGCTCATTCGAGTGTCGTACACATCGGCACTATGATGCTCAGACGGCTCATCGCGAGCACATGGGGAAGCATGCCGGTTCAAGTCGATGCTCAACCGAGCAACAAACTTCCTTGTGGCAAATAACTCGAGAGACTTATCTTGGGAACCCACCACAATCTCCTTGTATGCACTCCAATTCAGCTCCGAGTCAACGGGCATTATCTTCAACCGATTGTGATGTCCAAACCCGGCATTATACCTTCCAATCAATTCACATCCATCACTTGGCTCCATCCACTTCAAATCGAATCGAATTCTTTCAACAACCTCGATGTAGGTAGGACTAGTGGTGAATACCATAACTACCTCCTTTGGGTCAACACACTCGGCATTCCCTTTCAAAAAAGCCGCTTTGTTCATATGATGAACATTCACAATTCTTGCCATCTAAAAAATGACAACAATCCAAATGCATCAAGATCTTTCATAACCCTAACCCTAAGCACCAATTTAAACACCTAATATTTCATAGTCATCAAACCAAGAACCATTGGCCAGAGTTTCATTATGCAAAATCTAGGGTTTCATTACTTGAGAAGAAAAGCACCAAATCCACGAAATTAATTGGACAAAAAGGGGGAGAATAGGGGAGATTACCTCTTAGGCCTAAAGGGAGTCGAAATCCACCAAGAAACGCCACAGATCTGAGGGATTTGATGGAGAACTTAGGTGGGGGAGTGAGAGAGAGAGACGAACCACTGGTGGGGGTCGGGCTTCGGAGGTGGAAGAAAACGTTTTGATGCTAAGGACAGCGCAGATGCAGGCCCGAGGGTTATTTCCGCCAAACAGGCATGGCTCCATTGCGGGCGGAGCCAAGCTACAAAGCACGACGGCTGCTGAATGCCACGTCAGCGTGGCCATAGCGCCACTGGTCGTGGCGTCGTGGTGGCACAGCGCCGTCCCGGATGGCGTTATGGTATGAAGCTTGGCTCCCTCTAGTGCGGAGCCAAGCAAAAGGATCAATTCGTGAAATCTTTTCTAGAACAGGTTATTTCGTGCGTTGTTACCCGAAATAGGTCATTTTTGTCAAAATCGACCTGATACGCAACCGTGCACATGTGTGGGAGCTGCCGGAGCTGCCCCGCCCCGACCGGTATCGCCAAGTACATTGGTACGCGCGATGGACAGTACTGCTCCTCTCGTCGCCATGCTCTTGGCTGGATGCAGCGAGCTAAAAGTTCTTGCACCTACCTAAGCTAGCCGCGTAGGTAAGGTAACCTATATAGCTGCTCCTGGCGTTTTGCATCGGGTTGAGGACGATAAGGGAGCAAGACCAAAGTGAAACAGAAACAAATCATCTCCGGCTGGGCAACGATTGCTAGGTTGAGGTTTGGGCCCGACCCATTTCGATTTTTTATTATAATTAATTTAGGTTGGGCCGTGCACAAGAAACCGAGCATCTGCTCAAACTTGTATGTTTTGATTCCCTCAACAACAATTTTGATCTGTGGTAGCTGGTATGCAGTGGCTCATTTTGGTCTGTGCTGGCCATTTTTATTTTATTGTTACACTATTTTAACAATATATATCAATGTGTAAATGAAAGAGGCCACAAAATCTAAATATAGTGCCAATAAATTGCCGTTAATTAGGGAATCACATAGCTCAGAGACAACAATACCCAATAAAGGTGCAAAAGGACACAAAGTCTCACCCGAAATAGACAAACTACGATAGATATGTGTGTTCACCTATCGCGTTGTCGGATGATGGCTTGGTTCTCGTCGAATATGATCATGTTCTCCTCGGCGAGGAATTTGGCATCGGTCTCAATGGCTTGGATTTCAATATCTCGAGCGCCCGCTCCTCCGCTATCATTTATTTCTACGGGGCCTTAGCCTTGATCTTTCCGCCGCCGGTGGGGGCGGTAGGGGCGAGGTCCATGGCGACGGCGTCCTCCATCCTCCATCGCAAGCTAGGTCTATGCGCGGGAGAAATTCGAGTGTAAGTGGCTAAAGTGGAAGTGTCTAGTGTCCACTGACGGGCAGGCCCCGCGGGTAGAAGAGGGACGTGCGAACACAGTTGTTGTCCGCCCCTACGCATTTCGAATCAAAATTGTGGCTTGGAGTGGTCGCCGCGGATAGTTCGATTAGCTGCCGTGGGGACGATGGACTGAGATTTGCTTGTGCTTCTGAGAGATGCATTTGAAGCCGACTACTAAACACACCGTTCACGGGCCCGCCCCTGGGTCAATTCCTCGTTGGAATTCGACGGGAGGCACTCGATCACCCTTCCTGCATTTTCCATGATCGGTTCCACCAGGCGAGTTCATTCCTGGGCTTGCGTTCTGGGACCTAGATAAGGATCGGCTCGGCTCATTGCAGCACCGGGTATCATTAGGGCATCTCCAGCGGGGCGACGCAAAAGGACGTTTTTCGTCTGTTTGCGTCTGCGTGGACAAAAAACGCCCTCCAGCGGGGCGACGCAAAACGTTCGCAGTGTCCGTCCTGATGCAAACGTGGACCAAATATGCGCTAGGAATGCGTCTCTGCGGACGCATTCGCGCGTCCGTTTGTGTCCGGTTGGGCTGCATGCAGCCCTCTCTCTCCTCCTTTAATCACGCATGCGCTTATTCCTAGCCACACAAACAGAATTTTTCCCTCTCTCTCCTCTCTAATCACGCATGCGGTCAAATAAATGTGTCCCTGCCGCTGGAGAAGGGGCAGACGCCTGCGGACATACGGACGTTTTTTATGTCCGTGCCCGACGCAAAAGGACATAAATATGCGTCGTCCCGCTGGGATGCCCTTACCAATAATGCACGCACCCAACTGACCTTCACCACCTTCCCCACGGAATCCTGCAGATTTCAGCATCGCTCTCCCTTGATATCCCATGTCATTGCCCATCACCACTGCCCGTGTAACTGTTGCCTCCTCGCACTTTTCCGCCCAGCGATGATACGACTACGAGGATGAGCACCAGCGATGATACGACTGGTGTCTGTTCCCTCGTGTCCACCTCACCACACGGCTAGCTCGTACCTACACGGTTACTTTTATGTTACCTCCTCCCTATGCGACGTGTTTGTCCGTCCACGATTGCGCAGACGGTACCATGATTCCTCGTCTGCAAATCTGCGGCGGAGGATCAGCTAGGCCTCTGGGGAGCGGATCGTGCGGCCCCCGTCCGTCCCATCATCGACGACCGACAGCTTCCTCGTCCGGTACACCACATCCCGTGACGAGACCGTGGAAGATAGGCAAGGTGACACAGAAAAGGGCTCTCGCTGGCTAATGGATGTACGTCGTTCGTCCTGTAGGTCCCGTGTGCCAAATCCGAGGTTCTGATGATGGATGTGCTCACGCGCACGCAGATTCTTGTGAGGCAGGTGATATGAAAGCATGTTTGCTGCTCTATCACGTGTTTTTAGGTACTTGGTGAGAGTGAGGAGTAGATCATGTACTAATAAAATAGTGTATTTTATTTAATTACAGTAAATATTAGTTATAAAGTTGACTATAGATGATATGTGTCTTATAGCCCATTGTTGGATATACCATTAAATATGCTCTAAGGGATATAAGGCATATATGCTTTCTATCACGTGTTTCAAGGTATTTTGTGAGAGTGAGAAGTAGATCATGTGTTACTAAAATAGTGCATCTTTCTACCTTGCTATTGTAAACATTAGCTATAAAGTTGACTATAGATAATATGGCAATGTCTTATAATCCGTCGTTGCCTATACTATTAAATATGCTCTAAGGGATTATAAGGCACATATTTTTTTTTTTAAATGTTGCGAGTGATGTTTTGGCTTCTGGAGCATGTTTTGTTGGTAGAAGGAGCATACAGATCCGGGAGCTGAATTGAATTTCACTTAAATGGTTAGACATTACAAGGTCTATCTCGTTTATTGTCCTCTTCCTCCCCTTGCATATTTTCTCTCTCTTCTCTAATACATGTGAAACTATTGATGCATGCACTAATTAATAAGATAAGTTATGGAGTTTCTTAATTTTAACAAATTGGCCCTCATGCCTTATAATCCTGACAGAGGAAGTACAACAGCAATTTCTTTTTAGCAAAATACTATCACTAATAGGCTAAATTAGCTCACTTTGTTTTTAGAGAAATTGTCTCACTTAGCGGGCGGCACTCGTGATTCGTGTTGACTATACTTCCCTACCCCTGAGAAACAGTAACTTTTGTTGATCCACGATGAGTGTCGAGTTTCTCCTGGCTGAGAACATCTCTTCTATATTTTTTTTGGGTAAAGGTGGATTTATATTAAGCAATAGGACTTAATTAAAAGCAGATCGTCGAGAATCCAAGACAAAACCTCCGGTTCTGAGCCAAGCCAGATAACCATGCGTAATTATGTCCTCACAAACAAACAATCTACTTTTATATAAAAAAAATCTGTCACCATTAACTAAAATTTAAGGGATAATTGGTTATTTACCCAAAAATTCACCAGTCTTGGATCATCTACCCAAAGTTCATTGTACCTTGGTTAAATACCCAACAAGGACTTGAAAATAAAAAGATAATTACAGCTGGACCCTAATTAGAGTTAGTCACAGACCGATTGGTGGATCAGCTTTGATCTGATCAGATTGAAACCCTCCTTGACCATATCCAGTTCAACATATGTGTGCCACCAGTCAGCGCCCGTTCCCGGCGGCTGATCAATCGCCTCCGCATCCACCATTGAGAGACGCCTTTCAACCATCCTGACGCCGTCCGACTTTCATCAACATCATCCGCTTGTGATAGCTGTCGTTGCCGCCGTCCGCCTGTGCGGTGCCCATACGTCCCGCCGCCGTGCGCATGTATGTCCTGGATTCCATCTTCTGCTATTTTTAATGTTGTTGTACGACCAGACCAGCGCCTCCAAAAATTCGTTAGTCAGTACAGGGTGAGTCGGCAGTTGATTAGTATTCTTCAGTCAGAGGTAGTTGATGAACTGATTCACATTGTTTGCAGCCTCATGGAAGCCATATACATGCTTGTGATCAGTTTCGGCAGAACCGTGGAAAGTTGCATGCATTCAGATATTCCCCAGGCTTTAGTACAAACAGCGATTAAAACAAACTAGCCCCAAAGTAGTCATTTTCATGGCCAATGAAAGGGTAATTTCTAAGTTTACACAAAACCTCTTTTGGGTAAATCATAAACACAGCTAAGCCTTTTGTTGGGTATTTAACCAAGGTGCAATCAACTTTGGGTAGATAATCCAAGGCTGATGAACTTTTGGGCAAATAACCAGTTCTCCCAAAATTTAATCTCATCGATAAAATGCTCGAGCGGCGAGCGATCTTGGAACTCTCCATTAATTGCTGAGATCAAACACAAGCAATCCCTTTCTACCTCAATTGGAAGCTTACTTTGCTGAAGTTAAACCTTCTTCACATGCTCTCGCCTCAGAGCACCTGCTGTGTCATCCGCAACTTAAACAGAACCATCAAAATTCAATATCATCCAGCGCGGAGAAGGCTTGAGACTGCTATGCTCTCTTATCCGTGTGGTTTGACACACATCAAAACCCGTAGCAAAAGTTTAGCATGCGCATGGTTCAGTCTCGGATATCATGAAGTATTTCTGATTATATATGCTCAGGTCAGATCAATCAATCAACGTAGTAACAATACTTGCTAAGCTGCTTGCCAGAACGCACAGCTATGCATACTACATACAAGGGCCAGGTTCTCGCGGTCCTCGCTCATCCAGGCCGCCAGAGAAATCAAGGCCATAAACGTACGAACTTTGAATTTTGCATTCATGATAACGATAGCTAATTGGAGGTCTACAGCACCGAGTCAAGCCTGATGATCTGTGGCGGTTGTCCTCCATGACTCATGACAATGAACGACCCATGTCCAAGGAAAATCATTAGGCTACAGCAAATATATTTACAACTTCAGAGTGGAATTGCTAATGAAGTTAACAGCACGAGGCATCGGCAATCCATGATTATATGCAAGAGACTCTGTAGCACCTGACACCCTAAAGATGCATATACTCAGGCACAGGTCTGGAAGAGCCAGACCGGCATCGACACAATGTTTCACTGCCCTAAACACACGAATCTACATTAACTGCGTGGAAGAAACGTTGCTGCTTCCGTTTGATGCGCCTTGAGATTTTTTTAGCTCTTCCCTCAGCTTCAGAACCTTTTGGCACGTTTCTTTCAGCTCCTTCTTCAGTTTGGCTGTTGCTTCCTGATACTTATAATCCATCAGCCTCCTCTCTTCTACCGCTTCTTTAAGCCTTCCACGATTCGCGTCGAGCTCTGGTTGCAGCCACCGAATTTGCATACGAAGCTTCGTCTTCTCTTTGTTAAAAGTCGAAGCGTCCTGTAAAAGAAAGCACGTTAGGCTACTATATATGCCGTCTACATCACTGTCCAGTCACCGTGCTGCACAATCAAGCAGATTCCGATCAGGAAATGTTTGTACACTGACAAACTATTTGAAGAGGGCGATTATAATCAACTATTTGAGTTGCTTCCAGATTTTATTTCCCGAGATTGGGAAAAAAAATCGAGATTGTGCTTCCGGATTTTAATGGCATGACACTTAACAAAGATGCAGGGTTATCCATGTTGAAACGTTGTGTGATCCGTGAGTTTGTAATAATTAGAATGTTGTAATAATCTCATACTTTATGGTAATAAAAAGCCGTATGCATCGATTGATGCAGAGGCTGGGATGACCCATTTCGAAAAAAAAACAAAGATGCAGGGAGTGATATATGGTACACTAAGTGATTAAAGAGGCAAAACTTGATGCAGAGCCATCTTTTGAGTAACTGGTAAAGAAGTTAAAGGCACTAGTCAGAACTAGTTATCTTATGAGGACAGCAGCACCAGTTAAAGTAGGTGTCTCGGTATTCCTTCCTAAGAATGGGAACATCAGTTATTCAGGCTATACAAGAAGCTTGGAAGCTAACCTTTCAGTGCAGAGATTGCATTATCAGCTTTCCTGCAGAAATCTAGAAAGCCATTTGATGTGTGATGGTTCCAGCAAAAATCCTAGACCTAAATGTTTACTACTCATTTGTGGCTTCAAGTTATCTTGCAGCCATTTTCATCTCTGTTGTGTTAACTGTCATTTTTTATGTTTTATACATATCATGTCGACTTTTCCAGCATTCCATCAATAGCATTATGGCATAAATATACTTAGAAATTAGTCCATCCAGTTTGGAACCTTGAGGAACAATAGGAATGAAGGTTCTAGGGTTGGTGCCGATTTTAAATCTTCAAGACGAGGCAATGGCATGGGTCAAGGCAGGAGCAAAAGGACTTAGGGATGTCTTGCCTATAACCTGGGATGTGCATTAGTACTCCCCTGTTCTGTAAACATTTGTACCTCCTAGGAGGCGTGTACCAAACCCGACCTTTTCAATGAAATGAAACGCAAACACCTCTTTGCATTTTCTCGAAAAAATTTAGTGCACACGTGGGTCTATTGGAATAGCACTTTCAGTGTGCAAACAAGCAAGACATCATTGCCAGAATGCTATATGCTACTTCCATGAGCCCAGGTATGATCCTGAAAGTTGGAATGCAACATGCAGTAGAATTTAAACTCGTCAGTTTTTATACGTTTTTTTTTTTTTTGCTTTGAGAGTCCTAGCACTATATTTAAAGAAATGCTTCTGATATTCCATATCCAAAAATTAATGAGCACATAAAATATACTCCCTTCGCTCCATAATTCTTGTCGTGGTTTTAGTTCAAATTTGAATTCAAACTACAATCACGACAAGAATTATGTAACGGAGGGAGTAGATTAAAAATGCTGGTATCGAATATATAAAACAGTTGATGTTTCTGTACCAGCACAGGCTTTCCAAGGCTCAATAATGTTACACAGTAAGTAACCAGGTAATCCTTTGGGAAGCTTTAACACTTCAAAACTCTGCAGAAATATTCTACCTTAATCTACAGCAGACAGTGATAGGTTAGGCAATGCTTACGTGTTTCATCTTGACTTCCATGGTAGATATCTGACAGCTCAACTCATCCATATTAGCTTTGGCCTGTATTAGCTGCATAAAAGGCACGTAAGAAGCAACTTCAATTTATTGAAATGACTTGTAACTTGTAACAAATTACAGAGTAACTGGCTTGCCTTATTATTAGAATCCTCCTTCAAAACTTCTAATTCACTGATAGCTAAACTCATCTGTTCCATCTTAGAAAGTAAGCTATCGCGTTCTTCGGAAATAAGCAGTAGTTGCTTGTGAAGTTCCTGCTCAAAATTTGGAGTCAACACAAAAGCTGGAAAATATATCTCCTGAAAGTTTACTCCCTAGAAAATCAACTGGAAATTTTACTGATGTTAAAAGCCCAATAGTTAGCAATCTTATTGTAATCCATGGACAACTAAGCCATCGCAAGAAACTCTAGCCAATTGTTTCTCAGTAGGAAAAGGAAAGATCTTCAAAAGTGAAACAACATAGCTGTTTGGGTGATGGTTACTTATCCGTGTACAGTTCGTCCTGACAATATGAATCTATATTTTAAACCTGGTGATCTCAAAAACTGATTTTTCACTAGGAAGAGCAAAACGGACAGAGACTTACATTTTCATCTGCGGCATTGTCAATGTTTCTTCCTTTGTCCACAAGTTCTGATTCTTTACAACTTTCCCTGCTGCATTAGATAATGTAGCTAGTAAGTTCAATACATCAGCCAATGCAAACAACACAGTGCTCTTATCTTATTGCTTGGAACCTGTCCATGATTTACTCCATAAACTTTTTATGTTTATTATAACTGGAGTTAGCCTGCACTCTATAATTGCTTTCATCACTAATGCTCCAAAGATTCAAAGGAACTTCTCCTAATTTTGAGCACATAAATCATAGATGTTCATGTTCTGATGTAAGGCATAACCATTTAGGTTTGCCTTTTTGTTTATTATCAAGCAGCATTTGAAATATACCGCAAAGTAACTATTCTTAGCTCCATGCGAGAAGTATGGAACCTAAAAACATTAGCAATAGACTATGTGCACTCTATCACATAGCAAGTCCATAGAAAACAGATGCACAATAGAGGCAGTACTGTTGTGCATTGAAAGGTGGTTCTAAGAGAAGACTGACCCGCATTTTTTCTCATTTAGGTCATCCTCCACAGAAAGAATCATTTTGCCTTCCAAAGTTTTCAACAATTCTCTACATTGCACCAGTTCTTGTCTCGCCTAGTAGTGCATTGCAATATATCAATAGTGGGAACTGCGAAACTGATAATTCTTTGAAAACGTTGATGAAAAATAGCATGGAACTAACAAGAACTCAAAACAAATAAACAATACATATATCGGGAAATAAAATTAGGCATCATGCGGTAACCAGTACTTGTTCCTGTAAGCCAGCATAGGCCAATGGATTTCTAACAAAACAACGCTAAAACAGACAACAAATGAGCAAATGAAGTGATATCCTTCTACAAGTACCAAGTACAGTACAATATGGATAGAATAAACAAAAGGAACTTGAAAAGTTAGTTTACACTGTAAGACTGAAATTTCAAAGCATATTAGTCACCCCTTCATCTTCATGCTATGAGCTATGAAGTTTCTAACAACTACCACTGCTTTGCTCAGCTGTCCGTCAGTCAAATAATCTAAACTGCAGATGGCATAAATGTACAGTTCTCAAATTTGGCTAACTTGAATCATATGGTATAGGGCAGTTTTCAACTTTTCATAATGTGTTCCAAAACTAGAAAGTATTGAGTTATTCACAAATAATCAGGAGAAGATATCCACATAGCATCTGCAAGCTGTTTGTCACACTTGTGGATTCGTAATGAATTAGATCTGGCAGGTATATAACCTGTACAGTAGGACTGAAACATAAAAAAATTCTCTTCAAAGTACCTTAATCAAATCTTCTGATAATTTGCTATTCTCATCATTGCATATATCCAATTGCTGCTTAGCTTCTAGATAAGATTTCTCCTTGGATATCCACATTGATCTTTCAGACTCCATTTCCAGAAGAACATCAGTGAGTTGCTGCAATACAGAGCACAAAAAATGAAACAAAATAAAGAAAATGCCAATGCTTTCGATAAAACCGTGAAGCTAATTACCATTCCCAAATCTTCCTTTTCTCCTGACAGAGAACTGAGAGAAGCCTCCAGTTTTCTACGAGAAGACTCAGATGCATCTAGCTTTTTGTTCTGCATCATAGATAACAGGAATTTCATGGTCAAAAAAAGTTGTGGTTAGACAAAAGATGTGAGAGATGGGGGGGTCTGGCCAAAAATACTTGCAAAGCCATTGTAAGTATACCAAGACAGCAATTTCGTCGCTCAAGGAATTCATTTTTGATTCGGTGGAAGTAAACCTATTTTCCAGGTCTTCATGTTCCAACATCATAAGCTCTACTTTAGATAGAGCTTCCTCCTTTTCTACACTAGAAGTAATTAAAGTTTCTTGCAAAGAAGCAATTTCAGCCTCCATATCAGAAGCATGAATCTCAAGCCTTTGGTACTCCTCCTGAATAAAATGAAGAAACGAGATGCACAGTCAAAGATAGACATAAGCTCCAGTAAATGAAGGACAAACTGCATGCCAAACATTCATCATGTCATAACTCATAATACATACATATGCAACACATAAGCAGAAAATAAGTTACTGGTCATTTTCTGACTATAAGTCAACAACAATATTGGAATGATGAACCTTATCGACGCAAAGAAAGGAGAAAGGGCTTTTAAAAAAAACTTATGACATAACTACAAGGAATGAGACCGATAAACTACTAGAATCCAAAAAAAAAAACTAGGTTTTACTAGCCGATAGCTTGGAACAAGGGATGACATATCCAAGATGGTTTACCCAGCTACTAACTTGTCGCTTTCTAGAACTCATAATCTGGAGACTAGAGCCACATTACGATATGAGGTGCAGTTGGCACTTGGCAGTATGTCTGTATGTGTTTGTTCCAGGAGCTGTAGTGATTATGAATACTCTCGATGTAACAATAACATACCAGTACTCCACCAACATGTATCAGGGTGCTTAAGAATAATGTATTTGCACAAACCAAGTAATACAAATTGGTAGGACTGCAACCTGCATCTGCGCAGCTTGATCAAAAAATCCAGCAAGTTCTTCTGGCTTCACATTCAGTTCATGCCTTTTATCAACAGTGAGTGAATCATGTTTCCGTAAATCGCGTTCAAGAAGAGTCCTCTGGTTTTGCAACTTCTTTATTTCTTTGTGCGCCTCTGCTTTTTCACCCTGGAGAAATAATATGGATTGGTACTTGTTAAGGAATTTGGATAAAGATACACCACTGAATTTGAGTACAAACCGAACAAATAACTAAATTACTGAGTAACCTCAAGTTTTATTTTTTCTTGAATATAGTTCTTCAGCTTGTTTTCAGTCTCTCGTAACTTTATTTTCGCTCTGTCAAGTTCCTTTCGGATGGACTCCTTTTCTTTCATCAAAGAAGATGATGACAAGGTTGAGACTTCCTTTCGGAGAGTTAGAAGCTCTGAGAGAATGCTATCCTTCTCCATATCATTTTGAAGAATACAATCCTGAGTATGTAACAACATTAGAGCAGGCATAACAAGTTAATATAAACTTGATTTGGCAATAGCTTAAATAAGCACATACATCCATGGACTTCTCACAGCTTTCTAGACTAGACTTCGTCCTCTGAAGCTCATCCTGTTGATCTAGGAACTGTTCATTTAACAGCTTCTGCACTCAATTCAGAGCATGTTAAAATGAGAGCTGCTTAGAATTCAAGTGCCTATGAGATAAGTTGATATATCTACCTTCTCCAGTTCAAGTCTTCTGATTTTCTCCATCAATTTTTTTGACATTTTCTCATGATCCCTAATCACATAACTGGATTGTGTTATGTGTCCATAAGCAAGCTCCTTTAATTTCTACAGAAAGAACAATGTCAGACCATTTAGAAATAGAATACTTATAACAAAAAAACTATATTCAGCCAGAAACACTAATTATGGTACTACATCTCCATAGATAGATCTATATGCAAATTAATAATTGATATAACAAGATTACATAGGCGCCAGATTTTCACCAGACCATCTGCATAGAATTTTCAAATATGACAATAGTTCATGTAATGCAATTGTTCATGACCCACAAAGAAGATGACAGCCATTCATCTACATAAATATTTGCGTAACCAGCATATACAAAAAAAAAGATCACATTCAACATCTGAATTGCCAAAGCATTTTATAATATATTAATGAAGTGATATCAATAATTCAGTAAAATGTTCACTAACAGTCAACTGAATTTCAAATCAGACAGCCCGTTTAAGCAAATAAAATGACTAGTCGAAGGAGTATGGAGATACTATCATGATCAAGAAACATACAGTTACGTTCTCTGCAATCACAGAGTGATTCTGAAAGAGTTCTTCAATGAAAGAAATAGCACCGTCTACTGAGTGGGTCATTTGATCCATCTGCACAACTATTCCTTGAGTCTCCATTGACACTTTGCTGAGAAATGAATATGCTAGTTCCTGGAGTTAAATCAAATGTTTCATTCAAGTACACAATGTTGTCAATAAATCAGATTACAGCATCAAAATGGTGCAATAAGATTTGAGAAATGATTAAACATCCAACTTATGCACTATATTAGAAAAAAAAAAGAACATGGCAAGTTGATGAGGATAAGAAAGTACTTGTTTGGATTTTTCAATGGTAGCCAAAGCTGATAGCTTCTCATCAGCAGTTTTTGCTTGCTCTTGTGCCACCAGGGCATTCCGCTGAAGCTGCAACAGTGACAAGAGTACATATATTATAAGAATCAATAGATAACTACAGGGGAAAAGATTCAAATCCATTCTAAATAGCTCTCATGGAAACATGATGGAACTAATGCAAGGCAGGCGGAGCAAAATGAAGTAAGGACACCAATCTCTGTAATAAACATTTTTCTGGCTACTGCGTTACTGTTTGAAAAACAGATCATGTTTAAGAAAAAGGTATCATCCATGATCCAAATCACACAGATCCTATGAGGTTTTTCAGCTAAACAGATAGCAAAACAACTTTACTCATCTGTATTTGTGCACTAGAATTTAAAACCAAACATGGGAGTTTCAGATGATTGTGGACATGCATAGCAGCTTCACGAGATTGACACTGAAAATAAGGTTGCATAATGCTCTTACTTTCTACAGTGTACAATCCTGCACCCTGATCATCGCCGCTTTACGCCCTCTCTTTCTCTCCTCACCGTGATACACCCCCAATGGCAACCCCGGTGACAATGCAACGGCACTTGGTTTTGTTGTAAAAGGCTTATAACAGTCAACTTTGACGAAATCTGAATAGTCCACACACGACAGCATAGGCTTTAAAGTCTAAAGTCCTGTTGCAGCATCGCACTGTTAGAGTTGTATATACTTTCCATGTATTACCCGTGTATTTTCCCTGCTGAATAAGAGGTTTCGTGCATATTCCCACACCTATACATGTATATATATCGGCCTATGGCCTCATGGAAATATAGGTTGCGTATTTCCTAACACGCACATTGCAACCTTTGCTAAATAGATGAAGGTACTCTCGTCATATCTGCTGCGTTGAGTCCAAAAGTTGGCTCCAATCTGAGTCAACATGTCAACATTTGACGGCTGGTGGTGGAAAAGGACTAACATTGAACACATTTGTGTATAGGGGTCTATTTGGCAAATTTTGTTATTAAGGGAGCAAACTGAGCCACAGGCAAAGTAGTACCAAATTGTGTATTAACTCAGGATTTAATAGGTAAAGATACTGATAAACAGAACAAGTCTGACAAGACAACAAAGGTACAGTGCACCAAAGGGAAGTAACATACTCCCTCCGATTCACTTGTCTCTAATTTGAATGTATCTAGAACTAAAATGTATCTAGATCTTTCCATATTAGCGACGGTTAATATGGATCGGATGGAGCATTGGATATGTTTAAATCTCAACTATAATAATAATATAAGATAATTTACCTCTTCATACTTCTCACTGAAAGAAGCCTTCTGCTGAGTTGCCAACTCGAGAACATCATCCAAGTTATTTTGAATCAAACTCTTCTCTGACTCCAGCAAGTTGACCTACATGCAAATTGGGATTTGCAGGAAATTCTTATTGGAAATACATTTCAGAATACGACAAATATAGAAAAAAGACTAGCACCTGGTCTTGAAGTTGTTTAATGACAAGAATGGCCTCCGACTCCCGAGCAGATAAGCCATTAGGGTTGGTGATTTCCTGACATAGCATGGCATCTTTCCACTCATTAGGGTCTTGGGGTGATTCAGGTACTAACGATCTAAGTTGCTCTTGAACTAATTTCTTCTGTCAAGACGATGTATTTCAAAAATTCAGAAAATATGTGCAGTAATGTGGAGATGCTTTCTGAATCAAGCTTCAATGATAAAATGTTGCATCAATAAAAAAGTGAGAATCAATCACCTTTGTGTTTGGCTTTCTTCTGCTTGTAACATTCAACAAAGCATGTGAATCAGGTAGAGAAATATCTTCATTCCATAAATCACTTGATGAACAACCATGAGCAGGCTCGCTGTTGCTGGCAGGGCTTTCTTGCATTAGCTCTTCAAAGGATGGGGGCATCCCCATGTCACGCTCGCCGCAGCTTCTTGCAGAGCCTTGTTCGACAAGTTCTGGAACCTGGGTATTTGTAGAGATGCTCAAAAGATATCTTAACAATATATGTTGTCTTAATTATTTTGATGAAGTCATGTAGTTCTCAACATAAAAAGAAATATATAACATTTTAAACGGTATGTCATGTATCCATACATAGGACCAAATAAAATGGAATATCACATCTGTAATCTATCCGATGACCTAACAAAAAGAAGACCAGTAAAGGCAAAACCCAAAAGAAGCGCATCAAGTTGAATATTCGGGGTGGGTTTTTTCACATTTCGTAGATGATATAGAACAATAAGCACATGATGCTATTGCTATGGCAACCCAAAAAGAATAATGTACCTTTAGATTTTCAGAATGCTGAATTCAACATGTTAAAATATATACCTCAACGTCTAACTGCCTAGACAGGGGTCGAGCACACCATGTTTGTCTTCTTTTGTTCTGTTCAAGAGACAAATATAAAATAATCAAAAAAATTGTTCCTCTGTCAGGAGGAGACAACTTGTTGTGGCTACCAAGTATTGTGCTACAAGTTGTCAGCAGAAATGAATGTTAGTCGATGGGCCAAAATTGATAGAAAGCATCACTGAGCAAACCATGAGATCCATACGCAATTTATTACTAGTACAGATTAGATAAAAGGAAATGTGTGCTAACCTTACTAGAAACAACAACCCTGTCATCTCTGTCTGAATTTAAGACCAACGAACTAAGATTTTCAATTTTTTTTGCTTGCTGCAACAACCTCTTCTCGCGATGCTCTTTAGCTTTCCTTTCCTCCTCCAACTCTAAAGCAATTCTCTCCTTTTCTAGTTCGCTCTGAAAACGGTAACCAGATTATTTTACGCACTTATAGCCTATAACCAATAATACAGATAAGATGTGCTTATCAAATAGAAGGGGACCTGTAGCAGTGTGTTCCTCAAATTCAAAACGTCTTCATCCCAGTGCTCACTTTGAGAGTTCTGTGGGCCACAGGTATACACTTTTTCAGGTTCAATATCCATTGACTTCGCATAATTTCATGAATGCATACCTTAAGCTTTGCTCTAAGTTCCTCTATTTCTTTTCTTTGGCGTTTTAAAAGAGCAGCATCCGTCAAAATCTGTACTTGCATAAATAGATACATATAGAGTAAAGATATATCATGTTAACCCCTTAAGCAGAAAAGGTAGCTTGATTGATTTACAAAAATGGCACTACCTCATTCACTTCTGCACAATTTGTAACACGTAATGCCCTACTGGCAAATTGTAAGCTGCTTTTAGTCTCATCTGCATGGATCTATAATAACAATCAGAAAGATTTCGCAAGAACATATGACAACAAATGAAGCAAATAAGAAAAAAGTCAAGAATAACTAATTGCACCGCTTCATTTTAAGCTTTTCAAATATCCAACATCTACTATAGTATTTTCTAAGCATAGTTCTAGAATATTCACATCACTTTAGGAGCAAATCATTTGAGCACTACAAAGTATGTAGATAATCATTAAGTAAAAAATGGCTAGTAAAAAGATCTACTAAAACCGACAGAGTTCTATCCACTGCACCACCACAAACACAATACACACATACTACCTCCGTTCCAAAATATAGGTCTTTTTAGAAAGCTAAGTTAGCTTTCTAAAAAGTCTTATATTTTGTAACGGAGGTAATAAGTAACATAGTTGTCCATTTCTTACTTAAGAGTACCAATGTCCTTAAAGACTATCCCTCAACAATGGTAATTGTATGTGTGAATTTTCTTCAATGTAAGCATTGTGAAAATCAATTTTCCCTTGTGTAAAAGGGTTAACACAGACTAGCCTACAAGCTGCAACCCTTAATCCCAAAGCTACCATTATGTTAATATATGATGTTTTACACTTACAGTTGTGAATCCCCCACAAATCTTATTGTAATTATTAATGGTATTATTGCAAATTTTATCTTCACCAAGCAAGACATACGAGTACATGACAAGGTAATGCTCCCTCTGATCGTGTTTAATTGACGTCGGACGCTGCCCACTGTAGTACTTCGATCGCTGCACTCCGAGTAGATTAAACATAATCGGAGGTAGTAGCTGTGACTAGTAAATTTCCCACGATGCAATACCTAAAATTGCAAGGGAGTCCATTTTCATGACCAAGGAGGATGTCATGATAATCATTACGTCGTTTCCACCATCATACGATTAACCACCAAGCAAATTAACAAATTCAAAATACAATCCTAATGCACAAGGATATTTCATAGTTCACTGTCCAAATATGTACTGAGTGAATAAGAGAAAACAGGCAGTATCAGATAAGGATGTTTAAATATAGCATACCTGCGCAAGTGTTATATTACAAATGATGGCTGTGTTAGCATTTCCACCTAGAGCCGGTTGCAGTATCCTTGTCAACTTACTATCTCGGTAAGGAACATGCCCCCTGATTATGAAATCCATTACTAAATGAACCCAAAATGGTAAAAACAATCAGCTTGAGTCACTAGTTAAGAAGTTCCTAACTTACCCCTGACCCTTTACACCTTCACTTAATTTCTTGATTACCGTACCAAGAGTCATTAGACTTTTGTTAATGTGGGAACCCTCCTTGAGTCTCACACCCTCTGCACCAGTCTTTGCAGCACGTTCTGAACCAGCTAAGTCTACCAGATTCTAAAATGTGGAAAAACATATTAATTGCAAATCAACAGAGCAAAGCTCAAGGCCAATAACCGAATAAAGTAAACCCTCAGTCCAAGATAGATGATGATTTAGCAAGTTAATTTTGGTTTGTGGTAGGCAACATTTCAATTAGATAGACATGTTTTAGCCAGAAATCAAATGTACCTGTTGATTTTAGGTTGTGTTGCAGACAAGTGTTATGTGTATACAGTAATAAAAGAAGTATGCAAAAGTTGAACCAATATTTGATAATGTGGTATGTGTATGAAGCTAAAACAAGAATCAGACTAACTTTAATAGTAATTAGGACTGAGAATTATGTTTACCAGGACAGATACTCGAACAGCATCACAAGAATCTCCTGCCTCAGTTTCATCAGCTTTTTCTCGACTCTCAATAACCTGAATAACTTGTGGCATAAGCTATAAATTTTACTATTGCTTATAGGACAGTACAATGAAGTGTCAACATACCATGCGAAATATGGTATGAGAACGGCTGCTATAGACGTTCATGTTTGTCTCCCCAATATGACGGTGGGCTGCAATTTTTCTATTAATAATAAAAGGTGGTTAATGATAAATTAAATGAGATTAATAGTAAGTAAACTTACATTCTCCGAACGATACAAAATCCAAGACTTGTTCAGGATAGGTTACAATTTCCTCTCTTAAACCAGCAACATGTATGCCTCTCTACAAATAAAAATATCAATAGAAGATACGGAAAAGAAAGTAGAAGCTATTTTAAAGTAGTGTTAGTTATTTGATACAAATAATGAAATATTTACCTCGTAGTTCTCATGAATCTGCAATTTTCGGTGTTCTGGGACAAGAAGGTCATTTATCTCTTCATTATAAATCTCCATATAAGACATGCGAACAAGAAATTCTCTGTCCATATGCTAAGAATTATAAAAATTAAGTCAGACAAATTGCGCAAAAAATAGGCAATGAAAACTATAAGCAAAGCCCAATAAATAGTGTATAATGTACGGAGGGGATTTCTTATTAAATACGGTGGTTATTAGTATTTTAAACAGCCTTTGCAAAAACATGAAGCAATCCTCATTAGCCTTTAAGAACAGTTACATCTGAATTTCTTTACACTATAAAATTGTATCATCATAAGAAAACCATCAATAACATAACATGTCATAGCTGTCAACCGTCCAGATCCATACATAACTCGCTTGGCTCTGATCTATAGATTATTTAAAGCACAATATGGCAGGGAAAAAGGCATGCTAAAAAATCCTCAAAAAAGTAAAAAAAAAAATAGCCCATTAATCTGGTGGATCCTCTTTCTACATATAAGTAAACCACAGTCGTTAATTCTTCATGATCGTACCTAGAAAGACACAACTAGCAGATCATCATGATTGTTTCTAAGCAGATTACAACTAATAATTGATCTCATGCAACCTCAACTCTAATATAAAAAGGACTCAAATGGATAAAATATTCCGCATGCAAAAAAAAAAAAAAGGAATAGCATGCACCATGGAGTTCTCATCCAACGTGTTTCTCTCTACATGTATGTTCCCTTTTGATCGCCTTCCGAAAAGAATTTCATGCAGCAGACTTGGTGCGAGACATGGACTTCCTAAATTCACAGGTCTCAAGATATTGTAGATATTAGTCATGGTTCATTGAGTTGATCGCAATTGATAATATTATTATGTAACTTCCCCTAAGCACCATCCGCGTTAATTTCTAGATACACTGTGCTCAAACCACCGACTGGCTAGCAATCTGAACATAAACTTTGCGCCTGTCAAAATATGGTATTTCCTACAGATAGCACCACAATATATGCCTGTGTGGGTTCAATAACCTAAAGATGATTACATTGTTTTCCGCAAAATTGTGTAAGTTGCGTTGAGTAAGAAGTGACAATTGCAGACTTATAGATGATACTCTAATAGCTCAATGTACTAACTGTCTATTTGCTGTAAGCAATGCACAATTCACACTAAGCAGAACAAAGATTGTCTGCTGAGTAATGGAACATAGAGAATCACCTCTTGTATACTTCGAAATAAATCGTGAACCGCAAGCGGTATAATTCCGGGTTCGTTAGTAGATCCTCTCATTGTATAGGTCTTTCCACTGTTAGTTTGCCCATATGCGAAAACAGTTCCTGTCATACATGGAAAGTGGCCAAACATTTTATTAATGCAGCATAAATGGTTGAGAGAAACTGTTTTGCAAATAGCTCACACAATCTATCCAATAAACGAGCGATAAATTTAAAAAGGCAAAGGCCAGAATATTGCGGATTTTTATAGGAGTAGAGGTTGTATGATCAGAAATTGTGCAATTTGCATTGCTAATCGTTCATCGGTTACTACTGGAAGGTGGGGAAACGTTATCAGGTATCAACACTACTGGGTAATAAGAAGCAAAGAGCCCCCAAATCAACTCAGGGCTAGAACCGAATTTTCCAGCTTAACAGGTTCTAGTAATCGGAATTCGGTGTTGTGCGAACGAAATGTTTACCGTTGAAGCCTTGCACGGCAGAGTCGACGATGTGCTTGGTGCGGGCCCCGTAGACGTCCGCGGTGCGGCACTCCTCGCTGAAAATCTCGTCTGCGAGAACGAAATAGAGGGCGAACCTCTCTCAGGTAAGGCCGCGCGCGGCCTCAGGTCAAGCGGCGGGAAGGGAAGGGGGCGGATTCCTCACCGAAGTCGAAGCGGGTGGAGGGCTGGGTGGTGAGCGCGACGGCGTTGCCGGAGATCCGCCACGGGCTGCTCTGCGCATCCTCCGCCGAGAGCGGGCGCGCGCGCACGGTGACGTGGATCCGGTCCATCGCCGGCGGCCGCGGGTCGGCAGGGCTCGCCGCCGGCCCGGAGCGCGGTGGCGGTGGGGTTTGGGGAGGCGAGGGGAAGTAAAGTGGGGACTCGGATTTCGTGTGGGTGACTGCGGCCAATTTTGGACGCTCCCGCTCGCTCGGCCAGTCGCTAGGAAAGTGAGGGAAAGCGTTGCTGGGCCTGGGCTCACTTGTCCGTTGGTAGAAGCCCAGGATTTGGTTTCCTAGAAGATCAATGTATAGGCCTTGTTCACGGAGAAGAGGAGGCTTTTGCCGCAAAACCTATACACCGACTAGGTCGGTGGGGAGCTGCTGTATGCCGAGCTGGTCGGCGCGGAAGCCGTCGTCGCACACCCCGCGCGCCCGGATTTTACTAACTGGGCCGCAGCCCAACATCAGGTAAGGCGGTTTTTCTTTTTCGTTTTTTTTCTGTTGTTTGTTTTCTTCTTTAAAAGAATCTTTTTTAAAAATCTGAACATTTGTAAAATTTAAAAAAATTCAAATTAAAAATAAATCACTTTTTAAAAATCTGAACATTTTCAGATTTGAACATTTTTTAATTTGAACAAAAATGTATTTTTTCTATGAACAATTTCCGAATTTGAACATTTTTGAATTTGAACAAAATTTATATTTGAACAATTTTCGAATCTGAACGATTTTCATATTAGAAAAAATTTCAAATTTGAATAATTTTTGAATTTATACAGTTTTCATATTTGAACAGTTTTCAAATTTTAGTAATTCTCAAATTTGACGTTTTTCGAATTTAAACATTTTTCGAATATAGACTTTTCTAATTTGAACAAAAGAAAGAATAAACAGAAAGAAAATAAAATAAAACAGAAAATGGAAAAATAAAAAAAGAAAAAAAAAAGAGAAAAGGAAAGAGAAAAGGAAAGCGAAAAACGTTAAATGGTCCAGGCCCAATACCCGACCAGGGTGTGTGGCAACCCGCATCGGCACCGACCTGGTCGGTGTATAGGACTGGCCAGGTCGGTGCCTACCGGCGACCGCACATCCCTGGTCGGGTATCGGCCAGGCCCATTTATGTCTGTTTAGTCTGTAACAGTTCGTTTTTCCTTTTTTCTGGTTTCTTTTTCTGTTTTCTTTTCTTTTTTCTGTTTTCGGTTTTGTTTATATTTTTCAGATTCGAAAATTTTAATTTTTAAAAATTGTTCAAATTGAGAAAAAAATTAAATTTAAAAATGTTCAAATTTTAAAACCGTTCAAATCTGAAAACTATTCAAATTTGAAAACCGTTCAAATATGAAAACCGTTTAAATCTAAAAACCGTTCAAATCTGAAAATCGTTCAAATTTGAAAACCGTTCGACGTGAAAAATGTTCAAATTTTAAAAAATGTTCATATTCGAAATTTTTCAAATTTTGAACAAAAAATAAAAAATGTTAAAATTCAAAATTTGTTCAAATTTCGAAAAAAATCAAAAAAATGTTTCAAATTCGAAAAATGTTCAAATTTTGAAAATATTTAAATTTCAGAAAAAACTAAATTTGAAAATTCCAGATTTTAAAAATCGGTTTTATAAAGAATCAGCTTTTAAAAAACGTAAAAAGAAAAATCGAACAAAAAAAAAACGAAATAGCAAAAAACTAACTGGGAACGTTGAGCCGGCCCAACAACCCGCCTGGGGGTGTGCGGCGCCTGGTCCGCGCCGACCAGGTCGGCATACAGCACCCCCCGGCTTTTGTTGCATGGGGCACCGACTGCATTTTCACATGCTTTGCTATCTATTTACTGATTTTTCATAAAGCAAAATATATTAATACCGAGAGATATCAATTACACTTAGCCTCTGCAACAATGCAATACCTAATGGTGGTACAGTTGCACACATCCAAAAAAAAAAAAAGGAAACTAGGAAATAAAAAGCCACGCTACGGATTCCAGCCCTAGAGGCAACAATACATCCACCACCAAGATAACACCTGAACTCCGGGCTATCCAAAATCGACGCCTCCTGTACCTTCGATAAGCTTTTTCCGTAGAAGAACTAGGTTTAATCTAATCTTGGGAAGCACTTCTAAAATAGTATAAAGCAAACGTCTACAAGACTTGCTAGTGCAGTTTATCTTCAGTTTACCGAACCTATCCAGTTTACTTTTAAAGGGGGTGTTCAATAATGGAAATAGGCTAGGGTTAAGGTTTCACCTACAGCTATGCATACATATATATAATTGAAGCACATATGTGTAACAAATAAAATAGAGATAAGAGATTTGTGAGTAGCGCATCCATAAATACGCTTGCCCCTAAAGGCAGAGGTGAAAAGAGCCTAATGGTCCAACCACTGTCCTTACAGCCGCAAGCAACAATAGTTATTATGTAAATGAATACAGACCAAAGCCTTAAGCTAGATGATTGTGTCATAATCCCGAATGAATCACTAAACATGTATCGTTACTTTCCTCTTTCTATCACTGAGGTTTCGCAGTAGCACGCCGTTCTCCACTCCTCATCCCACCTCTTCCCTTGATCGAATAGAATGATATAGGTACTTGCTGATCATCGAGACGAGGCAAAGAGACAAGGATATAAGATTGCAAAACTCCTATTCAATCATTGCACATATAATAAGATTAGATGCATATAAACACTGCGAGGATTCACCCCAACCCGCAGCCCGTGAGGACTACTCACACATAGTATCAAGATCAAGATTAAATACAAAGATAGAAATTATTGTGCAAAATACTTAGATTAAATCACAACATTCTTACAATGGTCGTTAATTCTCAAGGAGATCTCTATTACAATGATGATGGCTATGGCTATGGAGAAGATGGGATGGATGTGTTGGAGATATGCCCAAGAGGCAATAATAAATTAGTTATTGTTATATCTTAGTGTTCATGATAAATGTTTACATCCCATGCTATAATTGTATTAACCGAAACATTGATACATGTGTGTTATGTAAACAATAAGGAGTCCCTAGTAAGCCTCTTGTATAACTAGCTTGTTGATTAATGGATGATCATGGTTTCGTGATCATGAACATTGGATGTTATTAATAACAAGGTTATGTCATTAGTTGAATGATGTGATGGACACACACCCAAATGAGCGTAGCATAAGATCAAGTCATTAAGTTCAATTTGCTATAAGCTTTCGATACATAGTTGATTAAGTCATTCGACCATGAGATCATGTAAATCACTTACACCGGAAGGGTACTTTGTTGATTACATCAAACGTCATTGCGTAAATGGGTGGTTATAAAGATGGGATTAAATATTTGGAAAGTGTGAGTTGAGGCATATGGAACAATAGTGGGATTTGTCCATCCTGATGACGGATAGATATACTCTGGGCCCTCTCGGTGGAATGTCGTCTGATTAGCTTGCAAGCATATGATTGGATCATAAGAGATGACATACCACGGTACGAGTTAAGAGTACTTGTCGGTAACGAGGTTGAACAAAGTATGGAGATACCGATGATCGAACCTCGGACAAGTAAAATATCGCGTGACAAAGGGAATCGGTGATACGTCCCAAACGTATCTATAATTTCTTATGTTCCATGCTACTTTTATGATGATACACACATGTTTTATACACACTTTATGTCATTATTATGCATTTTCCGGAACTAACCTATTGACAAGATGTCGAAGTGCCAGTTCCTGTTTTCTGCTGTTTTTGGTTTCAGAAATCCTAGTAAGGAAATATTCTCGGAATTGGACGAAATCAACGCCCAGCATCTTATAATTGCACGAAGCTTCCAGAACACCCGAGAGGGACCAGAGGAGAGGCCCAGGGCCACCACACGTGGTGGCGGCGCGGCCAAGAGGGGGGCCGCGCCCCCCTATTGTGTGGGACCACCGCAGCCCTTCCGACTCCGCCTCTTCGCCTATAAGAAGCCCCCTGACCTAAATCTTCGATACGGAAAAGCCACGGTACGAGAAACCTTCCAGAGCCGCCGCCATCGCGAAGCCAAGATCTGGGGGACAGGAGTCTCTGTTCCGGCACGCCGCCGGGATGGGGAAGTTCCCCCGGAAGGCTTCTCCATCGACACCACCGCCATATTCATCACCGCTGCTGTCTCCCATGAGGAGGGAGTAGTTCTCCATCGAGGCTAAGGGCTGTACCGGTAGCTATGTGGTTAATCTCTCTCCTATGTACTTCAATACAATGATCTCATGAGCTGCCTTACATGATTGAGATTCATATGAGTTTTGTATCACTATTAGTCTATGTGCTACTCCTGTGATGTTATTAAAGTAGTATATTCCTCCTTCACGGTGTAATGGTGACAGTGTGTGCATCGTGTAGTACTTGGCGTAGGTTATGATCATAATCTCTTGTAGGTTATGGAGTTAATTATTACTATGATAGTATTGATGTGATTTATTCCCCCTTCATAGTGTAAAGGTGACAGTGTGTATGCTATGTTAGTACTCGATTTAAATTGCAAAGATCTATTATGCTCTAAAGGTTACTTAAATATGAATGCCGAATGTTGTGGAGCTTGTTAACTCCGGCATTGAGGTGCTTTTGTAGCCCTACACAACGAATGGTGTTCATTATCAAACAAGAGTATATGTAGCACAAAGGAAGAGAACTTATTTATTTATGTGATCAATGTTGAGAGTGTCCACTAGTGAAAGTATGATCCCTAGGCCTTGTTTCCAAATACTGCAATCATCGCTTGTTTACTGTTTTACTGCATCTTTACTTCCTGCAATATTACTACCATCAACTGCACGCCAGCAAGCACTTTTCTGGCATCGTTACTACTGCTCATATTCATTCATACCACTTGTATTTCACTATCTCTTCGCCGAACTAGTGCACCTATACATCTGACAAGTGTATTAGGTGTGTTGGGGACACAAGAGACTTCTTGTATCGTGATTGCAGGGTTGCTTGAGAGGGATATCTTTGACCTCTTCCTCCCTGAGTTCGATAAACCTTGGGTGATCCACTTAAGGGAAACTTGCTGCTGTTCTACAAACCTCTGCTCTTGGAGGCCCAACGCTGTCTACAGGAATAGAAGCGTGCGTAGACATCAAGCACTTTTCTGGCGCCGTTGTCGGGGAGGAAAGGTAAAAGGCACTCATACTCCGATCCCAGGTAACTAAGTACTTTTCTGTTGCCGTTGTGTGTGTGCTCGAAGCTATTTCCTTTAGATCCTGCAATTGCATCTTTTTGTTTCTTGTTAAACACTAGTAAGGCATAATGGAAAACATCTGTGAGCTTTTTATACTATTTCCTGAGTCAAGACATGAATGGTTTAATGCGAAAATTAAAAAAACCTATGGAATCTTATTTGCATGCTAGTAGCAATGATATTAGTATGAACGCTTTGAACACCATTGTTGATAATGATATAGAAAATTCTAAGCTTGGGGAGGTCGGTTTTGATGAAAATGATCTCTTTAGCCCTCCGGGTATTGAGGAGAAAGTTTATGTTGATTATGATATGCCTCCCATATATGATGATTATAATGATAGTGGTCTTTTGGTGCCGCCTACTATGGAGGATAAAGTTTATTATGATGATACTATACCTCCTATATTTGATGATGAGAATAATAATGATAGCTACTTTGTTGAATTTGCTCCCACTACAACTAATAAAATTGATTATGCTTATGTGGAGAGTAATAATTTTATGCATATGACTCATGATAAGAATGCTTTATGTGATAGTTATATTGTTGAATTTGTTCATGATGCTACTGAAAGTTATTATGAGAGAGGAAAATATGGTTGTAGAAGTTTTCATGTTACTAAAACACCTCTCTATATGCTGAAAATCTTGAAGTTACTCTTGTGTTATCTTCCTATGCTTGTCACTTTGTTCTTCATGGATTTATTTGTGTACAAGATTCCTATGCATAGGAAGTGGGTTAGACTTAAATGTGTTTTGAATTTGCTTCTTGATGCTCTCTTTTGCTTCAACTCTTATTTCTTGGGAGTGCATCATTAAAACTGCTGAGCCCATCTTAATGGCTATAAAGAAAGCACTTCTTGGGAGATAACCCATGTTTTTATTTTGCTACAGTACTTTTATTTTATATTTGAGTCTTGGAAGTTGTTACTACTGTAGCAACCTCTCCTTATATTTATTTTATTGCATTGTTGTGCCAAGTAAAGTCTTTGATAGCAAGGTTCATACTAGATTTGGATTATTGCGCAGAAACAGATTTCTGTCTGTCACGAATTTGGGTAGGGTTCTCTGTAGGTAACTCAGAAAAATCTGCCAATTTACGTGCGTGATACTCAGATATGTACGCAACTTTCATTCAATTTGAGCATTTTCATCCGAGCAAGTCCAGTGCCTCTAAAAAATTCGTCTTTATGGACTGTCCTGTTTTGACAGATTCTGCCTTTTATTTCGCATTGCCTCTTTTGCTGTGTTGGATGGATTTGTTTGTTCCATTGACTTCCAGTAGCTTTGGACAATGTCCAGAAGTGTTAAGAATGATTGTTTCACCTCTGAACATGTGAAATTTTGATTATGCACTAACCCTCTAATGAGTTGTTTCGAGTTTGGTGTGGAGGAAGTTTTCAAGGGTCAAGAGAGGAGGATGATATATGATCAAGAAGAGTGAAAAGTCTAAGCTTGGGGATGCCCCCGTGGTTCATCCCTGCATATTTTAAGAAGACTCAAGCGTCTAAGCTTGGGGATGCCCAAGGCATCCCCTTCTTCATCAACTTATCAGGTTTCTTCTATTGAAACTATATTTTTATTCGGTCACATCTTATGTACTTTACTTGGAGCGTCTGTTTGTTTTTGTTTTGTTTGAATAAATTCATGCTTGTGTGGGAGAGAGACACGCTCCGCTATTGCGTATGAACACATGTGTTCTTAGCTTTATTCTTAATGTTCATTGCGAAGGTTGAACTACTTCGTTCATTGTTATATGGATGGAAATAGAAAATGTTGCATGTGGTAATTGGTATAATGTCTTGAATAATTTGATACTTGGCAATTGTTGTGCTCATATGGATCATGTTTAAGCTCTTGCATCATGTACTTTGCACCTATTAATGAAGAACTACATAGAGCTTGTTAAAATTTGGTTTGCATGATTGGTCTCTAGAGTCTAGATATTTTCTGGTTAAGGTGTTTGAACAACAAGGAAGACGATGTAAAGTCTTATAATGCTTACAATATGTTCATATGTGAGTCTTGCTGCACCATTTTATACTTGAGTTTGCTTCAAACAACCTTGCTAGCCTAGCCTTGTATTGAGAGGAATTCTTCTCGTGCATCCAAATCCTTGAGCCAAAAACTATGCCATTTGTGTCCACCATACCTACCTACCACATGGTATTTCTCTGCCATTCTAAGCAAATACTTCATGTGCTACCTTTAAACAATTCAAAAGCTATTATCTCTTATTTGTGTCAATGTTTTATAGCTCATGAGGAAGTATGTGGTGTTTTATCTTTCGATCTTGTCATTTACTTTTGACAGACTTTCACCAATGGACTAGTGGCTTCATCCGCTTATCCAATAACTTTGCAAAAAGAGCTGGCAATGGGGTTCCCAGCCCCAAATTAATTAACTTGCATTAATAATTCTCTTCACATGCTTTGCCCTGATCTATCAGTAAGCAACTTAATTTTGCAAATAGACACTCCTCCATGGTATGTGAATGTTGGAAGGCACCCGAGGATTCGGTTAGCCATGGCTTGTGTAAGCGAAAGGTTGGGAGGAGTGTCATCAATAATGAAACTAAAATACATGTGTAAACAAAAGAGAAGAGGGATGATCTACCTTGCTGGTAGAGATAACGTCCTTCATGGGAGCCGCTCTTGAAAGTCTGGTTGATAAGGTAGTTAGAGTACCCATTACCATTCGTTGACAACAACAAACACCTCTCAAAACTTTACTTTTATGCTCTCTATATGATTTCAAAACTTAAAAAGCTCTAGCACATGATTTAATCCCTGCTTCCCTCTACGAAGGGCCTATCTTCTACTTTATTGTTGAGTCAGTTTACCCACTTCTTTCTATCTTAGAAGCAAACACTTGTGTCACTGTGTGCATTGATTCTTACATGTTTACTTATTGCACTTGTTATATTGCTTTATGTTGACAACTATCCATGAGATATACATGTTACAAGTTGAAAGCAATTGCTGAAACTTAATCATCCTTTGTGTTGCTTCAATACCTTCTACTTTGAATCTATTGCTTTATGAGTTAACTCTTATGCAAGACTTATTGATGCTTGTCTTGAAAGTACTATTCATGAAAAGTCTTTGTTATATGATTCATTTGTTTATTCATTGTCTTTACCATTGCTTTGAATCAGTTCATTCATCTCATATGCTTACAATAGTATGATCAAGATTATGATAGCATGTCACTTCAGAAATTATCTTTGTTTTCGTTTACCTACTCGAGGGCGAGTAGGAACTAAGCTTGGGGATGCTTGATACGTCCCAAACGTATCTATAATTTCTTATGTCACTACAAGAAAAGTTCTGATAGACAATGTCTCAAAATCGTCCGCTAAGGGGTATTTTTCGTCGCCTATGGGCCTAACCCGACGATATGGGTTCTGTTGTCAAAACTGCGTCAGGCAAAGTCCTACGACGATTTTTTCGGTCCGTCGCGCTTGGGCGCCCTTCCGCCACGGAAAATCGGACCGTTGCCCAAGTGTTTCCGGGAGCCCGTTGACTGCTGACGTCATGCAAACTGACACGTGGCAGACGCCGTTAATCGCGATTAACGGCGTTAACCGGCTGAAACCCCGTGGTAGATGGTAGGCCCACACGTGGCCTGCCACGTCTTAAGCGGGCCGGCCCATTAAGTTTGCGGGCCGGGCCAGCTGACTTAGTTTGACCGGTCAACTATATAGCTGGGCTGGTCCATTAGTTATGTGGGCCGGGCCTAACCTCTAAGGTTGACTGGTCAAAACTTTAATGGGCCGGCCCACTAAGCATGTGGGCCGGGCCGAATGCACTCGTTTGACCAGTCAACAGGCAAAAGGGCCGGCCCACAAGACATGTGGGACCCACTTTCCTGTTATCGGGCCGGCCCATTTAACTAGTGGGGTCCACCTTAAAGCAACTGGGCCGGACCAAGAAGTTATTGGGCCGGCCCAATTAGCATGTGGGTCCCACTTTCCTGCTATCGGGCCGGCCCATTTAGTACGTGGGGTCCACAATAGATCAAATGGGCTGGCCCAACAAGAAAGTGGGACGGGCCAAAAACACAGGTGGGTCCCACTTTCCTGTTAAAGGGTCGGCCCATTTAGTATGTGGGGTCCACCATATAGCAAGTGGGCCGGCACAACAAGATAGTGGGTCGGGCCAAAAACACAGGTGGGTCCCACTTTCCAGTTAAAGGGCCGACCCATTTAGTATGTGGGGTCCACCATATAGCAATTGGGCTGGCCCAACAAGATACTGGGCCGGGCCAAAAACACAGGTGGGTCCCACTTTCCTGTTAAAGGGCCGGCCCATTTAGTATGTGGGGTCCACCATATAGCAAGTGGGCCGGGCCAACAAGATAGTGGGCCGGGCCAAAAACACATGTGGGTCCCACTTTCCTGTTAAAGGGCCGGCCCATTTAGTATGTGGGGTCCACCATATAGCAAGTGGACTGGCCCAACAAGATAGTGGGCCGGCCCAATAAGCAGGTGGGGCCCACTTTCCTGTTAACGGGCTGGCCCAATAAGTAGGTGGCCGACCCAAAATGAAAGTGGGTCCCACACTACTGTAAGTGGGCCGGCCCAATCTGTTGTAGGGCCCTGGTTGTTTGACTAGTCAACTTGCATTAAATTTCATGAGCCTAAAATCTGGTATCAATGATACACACAATTACATACACAAATAAAATAACTAGGAAAATTACAAGGCAATTAATGTGCCCAAATAAAAAAATTACATAGAATCATTGAGGACTTCTATTAGCATCATCAATAACACGTTGACATTTGGCAATCGCCTTGATTGAATCTTGTGTACTCTTGGTCAACATATCAGCTACAGATCTTAAAGCAGCAATACCATGTCTTTTATAAAGTACAACCTTGAGATATTCTTGTTTGATGAAAGGAATGGTCTAGGTTGACGGCTATGAGAGGATGCATCAGAAGAAAGATCAGAACTTTTTGTGGGCCTCTCTTCTGATGAAGATTGCTTCATCACAACTGCATTCTGATAATAATGCAAAAAAGAGTTAAACGATGAACTATGCAAACATGTATTAAGCATTGTCGATATGAGATAGTCACAAGTACTAAGCACAGACTTACATTATATCGTTGCATAGGCTCACCCCGGAACCTTTTTTGCGCTCTATCTTCTACTAAGGACTTCTTCATTACACCTGCATTCTAGTAATATGCAACATAGTTACAACAGTGAACTATTCAAACATTTATTATGCAATGTAGATATAAGATAATAACAAGTTCCATAAATAAGACAATGTATGGAACTTGTACTAAGCACAGACTTACATCATAATGTTGCACAGGGTCGCTTTGGCGACTATCTTCTAATGATGACTGCTTCATTAAAACTGCATTCTGGTAATATTGCAAACATAGTTACAACAATTAACTATTCAAACATGTATTACGCAATGTAGAGATCAGATAACAGCATGTAGCAGAAATAAGCACAAGATAAGATAAGATGCATGTACTGAGCACATACTGGCTCGCTGCAGGTCCTTCTCTTGCGTGCACTAGTCGTGGTCGACATGCCTATCATTTTAGGTTCAGCCATCAAGTGAAATGCTAATCCTCCTACTCCATTGTCCTTAATCTGTGTTTAGATATCACATTTAAGACCAAGTCAGCTGGTTTCAAATAACAAAAAACTTGAGCTGCCAAATGAATAAGCCAATATTTACCAGATATCAGATTAAAACCAACTAGATGTTGCTTTTCATGAGATACGAATTTCAAACATTCAGATTTAGAGTAGGGTAATGCCAAGGTTTTCCACATAAAGTAAACTGGCATTAAGAATGACCAAATGTCAGGTTCAAATCACCTTCGCAGTTGCTCCAAGACAAGCATATCAAATAGGCAGAAACATAGTAAAGCATGAATGGCATTGCTATGGCAGGGTTCCAAGTGTTAATCTCTTGCATAAGGAACAATGCATATAGGTTATAGATAATAACGGAAGTAAACTGCCAAAATTACCAACCAAGAACTCAGATTCCAACCTTCCCTAGCGTCCCCGCTGTTAATGTTGGATATTCTAATAAGTGGTTCGCATGATCAATCCCTAGGAAAAATAACATTGACAAGTTAGTCTACGATAATACAAAGACCAGACATGCACGCAGCAATAACTATACAAGCTGTGAGACAGGAGCATTCATGGAAAAAAATAGCTATAAGCTAAAGACGACGTATAAGAGCAAGCAGATTGGAAATGCACATAGCATGATTATAAAAGCAGTGTGAGAATAGCAGGCACGAGAAAACAACTAGTGGCTAGCGGTGAGCTAATGACGTGGTATAAGAACAACCAGATTGGAAATGCCCATAGCATGACTATAAAAGGAATAGCATGCAGTACAAAAACAGCTGGCTGATGTCTACGCCCCCTCCTTTTCCTGTAGACAGTGTTGGGCCTCCAAGAGCAGAGGTTTGTAGAACAGCAGCAAGTTTTCCCTTAAGTGGATCACCCAAGGTTTATCGAACTCAGGGAGGAAGAGGTCAAAGATATCCCTCTCATGCAACCCTGCAACCACAAAGCAAGAAGTCTCTTGTGTCCCCAACACACCTAATAGGTGCACTAGTTCGGCGAAGAGATAGTGAAATACAGGTGGTATAAATAAGTAGTAGCAACGGCACCAGAA